>NC_137920.1:5507574-6152574 GCF_963457725.1 Sprattus sprattus | reverse complement strand
GTCTATATGACTTATTTACCTGCATGTTCATATTATTATGATCAACATGGTGTCTATATGACTTATTTACCTGCATATTATATTATTATGATCTACATGGTGTCTATATGACCTATTTACCTAATTCTTTGTTTGCACATGTTCACTATATTTGTCTTGCGTTAAATAAAGGTTTGACTGGATTTTCTTTGAAAAACAGAACTTAAGTCCGAAATGTCAGGATCTGCTGAACCATCACAACTGCTCACGTCAGTGAAGGAGGAGTTCAAAGAAGAAGAGTTTGATGATTTCCTGCAAGAGTATCTGTCTTCAATTCCGAAAGTGGAAGAAAAGCCTGGACTGGAACATGACTGTAAGACTGAATCAGAAAGATCCCCAGCCTTGGCCTGCAAAGAAGAAACGTCTTCAATGATGGAAATTAAAGAGGAGAATGAATTGGATTTAAGAGAATATGATTGCGATGATTCTCCTACAAGTAAGTTGCAGATTATTTTGCAACATGAAGAAACATAATATGCATATTACCTTAATCATGGGATACTATTATTGTTACATTTAAAATAGAGAAAGTGTCTGCCATTGTTTTTTTTCTCCAGTTCACTCATGTGTCTGTATCTCTGTTTGCATTTAGTCTCTAGGTAGACAATCATCCTATTGAACACTTTTATCCTAAATTACTTCCACATGAGGAACAATTCTGGCCAATAGCTTATAATAAAAAGATATTTAAAAATATGAAGAAATCATTTGTATAATGAAAATCTTGACACATATGATAGATTATATGAAGTGAATATGAAGTGAAAATGACATCATGTTAATATGAAGCTGCAAGGGCACCCAGAGGGTTCCTGCCTATTTAACTATATAACTAACTATACGCTTCTAGTGTGTGTTTCATGCCATTGGAACTCAGACAGTTATACTGATATGAATAGGTTATTTAAAAGTTGATTTAAAAACAACTGTCTTTATCTTCTGCTTTACTCAATGAAATGTGAGACCTGTAGAGAGAATAGAGATCGCATGGGAATACCATAATAAAGGGATATTACGTGAAGTCAGTTGCATTTAAAACATTTAAAATGCCTATTTTAATTTTGTCTTCCAATTGATATACTAAATTGGCAAATAGGCAGTCAATCCGAAATACATTGTTTTTCAGAGTTATACTGTGTAGTGTTAATATAACAAATTGAGAGTATCGATGGTTGAGAATCGAGGATATTATTTAAAACATATTTTGTAATGTTATAGGAGACGTTCAAAGGATCCATTCTAGAAAAAGGACTCCAGAGGAAAGAAGAAAGGAAGTCATCAGACATCAGCAATCAAATACAAGGAAGAAAAAACATGAATGCTCCCAGTGTTTCAAAACCTTTGCTGCACCTTCTGCTCTTGCAATTCATAAATGCACACACACAGGTGAAAAGCCACATCAGTGTTCTCAGTGTGGAAAGGCCTTTAGTCGAATGGATAATCTCAAGAAACACCAGAAGACACATACTGGGGAAAAGTCATATCAGTGTTCTCAGTGTGGAAAGGCCTTTATTCGAATGGATAATCTCAAGAAACACCAGAGGGTCCATACTGGAGAAAAGCCACACCAGATGTTCCATACTGGAGAAAAGCTGCATCAGTGTTCTCAGTGTGGAAAGGCCTTTAGTGTTTTGGGTAATCTTAAGAGACACCAGACAATCCATACTGGAGAAAAGCCATATCAGTGTACTACATGTGGGATGGGTTTTAAAAGTAGCTATCAACTTAAAATCCACCAGAGGATCCACACTGGGGAAAAGCAATATCAATGTTTTCAGTGTGAAAAGGGTTTCAAAAGTAGCAGTGAACTTAAAATCCACCACATGACACATACTGGAGAAAAGCCACATCACTGTTCTCAGTGTGGAAAGACCTTTAGTCGAAAGGGTCAACTCAAGAAACATCAGAGGATCCATACTGGAGAAAAGCCACATCCCTGTTCTCAGTGTGGAAAGGCCTTTAGTCAAAAGGATAAACTCAAGAAACACCAGATGACACATACTGGAGAAAAGCCACATCAGTGTTCTCAGTGTGGAAAGACTTTTACTATCTTAGGCCATCTCAAGATACACCAGAGGATCCACACTGGGGAAAAGTCATATCAGTGTTCTCAGTGTGGAAAGGCCTTTAGTCGAATGGATCATCTCAAGAAACACCAGAAGACACATACTGGGGAAAAGTCATATCAGTGTTCTCAGTGTGGAAAGGCCTTTAGTGTTTTGGGTAATCTTAAGAGACACCAGACGATCCATACTGGAGAAAAGCCATATCAGTGTTCTCAATGTGGAAAGACCTTTAGTCGAAAGGGTGAACTCAAGAAACACAAGAGGATCCATACTGGGGAAAAGTCACATCAGTGTTCTCAGTGTGGAAAGGCCTTTAGTCAAAAGAGTCATCTCAAGAAACACCAGAAGACACATACTGGGGAAAAGTCATATCAGTGTTCTCAGTGTGGAAAGGCCTTTAGTGTTTTGGGTAATCTTAAGAGACACCAGACGGTCCATACTGGAGAAAAGCTATATCAGTGTACTACATGTGGGACGGGTTTTAAAAGTAGCTATAAACTTAAAATCCATCAGAGGATCCACACTGGGGAAAAGCAATATCAATGTTTTCAGTGTGAAAAGGGTTTCAAAAGTAGCAGTGAACTTAAAATCCACCAGATGACGCATATTGGAGAAAAGCCACATCACTGTTCTTAGTGTGGAAAGACCTTTAGTCGAAAGGGTCAACTCAAGAAGCACAAGAGGATCCATACTGGGGAAAAGTCACATCAGTGTTCTCAGTGTGGAAAGGCCTTTAGTCAAAAGGGTCATCTCAAGAAACACCAGATGACACATACTGGAGAAAAGCCACATCAGTGTTCTCAGTGTGGAAAGGCCTTTAGTCAAAAGGGTCATCTCAAGAAACACCAGAGGAGCCACACTGTCGATTAGCCGTACCAATTTACTATACGTGGGAAGGGATTGAAGATCTATCTCAGATATCACTGTCAGTTAAACATGTCCAGTATCCTACAATTCGGTAAAATCAGCATTTTACTGCATTTCCCCCTGATATTCCAACTTTATTTGTTTACTGTGTTTTTAATTGCACAGTAGTTACACCTTGATGTTAAAATGCAATTTATTTATACTTCTTTTGGCTTCCTAATGGTGGTATAAGGTAATGAGTGGTGTGTCCTAATTACTACACGCTTCAAGTCCCATTCGTTCGATGGCGTATGTGTCTTGCATTTCAAGAACATTTTAGTATGGCTGAAATGAGCATACAAGTAATAATAATTACATTGGGCCTTATTCTCGACAGCAGTTGGGAAGACTTTCAGAAGGACTTTCTTCTGAAATCCACTTCGGTGGATTTAGGAAAACATTTGCCATTCTCCATAGTTTTCATCTGGGATTTCTTCTGAACTTCAGAAGACTTTCAGAATGCGAAATAGCAGTCGTAACTCTGCCGGAATCTTCTCAAATGTGAATCTCAAATAACCACAAGATGGCCGACGGGGCCATCTTGTGGTTATTTGAGGAATCCCATTTGAAAAAACTGGTAAAATGGCTGAATTTGTGAGAAACCGTTGGTGATAGCGTTCACGTCAGCTCTACAGACATCCTCGGATTAAAATAATTATAATAATAATAGTACATACGAGAATATTTGTATCATTAACTATTACGTTTCACATTTATAGTCATGATTCTACGAGGCATCGTGATGTCATTAAATAAATAAAAGGACTACACCAGGATGCTAATCCAGACTATTCTCATTTGTAGATCCACGTTGGTGGAATGAACTGCCTAGCGTGCACTACCAGAGCAGGCGCATCCCTCTCTACCCTTAATAAGCTTTTGAAGACCCAACTCTTCAGAGAGCACTTCCCTTCCTAACTGACACTGCGATTAGTGCTTGACTTGCACTTGAAGCAGTTGCATTCCTGCACTTCTTCTTTTCTTTTCTACCTCGTTTTTCTATTTCTTATGTAAAGTAGTATTTATTGTTACACTAGGTTTCTATTGCTCGTAGCTTGACTGTTCTTTCCCTTGTACGTCGCTTTGGACAAAGGCGTCTGCTAAATGACTGAGTCTGAATGTACACGAACACTGCAAATGTAAGTGAATAAATAAATAAACACTAAACCCAATCGCTTCAAAATAGCCAAAGTTGGAATAGAATGGACACATATACATCCTGCAGTACCTCCATGTCTGCACCAGTTAAATTAAATCTGCGTGTTTTTGCTCGCTCGCTTTTCAGACATGACTTGCCTTACGAGGAGCTTTCGTGTGGAATCGGGAGATTTCGACAGCAAACGTTTCTACGGTTTGCTTGCCCTAATAAGGAGCTGGCGGGGCGTGTATGCAAATTCACTTTCACGAGAACGTGCATCAACTTAACTGTCTAAGGTCTATATCCCTCGTACGGGATATTTTTATTTTTTTGTCAAAAAAAATGTAAAGCTCCGCGAGTTTTCGTCTTAGAGACATAAAAAGAACAACCACGGAAACATTGAACCCTTTTCTTTTATAATATATACAGTTCAAAATTTTAAAATAAATAAGCACTTTGTCAGGGGAATAGAACTGATGTGTTGCACTTTCTAGTATCTGAGTGGGGTTTCTGCTGCTAAGGACCCACCCATTAGCAAATGACAGCTATTCATATGATAAGGAGATGGTGATTCAGTGATCTCCATTTGGTCATGATGTGGCAAGATTCACTCCGGGGGGTTTGGGCCACAAAGACATTCTAGGGCCATTAGGATATGGCCTTTGTTCTTTGCGAGAGGTGTCACAGGTTTGTTCACACCAACTCATCAATATGCATTTGTAGGGGCACAGATTTAGGAATGGTACAGGACACTCTGAAATTATAAATATGTGGTAGTGAAACAAGACATACTTTCTGAATGCTAAACTAACATGTGTTTAGCCAACACCTATGTTTACAAGGCTCAGAAATAAAAAGTCTTGTGAATAAATCTTTACAATGTGTTTATGTACAAAGTCTGAGCACCTCTGAAACAAGGATTTTCCAAGGGTATGTTTACATTTGATTTAAATTAAACTTTTTTTTACTACATTCCTTTTACTTACATGATATTATTGCTGAGGTCGTCTAGAATAGAATCATATATTCCATTTGTGCATCAATGTTTTAAGTTAAGCAAAATGTACAAAAACATCAAGGCATGTCAGACAACTTAGAAAAGTCTAAAAGGCCTTGGACCTTAGAGTGTTAAGAAACGAATCCGGAGGAACACAGCTGAGAAGACTTTGGCTGCTTATGAACGCATTTTCAAGCGTGCGGGAATGCAGCGGAACCGTTACCCTTATGTTGTTTTTACAAAGTTGGTTGAAGAATTTCAGAAAATGATCAAGAATGAGGCCCATTATTCTTATTGTTGTTATTGTTTTTGTTGTGTGGTCTTGGGTAGGTTGTATAGATTGTCTGAAACACATCTACAAATTTACAGAAAGGCTTTTGTTATAAATGAATTAAATATATTTAATAAAAATAAGACACACATACACTCATCTCCTGATCAGGGTCGTGACAGCATTCTCAAGAAGGACCCAGTTCCTGACTCGGGTCATGACAGCATTCTCAAGAGGGACCCAACTCCTAACTCGGGTCTCCTTTGAAAATCGACCTGCATTGACACCTGCTTTGCAGGTCTGGGCATTTTATGTAGCTGGTTTGATAACTTGTGAATACCTTTTTGATATGTTCTCCGATGTAGGTTTGATTAATAACCTGGTGCAGACTGAAGAAGAGGGTTTATATAGCTGGGTAACTTCAGTAGTCACTGAGGAAGAACACATGGCTTAATGCAGTCGTTTACATGAGCCACAGATGATCACGCTACTAATGGGTGTGTATGAAATGTAGGCTCCCATTAATATTTGTATATTGTCTTTATGGATTCTTTACCTGAATGTTTATCTTATTTCTTATTGTTTGTGGAAAGGCCTTAAGCCGAATGTGCCATCTCAAAAAGTATTCATCAGATGGTGTGCTGTCCTGCTAATACATGATGTAGTATCACTTACTGAAATATTTTTGATTTGATGAGTTTTAAACCAGATGTGATGCACATGATAAAGTCTTATTTCTTCATATTTGAAATGCTTGATTGGGTAAAGATCGAAATAAAAATTGAGTAAAAGAAATAATAATTTGAGTGTTTTTTTTTTCTTTCAAATATGTATGTGTGGGATGGGGGGATGTGTGTATGTACAATATATAATCGACAAGCAGCAGATAGCTCCTGTACCAAAAAAAGCGTAATGTTTGTACAGCATTCGAAGTGCATGGCCTTAACAGCCCCTCATATGAAGATTATCTACAGCTCAAAGATGTGCTGAGTGTCAGAGATGGGGATGAAAGAAAGAGGACATGGGGGAGGGAGTATAGCATTGTCATTGAAAAGGGTAGACACAGAAAAACATGACTACCTCGAGAAAACAGTCTCTGCACTCAATCAGTGGAAGAAGAGTTTATTTACCTGACAGAATGTAATGAGTACAACAACATAAGGGAGACCTTCTTTTCAAGAACAGAGGACATTTGCTCTGGGTTTGCTCTGGTTCTGTTTATTCTCTCTGGGTAGATTCACCTACTACTCCCCTCTCTGCAGTAATGTAGTAACTCAAGCAGTCACAGATCCAAGTCATATCATGTCTAAAAAAGACCAACAACCCAGAAACATAATCTGAAACAAAATAACAAACACCTCTCCTCACTCTCCCCAAACTCTCAAGTTTATGTGGAAAAATCTCTCTCAATATGAGTGTGAACCTCATAGCAAATGTACAAATTGAAAATATGATATTATTTCTTCTACAAGGAAAATAAATTAGATCATGCTCAAGAACCATTGACTTGATTGATTTACACAAACTAGAATGTCAGTACAAACTGAATAATCTGGACTCTGCTGTATCTCCAATTTCACTAAATTTAAAAATGTAACAACTCAAAAACAAAGGAAAGCAATTGGCTGACGGAAAACCTCCATCGCTCTCTCCCTCTCTCTCTCTCTCTCTCTCTCTCTCTCTTTGTCTCTCTCTTTCACAGGTGTAGGAACTCTCTCTCTGAAACCCTCTATTAAAAGAAACTGATGTTATTATGTCAATTATGTCTTTATTACAAAAAATGTATGACACAATGTCTCAGCATCTCATTAATATAGCAGCATAAATGTTATATTCGCTTATCATGCTGATAGATGTAACAGTTGACAGTGTTGATGTTTTTGATATGTTCTCTGGTGTAGGTTGGATTAATAACCAGATGCAGACTGAAGAAGAGGGTTTCTATAGCTGGGTAACGTCAGTAGTCACTGGGCAGGAACACATGGTTGAATACAGATGTATCCATGAACCACTGATGATCAAGCTACTGATGGGGACGTATGGAATGTAGACATCCAGAAGAAAAGAGTGTAAATAACTTCAGCCAATGTGTGCTCTCAAGAGACACCAGAGGATCCATGAAACCTTATAATTCTAAATATAGGGTACTTAATCAAAGCTGAGCAAAGAACAGAACTCTACTATTGATCAGCCCACCACCTCTTATCCTTTCCTTTTTTTATCATTTACCTGATTTGTGTTTATTTCTGTTGTATTGATTAACCCTCCTATTATATTCAAATTTTACTCACATCTGTTATGGTTGGGGTCAATTTAACACACCTGGAAAAAGCACTCATACATGTGAGAATGCTTTTCATAGACTTTAGTTCAGCTTTTAACACTATAATCCCACAACAACTCATCTGTAGACTGGACCGGCTGGGGCTCAACACCCCCCTTTGCAATTGGGTATTGGACCTCAGTGAGCGGCCACAAGCAGTACGAGTCGGCAACAACATCTCGAGCAGCATCACACTGAGCACAGGGGCCCCACAAGGCTGTGTGCTCAGTCCCCTGCTCTTCACCCTGCTGACTCACGACTGCACACCAACCTACAGTACCTATCACATGGTGAAGTTTGCAGACGACACAGCTCTGGTGCGTCTCATCACCAAGAACGATGAGACCCACAACAGGAAGGAGGTCAACCTTTTGACCACGTGGTGCAGAGACAACAACCTCCTGATGAATGTCAGCAAAAACAATGGAGACTGTGGTTGACTTCAGGAGAAGCCACACTGAACACCCACCACTGACCATTGATGGTGCTGCTGTGAAGCTAGTGAGCAGCACTACATTTCTGGGGATGCACATCAGTGAGGACCTCTCCTGGGCCACCAACTCTGCATCACTGGCGAAGAAAGCCCAGCGGCGCTCCCATACCAATCCTGAACCCTTTCTACCGAGGCACCATTGAAAGCATCCTGTCCAGCTGCATCACTGTGTGGGGAAGTAGCTGCACTGAACACAGCAGAGAAACACTGCAACGCATAGTTAACACAGCTGGTAAGATCATTGGTGTTCGACTCCCTTCCTTGCAAGACATATACAGCCGCGGAAAAAATTAAGAGACCACTTCAAAATTATTAGATTCTCTGGTTTTACTATTTATTTGTATGAGTTAAAGTAAAGTTAACATTTTAGTTTTATTCTACCAAATTTCAAATTAACATATTGTCATTTAGAGCATTTATTTGCAAAAAAATGACAATTGGTCAAAATAGCAAAATAAATGGAATATTTTCAGATCTCGAAAGATGCAAAGAAATCAAGTTCATATAAATTTTTAAACTACACAATACTAATGCTTTAACTTAAGAAGAGATCAGAAATCAATATCTGGAAACAGAGCATCTTTTTTTGTTATTTTGACCAATTGTAATTTTCTGCAAATAATGCTCTAAATGACAATATTTGTATTTGAAATTCGGTAGAAATGTTGTCAGTAGTTTATAGAATGAAAAACAAATGTTAATTTTACTCAAACACATACCAATACAAAGTAAAACCAGAAAAACTGACACATTTTTTAAAGTTGTCTCTTAATTTTTTTTCGCGGCTGTATATGTGGGCAGTTGGTCTGCATATACATGCTGGCTATTGTAATAGCTGTACAGTGGGTAGAGTGGGTTGGTCTATATAAACATGCTGGCTATTGTAATAGCTGTACAGTGGGCAGAGTGGGTTGGTTTGTATACATGCTGGCTATTGGAATAGCTGTACAGTGGGCAGAGTGGGTTGGTCTATATAAACATGCTGGCTATTGTAATAGCTGTACAGTGGGCAGAGTGGGTTGGTTTGTATACATGCTGGCTATTTTAATAGCTGTACAATGGTCAGTTGGTCTGTATACATGATCGCTATTGTAATAGCTGTACAGTGGTCAGAGTGGGTTGGTCTGTTTAAACATGATGGCTATTGTAATAGCTGCAGAGTGGTCAGAAGGGGTTGGTCTGTATAAGTGATGGCTATTGTAATAGCTGTACAGTGCAGAGTGACATGTATGCATGTAGACATGTATGCATCATTTAAAAGTAGGTCAATTCACAATAGTATGCAGTTGGAGTCGGCAGGAGGAAACCTTGTTAATAGTGGTTTTAGTTTAATAGGTAACCATCAGGCTGGGCCATGTTTTTACCATGGGGACATTTTTAAATATTAAACACGTACTTTTATTATTCAGGGCATATGCGAAAAAGCTGAAGTGGCAAAATGTTGGTTGGCATTAAACAGCCCACTAAGGTTAGCACCTGGGCTTTAGTTTTCTGTTTTCCAATGTTCCCAGCGGTATTCACACCCCAGTCCAGTAGATGGCGGTGATGTGCTTAAAATGCAACCTGAGAACTGACTGAAAGGAAAAAGAAAAGAAGAATGCCAGCATAAAACGAAGCTCACGGATGTCTCCTCGGTTTGATCAGTATTTGTTTGTATTATTGTCGTATTTGCCTGCATTCCCCGCTGGCGAACGTTAATCGTAATACTTCTGAATCCCGAGGCGTTTAAAGGAACCAAAGACGATTGTAGGAGAAGTTTAAAAGCGAGCGTATGGGACTGTTACCGCGACTGACCAACGCCTAACAACTTTGTGTGGACTTCCCTTTTTAATGGTAAAGGTTAGTCAAGTTGTGATATCAATACTTTTATGCCATGATAACTTGGGCTATGCAATACAAATATTTGGTGTGTGTTAAGTTAACGAGGGGAGCTCATTAGCTCCAAATGCCTATAAACTGTAAAAGTTCGGTTTTGGAAAAGTTTTCCACGTCACATGTGCCTGTTGTGTTGCTTACTAGTCAAGCTGAATACAGCGTATAAGCTGTATTGTATCTACACGTTTTAACATCGATACACTTCTGTAAAACAGGGTATACCAGTTCATGCAAGCAAACACGTTTTCAGAATCCAAAATAAGTAGTAAAAGATGAAAACATTTAGTGCAATTCAATGCATGCAGACAAAGGAAAAGGGGAAGTGTCTGCGCGCGCGCGTGTGTGTGTCTCTGTCTGTCTTTCTCTGTGTGTGTGTGTGTGTGTGTGTGTGTGTGTGTGTCTGTCTGTCTGTCTGTCTGTCTGTCTGTCTGAACGGGGAGAGAGTTGTGTAAATACTGATATATTGGAAGATGGAAAGATATACAGTATGCAATGGGAAACTGGCAGGGTGATAAGGAGTTCAAGATAGGTAGAAAGATATCCACTATTTTGTGCACTCTTCTCTTCTACAAACAACTGCTCCTTATTTTCTGTTAAATAACCATATGGAAGTGATGAGACCCTATTTCTATTTTATATTTCAAGTGCATGATTCAGATGTTAATTCACATCAATGTATTTCTGACCACAACACAATAGAACACGGTAACTATTTAATGCTATTGTGTGTTCCAAATACACAACATATCATGATTGTTTCTTTAAAAATGTGTCATTTTATAAATTTCTATATTGTATTCTATGTTATACTTTTGTGCATTTGCCGTGCCTAGCAATCACTTATGAAAAGGTTTATTTTAAATAAGACAGGACTGTGGCACAGAACATATGTATTCGGAACCCCCACTAGGTGCTAGGCCAAATCACCCCTTGGCTAGCTATGGTTTAACCAGAGAGCCCCCCACACAACAGTGTTCACCCCACCGCAAGGTACCTGCTACAGGTAGTATGCATAAACAGGTTTAAGCCCAAAGCCCACCGCAAAGTCACAGCAACACAGCAAATAAGCAATGCAACACCCCACAGCAAAAAGGGGATTTGTCTCCAGCCAGACAACAGCTAAACAATAGTGATCTTTGCACACACACACTTAGTAGTTCCCTGCTCTTCCCCCACAGCCTGAAGTAAATGGAAAATATAAGTGGGTACTGGTCAGTCTGCTCCCACCGATTCAAATCAATGTCAAAAGCAGTCCATCCAGTCAGCAACGTGACTTGAGTAGGCGAGGCGTTCAGTCACTACCGGCCAGTATGGCAAGCACTCGCCTCTGCCGTTCAAACACAGAGACTGGTCTGCGCACCGCCTGACCCTGGGGAACACTACCGTAAAAGCACTGGTTACATGCGGCTCCGCCCACCTCAAGGAAGTTCCAGACTGCAGGACACACAAGGCAAGACACGAAATGCTTTAGGCAAACTCATACGCCATTGTGCAGGCTGATCTCGTAACACCTAAACAAGTTGATGCAATGACAAACTTCACTTTGTCGGGAACGTTAAATAGTCAGCATCGGAACCAGCCAATACACAGCGTCCGGGGTAATCACCAGTATCCTCGCTCAATCCGTCTTTTCCCTCACAAGGGAGAGGTACACTATATGCCAGTTCGTGAGGCTGCATATTCCCTGGTACCCACACAGCAAGGGTAGAAACAAATAGATCCCTTTCGGGAATACTTAGCGTGCGTTGTGTTGCATTTGTTGACTCGCCAGTTCCAGTGTCAGTCGCGTGGATCTCCGCCTCCCGTTTTTCTCCCGTGTTGTTTACACCGTCAGTCCTCTCCGGCCCTATCGTTTGCACTGCCATTATGTACAGGGAAGGGACCTATCCCCGTGAGCGTGTCCACCTACAGTCCACCACGCTTATTGCCATGCAATTTGCGATTAGATTATCAGCAAATGTTCGCAGCCCCACGTCCCTCTCATAGAAACGCACCCCAAAGCAATGCACACAATACATAGAAGTACACCAGTCCATCAGTCCATTGCATAGTATTATGAACCCTGTTCCCCAAGGTCCCACACAAGCAGTCCAGTTCATAATAAACATGATATAGCCTACAATAAATCATTCCCATTGCCAAGTACACGTGACGCATGCCCCCATCATCAAGCATGGATCTTGCAGTTATGGAAATATGCATCATCATCATAATAAATTATAATAATGCATTTTATTTGTAACGCACTCTTCATTCAAAATCATGGTGGAGTATCTTGACTGTTGGTGGCAGTGGAGTATCTTGACTGTAGAGAATCTTGCTCAGCTAGAATGTTTGTATTTCTATGATTAGTGGATAATACAACAGAAATGAATGGGAGCCTACATTTCATACAGACGTCTTATGACCCAAATGTATACAATGGTTTAATTCAACCATGCGTTACTGCTCAGTAACTCCTGAAGTTACCCAGCTATAGAAACCCTCTTCTTCAGTCTGCATGTATTTCATGATGGTTCTTGAAACTATCCACTGGGTCTTCTACAGTAACACCTTATCTAAACCCCCATCATAAGATTTACATGTTTCATAACAGCCTATTGTACTTGTCATGATTTTGTTTTTATTATTATGGGTATAAGGGATCTGGCATGGGTATATGGAATATGGCATGGGTATCCCAATCTGACAAGTTGCTTAGTATTCCTTAACTTCCTAAAAGGTAATTTTTTTTTCTGATTTCTTATGCAGCAAGTATCGGACCAATACTGAGTATAGTCCCTAGTCACAACCATACCTCTTTCTTCTAGGGGTTAATAACATGTGCAATCTTCTTGGACTCTTCTAAATAGCTTAAAGTACAAGTTTTTGTTTAATATTAGGCCATCTGAAATGCTATATGTTAAGAAATGGCATGTGTGGTTAAGAGTTCATCATCATGGATCGGGGGGGTAACATTATGAAATGTTGTTGGATGCTAAACATCAAAGTAACACTATGCAACAGTTTGACACCTATGAGATATGGTTTTATAGGCAACTAGTTTTGGTACCATCCTCAAATTCATTTTGGTAGCATATGGCCATGTGAAGGACCTGTACCTTCCCCAATAGCCATCAGGGATATATGCACTGTAGTTCTGTGTGACAGGCTGGTACAACCTGCACAAATGGAAGAAAAGCTTTCTCACGCATGACATTGCCAGCTAAACAGGCACCATATAGTGTGTTGGCAAGCTTCTATCAGTGTCAGCTAGGCTGTTGGTGTTGTTTGCAGGGTTTTTGCATGCCTTTTAGGTAGTTAGCTTACTAGTTCAGAACTATGTAGTGCTGCTTTAACATCATGTCAGAGCAGATGTGCAGAATAAGAATAAACTGGAGGACAAGCCCCTTCCAATGATGATACTTGCTAGTAATCTGGTTTTGAAATGACATGAAATTTCAGCCGTCATAAACTGCTTCCATTTCTGATTCCATCTCCACATGCTCATTACTCTTGTTTGAATCACTCAAAAAACACAAACGCACTCACACTCACACACACTCATTACTCTTGTTTGAATAACTCACAAAACACTCACAGACAGACAGACAGACACACACACACACACTCACACACACTCATTACTCTTCTTTGAATAACTAACAAAGCACACACACACACTCACTCATTACTCTTGTTTGAATTACTCACAAAGCACGTGCAAACACACACACACACACACACACACTCACAGACACTCATTACTCTTGTTTGAATTACTCACAAAGCACGCCCACAAACACACACACACACACACACACACTCACTCACACTCACACAATCAGTCACTCACTCACTCACACTCTCACTCACTCACACACTAACACTCTCTCTCATACACTCACACCCTCTATCTCATACTCTCACACACTCATTAGTCTTGTTTGAATTACTCACAAAGCACACACACGCTCGCACGCCCGTTCACATACACACTCAGGCTTTTAGCCAGGCATGCGTCCATGCGTCTTTTGGACGCCCTGTTCTAAAATAATAAGAAATTGGACGCACTACTTTTAGGCAGACGCCTGGCGTTTTTCATCTTCTGTTTTCCCGGTACCTTCGCAGAATGTGATCAAAACTCGGCAGGTCCAGCCACTTCACCATTTAATATGTAATTTTTTCTTTAATGACTTTATTTGTTATTAGCAGCACCAACCTTTAGTTCGACGTGTGCGTCTATGAAAGATCTAAAGGCCCCTGCTTGCTTCTGCGTTGGTGTTACATTGTTGCGCAAAATTTACTCATAGCAATTCATGCTCCCTGAATTGTTGCGGGTGTTGCCAAGCAATTCACACCCAGAACAATAGGCTTACGTAAAAAATGTGGCAAGTCTAGAAAAAGGGGCCGACGCATGCAAGACGTAAGAAGTCGCGCAAGAGCCTCTTGCGCTTGCGCTTACGTCTCTGAGCATAAATCAGCCTTAAGATCTCTACTGTGACGTTAATTCCATATAATAAGCAGTGTTATATGTTTAGAGATGTTTCTTGTTTATAGTTAGTGTTAAACGGGCGAAGAAATGCTAGCATTTAACGTGTGAATGACGTATTCGTTTGCTTGCTAAATTAGCTTGCTAAATAACCTTGCATTGCACTAAACCTTTCTATCATCCTGTAAGCCTGCATACGTATGCTATTTTTGTTCAGAATAGTGTAGCTACGTACTTGCGTAGATATGTGCACGCGGGCTTCGCGGTAGCTTTGTACTCTGTGTTTTCCCCCTTTCTACTTTGTTTCAGAACCACACATATACTCCACATACACCTAAACCACACACTGTTATAACACACTGGTTGCTTGCACCATACTGAATATCTCAGTTAGAGAATTCCTGTATTCCTGATTCTTCTTCAATAGAAAGTGGTTGCATCAGATCTCGTCTCATCATTGCCTCATCTCCAACGTGCCCCTCTCCTGCCCTGAACATCCTGGCCTTGAAGTAGTGTTCTGGCCGACACTCAAGATTGTGTGTGTTTATAAAACACGAACGGCCCCTATACAGTCCTACCCTACCTATACAGCTCTAACCATCTACTAACCCTCACCCACATTTTATTTTATTTATTTATTTTTAAGAAAGTAAACCTTTGGTCAGCAAAGAATTGACAGATATTTTCAAGTTCAAAATTATATATTTTGCCAAGAAATGTGTCCTGAATTAGGAGGGATCTTGTGTGTTTTCAAAGTATTGAAGTATTAAGGTATTGTAAATCTGTATTGTACTCTAGTCAATATCCAGATGACCAAAATAAAAGAGAAAATAGGCGGCGCGCGTGCCACACGGCTTTGCCGCGTTAGTTTCAATGACAAAATGGAACCCCCCTAAAAAATCCTAGCTAAAAGCCTGTACACACTCACATCAAACACAAATTACTGATGTTAGAAATTTGATTGATATTCACAATATAGGTGGATCTATGCCTGTTATCTCATTCAAATTAAAATCTTCTGAATGTAATTTAATTGTGAAATTGCAAATACTGTTGGAAACGTTATTTTAAACGTATTGTTGTGTCCATGTTAAATATTGCTTTGGCCATCTGCGTTCAGCCATTCAACTTGCTTGGATAAAGCATGTCAAAATACATTTCTGTTCCAAACTTCAGTCATATTGGAGTGTTATTTGAGTGAGTCCAGGAATAGTGAACACATTTTTACGAACTCGCCTTTGTAAGGGAGAAAGTTGGATGCTCTGGGTGGATACTGTATATTTGTAATTCAACAATAGTAAAACTATACTGTAGGTCTCTGAAGGAATATGTGTGTAATTTTCTACAAGCATACTGTAGAGGTGTAAGTCTCCAACAGTACAAGTATACTGTAATTCTTTGTTTGGACATGCTCACTATATTTTTCTTACATTAAATAACGGTTTGACTGGATTTTCTTTTAAATACAGAACTGAAGTCCGAAATGTCAGGATCTGCTGAACCGTCACTACTGCTCACGTCAGTGAAGGAGGAGTTCAAAGAAGAAGAATTTGATGATTTCCTGCAAGAGTATCTGTCTGCAATTCCGAAAGTGGAAGAAAAGCCTGAACTGGAACTTGACTGTAAGACTGCAATAAACACATCACCAACCTTTACCCACAAAGAAGACTATTTGCCATTGGAAATTAAACAGGAGGAATCATCTGATTTGAGAGAATATGGTCACAATGACTCTACTCCTGCAGGTAAGTTGCACATAAGGTTGTATCATAAAAAACTTGAAAAATATGATAGTTAATATGAATTTGACATTTTTGACATCTATTTTTCTCTAGCTTAGGAAACCTGTTCACATTTGGCTGCTGCTAGTGTGTGTTGACATTAACTCATATTAATATCTGTGAATTTTAACTTGTGTCAATAAGAGGCTGCACAGGCACCCGAAGGGTTTCAACCCTTTCTACCTACCATTATAATTGACTAGTTCAATTGAGGAGACTGCAACATCAGCTAGATACAGTGCCTTCCACAATTTTTGGCACCCCTAGTGAATATGAGCAAAATATTTTATGAAAATATGTCTTTGCTGTTTAACCTCTTGGTCTTTCACTCAAAATATTCACATAAATCTTATATTTTCATTGAAGTCAAATTATCTATCAGACACACTAGTTAAATTGAGGAGACTGTTTCATTGGAACTCAGCCATTTATATAGTTTAAGGTTAGTTAAAAGTTGATTTAAGACAAAAGTTAAAACCCCCTGGCTTCATCTTCTGATTAAGTCAAAGAAATGTGAGACCTATTAGGAGAAGTGAGATACCATGGGAATACCTTAATGTGATATGTAATTTTCAGTCAGTTACATTTCAGACAATCAAAATGTCTGCCATCATTTTGTCTCCAGATCTCTAACGCATGTGCCTGTGTCTCTGCCTACAGTTACAGTGCAGTATCTGGGTGTTCACTTTAAGCCTTAGGGACTTCCACGTGATATACTATTCTAGCAATAGCCAGTCAATCGAAGATACATTGTTTTCAGTGTTACTGTTAAATATTGCTAATGTAACAAATAGAGGGGAGAGAGGATATTATTTTTAAAATATGTTCTAATGTTATAGGACAACTTCAACGGATCTATTCGGGAAAAAGGAGTTCAGGGGAAAGAGGAAAGAAAGTCCTCAGACATCAGCAATCAAATTCAAGGAAGAAAAACCATGAATGCTCCCAGTGTGTCAAAACCTTTGCTGCACCTTCTGCTCTTGCAATTCATCAACGAACACACACAGGGGTAAAGCCACATCAGTGTTCTCAGTGTGGAAAAACCTTTAGTGAAATGGGTCATCTCAAGATACACCAAATGATCCACACTGGGGAAAAGCCACATCAGTGTTCTCAGTGTGGAAAGACCTTTAGTCAAAGGGGTGGTCTCAAGATACACCTGATGATTCACACTGGGGGAAAACCACATCAGTGCTCTCAGTGTGAGAAGGCCTTTACTGAAATGGATAAACTCATCAGACACCAGAGGATCCATACTGGGGAAAAGCCATATCAGTGTTCTCAGTGTGAAAAGGCCTTTAGTAAAAAATCTGATCTCAAGAGACACCAGATGACGCATACTGGAGAAAAGCCACATCACTGTTCTCAATGTGGAAAGGCTTTTACTGTTTTGAGTAATCTTAAGAAACACCAGATGATCCACACTGGGGAAAAGCCACATCACTGTTCTCAGTGTGGAAAGGCTTTTACTCTTTTGTGTAATCTTAAGAAACACCAGAGGATTCACACTGGGGAAAAGCCATATCAATGTACTACATGTGGGACGGGTTTTAAAAGTAGCTATGAACTTAAAATCCACCAGAGGATCCACACTGGGGAAAAGCCATATAGGTGTTCTCAGTGTGGAAAGACCTTTACTATATTGGGTCATCTCAAGACACACCAGATGATCCATACTGGAGAAAAGCCATATCAGTGTAATACATGTGGGACGGGTTTTAAAAGTAGCAATGAACTTAGAATCCATCAGAGGATCCATACTGGGGAAAAGTCATATCAGTGTTCTCAGTGTGGAAAGGCCTTTAGTCAAATGAATAGTCTCAGTACACACCAGAGGATCCATACTGGAGAAAAGCCATATCAGTGTACTCAGTGTGGAAAGACTTTTAATCAAATGTGTACTCTCAAGACACATCAGAGGATCCATACGGGTGAAAAGCCATATCAGTGCTCTCAGTGTGGAAAGGGTTTCAAAAGTAGCGGTGAACTAAGAAGCCACCAGATGACACATACTGGAGAAAGGCCATATCAGTGTTCTCAGTGTGGAAAGACCTTTAGTCAAAAGGGTTCTCTCAAGAAACACCAGAGGATCCATACTGGAGAAAAGCCACATCACTGTTCTCAGTGTGGAAAATTCTTTACAACAATGGGTAGTCTCAAGACACACCAGAGAATCCACACCTGAGAAACGCCATATCACTGTTCTCAGTGTGGAAAGACCTTTAGTCAAAAGGGTTCTCTCAAGAAACACCAGAGGATCCATACTGGAGAAAAGCCACATCACTGTTCTCAGTGTGGAAAGGCCTTTACTATATTGGGTCATCTCAAGACACACCAGAGGATCCATACTGGTGAAAAGCCACATCAGTGCTCTCACTGTGGAAAGAACTTTAGTCAAAAGGGTGATCTCAAGAAACACCTGATGGTCCATACTGGGGAAAAGCCACATCATGTTCTCATTGTGGAAAGGCCTTTACTGTCATGTACGCTCTCAAGGCACACCAGCAGATCCACAATGGTGAAAAGCCACACCACTGTTCTCGGTGTGGAAAGGCCTTTAGTAATTTGGGTAATCTTAAGAGACACCAGAGGATCCACACTGGGGATTAGCCGTATCAATTTACTATACGTGTGAAGGAATTTAAATCTATCTCAGATTTCACTGTCAGTCAAACATGTCCTGTATCGTACAATTCCGTAAAATCAGCATTTTACTGCATTTCCCCCTGATGTTCCAACTTTATTTGTTTGCTGTGTTTTTTATTGCACAGTAGTTACACTTTGATGTTAAACTGCAATTTATTTACACTTCGTTTGACTTCCTAATGGTGGTATAAGGTAATGTGTGATGTGTCCTAATTACTGCCATTGCTTCAAGTTCCATTCGTTTGATGTCGTGTGTGATGGACTGACGATAATGCTGAAGTTAGTGTGAGATTAGAAATTAGTTTTACGTTAACAACATCCCTGGATCTAAATATGTTATACTTTCATTAAATATATATTTAACAAAAGTAAGACCGATATACACTCATCTCCTGATCAGGGTCGTGATGGCATTCTCAAGAAGGACCCAGTTCCTGACTCGGGTCATGACAGCATTCTCAGGAGGGTCCCAACTCCTGACTCGGGTCTCCTTTGAAAATCGACCTGCATTGACACCTGCTCAGCAGGTCTGGGCATTTTATGTAGCTGGTTTGATAACATGTAAATACCTTTTTGATATGTTCTCCCATGTAGGTTTGATTAATAACCTGGTGCAGACTGAAGAAGAGGGTTTCTATAGCTGGGTAACTTCAGTAGTCACTGAGGAAGAACCCATGGCTTAATGCAGGCGTTTACATGAGTCACTGATGATCAAGCTACTGATGGGTGTGTATGAAATGTAGGCTCCCATTAATATTTGTATATTGATTTTATGGATCCTTTACCTGAATGTTTATATTATTTCTCATTGTTTGTGTAAAGGCCTTAAGCCGAATGTGCCATCTCAAAAAGTACCAGAGGTTCCAGTCAGATGGTGTGCTGTCCTGCTAATACATGATGAGTATCACTTACTGAAAGAGTTTTAAACCAGATGTGATGAACATGATGAAGTCTTATTTCTCTATATTTGAAACTTTGGGTAGAGATCGAAATAAAAATTGAGTGAAAGAAATAATAATTTGAGTGTTTTTTTCAAATATGTATATGGGGGGGTGTGTGTATGTACAATATATCACCATGTCATCTCTCAACGCCTGTCTTGGGGAGATAAAGGCATGGATGAGCAACAACTTTCTCCAGCTTAATAGTAGAAAAACTGAAGCCCTTCTTGTTGGTACCCCACACCAGGTTCAGTCATCCTCCTTGACTCATCTCACCTTCGACAGCCAGGTCATCCCCCTCTCCTCCACAGTCACTAATCTCGGAGTTAGGTTTGACTCTCACCTGAACTTTAATGATCATATAAAACACCTGTGCAAAACCTCTTTTTATCATCTAAGAAACATCTCCAAACTCCACCCCACTTTAACCCTATCAGATGCAGAGAAGCTTGTCCACGCCTTTATCTCCTCAAGACTGGACTATTGTAATTCACTCTTCTATGGGATCACTGGCAAGAAAATCCAGAAGCTGCAATACATCCAAAACAGCGCTGCCAGGATTCTGATGAAGGTCTGGAAATATGAGCACATAACACCAATATTACACTCACTACACTGGCTCCCTGTCTCTTTCCGGATAGACTACAAAGTCCTTATAATCACCCATACATGCATTAATGGACATGCACCTCCCTACCTGCAAGAATTAATTACTCCCCAAACCTCCACCTGCACCCTCAGGTCTTCAAACAGCTTGCTCCTCCACGTCCCCAAAACCAAGCGTCGCTTTATGGGCGACCGGGCCTTTTGCTCGGCAGCGCCACATTTATGGAACAGCCTCCCTGACCACCTAAGGGCAACGCAGACGCTGGATTCCTTTAAAGCTGGACTTAAGACTTTTTTATTCAGGAAGGCATTTCTGGCCTTGTGTTGAATCTTTTCTGTTATGCTTATGTTAATATTTAAATTGCTGGTAACACTTTATAATAACTACACACAATTCATCATTTATTAAGCATTTGTTAACTATTAGGTAATGGTTTGTTCACCATTAGTTATTTATTGTTCATACATAATGTATCATTAGTAAAGCATTTCTTCACACAGTTATAAATGGTTTGTTCATAGTCAATGAGCCTTCTAAAAAACTATTAAATAATGGTTTGTTCATAATTAGTTATTTATTGTTCATACATAACGTATCATTAGTAAAGCATTTCTTCACACAGTTATAAATGGTTTGTTCATAGTAAATAAGCCTTCTAAAAACCTATTAAATAATGGTTTGTTCACCATTAGTTATTTATTGTTCATACATAATGTATCATTAGTAAATCATTTGTACACACACTCATTAATGGCTTGTTCATAGTAACATTACGCTTAGTAATTTTACAATTATTATCTAGGTACTTAGGAATGTATAAGGCCGGTTAAAACCTGGAAGTTGATGATTAACAGACTATCTACACCTACATCTGTTCATGCCTTAAATAAAATGTTATGATTTAGAAATAGGCCTCAACTAATAGCTGGGGCGTTAATACATATGTTACAAATACTTACCAATTAGGTTATCCATGATTAATTCAAGAGTTACTGCTGGTTAGTAAAGTATATTATGTGAGCCCATCTAAAGTGAGCACTTTCTATGCTTTACAAAGCATTTAAAAATAAGTTGCAAACATCACCTGGACACAAACATGTATTATTCTATTTGGACATGCCTCCAGAAATATGCCTACGGATAGTTAGTGCTACTGCATCTTTAACAAGCAGTTAACAACACTTCAATTCATGATTAAATCATAAGTTACTACTGATGCGTTGACTACATGGTGTGAGCCCATCTAAAGTGAGGACTTGCTATGCTTTGCAAAGCATTTATAAATGGTTGCAAACAGAACCTGGACACAAACATGTATTATTCTATTTGGACATGCCTTCAGAAATATGCCTACGGATAGTTAGTGTTACTGCATCTTTAACAAGCACTTAACAACACTTCAATTCATGATTAACTCATGCGTTACTACTGATTAGTTGACTACATGGTGTGAGCCCATCTAAAGTGAGGACTTGCTATGCTTTACAAGGCATTTATTAATGAGTGGCAAAAGCTAGCAGATACCAAAGAGACACTAGTAAAAGTAGTATTATTTTAAGAAAAGGGAAAGAAATGCCAAAGTGATGAAAACGTACAAATATTTATTTAAAACTAAATATGCACACAAGTTGAAAATCATCACTTAAAATAATGAAACTGTTGAGTTCAAGTAATGCTTATATTTAGACATAAAAGCTTTACGCAGACATCAATAAAACAAAGAAATTATGAGATTCGGACTGGAAAGGCTTTTCGTATATCCTTGAACAACCGTCCAAGTGGCCGATCATCAGGGTGACCGGAGCCAAAAAGTCAATCATTTTATCCGGATCATGGCACCATAGTAACAAGTCCTGCGTTGCGTTCTGTTTGAGTCTGTTTGCTGGGCAAGAAATGGCCACGCACTGAAGTTCTGATGCCTTGTTCCAGCAAAGTGGAGCTCCTTACACTGAACACATTAACATACAATGTAAAAATGACTAAACTGTGTGAGTAAGGAACTGTATAGGTTCTGATGCAGATATGGTGGTGTCACCCTGGTGTGTCTGTAAGAACACCTCTGGAGTCGGAATGCAGTCTTTAGGGGGTTTATGTAGCTATTGTAGGCAGCACAGCAATACACAGGACTCAGGCATATTCAGTGAACTCAATGATCTTTGCATTTGTGTTTGTGGTCTATCAAAAGGAAATAAAGTACAAATTATACATTAGTATGCATAAATAACGTTAACATAAAGGCTTAATATATACATATCTCAGACACACAGCAAATAGTGGTGATAACTATGTCATTATACTGTCATCTAAAAATCGGTTTTATTAACCTACAATTACAACTTTAATGCTATTACCGTGCAACCTTACGGCAGGAATAGAAAACTCACTTATGTTACAAATAATAATACAAGAAAGCTTATACATATTACACAGGTCTAACATACTCACTAACATTAATAACAGTTCAACTAAACTTCGTTTAGAGTAGCCAGGCATACAGCTAACATCTCCACATATTAACTAACACTAACATATTAGCTGCTTACTAAACTAATGTCTTTACAGTACAGAATTATCGCATACATTTATATAACAGGAAAAAACAGACCTACGGTTCGCCAGTGACGCACAAACATGTCTAAAAGGAATATGAAACTTTAATCAGTTAAGGGCTCTGACCTTTCTAACATACGAGACAGTCTGTAACAGGGGCGGAGTGGCCATCGGGAGGACCGGGATTTTTCCCGGTAGGCCGGTCGGCCAATAATCTATCGAGAACCAGCCTGCAGACCGGCCTTCGCAGCCGTCGTGTCAAATTCATGAGCGGCCCATCGAGATTACATGTACGTCAAATCATAGTCCCGTGAAAATCTCTAAGTTCTCTGAGAGTTATGTGATTCAGTAGTCCAACCACTATTTATAGCTCTATTTGTCTCTGTACATCACACCTATGGTGTGTGTCAAACTCACTCCCATTAATCCAACCTTCTGATTTTTGTTTAGCCTCCTATATTGATGTAATTCTTTTATATTCAGACGCTTCATTAGGCTACTTTCATGACCACAAATATAAATTGGCCAGCGATTGAATTCGTTTTTTGTTGAATGTAGAATGGTCGGAGCAAATTGCCTCATGGGAAATGCGTATCGTTGTGCCTTTATCAAGTGAACCCAGGGAGATAAATTAGCGGCTATCAGCGAGAGAGAGCAGGTGAAGTGGACCTGATTGAGGGACATAAGAGAAAGGAGAAAGGAGGGGGCAAAAAGGCCAGACTGAAAAAGAGGCGGATGCTGGAGGAAAGTGCATCAAAATGTACAAGAATTACGGATTTATTCAACCAGCCGTCAACTAAATGCGAGTGAGTTGACAGGACACATTGTTGCGAATTAGCATAACATTTGAGCCAATACGGGACGCGATTTGTTCCGTATTTCCATAAATGTACATATACAAATACACTGTCACTGTCATGTCTGTCACCCACACATCAACACTAAATCTAACAATAATGATCAAAAGCCGCCCGTTTGTTTGTGTAGTTGATATGGGAGGTGGAGGGGATGCGGGTTGGGCCAGTTTTGGGCACGTTGTGGGCCGGTGGTGGGCCGGTGCAGTCAGAATTGTCCCGGTGGATTTTTGTGTCCCACTCCGCCCCTGGTCTGTAACATGAAGTCCTCAAACACAATGGATATTAGCCTGTTAGCAGAGGGAAAACGTATGCTAGACCTCATGGCATATGACAAACAAGATACATGCTGCATTAAATATCACATCGTATGTAGCACATGTTGCAGTTCACAATCTATGAGTATATTCACCGCTGTGTCATCATTATACCATATCTTTGTGGGTTTATCACTTATAAATACGTTTAGTATAGCATACGTACCTCTTTTCAGATCAGCAGCAATTTCAAACTGAAGTCTTAAAGGAGATGCCAGCTTAACCACGTTTCTTAAAAGGGCAATGCAATTTCACGTACTTAATCTTGTTATTTAAACACGCTGAGCTTGTATTGCCCCTTTAAACAACGTGGTTAAACTGGCATCTCCTTTAAGACTTCAGTTTGAACTTGCTGCTGATCTGAAAAGAGGTACGTATGCTATACTAAACGTATTTATAAGTCATAAACCCACAAAGATATGGTATAATGATGACACAGCGGTGAATATACTCATAGATTGTGAACTGCAACATGTGCTACATACGATGTGATATTTAATGCAGCATGTATCTTGTTTGTCATATGCCATGAGGTCTAGCATACGTTTTCCCTCTGCTAACAGGCTAATATCCATTGTGTTTGAGGACTTCATGTTACAGACTGTCTCGTATGTTAGAAAGGTCAGCGCCCTTAACTGATTGAAGTTTCACATTCCTTTCAGACATGTTTGTGCGTCACTGGCGAACCGTAGGTCTTTTTTTTTTTTTTCCTGTTATATAAATGTATGCGATAATTCTGTATTGTAAAGACGTTAGTTTAGTAAGAAGCTAATGTTAGTGTTAGTTAATATGTGGAGATGTTAGCTGTATGCCTGGCTACTCTAAACGAAGTTTAGTTGAACTGTTATTAATGTTAGTGAGTATGTTAGACCTGTGTAATACGTATAAGCTTTCTTGTATTATTATTTGTAACATAAGTGAGTTTTCTATTCCTGCCGTAAGATTGCACGTTAATGGCATTATAGTTGTAATTGTAGGTTAATAAAACCGATTTAAATGACCAGTAGATGGCAGTATAATGACATAGTTATCACCACTATTTGCTGTGTGTCATATTAAGCCTTTATGTTAACGTTATTTATGCACACTAATGTATAATTTGTACTTTATTTCCTTTTGATAGACCACAAACACAAATGCAAAGATCATTGAGTTCACTGAATATGCCTGAGTCCTGTGTATTGCTGTGCTGCCTACAATAGCTGCATAAACCCCCTAAAGACTGCATTCCGACTCCAGAGGTGTTCTTACAGACACACCAGGGTGACACCACCATATCTGCATCAGAACCTATACAGTTCCTTACTCACACAGTTTAGTCATTTTTACATTGTATGTTAATGTGTTCAGTGTAAGGAGCTCCACTTTGCTGGAACAAGGCATCAGAACTTCAGTGCGTGGCCATTTCTTGCCCAGCAAACAGACTCACACAGAACGCAACGCAGGACTTGTTACAATGGTGCCATGATCCGGATAAAATTATTGACTTTTTGGCTCCGGTCACCCTGATGATCGGCCACTTGGACGGTTGTTCAAGGATATACGAAAAGCCTTTCCAGTCCGAATCTCATAATTTCTTTCCAAAAGTTTTATTGATGTCTGCGTAAAGCTTTTATGTCTAAATATAAGCATTACTTGAACTCAACAGTTTCATTATTTTAAGTGATGATTTTCAACTTGTGTGCATATTTAGTTTTAAATAAATATTTGTACGTTTTCATCACTTTGCCATTTCTTTCCCTTTTCTTAAAATAATACTACTTTTACTAGTGTCTCTTTGGTATCTGCTAGCTTTTGCCACTCATTAATAAATGCCTTGTAAAGCATAGCAAGTCCTCACTTTAGATGGGCTCACACCATGTAGTCAACTAATCAGTAGTAACGCATGAGTTAATCATGAATTGAAGTGTTGTTAAGTGCTTGTTAAAGATGCAGTAACACTTACTATCCGTAGGCATATTTCTGAAGGCATGTCCAAATAGAATAATACATGTTTGTGTCCAGGTTCTGTTTGCAACCATTTATAAATGCTTTGCAAAGCATAGCAAGTCCTCACTTTAGATGGGCTCACACCATGTAGTCAACGAATCAGTAGTAACTTATGATTTAATCATGAATTGAAGTGTTGTTAACTGCTTGTTAAAGATGCAGTAGCACTAACTATCCGTAGGCATCTTTCTGGAGGCATGTCCAAATAGAATAATACATGTTTGTGTCCAGGTGATGTTTGCAACTTATTTTTAAATGCTTTGTAAAGCATAGAAAGTGCTCACTTTAGATGGGCTCACATAATATACTTTACTAACCAGCAGTAACTCCTGAATTAATCATGGATAACCTAATTGGTAAGTATTTGTAACATATGTATTAACGCCCCAGCTATTAGTTGAGGCCTATTTCTAAATCATAACATTTTATTTAGGCATGAACAAATGTAGGTCTAGATAGTCTGTTAATCATCAACTTCCAGGATTTAACCGGCCTTATACATTCCTAAGTACCTAGATAATAATGGTTAAATTACTTAGCGTAATTTTGGACAGCATTACTTACTATGAACAAGCCATTAATGATTGTGTGTACAAATGCTTTACTAATGATACATTATGTATGAACAATAAATAACTAATGGAGAACAAACCATTATCTAATAGTTTTTTAAAAGGCTTATTTACTATGAACAAACCATTTATAACTGTGTGAAGAAATGCTTCACTAATGATACGTAATGTATGAACAATAAATAACTAATTATGAACAAACCATTATTTGATAGTTTTTTAGAAGGCTCATTGACTATGAACAAACCATTTATAAATGTGTGAAGAAATGCTTTACTAATGATACGTTATGTATGAACAATAAATAACTAATGGTGAACAAACCATTTCCTAATAGTTAATAAATGCTTAATAAATGATGAATTGTGTGTAGTTATTATAAAGTGTTACCAAATTGCTTTTTAATTTTATTGTATTATTATAGTTATTTTCTAATATGTAGGCACTCTGAGATTGCTTTGAATGAAAAGTGCTTTAAAAAAAAAAATAATAATTATTAATCCCTTGGCACTCAAATTGCATTCCAAAAGCTTCTGCAGCTGATTGCTTAGATTTGAACCCAGAGAGAAGATGCACTATATTAACAACACATAGGGGAGTCTGAACTTACCTTTGTAAGATAGACACTGGGATGCTCTGGATGAATACCGGACTCACCACTTGAGATCAATGACAGCATTATAAACAGAAATATAGCCTGGGTCTGTTTATTCCTGATGGTGGAAGGACGCGTGACTCTCTTGGTAGATTCACCTACTGCTCCCTTCTCTGTAGTAATGTAGTAGCTCATGCGGTTTCTTTCAGTCTTTACTCAAACAATGTGTCAATTTTATTGAGAGATACTATGGAATGTCTTTACCATGGGCCATATGAGCTTTGTATTTCTGCTGTTTCTGGCCTCCTAACGGTGGTATGTGGTAATGCACAGTCCATCCCAGCCACTGCCACTTCGTGTGTTCCATTTGTTTAATGGAGTAGCTTGAATCTCACCACCCATCATATCACGCATACTGGGGAATGGCCATATCATTGTTGTCATTGTGAAAAGACCTTTAGTCAAATATGTGATCTCAAGAGACACCAATGGATCCACACTGGGGGTTTAACATTTAAAGGCTTGAAGTTTAGTTTGTTGACAAGTAGTGCTTTACTCAAACTAAATGGCAGATTTTCTATAGTTGGGTAACTTCAGAAGAACACATGCCTGAATGAAAGCATTACATGAGTCACTGATGATCAAGCTACTGATTGGTTATGTATGAATTGTAGGTTCCCATTAATATTCGTATAGTGTCTTTATGGATTTTTTAACCGAATGTTTAGATTATGTCTTATTGTTTGTGAAAAGGCCTTCAGCCGAATGTGTAATCTCAAGAAGTACCAGAGGATCCATACGGGTGAAAAGCCATATCAGTGCTCTCAGTGTGGAAAGGGTTTCAAAAGTAGCGGTCAACTAAGAAGCCACCAGATGACACATACTGGAGAAAGGCCATATCAGTGTTCTCAGTGTGGAAAATACTTTACAACAATGGGTAGTCTCAAGACACACCAGAGAATCCACACCTGAGAAACGCCATATCACTGTTCTCAGTGTGGAAAGACCTTTAGTCAAAAGGGTTCTCTCAAGAAACACCAGAGGATCCATACAGGGGAAAAGCCACATCACTGTTCTCAGTGTGGAAAGGCCTTTACTATATTGGGTCATCTCAAGACACACCAGATGATCCATACTGGATAAAAGCCATATCAGTGTACTACATGTGGGACGGGTTTTACAAGTAGCAATGAACTTAAAATCCACCAGAGGATCCACACTGGAGAAAAGCCACATCGGTGCTCTCAGTGTGGAAATGGTTTCAAAAGTAGCAGTCAGCTCAAGACACACCAGAGGATTCACACTGGGGAAAAGCCATATCGGTGTTCTCAGTGTGGAAAGACCTTTACTATATTGGGTCATCTCAAGACACACCAGATGACACATACTGGAGAAAAGCCATATCACTGTTCTCAGTGTGGAAAGGCCTTTACTACCATGGGTCAGCTCAAGAGACACCAGATGATCCATACTGGAGAAAAGCCACATCAGTGTTCTCAGTGTGGAAAGACTTTTATTAAAATATCTCATCTCAAGAGACACCAGAGGATCCATACTGGTGAAAAGCCACATCAGTGCTCTCGTTGTGGAAAGACCTTTAGTCAAAAGGGTGATCTCAAGAAACACCTGATGGTCCATACTGGGGAAAAGCCTTATCAATGTTCTCATTGTGGAAAGGCCTTTACTGTCATATACGCTCTCAAGGCACACCAGCAGATCCACACTGGTGAAAAGCCACACCAGTGTTCTCAGTGTGGAAAGGCCTTTAGTAATTTGGGTAATCTTAAGAGACACCAGAGGATCCACACTGGGGATTAGCCGTATCAATTTACTATACGTGTGAAGGAATTTAAATCTATCTCAGATTTCACTGTCAGTTAAACCATGTCCAGTATCGTACAATTCCGTAAAATAAGCATTTAACTGCATTTCCCCCTGATATTCCAACTTTATTTGTTTACTGTGTTTTTAATTGCACAGTAGTTACACATTGATGTTAAACTGCAATTTATTTTTACTTCTTTTGGCTTCCTAATGGTGGTATAAGGTAATGCGTGGTGTGTCCTAATTACTGCCTCTGCTTCATGTCCCATTCGTTTGATGTCATGTGTGTGATGGACTGTCGATAATGCTGAAGTTAGTGTGAGATTAGAAAGTACGTTTTACGTTAACAACATCTCTGGATCTAAATATGTTATACTTTTATTAAACTCAATGAAAAAAATGTATGTGTCATGCATTTCAATAACATTTTAGTATGGCTGAAATGAGCATATAAGCAATAATAATAACATTATTATTATTGTTGTTATTGTTTTTGTTGTGTGGTCTTGGGTAGGTTGTATAGATTGTCTGAAACACATCTACAAATTTACAGAAAGGCTTTTGTTAAAAATGAATTAAATATATTTAACAAAAATAAAAGACATATACACTCAACTCCTGATCAGGGTCGTGACCGCATTATCAAGAAGGACCCAGTTCCTGACTCGGGTCATGACAGCATTCTCAGGAGGGACCCAACTCCAAACTCGGGTCTCTTTTGAAAATCAACCTGCATCGACACCTGCTCTGCAGGTCTGGGCATTTTATGTAGCTGGTTTGATAACTTTTTGATATGTTCTCTGTATGAGCCATATTCATTGTCGTTTCATTTTGGTGTGACTTTGCCCCATGCCACTAGGGGGCTGTATTTGCTGTGCGGCTTAGTTGACCTCGGGTCAGCCAAGCTAGGCCATTAAAACCTAGTGAAACCCAAACGCAGGTGTTGCTGATTTGGGAAGCAAACAGTTTTTCGACTGTGCCTAGGTGCAATGTGGTTAGATGCAGTGTATCAGATTTGAATGTAAGCAATTCGGTTTTGTTGTTTTGGTTACGAGTATTATGAGTTAAAGTGATTGCTGCTGTATCATATGGAAAATAAATGCGAGATAATTGCATCACTGAACTTTTCGTTTTATTAAGGGCAATCCCACCGGGCGCACGTCGGAAACTAAATATGCTATCAGCAACCAGTACTAGACTTAGTTTAGGACTTCGTCAGTACAATTAGGTCGAAAAACTGCTTCAATTGGGATTACGGTTCATCAAGAGCACGCGGACTTGTTACATTGTGGAATTACGTTTCGTTTGGAAACCGCGGATGCGAGGTGGGCAAATGTTTGGAGTTGCCAGAAATTCCAACATATGATGGAGATCCTCTGCAGTTCAACACATTTATGAAGGCGTTTGAGCACTGCGTGGAAGCGAAGACCAGCTGTAAAGGAGACTGTTTGTACTATCTTCAACAATTCACAAGGGGGCAGCCAAGGGATATTGTACGCAGTTGCCTTCATATGACTGCAGATAAAGGATTTGCTGTTGCCAAAAGGTTGCTCAAGGAGCACTTTGGAAATGAGTTTAAGATAACAGCAGCCTACATGGAGAAGGTCACAGGATGGCCAGGTATCAAAGCTGAGGACACCAAAGCGCTCAAAGCTTATGGACTTTTCCTCCGTGAGTGTTCCAACGCTATGGAAGACCTTCAGTACTTGGAGGAACTTAACATGCCAGCAAACTTAAAGATTCTGAGTCAGAAGCTTCCATACAAACTCAGAGACAAGTGGAGAGCAAAGGCATGTGATATACTGGAGAAAACTGGTCGACGGGCGCGATTCTCAGACCTTGTGAAGTTCATCGAGCGCCAGGTCAGAATCATTTCAGATCCAGTATTTGGTGAAATACAGGATACTTCACCTGTTCTCAAAAGTGCTACAAAAACAAGCAAGTTTCAAGTGAAACCACAGCTTAGAAGAAACAGCTTTGCAACACATGTGGTCATTGAGGATGGATGCAAAGCAGAAGCTCACAAGAATGAGGATAGATACAGCAAACCAGATGGTGACAAGAAGGAAAAAGCTCAGAACAAAGTGACATCCTTTACCAAGACTGATTGTATTTCCTGCCAGTATTGTGCTACTGGTGGTCATGTTTTGGAACAGTGTTTTAAACTGGGAAGAAAGCCACACAGGGAGAAACTGGACTATCTAAAGGAGAAAGGTCTGTGTTTCAGTTGCTTGTGCACAGGACACTTGAGCAAAAATTGCGACAGGCGCATCACTTGCAAAAAGTGCAACCGAACGCACCCCAGTGTTTTGCACATTGAACAGAAGGAATGGGTCACTCTGAATGAGCAGAAGAATGGTGAGCAGTCAAAGACTTCTGACAGCTGTACAACATCATATGCTTGTGGTCTTACAGGGGCTGGCCACTGCAATGGAATTCTTCCCATTTTGCCTGTTAAGGTGAAGTGCTCAAAGGGAAACAAGGTTATTGAAACCTATGCTTTTCTGGACCCAGGGAGTACAGGAACTTTCTGCACCAGGAAGCTCATTGACAGGTTGAACATTGAAGGACGCAAATTCAAGATTCATATCCGCACCTTGGGACATAGTAACTCAGTAGAAAGCTCTGTTGTTGACAGTCTGGAGATTTCTGGATTTTCTGGTGAGTGCTTCTATCCGCTTCCCAAAGTGTGTACCCAAACAGAGATGCCCGTCTCTACAGCCAACATAATCAGTGAAAGGGAGCTGAGAGAATGGCCTTATTTAGAGGATGTAAACATTCCACACATAAATGCTGATGTTGATCTGTTAATTGGCACAAACGCCTCCAAGTTGATGGAGCCTTGGGAGGTGATTAACAGTCGTGAAGGTGAAGATGGACCCTACGCGATCAGAACCCTACTGGGGTGGGTAATAAATGGTTCGTTACGGGGAAGTAGCGATTGTGGAAGTGACCACCCTTCAGTTTTTGCCAACAGAATCGCCATTGATAGAATTGAAGAACTGTTAACCAGCCAGTACAACTACGACTTCAACGAGCAAGCTTCTGCTGAACAGGAAGAAATGTCAAGGGAAGATCTTGTGAAGCAAAGATGGATGGAAGGCCCGGACTTCCTATGGGAACCTGAAGAAACGTGGCCAACATTTCCTGTGGACACAAGTGTCACTGCAGACGACCCAGAAGTAAAGAGAAATCTGACGGTTAACGTAATACTTCTTGACACCAATGCCACATCACAACTGATGACCCATTTCTCTGATTGGCAAAGATTGAAGGTTGCAGTTGCATGGCTAATTAAATTGAAAGGAACTCTGCTCAAACTGAGTAAGAAAAGAAAAGAGTTGGAGCTTGCAAAATCCAGTGCTACTAGAGCAGCAAGGATGGATGTGCAAAAGGGGATGCAAGCTTTCTCAACATCTCTTTGGAAGCAGAAGGTGATGCTGGAAGATCTCTTGGAGGCTGAGACCTCCATAATCGCTTTTTGCCAGCAAGAAAGATTTCCCATTGAAATTGCTGCACTAACCTCTGGTAAGCCACAAGTGCCGAGAAGTAGCAGCATCTTCAAATTGGATCCGGTAGTAGATGGAGAACTTCTACGAGTTGGGGGACAGCTGAATAAGGCAGCAATCCCTGAGGACATTAAACACCCCCTCATCTTGTCAAAAGACCAACACATCTCAGACCTTATCCTCCGTCACGTCCATCTACAGCTGGGACATGGAGGCAGAAATCATGTTCTTTCCTCTACAAGGAGAAAATACTGGATAACAAATGGGCCTACTGCAGTGAGGAAGATCATATCCAGATGCATCTTCTGTAAACACCATGGTGGAAAGACCGGTGAGCAAAAGATGGCAGACCTGCCAGAAGAGAGGGTGGTTCCTGATCTACCGCCATTCACTAACGTTGGAGTAGATTACTTTGGGCCAGTTGATGTGAAAAGAGGGCGTAACATCGTGAAAAGATATGGAGTAGTGTTCACCTGTATGACGAGCAGGGCCGTGCACCTGGAAGTGGCCTATTCTCTTGACACAGACTCGTGCATCAACGCATTGCGTAGGTTCATCTGTCGAAGAGGACAAGTCTCGCACTTGAGATCTGACAACGGCACCAACTTTGTGGGTGCAGAAAGAGAGCTGCGAGAAGCCTTAGCCTCTTTAAATCATGACCTCATTGAGAGAGCCTTGTCCAAGAAGGGAATCAAATGGAGTTTTAACCCTCCAGCTGGGTCACATCACGGTGGCGCTTGGGAGCGCATGATACGGATGATCAGGAAGATTTTGTGCTCTGTGCTCCGTCAGCAAACCTTGGATGACGAAGGGTTCCATACTGTGCTCTGTGAGGCTGAAGCTATGCTCAACGATCGCCCCATCACAAGGCTGTCAGAGGACCCCAACGACCTTGAGGCGTTGACGCCAAACCATCTGCTACTCCTCAAAGGAAAACCTGTTCTCCCACCAGGACTGTTCGACAAAGGGGATGTTTACGCAAGGAGAAGGTGGAAACAAACCCAGTACATCTCGGATATGTTTTGGAAGAGGTGGATCCGCGAGTACTTACCGCTTTTACAGGAGCGTCAAAAATGGAACCAGGAGAAGAGGAGTTTTGTTCCTGGAGACCTGGTCATGGTTGCAGACTCCACAGCACCACGTGGGTCATGGATGCTAGGAAGAGTCCTGGAAACCTTCCCTGATAAGAGGGGTCTGGTACGTGTGGTTTGTTTAAAGACCAAAACAAACATCATTGAACGACCCATAACCAAAATATGCTTGCTTAATGAGGCTAAAGAGTAATTGGTTACCTTTTAAAAATGGACTATACATATTTTTGTATTCATTTGTATCCCCTCTGTATTAATGGCTCATTTCAAATGTGGTGTAATTGCTCTGGCAGATGCAATTAGGGGCTGGAGTGTATGAGCCATATTCATTGTCGTTTCATTTTGGTGTGACTTTGCCCCGTGCCACTAGGGGGCTGTATTTGCTGTGCGGCTTAGTTGACCTCGGGTCAGGCAAGCTAGGCCATTAAAACCTAGTGAAACCCAAACGCAGGTGTTGCTGATTTGGGAAGCAAACTGTTTTTCGACTGTGCCTAGGTGCAATGTGGTTAGATGCAGTGTATCAGATTTGAATGTAAGCAATTCGGTTTTGTTGTTTTGGTTACGAGTATTATGAGTTAAAGTGATTGCTGCTGTATCATATGGAAAATAAATGCGAGATAATTGCATCACTGAACTTTTCGTTTTATTAAGGGCAATCCCACCGGGCGCACGTCGGAAACTAAATATGCTATCAGCAACCAGTACTAGACTTAGTTTAGGACTTCGTCAGTACATGTAGGTTTGATTAATAACCTGGTGCAGACTGAAGAAGAGGGTTTCCATAGCTGGGTAACTTCAGTAGTCACTAAGGTAGAACCCATGGCTTAATGCAGGCATTTACATAAGTCACTGATGATCAAGCTACTGATGGGTGTGTATGAAATGAAGGCTCCCATTAATATTTGTATATTGTCTTTATGGAGTCTTTACCTGAATGTTTATATTATTTCTTATTGTTTGTGGAAAGGCCTTAAGCCAAATGAGCCATCTCAAAAAGTACCGGAGGGTCCATTCAGATGGTGTGCTGTCCTGCTAATACTGTACATGATGAGTATCACTGACTGAAATCTTTGTGATTTTATGAGTTTAAACCAGATGTACATGATGAAGTCTTATTTCTTCATATTTGAAACATTTGATTAGGTAGAGATTGAAATAAAAATTGAGTTAAAGAAATTATAATTTGAGGTTTTTCTTTTCAAATATGTATGTGTGGGATGGGGGGATGTGTGTATGTACAATATATAATCGACAAGCAGCAGTTAGCGCTTGTACAAAGAAATAGTAATGTTTGTACAGCATCCGAAATGGATGGCCTTAACAGCACCTCATATGAAGATTATCTACAGCTCAAAGATGTGTTGAGTGTCAGAGATGGGGATGAAAGAAAGAGGACATGGGGGAGGGAGCATAGCATTGTCATTGAAAAGGGTAGACACAGAAAAACATGACTACCTCGAGAAAACTGCGCTCACTGTATTAAAGGGGTAGTTGATGAAGAGTTTATTTTCCTGACAGAATGTAATGAGTACAACAACATAAGGGAGACCTTCTTCTCAAGAACAGAGGACATTAGCTCTGGGTTTACAAAAATATAAAGAGAAGAAATATAATCATTCCTTGGCATTTTGTTGACATGAATATGGTTTATTCCTGTTGTAATCTTAAAGTAAGAGTTAAAGATAAATCAAAGCAAATATCTTGAAAGACCACTTGAGAGCAATGACAGTATTGTAAACAGACATTTCCAACAGTCACTGCAGCTGTGTAAAAGCCTGGGTCTGTTAATTCCTTATGGTGGAAGGACAAGGTGACCCTCTGGGTAGAATCACCTGCTGCTCACCTCTCTGCAGTAATGTAGTAACTCAAGCAGTCACAGATCCAAGTCATAGCATGTCTAAAAAAGAACAACAACCCTGAAACATCATCTGAAATAATAAACAAACAGCTCTCCTCATTCTCTCCAAACTCTCAACTCTCTGTGGAATAATCTCTCTCAATTTGAGGGGGAACCTTATAGCAAGTATACAAATTGAAAATATTATTGAAAAATTATATTTATATTGTTTTTAAAAGCCTCTATAAGGAAAAATGTATTTGATCCTGCTCAAGAACCATTGACTGATTAATTATGCAAACTAGAATCTAATATAAAGTACAAACTGAACAATCTGGACTCTCCTGTATCTTCAATTTAACTAAATGAAAATTACAAAAACAAAGAAAAAACATTTGGATGATGGAAAACCTTCCTCTCTCTATCTCTCTCTCTCTTTCACAGGTGTAGGAACTATCTCTCTCTGAAACCCTCTATTTAAAAAAATATATATGTTATTATGTCAATCATGTCTTTATTACAAAAAAATCATGACACAATGTCTCATCATCTCATTAATATAGCAGCATAAATGTTAGCATATTCGCTAATTATGCTGATAGATGTAACAGTTGACAGTGTTGATGTTTTTGATAAGTAATCTAGTGTAGGTTGGATTAATAACCAGATGCAGACTGAAGAAGAGGGTTTCTATAGCTGGGCAGGAACACATGGCTGAATACAGATGTATCCATGAACCACTGATGATCAAGCTACTGATGGGGACGTATGGAATGTAGACATCCAGAAGAAAAGAGTGAAAATAACTTTAGCCAATGTGTGCTCTCAAGAGACACCAGAGGATCCATGTAACTTTACAATTCTAAATGTAGGGCACTTAATCAAAGCCGAGCAAAGAACAGTACTCTACTGTTGATCAGCCCACCACCTCTTATCCTTTCCTTTTTTTAATCATTTACATGATTTGTGTTTATTTCTGTTGTATTGTTTAACCATCCTATTATGTTCAAATTTAATTTGCATCTATTATGCTTGGGGTCAATTTGACACACCTGGAAAAAGCAGACTCACATGTGAGAGTGCTTTTCATAGACTTTAGTTCAGTTTTTAACACTATAATCCCACAACAACTCATCTGTAAACTGGACAAGCTGGGGCTCAACACCCCCCTTGGGAATTGGACCTCAGTGAGCGACCACAAGCAGTACAAGTCTGCAACAACACCTCGAGCAGCATCACACTGAGCACAGGGGCCCCACAAGGCTGTGTGCTCAGTCCCCTGCTCGTCACCCTGCTGACTCACGACTGCACACCTACCTACACTACCAACCACATGGTGAAGTTTGCAGACGACACAGCTCTGGTGGGTCTCATCACCAAGAACGATGAGACCTACTACAGGAAGGAGGTCAACCTTTTGGCCATGTGGTGCAGAGATAACAACCTCCTGATGAATGTCAGCAAAACAATGGAGACTGTGGTTGACTTCAGGAGAAGCCACACTGAACACCCACCACTGACCATGGATGGTGTTGCTGTGGAGCGAGTGAGCAGCACTAAATTCCTGGGGATGCACATCAGTGAGGACCTCTCCTGGACCACCAACTCTGCATCACTGGCGAAGAAAGCCCAGTGGCGCTCCCATACCAATCCAATATTACGTCACCCGGGCTCTTTTAGGCACCCGGTGCCTTTTAAGCATGACAGCTGCACTGAACACAGCATAAAAGCACGGCAGCGCATAGTGAACACAGCTGGTAAGATCATTGGTGCCCCACTCCCTTCCTTGCAAGACATATACCACCCGGCTCACCCGGAAAGCTACCTCGATTGCCAGACACCAGCCACCCCGCACACAGCCTGTTCAGCTTCCTACCCTCTGGAAGAAGGTATAGGACCCACCGTTGCCGCACCGGCATACTCAGTCATAGCTTCATACACCAAGCTGTCAGGAAGCTAAATTCCCTCCCCTCACTCCCCCAAGCCACATCTGGCAGTCTGACAAGAGGCTGAAATACCCAGTAGTTACCCACTTCAGGCATGAGAATCACTCACCTTTCGGCGAAATTCGCCGTTTTGAAAACAAAATAGGTGACCTACGTGAATCGTGTAGATTCGATGAGGGATTTTTTTCTGTCTACAGTCAGAGCTCGCGCAAGAAGGTTGAATGTAAGATACCCTTGCTGAAGTATAATGGGAAGTGGGGGAGTAATAATCAAGTACATAAATTTGACCGTAATGTTAGCATATAGCATGTTAAAACATGTGTTCGGTAACTTATAACCTTCAGATACATTTTCATAAAAAAGTTAGCCGTAGTAGCAAGCATATGATGTGATTAGCCTGGTTACGAGACGGCTACGGTGTGAATAACTGATGGGGTAAGCTAATTTAGATGCAGTGACGTTAACTCAAACGCCACGGAGACTCCCTGTTCTAACTTTGAATCGCTCTGTTGGGGGCAAAGTGACCATTGCAAATGTTTTTGACTACAGACTGCTAACGTAGCAAATAATTCCTACTATTGCAGCCAGTCAACCTACAAGCCTTGCAGGTATAAAACAAATCATGACGTGGAGTAGATAGATGGATACTTAAATAGAAGCTTTATATATATATTCTTCAGAAGTGCTTAATGATGCAAAATGTAAAGATCTCTTAGTTTATGGAATTCTTGTCAAGAAAATGTGATTGTATTGTTTTCTTCGCCACTGATTTATTATGTTGAACTTATTATGTTGAATAACTGGATGATATGGCGGTGAGTGGGGAAGCTCCTGCCAAACTGAAACTCCCCTGGTACTCAAAAACTTTCTTCAAGGTTGGCAGGTCTGGAACAGGTGCTCGTGCCAGAAGGGAGTGCGAGTGCATGGAAATATTAACGCAAAGGGCCTTGCCAATAAAATGTATTGAAATCTGAATTAGAAAACATTGTATTAGCTGTCAATCATTATGGAAGAGTAGACAAGTTAAGTTACAGCATGTCCACCATCTTTTGTGGGGGTTATGCATTAAGCCATTTGTGGTGCCCTCACCACATTGTGCCTCATATACTGTAAATGTTAGACCCAGTGACAGGCTGGCATGAAATGGCTTGCAAAATACTAAGTAAGGAGGCCATAATAATTTTTGACTCATGGCTGAATTTAAGTTTCTCCAGCTCTGCCCAGGTTGGAAAAATAGCATCTCAAAATGTATCAGATTGATGCTTTAAAATATGGAATATTTAAATTTTACTTACGGGGGAGCATGCCCCCGGACCCCCCTAGAGGGGTAATATCCTCCTCACCTTTTTCACACCTGAACCGTTTTCATGCCTGCATACATATTATTATGGTGTCTATATGGCTTCTTTACCTGATAAATCATGAAATAAAGAGGGTTTCTTTATCTGGATAACTTCGGTAGTCAGTTGACATATCAAGTTATATATTATTAGTATACATACAAACATTCACAGAGACATGCAGTCAAGGCCATATGTTTTGAGAATGACACAAATATACATTTTCACAAAGTTTGCTGCTACAACACTTGTACAGTATGTAAACGTTCTAACGCCCATCCGGGTTGGTTGTCAGACATGTCAGTATTTTAAATGTTTATTACCTAGCCTACATCCCCTTTGATGCTCAGATTTTTAACCCCCCCAAAAAATCGTTTGTACGGTCTGAAAAATGTGTGCAGTCTGAAAAATCTATTGCTCGGCCACTTTGACTGGCCTGCATGGCCGCCCGCGTGCGCAGCTTAGAGGGGACATTGTAAGGGACGGACAACAGTAAAACTATACTGTAGAAGTGTAAGTCTCCAACAGTACAACTATACTGTAATTCTTTGTTTCCACATTTGCACTATATTTGCCTTGCATTAAATAAAGGTTTGACTGGATTTTCTTTTAAAAACAGAACTGAAGTCCGAAATGTCAGGATCTGCTGAACCATCACAACTGCTCACGTTAGTGAAGGAGGAGATCAAAGAAGAAGAATTTGATGATTTCCTGCAAAAGTATCTGTCTGCAATTCCGAAGGTGGAGGAAAAGCCTGAACTGGAACACAAAGAAGAAGAGTATTTGCCATTGGAAATTAAACAGGAGGAAACATCTGATTTGAGAGAATATGGTCACGAAGACGCTACTCCTGCAGGTAAGTTGCACATAAGCTTATATCATAAACTTAAAAAATATGATAGTTAATATGAATGACATCATGTTAATGTGAAGCTGCAAGAGCACCTAGAGGGTTTCTGCCTATCGTAGCTTTTAAAGTATCTTTCTCTAGCTTAGGAAACCTGTTCACATTTGGCCGCTGCTAGTGTGTGTTGACATTAACTCATGTTAATATTGAACTTGTGTCAATAAGAGGCTGCACAAGCACCTGAAGGGCTTCAACCCTTTCTACCTATAATTTGACTAGTTCAATTGAGGAGACTGCAACATCAGCTAGATAACTGGTATAATGTTTGAAATAATAATGATAATAACACATTAAATGATATTTTATTTCATTAGAACTTATATGGTTTTAGGTTAGTTAAAAGTGATATACTATTCTAGCAATAGCCAGTCAATCAAAAATACATTGTGTTCAGTTAAATAGTGCTAATGTAACAAATAGAGGAGAGAGAGGATATTATTTTAAAAATATGTTCTAATGTTATTGGACAACTTCAACGGATCTATTCAGGTAAAAGGAATACGGGGGAAAGAAGAAAGAATGTCATCAGGCGTCAGCAATCAAATACAATGAAGAAAAAACATGAATGCTCCCAGTGTTTCAAAACCTTTGCTGCACCTTCTGCTCTTGCAATTCATCAACGAACACACACAGGAGAAAAGCCCCATCAATGTTTTCAGTGTGGAAAGGCCTTTACTATAATGGGTACCCTCAAAACACACCAGAGAATTCACACTGGGGAAAAGCCATATCAGTGTTCTCAGTGTGGAAAGACTTTTAGTCAAATGTCTCATCTCAAAATACACAAGATGATCCACACTGGAGAAAAGCCACATCATTGTTCTCAGTGTGGAAAAACCTTTAGTCAAAATAGTGATCTCAAGAAACACCAGAGGATCCATACTCTAGAAAAGCCATATCAGTGTACTACATGTGGAAAGGCATTTACTGAAATGGGTGCTCTCAAGAAACACCAGAGGATCCATACTGGGGAAAAGCCATATCGGTGTACTATATGTGGGAAGGGTTTCAGGACTGAAAAAGAACTTGCCATCCACCAGATGACACATACTGGAGAAAAACCATATCAATGTTCTCAGTGTGGAAAGGCCTTTAGTCAAAAGGGTGTTCTCAAGAAACACCAGAGGATCCATACCGGAGAAAAGCCATATCGGTGTACTACATGTGGGAAGGGTTTCAGGACTGAAAAAGAACTTCCCATCCACCAGATGACACATACTGGAGAAAAGCCATATCAATGTTGTCAGTGTGGACAGGCATTTAATAGATTGGGTAATCTCAAAACACACCAGATGATCCATACCGGAGAAAAGCCATATCGGTGTACTACCTGTGGGAAGATTTTCAGGAGCCGCAAAGAACTTACCATCCACCAGATGACACATACTGGGGAAAAGCCATATCAGTGTTCTCAGTGTGGAAAGGCCTTTAGTCAAAAGGGTGATCTCAAGATACACCAGAGGATCCATACTGGAGAAAAGCCACATCACTGTTCTCAGTGTGGAAAGACTTTTAGTCAAATGTCTCATCTCAAGACACACCAGATGACACATACTGGGGAAAAGCCCCATCAATGTTCACAGTGTGAAAAGGCCTTTACTACATTGGGTAATCTCAAGTCACACCAGAGGATCCATGCCGGAGAAAAGCCATATCATTGTTCTCAGTGTGGAAAGGCCTTTAGCGATTTGGGTAATCTTAAGAGACACCAGAGGATCCACACTGGGGATTAGCCGTATCAATTTACTTTATGCGGGAAAGGATTTAGATGTATCTCAGATACAGCAGGTGAAATAAGTATTGAACACGTTACCATTTGGGTAATCTTATCCAACACCAGAGAATCCATACTGGGGACAAAAACCTAACCAAACTAAGTGATAAGTGCAAATACTGAAATATACACCACCACTAATATCACCAACCCTAACCTGCAAAAAAGAAAGTAATGTATTGATGGAAATTAAAAAAGAAGAAATACCGTGAATCTACAAATGGTAGCTTATTTTGATAAGTCTCGGAGGCTTTCAGATTGTCCATTGCTTTCCCATCTGTTGCTATGGAGTCCAAATCTTGCTGTAAATTATGTTGGGCCACGTCGTCATGTTATCCTCCCAGTTCTGCACTGAATTCGGGTGGGGGATAGTAACGCCATCTCCAGTCAGAGTATTTAAACTGTGTTCCCATTGTAAGGACATTATTAGCTTACGATCTGTCTGAGAGTGGGCTGTCAAAGCTAGCATTGTCGAAGTCATACAGTACAGTACATACATTCAATAAAATTATCATTTGAGTCCAACTGCATGACCATTCTTACCCTACACCTACCCCTACAATAAAGAAGTGATCCTATTTCAACCATAACTTCATTTTAAATAATGTCTTTCTTTATGACATTTAGTTTATAGTTTAGACAGCAACTTTGACATATATATTCAACTGCATCCACTACATAATCTCAAACTTTATTTGTTGTAATACTTCAGTGTAACCTGTACCTATGTGGAGTGCAAATATGTCTTGCTATTACACTACCCAACCGCTACACCTACGTCTGCTAACACTACAGAATGCATAATTCCTACGGGCACTGCACTAGTTTAAATAATGGGCATAATTGCAGTAGGCAAATATAATTCATTGCATATGCGTTCAATATTTCCTGCACATCGCTAAGCGCTTCATGTGCGGTGTCAACGTAAAAATAAACATCGGAGTTATGGTCTCCACTGTCAGTCACGGAGGAAAAGATTTCCAAAGCCTTGACTTTAATCATTTTTTTAGACACTCTATTATGCCTATCGCGGACTGAAAAAATTTATTCAACAAGCTGGTTTGATATCCAGCCTTGCTTTCTACCTCCACCTGCTAGTCGTAGCCTATCGCATTCGTCTCGGGTCAATGTCAAACGTCTTTGCTGCTGTTTCTCCCGAATGTTCTTCAGCTCTCGGTATACACCATCTCTTTGAATTTAATATCAAAGTTACGTTAGTCTACTACTGCTTTATGATCCCTTCTGGAAAAAGTAACCTAGCCAACTAAAACGTTACAGATAAACAACAGTAGGCTATACGATACGTGAATTAAGGCTAAACAATAACAAATTCGCCTAGTAGTTCTACGTGGGGAAATATCTTTTTTTAATTGCAAACAGCCCATGAAATTAGCCAACAGTATTATAGAATATAACATTAAACATGAGAAGAACATGTATTTGTGAAATGCATTCAATTAAATTGTGATGCGTACTTTGAGCCGACGGACTGATGCTGGTAGGCTACAGTAATATACCGGTAGGCTACTTTATTTTACCCCCGGCTTGTATTCGGGGCCCGGCTTTATTTGTCCGTATGGACCACGACCCCGGCTACTATCTGAAGCCTGCCTTCTAATTGAATCCCGGTCTTTATTTGAGGATTTACGGTACATCACCTTTTTATTAACATATAAAAGCTTGACTTTTAGTTTGTTGACTTCTTCAAATAGTGCCTTACTCAAACTACATGACAGATTTTCTATAGCTGGGTTACTTCAGTAGTCACTGAGATAAAACACATGGCTGAATGAAGGCGTTTATATGAGTCACTAATGATCAAGCTACTGATTGGTGACTACAAAATGTAGGCTCCCATTAATATTCATAATGTCTATATGGATTTTTTTACCTGAATGTTTTGATTTTTTTTTTATTGTTTGTGAAACATTGTGTCATCTCAGGAAGTACCAGAGGATCCATTCATATGATGTGTTGCCTTGCTTATATGATGGAGTCTGACTTAAATATTTTGGATTTGATGAATATGTGATGTACATGATTAAGTCTTATGATTAAGTATTTTTTCTTCATATTTGAAACTTTGATTTGTTAGATTAAAATGAAAATTGAGTAAACAAAAATGATATATACTTTGGGGTGTGTATGTGCAATTGGGGTGTGTAATTCAATATACGTATAATCGACATTGATGGCCTTAACAGCACCTCATTAAAATGATCAAAGATGTGTTGAGTTTCAGAGGTGGAGAGAGGGAAAGAGGACATTGGGGAGGGAGCATAGCATTGTCATTGAAAAAGGTAGAGACAGAAAAACATGGCTACCTCGAGAAAACAGGCTCTGCACTCACTGTAATAGGGTAGTGGATGATACGTTTATTTTCCTGACAGAATGTTATAAAGAGACACCAGAGGATCCATGAAACTTTATATTTCTGTTGTACTCTAAATATAGGGAACCTAATCAAAGCTGAGCAGAATACTCTGCTCTTTATCAGCCCACCCCCTCTTATCCTTTCCTGTTTTATCTTTTACATGATTTGTGTTTATTTCTGTTGTATTCTTCAAGGAAGGTACACAATGAAAAGGCCCTTACTTTTTACTTCAGCTGAGCATTACATGGCCACCCTGAGTCAAAACATGAACAAATACAAAGTATTGTAGTGTATAAGTGTTGTAGGCTTCCATTCATATTATTATGATGTCTACGTGACTTAGTTACCCTAATATTTTCTCATTGTTTGCTTTTAAATCTATATGTTCTCACGAGTCTGTTCCTGTGTTTTCAGAGGGAGTACTGCCCCAAATCCCCTTTGTAATGAAGTGTATTATATTTATTGCTGTTCTATATGGCCCTTTCATCTGCATGCTTATATTACGTTTGCTGGTGAAAATATGTAGATTAAACTGTGTTCCTGTTTGACTACTAGGAGTACAGCCAAAATAAAGCTTTTTTATCATTCACATGATTTGTGTTTATTCCTGTTGTTTTCTTAAAGTAAGGTTTAAAATGAAAAGGCCCTTAATATATATATACAGCCGCGGAAAAAATTAAGAGACCACTTCAAAATTATCAGTTTCTCTGGTTTTACTATTTATTGGTATGTGTTAAAGTAAAATGTACATTTTTGTTTTATTCTATAACCTACTGGCAACATTCCTACCAAATTTCAAATAAAAATATTGTCATTTAGATCATTTATTTGCAGAAAAATGACAATTGGTCAAAATAGCAAAAAAGATGCAGTGTCTTCAGATCTCGAATAATGCAAAGAAAACAAGCTCATATTCATTTTTAAACTACACAATACTAATGCTTTAACTTAGGAAGAGTTCAGAAATCAATATTTGGTGGAATAACCTTGATTTAAAATCACAACTTTCATGTGTCTTGGCATGCTCTCCACCAATCTTTCACATTACCGTCGGGTGACTTTATGCTACTCCTGGCGCAAGAATTCAAGCAGCTCGGCTTCTTTTCATGGCTTGTGACCATCCATCTTCCTCTTGATCACATTTCAGAGTTTTTTTAATGGGATTCAGGTCTCGAAATTGGGCTGGCAATGACAGGGTCCTGATCTGGTGATACTCCATCCACACCTTTACTGGCCTGGCTGTGTGGCATGGAGCATTGCCCTGCTGGAAAAAACACTTCTCAGAGTTGGGGAACATTGTCAGAGCAAAAGGAAGCAAGTTTTTCTTCTGGGACAACGTTGTACTTTGCCTGGCTGAGGTTTGTAAAAGACCATAAGGATTGAACCAAAGCCGACTGGAGGGTCTCCTAGTTCGTCTTCTTTGATGAGTCCAATTTTCAGCTTTGCCCAACACATGGTCGTCTGATGGTTAGACTGAGACCTGGAGAGGCCTACAAGCCACAGAGTCTTGCACCTACTGTGAAATTGGACTCATCAGAGAAGACGAACTTAGGGACCTCCAGTCAGCTTTGGTTCAATCCTTATGGTCTTTTACAAACCTCAGCCAGGCAAAGTACAACGTTGTCCCGGCAGAAAAACTTGCTTCCTTTTGCTCTGACAATGTTCCCCAACTCTGAGAAGTGTTTTTTCCAGCAGGGCAATGCTCCATGCCACACAGCCAGGCCAGTAAAGGTGTGGATGGAGTACCACCAGATCAGGACCCTGTCATTGCCAGCCCAATTTCGAGACCTGAATCCCATTAAAAAAACTCTGAAATGTGATCAAGAGGAAGATGGATGGTCACAAGCCATGAAAAGAAGCCGAGCTGCTTGAATTCTTGCGCCAGGAGTAGCATAAAGTCACCCGACGGCAATGTGAAAGACTGGTGGAGAGCATGCCAAGACACATGAAAGTTGTGATTTTAAATCAAGGTTATTCCACCAAATATTGATTTCTGAACTCTTCCTAAGTTAAAGCATTAGTATTGTGTAGTTTAAAAATGAATATGAGCTTGTTTTCTTTGCATTATTCGAGATCTGAAGACACTGCATCTTTTTTGCTATTTTGACCAATTGTCATTTTTCTGCAAATAAATGATCTAAATGACAATATTTTTATTTGAAATTTGGTAGGAATGTTGCCAGTAGGTTATAGAATAAAACAGAAATGTACATTTTACTTTAACACATACCAATAAATAGTAAAACCAGAGAAACTGATAATTTTGAAGTGGTCTCTTAATTTTTTCCGCGGCTGTATATATTATAATATATTTTTATATCACAAGAATCATGTTTATTTCTGTTTTATTCTTAAAGTAAGGTACACAATGAAAAGGTTCTTAAATTGTACTTCAGCTGAGCACTCCACTGCAACTCTTAGTCAAAACAAATAAAAAGCATCAAAGAAAACGATCAAAGAAACGTTAGTATTCCGGTGCAAACGAAAAATCACGTCTCAGGATTGCTGCGCATGCAAGTTATTTTGGGTGTATCAACTGTACCCATGTCTCAACTGTACTAATACCACTGTCATAATTATGAGTGCTTTATTCTCCGCATCGCCGACATTGTGAAAATGAAGGCTACCACTCGCAAGAAAGTGAAGACGTTCAATGATGGTGGTGTTTGCAATAAATGCCTCGAGAAGGTCTTTTAAATTAATTATTCCTTGGCGGTCGAATCGGTAGTGTCATACAATAACTCATCATGATGGAAGAATTGATCTTTTTTAAATGAATTATTCCTTGTCGGGTTAATCGGTAGCGCTCATACAATAACTCATCATGATGGAAAAATTGATCTTGGCGATCGCAAAGAATTCTCCCTCCGCCAATCAAACTATCTACTATGAATCTTTGGTCAATGGTTTCCCTCCTTTTGCCTGGGGTGTGGCAAGCTTAGCCAGCTAAACTTAGGTTAGCCTGCCCTGGAGCAGGTTAGTGCTAAGTGATATGTTACCATGGTAATTTATCAGAATCTGCTTCGCCGAGCCCGATAAAGGGGCGTTCTCTTTTTTTAGCCTGGAATCTAGCTTGCTTAACCGCTTAGCGAGCTACTCCGAACCGCACCCAGGTTCCTATTTGACTCAGTTGTGTGTGTGTTTTTAAGTGAGGCTTTACACTGGTATGTAGGTCTGATATTACCCTTATATCAGTATTGAAATACAAACACACAGGCACTCAACAGTTTACTGGCCTACCGTCTACTATCCAATAACCTTTCAGTTCACACATCCACCCACGCATACAGTATAACTATGCGGAAGTTATTTGTCCCAAAAAAATACTTCTTAAGTCCAAAGGCCGACGCCATTAAACCTCAGTGCAATGTGTATCAGAGGAAACACAGAAGATAAGAATCAGATAAGATCCTCACCAAAAAATGTGATATATTGTGATGACCTCTCCACTACACTAGGTGTCCTTTCCCTCTTGCTGGCTCTTTTTCAGGTCTCCTGTTTGGAGTGGTGGGTCACCCAGGGCTGTAGTGGAGCGTAAACGCCGTTTACGCACTTCTGGAATTTTGGAAATAGCGTTGACACACCTCTTAATAGTGTTTACGCATCTCAAAGTGGCGTTTACGCATCTTAAAGTGGCGTTTACGCATCTCAAAATTCTCTGCGCCTTGCATTCTGCCGTTGTAATAATCCGAAATACATTTGGTTTCATTTTTAAATCACCTTAGACTAAATTTCATATTGTTGAACATATGAACGCTGTATTCTGATTTTAATAAGATAATAATTTTTATCTGTGTGGTATTATGGTATGTGACCCTCCAATCAGTGCCTTGCGGCTGCGGAAACCCAATAACGATCCAGGAAGTATGTAATTACATACAGGTTGTTGATTAGCCTTTTCGAAATGGATTCATTATTCATCTTTGGCATAGACGACTTTCTGGCCATGCCGAACGCGAAACGTCTGTGTCCAACGTGGGGCTCGAATCCACGACCCTGAGATTAAGAGTCTCATGCTCTACCTACTGAGCTAGCCGGGCATTTTCAGTCTGCAGGGATGCCCTCAGTTCACGGCAGAGCCACGCACGAGACAAACGGCCAACCTCCTGTCTGCCCATAGGTTGAACGTTGAATCCTTGAGCCCCTTCAGCACCGCGCGCAGTCTCTGTGGCGCAATTGGTTAGCGTTTCGGCTGTTTACCGAAAGGTTGGTGGTTCAAGCCCACCCAGGGACGAAAGTGCCTCTTTTCTGCAAGAAGGTTACCAGCCAACAACGTGTTTCAGAAGGATGTCCTCATCCTCACCAGAACATAGTTCTTCTCCTCCAGGGCACAATGTCTAAAAATGGGCAGTACGGGGATCGAACCCGCGACCTTGGCATTATTAGCACCACACTCTAACCAACTGAGCTAACCGGCCACGGTAGACAGGACCTGCCTCTCTTGGGAACAGCCATTCCCCCAAGGTCTGAGCAGGTCCCCGTGTAGCAATCGAACCTGGGCCTCCCGCGAGATCTATTCACGTCTAAAGAATGCTTGGCGAGCTACAATGGCTGGTGGGAATCAAGGATGTTCCACTGAAAAGGAAGTGGTTTTAAATCTACTCTGTCGCAGGGCACTTGTGTGCCATGAAGGGTAATTAGCTGAAATGGTAGAGCGCTCGCTTAGCATGCGAGAGGTAGCGGGATCTCATGCTCTACCGACTGAGGTAGCCGGGCATTTGCAGTCTGCAGGGATGCCGTCAGTTCACGGCAGAGCCACGCACCAGACAAACGGCCAACCTCCTGTCTGCCCATAGGTTGAACTTTGAATCCTTGAGCCCCTTCAGCACCATGCGCAGTCTCTGTGGCGCAATTGGTTAGCGCCTTAGCATGCGAGAGGTAGCGGGATCGATGCCCGCATTCTCCAGTGGCTTGGGCTGTGTAAGACTTCCTTTTCATCACGGCAGCAGCTTGTGCTATTTCGAGATCGTGATTGACTGTTTTCTTACGGTCTTCGGAAGACCATAATCAGAAAATATCTCTGAACACAGCTATAGTGTTCTCAGGAGGATTCTTAAATTATTGCTGGCTGTGGTTCTATATGGGCTGTGGAAATAATTTAGAAAAATTATATTTTGAGATAGATTAATAATTGATATAATAATTGAGAACCCCTGGTTAAATGTGTTCTTGGTCACATCAATTTGAAAGCTGGACCAAAGTGTTTGATTTAGTTCAATTACAACTAGGCCTAATACAAAGATAAGCTGTTAGTGCAGTTTGGAGTCTGGACGGTCTTTTTCTCTCAACGCCTCAATAGGTAGATCCTGCCTTCACCAAAGCAAAGATAGGTGATCTTGGGCCTAAAAAGTTTGGGGACCACTGATATAGACGTATAAAGTCAAAAAGCCAACAAAACTGGGACACTTTTCTTTACACAGTTACACAGTTCAGTGACGTGTTGTCTTTTTTATTTTTGCTACAAAGATGATGTGATGTCTTTAGAAAGCTAAGAAAAACCCCTTGTTTCAATAGTATGTGAAACTCAAAATGCCCTTTGTTATTAATGTGACTGAAGATAAGTCAAATGTTTCACATTTTGGAAATTCAATTTGAATAAATTATATTTTTGAAAGCTAACGTCACATTTGAATTACCAAATAATAACATACACTCTTACCAGCGGTCAAAACAATGCCATTTACTTCTTTTTATATAGAAATAAAATGTATATTTGCATAATTGAGTTCGCCATTTTGGCCCGGCCCTCCAAAATATCTTCAGTTGCTCATTTGGCCCCCTGGGGAAAATAATTGCCCACCCCTGGCTTAGGCTGTACAGGAGTAGTAATGTTTGCATTTTGGAAAGTTTAAACTTTTCTCATGATACAAAACGACTCACTATTTTACGTCAAGATCAGTTTACGAAGCGCATACAGTACAGCGCAAAGGATTCAGCACTGTAGCGCTCTTTTACGTGTCAGGACTTTTAGTTTGGTAAACCAACTCCCGCGGCGCTTTACTTCCTTATTGGTGCTTATCGCTGCCAAGGGAAAGGCACAGTTCAGTCGTAGCTTTATCACAGACAACACGTTGTTAGCTCGTCAACGAAACGCACATGTGTAGTAGAAATGGTTCGTATTATAGCGTTTTTGGGTGGATTACCTGTAGTGAATACCAAAATAACTATAGCCCGAAAGAAACAAAAGACAGCTGTAAGAGGTCTGAAAGCGAACATTATGAGACTATGACCCCGACTCCCGAAGACATATGTTTATGTGGAGAACACTTTACACATTAGGTAAGTAAAGTTATGATGATTTTGTATCTGCCATGTTTTGGCCTGTGTGTGTAAAAGTTTTAGCTCATGTTTATGCGTTTAGCTGTGATAAACTTGGCGATGCCTGGTGGATAGCAAAATCTGTCTGCTCAGGAGGACCCTGTAAGGAAAGTGAACGTCCAACATCCTTGCATTCTAGCAAACAAATTTCTATTGAACAGGGTTTATCAGCCTTTTGCCTACTGCGACTCCTCTCACGACCCGGGCTCCAGTTCGTCTTCATCGGAGACCTTTGCTAAGACCTCTCCATATTCAACACACTGGTTATTCGTCTGACACAAGGATTCCATATGTAGTTCGTGTCGATTGTCGCCAAGTCGTCTACATTTTGCTGCATTTGAAGTGGGAGAAGTTTCCAAATTTTCTGCATTAAAAAAATGAATCTAACAGACCGTGTCCTCGTAGAGAGGGATATGTCTGGAATTGCAAGCAGGGCTACTTTGTATAAGTGAGTATCATTACGTGGAGAGAGTAGGACCTTGTTTACTTAAGGCGAGACACTACAGGTGAATAGGGTAAAAATCTTAAATAATAGGTATCACCATGAAACTTTCTCAGTTGATTACTCATGTTTAGATGAGAAAAAAATGTATTACAAGTTTTTTTGTATTTTGATGTTTGAATATGCAAATTAGGCATTATCTCAATAAATATGCGCTAATTTGCATAATGTTTAAAAGAAAAAATCTGATCATGGGTTAAAGCCAGGTCAAAAATGACTTTTCCCTTTTGTTGGCATATTGGATGGGGAAAAAATTACAGAGGGATTTATGGATATCTACTTTTGTTTTCCTGTAAATCAGAAAAGACTGTCAATAGCCTTAAACAATCGATTTTCGCCATGTTTTTGGGGATATAATGTTATATAATTCAGGCTAGGAATAATATATTTACAAATCCCTCTGTAAATGTCTTCATAATATAGTTGGGTACAAGACTGGAACGTTTGGTATATATAGGTTGAACTGAAGTGGAGATTTTTTTCCTTGGAGTATGACAAAAAACTCATTTTGAGAAAATCGCATTTAAAGATTCCAGGAAGTATTAAGCCATACCACGCGATGCGTCTGAACGAATCACGTTATTAGAAACCACCGCAAACCAATGAAGTTTATTTGAAATTTGGTAGGAATGTTGCCAGTAGGTTATAGAATAAAACTAAAATGTACATTTTACTTTAACACATACCAATACATAGTAAAACCAGAGAAACTGATAATTTTGAAGTGGTCTCTTAATTTTTTCCGCGGCTGTATATACAGATGTATATACAGCCAGATGTATAAACATAATTTTGAAGTGGTCTCTTAATTTTTTCCGCGGCTGTATATACAGATGTATATACAGCCGCGGAAAAAATGAAGAGACCACTTCAAAATTATCAGTTTCTCTGGTTTTACTATCTTTACTACCTACTGGCAACATTCCTACCAAATTTCAAATAAAAATATTGTCATTTAGATCATTTATTTGCAGAAAAATGACAATTGGTCAAAATAGCAAAAAAGATGCAGTGTCTTCAGATCTCGAATAATGCAAAGAAAACAAGCTCATATTCATTTTTAAACTACACAATACTAATGCTTTAACTTAGGAAGAGTTCAGAAATCAATATTTGGTGGAATAACCTTGATTTAAAATCACAACTTTCATGTGTCTTGGCATGCTCTCCACCAGTCTTTCACATTGCCGTTGGGTGACTTTATGCTACTCCTGGCGCAAGAATTCAAGCAGCTCGGCTTCTTTTCATGGCTTGTGACCATCCATCTTCCTCTTGATCACATTTCAGAGTTTTTTTTATGGGATTCAGGTCTCGAAATTGGGCTGGCCATGACAGGGTCCTGATCTGGTGATACTCCATCCACACCTTTACTGGCCTGGCTGTGTGGCTTGGAGTATTGCCCTGCTGGAAAAAACATTTCTCAGAGTTGGGGAACATTGTCAGAGCAAAAGGAAGCAAGTTTTTCTTCCGGGACAACGTTGTACTTTGCCTGGCTGAGGTTTGTAAAAGACCATAAGGATTGAACCAAAGCCGACTGGAGGGTCTCCTAGTTCGTCTTCTCTGCTTGAATTCTTGCGCCAGGAGTAGCATAAAGTCACCCAACGGCAATGTGAAAGACTGGTGGAGAGCATGCCAAGACACATGAAAGTTGTGATTTTAAATCAAGGTTATTCCACCAAATATTGATTTCTGAACTCTTCCTAAGTTAAAGCATTAGTATTGTGTAGTTTAAAAATGAATATGAGCTTGTTTTCTTTGCATTATTCGAGATCTGAAGACACTGCATCTTTTTTGCTATTTTGACCAATTGTCATTTTTCTGCAAATAAATGATCTAAATGACAATATTTTTATTTGAAATTTGGTAGGAATGTTGCCAGTAGGTTATAGAATAAAACAAAAATGAACATTTTACTTTAACACATACCAATAAATAGTAAAACCAGAGAAACTGATCATTTTGAAGTGGTCTCTTAATTTTTTCCGCAGCTGTATATAAAATATGAGTTTCACTTTTTGAATAGAATTACTGAAATAAATCAACTTTTTGATGATATTCTAATTTATTGAGATGCACCTGTATATATACTGTATATATTTATTAAAATATTTGTAATCATGTGAACCTTGTTTACTCGTGTTGTAGGAAGGTCAAAATGAAAAGGCCCTTAATATTTAGATAAAGAAATCTGTTTATGTCACATTCATTGTGTTTATTTCTGTTGTATTCTTAAAGCAAGGTACACGATAAATGGGCTCTTAAATTGTGCTTCAGCTGAGCACTCCACTGCCACCCTCAGTCAAAACATGAACAAATAAAAAGCATTCAGAGTGAACTGGGGTAAATTTCTGGGATTCAGGTGCAAGTGATGATGCTCTCTTTGTATTTAAAATAATAATAATGTTTCTTAAGTCACCTGGGTACTATTCGGCGACGCTCGCTAAGCGGTTTAGCGAGCTAATTTCCAGGCTAAAAAAAGACAACACCACCTTAGCGAGTTCGCGGAAGCAACTTTTTATCAATCTCCATGGTAATTAATCGCTTAGCACTAACCTGCTCCAGGGCAGGCTAACCAAAGTTTAGCTGGCTAAACTTGCCACACCCACGCCAAAAGGAGGGATCCCATTGACAAGGAGTCATAGTTTGATTAGCGTAGGAAAAGTTCTTTGCGATCGCCAAGAAGATCCATTTTTCCATCATGATGAGTTCTTGTATGAGCGCTACCGATCCACCCGACAAGGAATAATTAATTTAGAAGACCTTCTCGAGTTATTTATTGCATATCCCACCACCGTAGAACATTGAATGTCTTCACTTTCTTGCAGTCGTTGCCTTTATTTTTGCAATGTCGGCGATGCGGAGAACAAAGCACTCATAATTCCATGACAGTGGTAGCCTATTAGTACAGTTGAGACAGTACAGTTGATAAACCCGAAATAACTTTCATGCTCAGCCTGAGACGTGATTTTTAGTTTGCACATGAATACTACCGTTTTCTTTGATCCCAGGAAATTTGAGCACATAACAAATCCCCATTACGGAGATATTGGCTAAAGTTGTTTTACCTACTTTAACTTACATCATTGCAAACGTTTAGTTTTGCAAATGTGTCTAGTTTTTGTGCAGTGGTGGATGTGGATGGTAAGGTGGTTGCATGATAAGAAGAGAGAAAGAAACACAATTTATTTGCATTGCTTCAATTTATTGAATTTGTTATTAATACATTTTCATTTAGTCATTTAGCAGTCGGTTTTATTCAAAGCGATTTAAAACCACAGTTCTTAATGAGGTGAAGGGGATCGAACCGGCAATTACCTGCATGCAAGCCCTACGCTCTGCCCGCTGTACCAAAGTCACATGTTTAGTTAAAGAAAAGATATCATTACTTAGCCAGCCTATGGACGGTTTATTTAATGATGTTGCAGTCGCGACAGTGATGAATTTTGACATGATTATGGTCTTGAATTCTTCATAACGCGTGCATGGTCATATCCCGCCTTAGCGGAGTCTTTTTCTTTGAGTTTAGAATATAATGCCGTTCAAAAAAATCCTGGTTTTGGTTATCGACCTTTCATGCCTTTTAAAGCAGGACGTGCACGCGCAATTTAGCTGACGAGATGAATTAACTTGAGGTTAAAATAAATTAGCGCCCGTCGCCAGACCGGTTTGGCCTGTTCTCATTTAGCGAGCTAGTTAATCTCCAGTTGCGAGCTAAATTAATTATCTTAGCTTCAGTTGTACGCCGAACAGGGCCCTGGTTACTATTTAACTCAGTTGTGTTTTTATTTTAATTTTAAGTGAGGCTTCACACTGGTATGTAGGTCTGATATACCCTTATATCATTATTAAAATACAATCACACAGGCTTTCCACAGTTTACCAACCTATCCTCTTCTCCCTAATCACCTTTCAGGTCACACCTCCACCCCGCCCCCACCTACCCTCCTGTGTGGAGATTCTGCAGGCTGGGCTATAGCCACGCCCAACTTACGGCCATCAGACGTGTAAACGGTGCTCATACACATGGAATTCCTTCCATTGACTGCAGCTGATTGGATGAGCCACTGTAAACGGTGCTCAGAGACATGGAATCCCTTCCCATAATCCCTTTTGCATTCTAGTTTGCATTCCAAAGATTCCTGCAGCTGATTGGATGAGCCACCTTTTTAAGGCAGACCCCGGGTGGTCTGGAAGAATAGTGTGTTTGTGTAACTCAAAGGTAGTACACCTATACTGCAGTTCTTGTTTGCACATCTTCACTATATTAGTCCTGCATTGAAGGACAGTTCAAGGATTTCATTTGCAAAACAGAACTGAAATATCAGGATCTACTGAACCATCACTACTGCTGATGTCAGTGAAGGAGGAGGTAAAAGAAGAAGAATTTGATGATTTCCTGCAAGAGTATCTGTTCGCAAGTAAAAAAGAAGAAGTGCCTGGACTGAATCATGAATGTAAGACTGAAACAAAAAGATCACCAACCATGACCTGCAAAGAAGAAAATGATTCAATGATGGTAATTAAACAGGAGGATGAATCTGATTTAAGAGAATATGATCGCGTTGCCACTACGCCTACAAGTAAGTTGCATATTATTTTGTATCGTGAGAAACCAAAAGCAACAACATCATTGTAAAGTGTTGTTATTATTTACACCACTTGGAATTAATTTGTACTTTCTTCAAACAAATGTGATATCTGTACAGAGAGTAGACATAATAGTAATATAGTTTTGCAAGGTAGAAACTGGGATATGGATAGATACTGTATATGTGTAATTCAACAAAAATACAATTATACTGTAGTTCTTTCATTAACTATATTTCAAAAGCTTTCAGCTAATTATTGTTCATTGTTGTTGTTTTATATGTATATGTAGCACTTTGAGATTTGTAAAATGTAAAGTGCAATACAAATAAAATGTATTATTATTATTATATTTTCCTTGCTCTGAAGAAATGTTAGAGTGGATTTCCTTTACAAAACAAAACTGAACTAATTGGTACTGGGATGCTCTGAAGGATTATATGTGTCATTCTCTGGAAGCATACTGTAGAAGTTTAAGTCTCCAACAGTACAACTACACTGTAGTTCTTTGTTTGCACATTTTACTATATTAGTCTTGCATTGAATGAAGGTTTGACTGTATTGTCTTTGAAAAACAGAACTGAAGTCTGAAATGGCAGGATCTACTGAAAAACCACAACTGCTCATGTCAGTGAAGGAGGAGTTCAAAGAAGAAGAATTTGATGACTTCCTGCAAGAGTATCTGTCTGCAATTCCGAAAGTGGAAGAAAAGCCTGGACTAAAACCTGACTGTAAGACTGAAATATACACATCAACAACCTTGACCAACAAAGAAGAATTGTATTCACTATTGGAAACTAAACAGGAGCCAACAACAGATTTGATAGAATATGGACACGATGACTCTACTCCTACAGGTAAGTTGCACATACGTTGTTATCATGAAAAACTTGAACAATATGATAACCTTAGTTAAAATGAATTGAATATGATATCATGTTAATACAAGGTTGCAAGGGAACTTCGAGGGTTTTTGCCTATTGTAGCTTTTTAACTATTTGTCTCTAGCATAAGGAATCATCTTGGTTGCTGATAGCATGTGTGTTGTAATATCTGTGAATATGAAGTCTTGTCGATATGAAGCTGTAGGCACCCCAAGAGTTTTTACCTTTTAAACCAACTATAATTTTACGAGTTAAACTGAAAAGAATTTAGCTTCAGCCTTATAACTGAAATAATATTTAAAATAATAGTGAAAATAATATTAGACTGAGTAAAATGTCTTTCCATTGGAAATAAGCCATTTATATGGTTTAAGGTTAGTTAAAAGTTGTCACAAAAGTTCAAACCCCCAGGCTTTATCTTGTGCTTCACTCAATGAAACATGAGACCTATGAAGAGAATAGAGATACCATGAGAATACCTTAAAGTAGGTTTATCATTTTGCAATCCGTTACATTTCAAATATTTAAAATGTCTGCCATCACTTGTGTTCAGATCTCTTACTCATGTGCCTGGATCTCTGTTACATTTAAGGAAAGGCTCTTGGAGTTTACTTTAAGCCTAGGTGACCTCCAAGTGGTTTACTATTCTACCAAATAGCCAGTCAATAAAAATACATAGTTTTCAGTGTTTTAGTGCTAATCTAACAAATAGAGGAGAGAAAAGATGCTTTTTAACACACCATTATTATTATTTAACAAATATGTTTTAATGTTATAGGAGACGTTCAGATGATCCATTCAGGCAAAGGGAGTACAGAGGAAAAAGGAAAGAAAATCATCAGACATCAGACATTGAACCCAAAGAAGAAAAAACATGAATGCTCCCAGTGTTTCAAAACATTTGCTGCACCTTCCGCTCTTGCAATTCATCAACACACACACACTGGAGAAAAGCCATACCATTGTTCTCAGTGTGGAAAGACTTTTAGTCAAATGCGTTATCTCAAGACACACCAGAAAATCCACACTGGGGAAAAGCCACATTGTTGTTCTCAGTGTGGAAAGACCTTTAGTCAAACAGGTCATCTCAAGATACACATGATGATCCACACTGCTAAAAAGCCATATCAGTGTTCTCAGTGTGGAAAGGGTTTCAAAAGTAGCAGTGAACTTAGAATCCACCAGATGACACATACTGGAGAAAAGCCATATCAGTGTTCTCAGTGTGGAAAGAATTTTACTCAAATCGGTCATCTCCAAAGACACCAGAGAATTCACACTGGGGAAAAGCCATATAATTGTTCTCAGTGTGAGAAGGCCTTTACTGAAATGGATAAACTCATCAGACACCAGAGGATCCATACTGGGGAAAAGCCATATCAGTGCTCTCAGTGTGGGAAGACCTTTACTGCAATGTCGAATCTCAAAATGCACCACCGGAGCCATACTGGAGAAAAGCCACATCAGTGCTCTCAGTGTGGAAAGGCCTTTAGTCAAAAGGGTGATCTCAAAACACATCAGAGGATCCATACTGGGGAGAAGCCACATCAGTGTTCTCAATGTGACAAGGCCTTCACTTCATTACGTACTCTCATCAAACACCACAGGATCCATACTAGGGACAATAACCTCACAACAATACGTGATATATGCAAAGACTGAAATAAACACCAATCAAATATCACCAACCTTGACCTGCAAAGAAGAGAGAAATATGTTGATGGGAATTAAAGAAAAATAATTTACATTTAAAGGCATGAAAATGAGTTTGTTGGCTCTAAGTTGTGCTTTACTCAAACAATTACACAGATTTTTTTTTTTTTTCTTTACCATGGGCCATATGAGCTTCATATTTCTGCTTCTTCTGGCTTCTTATGGTGGTATGTGGTAATGCACAGCCTGTCCCAACCACTGCCACTTCCTCGTTCCATTTGTTTAATGTAAAGTGTGGGAAGAATATCAAGAGTAGCTTGAATCTCACCACCCATCATATCACGCATACTGGGGAAAAGCCATATCATTGTTGTCATTGTAAAAAAAAAAGACTTTTACTCAAATATGTAATCTCAAGAAACACAAATGGATCAACACTGGGGCTTTTATTGACATTTAAAGGCTTGAAGTTTAGTTTGTTGTCTTCAAGAAGTGCTTTACTCAAACTAAATGGCAGATTGTCTATAGTTGGGTAACTTCAGTAGTCAAGAAGAACACATGCCTGAATGAAGGCATTACATGAGTCACTGATGATCAAGCTTCTGATTGGTGTGTATAAAATGTAGGTTCCCATTAATATTTGTATAGTGAATGTTTAGATTATGTCTTATTGTTTGTGAAAAGGCCTTCAGCCGAATGAGTCATCTCGAGAAGTACCAGAGGATCTATTCATATGATGTTCTGCCCTGCTAATACACGATGGAGTCTGACTGAATTTTTTTTGATTTGATGAGTTATAAACATTTGATGTTCATGATGAAGTCTTTTTTTCTTCATATTTGAAATGTTTGATTTTGTAGAGATTTAAATACAAATTGATTGAAAAATATATGATTTGATTGTTTTTCAAGTTTGTATAAATATAAACTGTATGTGCGATATACAGTATATTCAATATAAAATCATCAACCAGCACCCTAGACTGCTGGCCTTAACGGGACCTCATGAAAATGATCCACAGCTCAAAGATGTGTTGAGTGTCAGAGATGGGGAGAGGGGAAGAGGACATGGTGGAGGAACACTGTATTTCTTATGTTAAACATTCTCATGTCTAATGTGAAAGAGAGTCAAAGGGAACCGTTTTATTCATTCATATGAATTCAACCTGAAACGAAAGGGACATTACATGTATGGATTAGGTTAAGGGCGGGAGGCAACATAGCATTGTCATTGAAAAGGGTAGACAGAGAAACATGTGGATACCTCCAGAAAACAGGCCCCATCATTGTCCTCAGTTTGGAAAGACATTTAGCCAAACGAGTGGTCTCAAGATACACCAGAGGATTCACACTGGGGAAAAGCCTCATTAGTGTTTTCAGAAAGCAAAGGCTTTTATTCGGATGTGTCATGTCAAGACAAACCAGATGATCCATACAGGGGCAAAGCCTTAGCATTGTCTTCAGTTTGGAAAGTCCTGTCATAGAATATCTAGTATCAAGGTACCCTCTCCTTAAAAAACACTTTTCATTGCACATTTGCACTTAGCTCATTGGTTAGATTTTGAAACCAGGAAGCTTATGGGTCAGATAGAAGATGCATTATATTAACACAAGTGAGTACAGTCAGATTACAGGAGTCACATTTGTGGCACTGATGACAAGGATACTGATGGGTTTGTATGAAATGTAAGCTCCCAGTCATTCTTATGGCGTCTATTTGGCCTATTTTCCTGCTTGCTTATATTATGTTTGCTGGTGAAACTTGATAGTGAAATATGAAACTGTATCTTTAATGAAGTCTTTTATTGTTGAATAAATGTACTAACATGCAACTCTGTAGTCCTGAGTTGTGCCACTTTAGTGATATTTCACCTAACAAAACTCTATGTAGATATACTTCTGTCACTGTTTGTGTAGTAGGAGTACTACAAAAAAAAACTTTTTAAATTATACTCATGAATTGTGTTCATTCCTGTTGTATTCTTAAAGTAAGGTCCAGCTGAATAGGCCCTTCATATAATATGAATATATGATTTAAATTACATGTATTGCTTTTCACATCAATTTGGCTCATTCTTGTTGCATTCTTAAAGTAAGACACACAATGAAAAGACCCTTGAATTTTAATTTTATTTCAGCTAAGCATTCCACTTCCCACCCGCAGTCAGAACATGAACAAATAAAAAGTATTCAGAGTGAACTTGGGTAAATGTCAACAACACTACAACGTACACATATGTCTTCAGAAATACCCAAACAAACATAGAGTTTCAAAAGCTTTGAGGAACAATGGAGGGTTACTTCAGTTCACCGGCCCACCCCAACTACCACATGACCTTTTAGTTCACATATCCAGGAATGACCCATCTACTCTCCTTTGTGTTGTCTGCAGTTTGAACCCTGACCATGCCCACTAGAGGACCATCACACATCAACAGTGCACATGGAATTCCTTCCCAAACTCCTTTGCCATTCTAATTTACATTCCAAAAGCTTCTGCATTTAAAAGCAAAAGTTAAAACCCCCTGAGAGATACCATATGAAAACCTCATGGATGGGGTTTAATTTGCAGTCTATGTAAGACCTTTAAAATCTCTGCAGTGATTTTGTTTCCAGATCTATAACTCATGTGCCTGAATCTCTGCCTATATTTACAGTGCAGTCTCTAGGTGTTAATTTTTAGCCTCAGGGACCTCCAGGGTATATACTATTCTAGCAAATAGCCAGTCAATCAAAAATACATTGCTTTTAGTGTTGTAGTTCTAATGTAACAAATAGAGGAGAGAGAGGATATTATTAAAAACATATTCTCGAATGTTATAGGAGACATTCAAAGGATCCATTCAGGCTAAAGGAGTACAGAGTGAAAATTACCTAGGCCTTTACTGAAAAGGGTAATCTCAAGACACACCTGAGGATGCACACTGGGAAAAACCTACATCATTCGTGTGGAATGACTTGTAGTCAAATTTGTCTTTTCAAAGACACGAGAGGATTTAAAAGCCCCATCATTGTGGAAAGGCCAGATGAAAGGTGTTTCAGGTAAAATGTTACTATAGGATCCAGAGTGGATAGCTTCAAGAACCATCATGAAATTGAAAGAAATTAAGGGCGTGAAACATACTCTGGAACCAGTGTTGTAGGTCTGAACCTCAAGCATCTCCGACTCCAGCCATAGTGTTTAGGAAGCGCATGGAACCTACTCTGGATTCAGTGGTGTAGGTCTAAGCTTGTTGGCTTTAAGTTGTACTTTACTCAACCAAATTGACAGATTTTTGAGAGATACTATGGGAATGTCTTAACAATGGGCTAGAATGAGCTGTTTGATACACTTTTATCCTATTTTATCCAAGCAAGGTACAATTTTAGGGAAAAGGCCTTTTCACAAAAATAAGAAAACAGTTTATAAAAGTAAAGTCTAAAACATTCAAATAATTTATATTGATATGTTATGAAACACATGTTATTTAATCTGATAAAGAGGGCTTCAAGTAAGATGTTACTGTAGAAGACCCAGAGGATAGTTTCAAGAACCATCATGAAATACGCAGACTGAAGAACAGGGTTTCTATAGCTGGGTAACTTCAGTAGTCATTGAGAAAGAACACATGGCTGAATGCAAGGGTTTACATGAGTCACTGATGATTAGGCTACATATGGGTGTGTAGGAAATGTAGGCTCCCATTCATGTTATTATGGTGTCTGTGTGACTTAGTTACCTATGATAAATGGAAGCTTGCTTCAGTCCCAAATCCCACCTATCCTCTAATTCCCCATCACTTTTCATTTCACGCCCCAACCCCCTACTACCCTCCTGTGAGGACTTTCTGCATACTGAGCTATGGCCACGCCCATCAGAGGACCATCAGACGTGTAAACTGCATTGCATTTCAAAAGTTCCTGCAGCTGATTGGATGAGCCATCCTTTTTAGGCAGACACTGGGTTGGTCTGGTAAAGTGTGTATGAGTAACTCACATGCAGCACAACTCTACTGCAGTTCTTGTTTGCACATCTTAACTAGATAACTCTTGAATTGAAGGCAAGTTCAAGGATTTCTTTTGCAAAAGAGAACTAAAATGTCAGGATCTACTGAACCATCACAACAACTCATGACGGTGAAGGAGGAGTTCAAAGAAGAAGAATTTGATGATTTCCTGCAAGAGTATCTGTCTTCATTTCAGAAAGTGGAAGAAAAGCCTGGACTGGAACATGACTGTAAGACTGAATCAGAAAGATCCCCAACCTTGGCCTGCAAAGAAGAAAAGTCTTCAATGGTGGAAATTAAAAAGGAGGATGAATCGGATTTAAGAGACTTTGATCGCAATGATTCTCCTACAAGTAAGTTGCAGATTATTTTGAATCACGAGAAACTAAAAGAAAAACAAAACACATTCATTTCTTTGTGTTATTGATATTGCCAATACCTGCATTTTAGCGAATGGCTTTAACTTGTGATTTATTCAACAAAATGTGAGCTCTGCACAGAGAGTAACCATAATATGCATATTACCTTAATCATGGGATACTATTTTACATTGAAAAGATAGACAGTGTTTGGCTGTTCTAGACAATAGCCAATAATAAAAAGATGTTTAAAAACATGAAGAAATAATTTGTACAATATATTGAAAATCTTGACAGATATGATAGATAATACGAAGTGAATATGACATCATGTTAATATGAAGCACGAAGGGCACCCAGAGGGGTTCCTGCCAAACGTAGCTGTTTAACTATCTTTCACAAACTTGGGAACCATCTCATCCGTTGCATTTAAAACATTTAAATGTCTAATTTAAATGTGTTTTCTGAGTGATGTATTATTTAAGCAAATAGCCAGTCAATTCAAAATACATTTGTTTCAGTTTTATACTGTGTAGTGCTAATGTATCAAATCAAGAATATCATTTATGGAGAAACAAGGATATTATTTAAAAAAATATGTTGTAATGTTATAGGATACGTTCAAAGGATCCATTCTAGAAAAAGAAGTCCGGAGGAAAGAAGAAAGAAAACCATCAGACATCAGCAGTCAAACACAAAGAAGAAACAACATGAATGTCCCCAATGTTTCAAAACCTTTGGAAAACCTTCCACTCTAGCAATTCATCAACGAACACACACGGGAGAAAAGCCCCATCAGTGTTCTCAGTGTGGAAAGGCTTTTAAACAAATAGGTTATCTCAGGACACACGAGAGGATCCACACTGGGGAAAAGCCATATCATTGTTCTCAGTGCGGAAAGACCTTTAGTCAAACAAGTCATCTCAAGATACACATGATGATCCACACTGCAAAACAGCCATATCAGTGTACTAAATGTGGGAAGGGTTTCAAAACTAGCAATGAACTTAGAATCCATAAAATGACACATACTGGAGAAAAGCCACATCAGTGTTCTCAGTGTGGAAAGTCTTTTATCCAGATGGGTCATCTCAAAGCACACCAGACAATCCATATTGGTGAAAAGCCATATCAGTGTTCCACATGTGGGAAGGGTTTCAGGAATAGCGAAGAATGTATTATCCACCAGATGATACATACTGGAGAAAAGCCACATCAGTGTTCTCAGTGTGGTAGGACTTTTATTAAAGTGGGTCATCTCAAACGGCACCAGAGGATCCACACTGGAGAAAAGCCATATCATTGTTCTCAGTGTGGAAAAACCTTTGGTCAAGCGGGTCATCTCAAAAGACATCAGAGGATCCACACTGGAGAAAAGCCATATCAGTGTTCTCAGTGTGGAAAGACCTTTCCTGAAATGTCTAATCTCAAAAAACATCAGAGAATCCACACTGGAGAACAGCCACATTAGTGTTTCATACACAATGCGCCTCACAGTAGGAAGGAAAGAAAAGTGGGGGAAGGGGGATTTACAAATACTTGTAAAGAGACACAGATAAAAAAATAAGTAAACGTTACATTAATGTTACAAAGATACATTTTATATGATACCAGGGCACCACATTAACAAATACATTGTAGAGGTTACAAAACACTTTTAAAGAGACACAGATTTTGCCAAAGAAAATCAACAGCAAATGATATACTAGTTGTGCTTTACTAAAACAAATTGACACATTATTGGAGAGATACTATAGGAATGTCTTTATCATGGTCTACTATGATATGATTTAGTTACCTAGGAAACATGGAAGCTTTTATCAGTTCTCAACCCCACCTGTCCTCTAATTCCCCATCACTTTTCATTTCACCCCCCAACCTCATACTTCCTTGAACTGTTTGGAGTTTTTGCAGGCTGAGCTATGGCCACGCCCACCTGAGGACCATCAGACGTGTAAACGGTGCCCATACGCATGGAAATCCATTCCGTAATCCTTTGTCATCCTAGTTAGGGTTCCCAAAGGTTACTCCAGCTAATTGATTACATTTCTAATCAAGAAAGCCAATGGGTCAGATAGAAGATGCATTATATCAACACCGCATAGTAAAGTCAGATTCTTGAACTTGCATTTGTATGGTGGCACTAATGATAAGGTTACTAATGGGTGTGTATGAAATGTAGGATCCCAATCATTCTTATGGTGGTTACATGGCCTATTCACTTGCATGTTTATATTATGTTTGCTGCTGAAACTTTGTAAATAAAACTGCTCTTCTGCTTGTTTAGTAGGACAACACCCAAAATAAAGCTTTTTTATCTGACATGAGATTTGTATTTATTCCTGTTGTATTCTTAAAGTAAGGTACACAATGAAAAGGCCCTTAATATCAACGTAAATATATATATAAGTCAAGTCTTTTTATTGTCAGATACACAGAACAACACAGTTGGACTGGGCACTGAAATTCTTATGACAGGACACCATACCACACTACCATAAAATAACAAAACATAACATTTAAGTACTCCAAATAAACATAGAAGTACTCCAACATGATATAACATAACTTAACAATAAGTACTGAACATTAGATAAACATGAAAGACAGAGTAGTAGACCTACTAGATGAACAATAAATATACAACATAGATACTAAACATAAATACACATAGTTAACATAAATACACATACTAAACACATACTAAACAGATAAACATACCTACATGACATTTTAAGCTATACTGGACATATTATACACATAATAACCTGAAAACAGAGACAAAGACACTTCAAGTGTGTGGGTGGTGCAATGTTGCAAATGTAGTGCAAACAGCAGTGAAAGTGAGCTTGTGGAGTAAAATAAAAAATATACAATATTTGTATTCACATGAACCTTGTTTATTCCTGTTGTATTATTAAAGTAAGGTGCACAATGAAAAGGCCCTTGATTTATAGAAAATAATGTATTTTTTAATCACAAGAATAAAATAAAACAAGTTTTATTCTGAAAGTAATGAAACGGCTCTTCAATGGTGCTTCAGCTGAGCACTCCACTGCCACCCTCAGGGAAAACATGAACAAATAAAAAGCATTCAGAGTGAACTGGGGCAAATGTCTGGGATTCTCTTGCAAATGATAATGCTCTCATTGTATTTAAAATAATAATAAAGTTTCTTAAGTCACCTGGTTAGTATTTAACTCAGTTGTGTGTTTTTTTTTAAAGGTGAGGCTTCACACTGGTATGTAGGTCTGATATTACCCTTATATAATTATTATAATACAAACACAGAGGCTTCCTACAATTTACCAACCTACCCAGTCCTACCTAAACACCTTTCAGTTCACAACTCCACCCCACCCCCACCTACTCTCCTGTGTGGAGATTCTGCATGCTGAGCTATAGTCAAGCCCAACTTAGGGCCATCAGATGTGTAAACAGTGCTCAAAGACATGGAATCCCATCCCATGATGCCTTTTGCATTCTACTTTGCATTCCTAAGATTCCTGCAGCTGATTGGATGAACCACCTTTTTAAGGCAGACACTGGGGTGGTCTGGAACTATAGTGTGTAAGTGTAACTCAAAGACAGTACAGCTCTACTGCAGTTCTTGTTGGCACAGCTTCACTATATTAGTCCTGTATTAAAGGACAGTTCAAGGATTTCATTTGCAAAACAGAACTAAACTGTCAGGATCTACTGAACCATCACAACTGCTTATGTCAGTGAAGGAGGAGATAAAAGAAGAAGAGTTTGATGATTTCCTGCAAGAGTATCTGTCTTCATTTCAAAAAGTGGAAGAAAAGCCTGGACTGGACCATGACTGTAAGACTGAATCAGAAAGTTCCCCAACCTTGGCCTGCAAAGAAGAAAATTCTTCAATGATTGAATTTAAAGAGGAGGATAAATCAGATTTAAGAGAATATGGTCGCGATGATTCTCCTACAAGTAAGTTGCAGATTATTTTGTATCATGAAAAAAAAAACGTTCATTGCCATGTGTTTTTATATTGCCAACACCTGCTTTTTAGTAAATGGCTTTAACTTGTGCTTTACTCGATACAATGAGAGATCTGTACAGAGAGTAGACATAATATGCATATCACCTTAATCATGGATACTATTATTGTTACATTTAAAAGAGAGAAAGTGTCTGCCATTATTTTTCTCCAGTTCTGTAACTCAACTGCACGCTCTCCTCCTCCAACCAGCAGGGCCCCACGCCGCCGTCGCAGAGGCCTTCAGGTCCCAGGCGCGTCCCACACACACACCTCCGGCTGAGGACGTGAGTACAGGAATCCCCGTTTTCATGTCCCCTGTGAGGGTCATCGTGCGGCGTGGCTTCATGAGCTGTCTCTGTGCTTTCCAGCAGGTCTTCCCATGTCCAGACGGTCACCCTGGCTACAACCATGTGGAGGTTCTGGCCGGCGCCCTGGTGGTTCTGCGTCACGGTCAGGTGATAAGCGAACAGCAGGCCAGAGAAATTGTCACTCTCTGGCAGAAACTGACTGACCGTGACAAGGTGCCTGTGGACTTCCCGCCGCAACACCAGGACAGGCTCGTCCAAGGACGCTTTAGGACACACCGGACACACCGGCGGGGAGCCCACACACCAGGAGTGGACAGTGTGAGGCGGTAAGAAGTGATGGATGGCACACATTTCAAAACTTTGGTTGGTTATTCTTCTGTAACCCCCTAATAGAGTGCTTGTGTGTGTGTGTGTGTGTGTGTGTGTGTGTGTGTGTGTGTGTGTGTGTGTGTGTGTGTGTGTGTGTGTACAGATCCTTCCTGGGCAAGGGGGCGGGAGCGGCACAGTCTCCCAAGGTCAGCAGGCTTGTGGAGGCCATCATGCTGAAACTGTGCCGCCTCCAGAACCACCAGAGGTCAACGCTGGCCGGGGTGCGGATGCCTCGCTGGGGTGCCATCATGGCGTGGTACGACAGCATACAGCACACGGTCCAGACCAACGCCATCATCACGGCAGGCGGCGCCCGCATCCAGCTTTTTGGGGTGAATAGCCGGACCCTTTCGCAATGGTAAGACCTCATCCCGTTTCTTATATCTAATATAGTGGTAGGATGTGTCTGTGTGGTCACGATTTCTAACGTGCATTTATGTATTTTTTTTTCAGGCACAATGACTTGTCCAAGGCAAAGATGAGGAACAGTGTCACCGTGGCTATACCGGGGCCCAGCGCACCCCTGACATCAGCAGAGCCTCTGTCTGCCCCAAAGACTCTGCTGCAGCGGCCCCAGCAGCCAGACCAGCCGATGCAACACCGCCTGCCCGCGGATGCCTCTGGTCTGGCTATCACCATCAGGGGCCCGCTGGCCCCGAAGCTGTATGACCTCGTCGTTGCCAGTGCCTCCTCTTCCTCAGCCACAGCCACCCCGTCCACCAGTGCTGGTGCCGTGAGCGCGCCCTCAGCCACCACTGCTCCATCTGCCATCTCCTCCGCCCCAGCTGGAGCAATTCCACGCTCCACCGCCTGGAGGCGAAAGCTGGAGGAGGAGAAAGAGCGTCGTGCCCGGGAGGAGGGCACAATCATCAAGCCCTACAAAAAGTTGGGCAGCTTCAACTGCCGGCTGTGTCGTCAGCCCAAGAACAGGGAGTTTGGACACAGCCGGTATAAGAACGTTTTTTTCTGCTCCAAGAAAGACCCTAGAGGGAGGACAGTGGAGCAGTGGCTCGAAGAGCAAAAACGAGCAAAGGGGGCAGCTCCCCCACCCACCCCCCTAAATTGTAAATTGTTTTTGTTAATTGTAAATAGTATTTGATATCATGTATATTTGTCTTTATTGTGTGTTTTTTTTGTGGTGTGGGTGTTGTTATTAAACCATTTTTTTTTTTAAAGATTCAACTTCTCATTATCAATTATCATCACTTTTCATTTGATTTTCTTACATATTATATTTTCAAGTTAAGGCACAGGAAAAAATACTCTTTACACTCTCTAATCAGCCCTCTCCTCTCATCATCTATCAAAGTCAGTCTGGGCTTATAGAAAAAGGCCTAAATGTCCCCCCTGATGTGAAGAGGGAGAGGTGTGAGGTCACGCAAGTTTCCCTGCGGTGAAGAGAGGAACTGTCCAGAGAGGCAGACGTTTGAACTTGAGGCTTCACAGAACTATACACAACTACACACATCCTGCTGTTGAGAAGTATTGAAGGGAGGGGAGGGGTTAAAAGTCCACTTAAATTCTTACCTAGGAGACAAACTGTTCATATTGGCTTTGGTTTAGCTTGAGATGGAAGGTAGAAAAAGGACACAGAAAACCAAACACTTGGAGACACCAGCAGAAGGTATGTAACAAATGGAATATGTGCAGACTGTGCTTGATCTAGATCAGTCTTTCTGTCTTAGGCTGGGTTGCACCAACATGGATTAACTCTTAAACTAGGTTTAAACCAGGTTTGACTTTTAATCCAGTTGCACCTAACTTTAAACCTAGTTTAACCTTAATTTATAATTAATCTAGGGTTAATCTTTTTTTTAATTTCCATTTAAACCTAGATTAAATTTAAATCTGTTAAACCAGTCACTTTAAACCTAGCCTAAACCTGGATTAGCACTTATATTTAAACCACCTCTGGAGGAGGTTTAACTCAGTTTTATTGACAACATGGCTGCATATCTTCGCTGGATGGGGTTAGAGGAAAGAGTTCCTCGCAGGAAAATTAGAGATAGGTTAAACCCAATGGAGTTTTATGGCGACAGCGAGTTCTCACAGCGCTATAGATTTAAAAAGGAGTCAGTCATCTACCTGAATGGGAAGGTTGTACCAGCAATTAAGCATGGAAGTGAGAGAAATTTTGCTGTGCCACCCCTTCTCCAGCTCCTTGTAGCTTTAAGGTTTTATGCTACAGGGTGTTTTCTGATGGTCAATGGGGATATTTTCGGAGTCCATAAATCAACCGTGTGCAGAATTGTGAGCCGATTTAAAAAAACCCTGGTTTTATTTTCTGCTTTACTCAATGAAATGTGAGACTAGTTGAGAGAATAGCGATACCATGGGAATACCATAATAAAGGGATATTACTTGTAGTATGTTGCATTTCAAACATTTAAAATGCCTACTTTCGATAATTAGTGAGGATATCATTTAAAAAATATTTTGTAATGTTATAGGGGACGTTCAAAGGATCCATTCTACAAAAAGGAGTCCAGAGGAAAGAAGAAAGAAAGTCATCAGACATCAGCAACCGAACAAAAGGAACAAAAAACATGAATGCTCCCAGTGTTTCAAAACCTTTGCTGCACCTTCCGCTCTTGCAATTCATCAACGCACACACACAGGAGAAAAGCCATATAAGTGTTCTCAGTGTGGAAAAACTTTTAGAAGGAAGGGTGATCTCAAGAAACACCTGATGACACATACTGGAGAAAAGCCACATCAGTGTTCTCAGTGTGAAAAGGACTTTACTGAAATGAGTAAACTCATCAGACACCAGAGGATCCATACTGGGCAAAAGCCATATCAGTGTTGTCAGTGTGAAAAAGCCTACAGTGATTTGGGTACTCTCAAGATACACCAGAATATCCATACTGGGCAAAAGCCATATCAGTGTTCTCAGTGTGAAAAAGCCTACAGTGATTTGGGTACTCTCAAGATACACCAGAAGATCCATACTGGGCAAAAGCCATATCAGTGTTCTCAGTGTTGAAAGACCTTTACTGAAATGGGTATTCTAAAAATACACCAGCGGATCCATACTGGGGAAAAGACACATCAGTGTTCTCAGTGTGGAAAGACTTTTAATCAATTGGGTCATCTCCAGGCACACCAGAGGATCCATACTGGGGAAAAGCCATATACGTGTTCTCAGTGTGGAAAGGCCTTTGGTGATTTGGGTAATCTCAGGAAACACCAAAAGATCCATACAGGTGAAAAACCACATCAGTGTTCTCAGTGTGAAAAGGCCTTTATTGATTTGGGTAATCTCAGGAAACACCAGAAGATCCATACTGGTGAAAAGCCACATCAGTGTTCTCAGTGTGGAAAGACCTTTCGTCAAAAGGGTGATCTCAAGAAACACCAGAGGATCCACAATGGAGAAAAGCCATATCATTGTTCTCAGTGTGGAAAAACCTATGGTCGAAAGGATTATCACAACAAACACCTGATGACACATACTGGAAAGACTTTTAAATGAATGGGTCATCTCAAGGCACATTGTAAAAAAGCCACATCAGTGTTCTCAGTGTGAGAAGGTCTTTACTGAAATTAGTAAACTCACCAGACACCAGATGATCCATACAGGGGAAAAGCCACATAATTGTTCTCAGTGTGGAAATACTTTTAGACAAATTAGATGTCTCAAGCCACAGCAGATGATCCATACTGGAGACAAGAACCTCACCAAAATATGTGATAAATGCAAATACTGAAATATACACCAATCAAATATTACCAACTTTGACCTGCAATGAAGAAAGTAATGTATTTATGGAAATTAAAGAGAAGAAATCCTTCACCATTTTCATTTATATTTAATGGCCGGAATTTTAGTTTGTTAGCTTTAAGTTGTGTTCGCTTTAAGAGATACAACAGGAATATCTTTACCATGGGCTACTATGAGCTGGGTATTGTTGCTTCTTCTGGCCTCCAAATGGCGGCAGCCACTGCCATTCCCCCCATTCGTCTAGTGTTAAGTGTGTGAAGGATTGACATTGCATTGAAGTTAACTTGATGTTAGAAATTGGATTGATATCCACAAATTAGGTGGATCTATGCCTGTTCTCTCTTTAAAAGATAAATCATCTTCTGACGTATCATGTAATTCAATTGTGAAATTGGAAATACTGTAAGGAACTTGATATTAAACATATGTTTGTGTCCATGTAAAATATTGCTGTTTCCATCTGCATTCAGCCATTCAACTTGCTTGGATAAAGCATGTCAAAATAAATATCTGTTCCCAACATCTGTCATATTGATGTGTTATTTGAGTGAGTCCAGGAATTGTGAACACATTTTTAATTATCGTATTTTCCAATTTTTCTTTAAAATGTGAGGGGCAATGTGAGTAAACGGTTTGGGAAACACTTTTATAACCAGATAGATATGTAAGCATGAGGCTGAAATGCTGAATCAACTAAAATAATATAGATTTGTATTAATACCGTGTTTTCAGCCAAATATGTTACAGTGCTCCGTTTGGTTTGAAAAAATACTTGATAATCAGCCAGATATGTAAATGTACACAGACATTAGGTGAGACATAGACGGCTTATCAATGGCTTGTTTTAAAAGTTGTAGTCAACTGTTGTATCACTAATAACAAATATCACACATATTCTAGTTGGGCAAGATACTTCACTGCCACCCAGAGTAAAAAAAAAGTCCTTGAACATGAAGTTTGAAAACTGGAGACTTTTTTCAGATTACCACTCCCCTCACCCTTTCTTACCCATCACATATCAGTTCACACATCCACCCCACCCCCTTACTACATTCTTTGTGTAGTTTCAGCAGGTTGAGCTACGCCCACCTGAGGACCACCAAAGGTGTAAATGGCGCTCATAGACATAGAGATCCTGCCCTTAATCCCTTGGCACTCTAGTTTGCATTCCGAAAACTCCAAAAACAAATTGCTTTGGCTTGAACCCAGAGCAAAGAATCACTATATTAACACCACATAAGGGAGCCTGAACTTACCTTTGAACCCAGAGAGAAAATGCCTTACATTAACAAATTAAAAATGTGTACACTAGAGGCAGCCATTGCTAAAACCCTGATGGCCAATGACCAGATCAAACATGGCACTGTTTATAGCTTAGTTGTATTGTACAACTTTTTTATTTGGTCTAGGGTAAACGTACCTATTAAGCCCACCAAATCTGCTTTTCAGACATTAATAATATATACCGCCCAACTTTAAGTGAGAACATTTTAGTTAAAATGATAGTCTAATGTCTCATTTGAAGTGTCAATAATTAATTTATACCAATTGTCAATGTTTATATTGTTTAATTTGTCAAAATATGTCAAAAGTCTGGCATGGGCTTAATGGGTACTTTATGTACCCTTTAAGCCCATGGGTGTTCCAAATAAGGCCACTTCATGATTTGTTGATAAATACAAATATATATTAAAAAGTATTAACAATCCAAACTTGTTCTATTGAAATAGGCAATCTCTTAGCTCTCAATAGCTATTTTCATTTTGTCTCTACTCCTTTCCTCTGGCCTGTAAATGGCATTTGAAATAGGCGTGATTATGCGTGATCAGCCTTTTCAACACAGAAAAAGCTAAACTTACAACATGTCTTCTTTGGAATGTAGCCAAAAAACTATTCATGAACAAAATCAAAATTAGAATGGCAATGTATCTTCAATACTTCATCTTTCAATATGTGTTGCCATTTTGTCTGTATCTTTATCCTACATTGTACTGTTGTACTGTTGGCATTTACAACTGGCCAAAATTTCTGGTCCAGACAGCTGGTTGAAAGTGCAGTTGTTTTTATCTAGATATCTGAAGACCTAATGACTGAAAGATAGAAAGTTTCCTGGTTCAATAGTACTATTCTAAGGTTAATAAATGAGTCAATTTCAGTAATTAGGTGAGGTCAAAGTTAGGTAAGAAAATGGTTCAAAAGTCAAAAGGGAGAAAATCTCCATTGAAACACAGCCAAGTGGGCTTAATGGGAGAAAATCTCCATTGAAACACAGGCAAGTGGGCTTAATGGGAGCAGGTGGGCTTAAAGGCAACATCAGTGAATATCTGGTTAAAAGTCAAAATATTTTATTCTACACACATGACATTAAAGAAACAACTACATGCCATGAATCTATATATGCTGCACTAACATAACATGAAAATAATCAATTGATCATGCATTTAAGTAATTAGCTATACTCATTTACATCAGCTGTAAATGGTGTGATTTTTTTGCTAGTGTTCCCTTTACAGTTTTTCACTGTTGCTAAAACCCGTTTTTCAAAACAGTAACGTCTTTCTCAAAACTGCACACAGAAAATTGAAAACCTCACACACAAAATGCTAAACCTGACACTCCCTTTGCAAGATGACTCTTTGCAATCAAATCTCTTAACTGTTCATAAAATGGAACTCGTGTTTTCATTTGGTACACACAGCCATATTTTCAAAACACACACACATACATTAATTTAGTACACACAACTAAGCATTAGCTGCACACTACCAAGCATTTACAGCACACAGAAGTGCAAAATTGAAAACACAATCATTGAAACACACCATATGAATGACAATGACTCATTGAGCTCTTTCTCCTTTTGTAAAATGTATCAGTGTAGGCCTACATTTTTCATAGTCAAACATAAAACAGCAATACCGTTGTTCTCACAAACCATATTTAAAATTTCAGTCTCCTGTTCCACCAGATTGTATTGACATAAAATTGTATACAAAATGCTTATAGTTTTTCTCAATTGCTTACACACATTTTTTGAAAGCATGCCTCGTTCTCAAAACTCTAAACACAAATCCCAAAGCAACTAACTGAAAATGCAAAACCCTTTATATCTCCTGGAAAATGCTACTTTGCTTTCAAAAAATATTGAAAGTGTGTTTTCTTCCTCCACAGTGTGGTTCTCTTTCAGTCCTGCAAAATACAAATACTGTGAGCACACTACGTATATTATATTGATATGCAGTATTACAGTACACAAGGCAAACAGATTTCGTACTTGCTCTCCATCCTGAAGGTTCTAATGAAAAACCATGAAAACATGGTCTACCACAGCGGCCCAAATCTCATTAGAGATGACCATTCTCCTTCTTCTTTCTCCTGATCCTCCTCCTTCTTCACCTTGTCCTCATTCTCTTCCTCCTCCTTGTCCTCCTCTTCCTTATCTCTGTCCTCCTACTCTTCAACCTCCTACTCCTTCTCATTTTTGTCCTCCTCTTCCTCCTCCTCTCACTCTTACCCCTCTCCTTCTCTGGTTGTCGATCTTTTCAAAGTTTTCAATAGTTTATAAACAAAACAGAGGCTCATGACACTTTTATGGTACAGTCCTCACTGCAAATTGGTCAAAAGACCTGAAAATTTAGAGATTTGACTATTTGTGGCTTGCAGGTTGATGCTTTGAGATTTTACTTGAAAATTGTGTGCAACAACAGAACTTTGTGTACACTGTTTTGACAACAACGTGATGTGTAATTGACATCAGTGTGTTCACAAGGAAAATCGGACTCTAATGTAGATAAGGGAATCTTAAGTATTTCCCACTTGGGGCGAGCGATTGATACATGACGTGAAGGTTGTGCAGATTGTGCCGAATTTTCGCTTTTTACTTCTTAACAATAGTGAAAAACTGTAAGCCCACTTGGTAAAAATGTTTAATAAAAAATAAATAAGGATAAATACACACATATATTATCAATTTAATAGTATAATAATATATTCTGCATATAAAAAAGTAAACTATACATGCTTATCATGCTTTATGTCATTGCAATGAACAATGCTATGCAGCAACTGTATTGATGCAGCATGTGGGCGGTTTGCTAGTATGCCAATATGCATATTTTCATTTAAAAAATATATATATGTCTCATTCTAGTAAAATTCTAAAATATGTTTTATTTAAAGCACTAATCTCTTAATTTTTGATAACAAATGAGTACTGACCAAAAGAAGGAGCAGAAATACGTCAGAAATGTTCTTTTTTCAGAGCATCAAAATACATGAAGTTTTTTTGTGTCTTCTCCTGGGAGCAGCAGGCACATGTCGCACATGTGCCTCGATAACTCAAGATCGACAAATCTGATTGTCTTACAATAAAAAGTATAGTTTATATAACAAGCAGCTTCATTGGAAGAACCATGAACCAGCAAAAATTGTGAGGTAGTTTTTATTTTATTTGACTCAGAAGTCACAAGTGGGCTTATATGGTACGTGGGCTTAATAGGTACGTTTACCCTATGTTTTTTAGTTGGAGTCCTGGCAAGAATAATGCTGCTACCACTCGGCGGGAGGGAACATAGCATTGTCATTGAAAAGGGTAGACACAGAAAAGCATGACTACCTCTCACTCACTGTTTTAATGGGGTATTGGATGAAGAGTTATCAAGAACAGATGACATTTGTTCTGGGTTTACAAAAAAAAGAGAGAAGAAAACTGATCATTCCTCCTGTATAAAGTGATGCACGTGGGAAGGATTACAAGAATATATCACGTCTCACCACCCATCAGATCACACAAACAGAAGAAAAGTCACATAAGAGTGTGGAAATAACTTAAGCCAATGTCTGCTTTTATGATACACCAGAGGGTCTGTGAAACTTCATATTTCGGTTGTACTCTAAATAAAGGGAACCTAATCAAAGCTGACCAGAATACTTTACTGTTGATCAGCCCAACCCCTCTTATCCTTTCCTTTTGGTATCATTTACATTATTTGTGTTTATTCCTGTTGTATTCTTCAAGGAAGGTACACAATGAAAAAGCCCTTAAATTCTACTTCAGCTGAGCATTACATTGCTACAAACAGTGAAAACATGACCAAATAAATAGTATTCAGAGTGAACTGGGGTAAATGTCTGGCATTCTGGTGCATATGATAATGCCCTCTCTGTATTTAAAACAGTAATTAAGTTTCTTAGGTCACCTGGCTTCTATTTAACTCAGTTGTGTCTTTTTTTTTAAGTGAGGCTTCACACTGGTATGTAGGTCTGATATTACCCTTATATAATTGTTATGATACAAACACAGAGGCTTCCTTTAATTTACCAACCAACCCAATCCTACCCTAACACCTTTCAGTTCACACCTCCACCCCACCCCCACCTACTCTCCTGTGTGGAGATTCTGCATGCTGAGCTATAGTCACGCCCACCTAAGGGCCATCAGATGTGTAAACGGTCCTCATAGACATGGAATCCCTTCCCATAATCCTTTTTGCATTCTAGTTTGCATTCCAAAGATTCCTGCAGCTGATTGGATGAGCCACCCTTTTAAGGCAGACACTGGCGTGTTCTGGAACTAGAGTGTGTATGTGTAACTCAAAGACAGCACAGCTCTACTGCAGTTCTTGTTGGCACAGCTCCAATATATTAGTCCTGTATTGACGGACAGTTCAAGGGTTTCATTTGCAAAACAGAACTAGAATGTCAGGATCTACTGAACCATCACAACTGCTGATGTCAGTGAAGGAGGAGATAAAAGAAGAAGAATTTGATGATTTCCTGCAAGAGTATCTGTCTTCATTTCAGAAAGTGGAAGAAAAGCCTGGACTGGACCATGACTTTAAGACTGAATCAGAAAGATCCCCAACCTTGGCCTGCAAAGAAGACAAGTCTTCACTGATGGAAGTTAAAGAGGAGGATGAATCGGATTTAAGAGAATATGATCGCGATGATTCTCCTACAAGTAAGTTGCAGATTATTTTGTATCATGAAAAAGCACAATATGCATATTACCTTAATCATGGGATACTATTATTGTTACATTTAAAAGAGAGAAAGTGTCTGCCATTATTTTTCTCCGGTTCTGTAACTCATGTGTCTGTATCTTTGTGTGCATTTAGTCTCCAGGTAGACAATTATTCTATTGAACACTTTTGTCCTAAATGACTTCCAAATGAGGAATAATTCTAGCCAATAGCTAATAATAAAAAGATGTTTAAAAATATGAAGAAATTATTTTATAATGAAAATCTTGACAAATATAGTAGTTAGCTTAGGAAACCATCTTCACATTTTGCCACTTCTAGTGTGTGTTACTATTAACTCATGTAAAGTTATGTAAACATAACATACTTAATTGTGTCAATAAGAACACGTGGAAAAGCAACTCAAAGGTTTCTACCTTTTCCGATTATAATTGTACAAGTTACAAGAGACTGTAACATCAGCTAGATAAATGGCATAATATTTTGTATAATAATAAGGGAGTTAAAAATATTTCATACCATTGGAACTCAGACATTTATAGTTGATTTAAAACCCCTGGCTTTATCTTCTGTTTTACTCAATGCAATGTGAGACCTGTAGAGAGAATAGAGATACCATGGGAGTACCATAATAAAGGGATATTACTTGTAGCATGTTGCATTTCAAACATTTAAAATGCCTACTTTCGATAATTAGTGAGGATATTATTTAAAACATATTTTGCAATGTTATAGGAGACGTTCAAAGGATCCATTCTAGAAAAAGGACTCCAGAGGAAAGAAGAAAGAAAGTCATCAGACATCAGCAACCGAACAAAAGGAACAAAAGACATGAATGCTCCCAGTGTTTCAAAACCTTTGCTGCACCTTCCGCTCTTGCAATTCATCAACGCACACACACAGGAGAAAAGCCACATCTGTGTTCTCAGTGTGGAAAAACCTTTAATCATATAGGTAATCTCAAGATACACATGATGATCCACACAGGAGAAAAGCCACATCATTGTTCTCAGTGTGGAAAAACCTTTAGAGGAAAGGGTGATCTCAAGAAACACATGATGACACATACTGGAGAAAAGCCACATCAGTGTTCTGAGTGTGAAAAGGCCTTTACTGTAATGAGTAGTCTCATTAGACACCAAATGATCCATACTGGGCGAAAGCCATATCAGTGTTTTCAGTGTGAAAAGGCCTTTACTGAAATGGGTAGTCTCATTAGACACCAGAGGATCCATACTGGGCAAAAGCCATATCAGTGTTCTCAGTGTGAAAAAGCCTACAGTGATTTGGGTACTCTCAAGATTCACCAGAAGATCCATACTGGGCAAAAGCCATATCAGTGTTCTCAGTGTGACAAGGCCTTTACTGGAATGAGTAGTCTAAAAATGCACCACAGGATCCACACCGGAGAAAAGCCATATCATTGTTCTCAGTGTGGAAAGACTTTTAGTCAAAATAGTGATCTCAAGATACACCAGAGGATCCACACCGGAGAAAAGCCATATCATTGTTCTCAGTGTGGAAAAACCTTTACACAAAAGGGTGATCTCAAAAAACACCTGATGACACATACTGGAGAAAAGCCACATCAGTGTTCTCAGTGTGGAAAGGCCTTTACACAAAAGGGTGATCTCAAAAAACACCTGATGACACATACTGGAGAAAAGCCACATCAGTGTTCTCAGTGTGGAAAGGCTTTTAATCGAATGGGTCGTCTCAAGGCACACCAGAGGATCCACACAGGAGAAAACCCGCTTCAGTCTTCAAAACAGCCATATCAGTGTTCTCAGTGTGGGAAGGCCTTTACTGAAATGGGTAAACTCATCAGACACCAGATGACCCATACTGGGGAAAAGCCATATCAGTGTTCTCAGTGTGGAAAGGCCTTTACTGAAATGGGTAGTCTCATTAGACACCAGAGGATCCATACTGGGCAAAAGCCATATCAGTGTTCTCAGTGCGAAAAGGCCTTTACTGAAATGAGTAGTCTCAAAATACACTGGCGGATCCACACTGGGGAAAAGCCATATCAGTGTTCTCAGTGTGGAAAGACTTTTAGTCATATGTGTAATCTCAAAACACACCAGAGGATCCATAGTGGAGAAAATAAATAATAGTGTTCTCAGTGCGAAAAGGCCTTTAGTCAAAAGGGTGATCTCAAGAATCACTAGAGGATCCACACTGGAGAAAAGCCATATCAGTGTTCTCAGTGTGGAAAAACTTTTAGTCAAATGGCTTATCTCATCAGACACCAGAGGGTCCATGCTGGGGACAATAATCTCACCAAAATATGTGATACAAGCAAAGACTGAAATATACACCAATCAAATATCACCAACCTTGACCTGCAAAGAAAAAAGTAACGTTTTAATGGAAATTAAAGAAGAAGAAATCCATAATTTTGATATACAATTAATGGCATGCATTTAGTGGGTTAGCTTTAAGTTGTTCTTTACTCAAATACATTTTGAGATTTTTTGAGGGATACTATGATATGTCTTTACCATGGGCTACTCTGAGCTTTGTATTTCTGCTTCTTCTGGCCTCCTAATGGTGGTATACGGTAATACACATTGTGTCCCTGCCACTGCCACTTCCTCATGTTCCTTTCGTTTAGTGTAAAGTGTGGGAAGGATCGACAACTGCATTGCTGTTAGATATTTTATTAATATGTTATAGATATGTGGATCTATGCCTGTTATCGCCTTTAAAGTTAAAGCATCTTCTGACATATAATGTAATTTAATTGTGAAATTGTAAATACTGCTAGAAACCTGATATTAAAAGTATTGCTGTGTCCATTTGCATTCAGCCTTTCGTCTTGCTTGGATAAAGCATGTAAAATAAATATCTGTTCCCAACTTCAGTCATATTTGAGTGTTATTTGAGTGAGTAGGAGGTAAGGCTACTAATAGTGAACACATTTTGAATAATCGTGTTTTCCATTCTGTGTTCCTTAAAAATGGTGCCATTGGAGCAAATGGTTTGGAAAAAATCATTCATAACCAGCCATATCTGCAAACATAATGCTAACATCAGCTGAATTAATATAGATTGATATTAATGCCATGTTTTCAACCAAACAGTTTGCATTTGCAGTCCTCCGTTTGGTTCGAGAAAATCTTACCTAGCCAGCCAGATATGTAAATGTATACAGCATTGGGTGAAACATAACCGGTTTATTAATGGCTTGTTTAAAAAGTTGTGGTCAACCGCACACACAGGTCACCTCTGGTCACTGATCTCATATTTGTAAGGTGACACTGATGATAAGGTTACTGATGGGTGTGTATGAAATGTAGGCTCCCAATCATTCTAATGGTGGATATGGCCCTTTTATATGCATGTTTATATTATGTTTGCTGGTGGAACTCTAAAAGAAGAATCTGAAGATAAAAGACTGTTTCCGATTGTTTAGTCAGAATACATCACCACAGACATGCAAAATGTAGAAGACGGTATCTATAGTTGGGTATCTTCGGTTAAGTGAGAAATGTAGTTTGGATTGTTAGCCATATTTACCTCTGTTGAATTCTTAAGGTAGGGTGCCTAATCACAGGAGTCCAGATATTGTAGTTGAGAAAGATATTTCACTGCCATTCACAGTCAAAAACCAAAAAAAATTAGACACAAAAACTTTAAAGGAGAGTAGAGGTTCGAAAGTCTTTTTATCCTCTGTCCTCATATCAAGTTATAAACTATTATAAAACATACACTCATTCACACAAACGTACACATAGGTCTTCAGAAATACACACAAACATACAGTTTCAAAAGCTTGCAGGAACAATGGAAGGTTTCTTCAGTTGACCAGCCCACCCCATCTACCACATGTCCTTTTTAATCACACATCCAACCCAACCCCACATATCCTTCCATACCCAATCACCTTTCAGTTCACACATCCAGGAATGGCCCATCTTCCCTCCTTTGTGATGTCTCTGCTGGTTAAACCCTGACCACGCCAACATGACTACCATCAGACGTGAACAATGCATTGATATTTAGCAGAAGCTTTTGTCCAAAGAGACATTCAAAGGAAGACAATGCACATGGAATTCCTTCCCAAACTCCTTCATCATTCTAATTTACATTCCAAAAGCTCCTGCATTTATAAAACACCCTGGCTTCATCGTGTGCTTTACTCAATAAATTGTGAGACTTATTGAGATAATAGAGATGCCCAGGGTGCGATTTGTCCAAAAACCAGAGGGGGGGATGTTTTTTTTTTTTATCATGAAAAAAAAACAAGCAATACATAGGCCTAATTCTCTTCATATACATGCATCATACTCAGTTCTTGTGCTCCCTCTCATTCACGTTGAAATACTGAAACCGAAACTGAAACTTTGAAACTGAAACGCAACTGTTTTGGACAGAACTCGCTAATTCAGTGAACAAATATTTTCATATTCATTGTACAGTAGCCTATACACGGAAATTAGCAAAGCCAGCGAATTCTGAGAATGCCGACAGTTCGGGTAAGGTTCGTTAGTGCCAGCGATGTAAGCAAGTGTTAGAAAACACTGTCACAACCTGTCTGTTTTTTCATTGTTTTTTTAATAATTGAGGGTTATCCACCCCATGTATGAAATTCATCCAGCTGAGGTGGGGATGTAAAAACCAGAGGGGGGGTAAATCCCCCCCATCCCCCCCGGCAAATCGCACCCTGGAGATGCCATGGGAACACCTTAATGATGGGATTTAATTTTCAGTCTGTTACATTTAAGACCTTTAAAATGTCTGCTGTAATTTTGTCTCCAGATCTCTAACTCCTGTGCCTGCATCTTTGCTTATGTTCACATTGCAGTCTCTAGGTGTTATTTTTAGCCTTAGGGACTTCCAAATTATATACTGTTCTAGCAAATAGCCTGTCAATCAATGATACATTGTTTTTAGTGTTGTAGTTCTAATGTAACAAATAGTGGAGAGAGAGGATACTATATTAGAAATATTCTTGAATGTTATAGCAGACATTCAAAGGTTCCATTCAGGCAAAAGCAGTACAGAGGAAAAAAGTAAGTCATCAGACATCAGCAATCTGCAATAAGGAAGAAAACACATGAATTCTCCCAGTGTTTCCAAACCTTTGCTGCACCTTCTACTCTTGCAATTTATCAACCATCACACAGGAGAAAAGCCCCATCATTGTTCTGAGTGTGGAAAGGCCTTTAGTGAAAAGGGTTATATCAAGACACACCTGAGGATGCACACTGGGAAAAAGCCACATCATTCTTCTGATTGTGGAAAGACTTTTAGTCAAATTTCTCATTTCAAAAGATACCAGAGGATTCATACTGAGGAAAAGCCCCATCATTGTGGAAAGGCCTTTAAGAGACTATTTGCCCTCAAGGTACATCAGAAACTTCGTTCAATAGAAAGTTCTATCTGTGAAGTACAGGTGTAAAGAGACTCCCTGCATTCTATGATATCATCCACCCTGTACTGGTTTTAATTAGTGTTGCCAGTGTGGAGAACCCTTTAATTAATATTCTAATACCAACACTCAAATGAAGCCTCATCAGTGTTGGCGGTGTAAAAAGGCTAACAATAAACCGGCTTGTTTGAAAAGATGTCAGAAGATACATCTATACAAGCGAAAAACAATATCAGTGTGTACGCGTTTAGGCTCCCAATCATTCTTATGGTGGCTTTATGGCCTTTTTATTCACGTGATTTGTGTTTATTCACGTTGTGTTCATAAAGTAAGTAACAGAGTGAAAGGCCCTTGCATTCTACTTCAGCTGAGCATTACATTGCCACCCACAGTCAAAACATGAACAAATTAAAAGTTTTTCTCTAAAAAGGCTGACGCCATTAAAACTCAACAGAGGACACAAACAGCAAAGCATCTTAACGGAAAAAAACCTTCTTAACGAAAAAAAACCTTACAAAATGTATATCAGTATTAAAATACAAACACACAGGCTTTCTAAAGTCTACCAACCTACCCTCTCCTGCCAAATCACCTTTCAGTTCACACCTCCACCCCACCCCCACATAGCCTCCTGTGTGGAGATTCTGCAGGCTGAGCTATAGTCACGCCCACCTTAGGGCCATCAGATGTGTAAACTGTGATAATAGAGATGATACTCCTTCCCATAATCCCTCTGCAGTCTGCATTCCAAAAGCTCCTGCAGCTGATTGGATGAGCCATCTTTTTAAGGCAGACACTGGGATGGTCTGGAAGTATAGTGTGTATGTGGAACTCACATGCAGCACAACTATACTGCAGTTCTTGTTTGCACATCTTCACTATATAAGTCTTACATTGAAGTAAAGTTCAAGGATTTCTTTTGCAAAAGAGAACTAAAATGTCAGGATCTACTGAACCATCACAACTGCTGATGTCAGTGAAGGAGGAGATCAAAGAAGAAGATCTCGATGATTCTCCTACAAGTAAGTTGCAGATTATTTTGAATCATGAGAAACTAAAAAAACAACAACATTATATTGCCAATACCTGCATTTAAGTCAATGGCTTTAACTTGTGATTCATTCAATAGAATGTGAGATCTGTTCACAGAGTAAACTTAATATGCATATTATTTAATCATGGGATAGTATTTTACATTTAAAAGAGAGAAATTGTCTCTCTCCAGTTCTGGCTGTACTAGCCAAAAGCAAATAATAAAAAGATATTTAAAAATATGAAGAAATAATTTGTATGATGAAAATCTTGACATGAAAATCTTGATATGACAGGGGATATGATATGGGGATCTGCTACCGCCGCATCCCTACCAAGTCCTGCAACTGACTTCGAAAGGAGAATCCTGGGTGCCCTGAGTGGGTTGTCTCGCCAGTTGGCACAGGTGATTACAGTCCTGCACTTTCTTATGTAAAATCGTATTTATTGTTACACTAGGTCTCTATTGCTTGCTGCTTGAATTATCTCTCCTTTGACTATGACTAAATGACTGAATATTGATGTAAATGTATGCAGAACACTGCTGAAGTCAGGGCCGAACTTGCTGACTTGAAGGCCGAGGTTGGGGAGGTAAAAGCCAGAATTCAGTCGATAGAAGAAGCCATGTCGGTGTCCAGTGCGTCGAACTACAGCTGTCCAGAACCAACGAGGAAACGAAGAGCGCAAAATCCAAAAATCGCTGTAAGTCTATTTATTTTTAGGTGATTTCTTCTTAGAGTTATACAAGGCCTCAGAATTGTGCTCGCAAGCAATATCAATTATTCAGGGAAATCATGTTGAAATGTGCCAGACTGCCCATGCCTGCTGCTTAACTCTGAAAATGTTTATTGTACTTTACAGGAAACTGTGCGGCGTCTACACAACAGTGAGGGAAACGCCAGGCCATACGACCCAATGCAAGGGTGAGATTTAAAGAAAAATGCAGGATCTGTTCAGCTAAAGTAGGTGTATCATTCTCTATCATTCAACTAAACTGTTGACATTTTGTTTTCACAGACTGAGCTCACCACACAACACGGCAGTCACAACTGATTTGGTGGCAGCACTGTCCCAAAGTCCGGACATGATCGGTGTGGACCCTGGAATTATTTTAAGTAAGTGACCTATATATTACTTTTGTTTTCAGTTTGTTGTTATCTGTGGCATCTGAGGCAGCACAACGATGTTATCTGTTATTTTAATTTTTTTAATGATTTATTTTCCAGCGGCCTGTAAGACATATTATGAAACTGTCCGGAGGAATTATCGCTACAGCCAGCCAGACCTTGCAGCCCAGGCAGCAGCCACAAAGTCTGCTGCCCGTCTACGGCAGAGAAGAAAAAGGGTAAGATTGATAAGGATTAGATCAGCTGTAGGCTAAAGTAATTGCAGCGCATGGTCCTATGTAATCGTGTTAATAAAAATTGATGTTTTGCATCACAAACAATGTCCTGTATAAACAAATGTACATTGCAGCCGTTAAACACATTTGATGGACAAACTGTGGAAATAAGCGTTATTGTTGTGTCAGCACAGCGGCACTGATTTGGTTAATCTTTACAGCTGGTGGAGGCGAGGATGACTGTCTTGGCGAGGGAAGAAATGGACCTCTGGAAGAACGTTACCCTGGACCTGATGTCCGATGAAGAGGATTGCACACACGAGGGGGAAACTGGCTGGATTGTGCGGCCGCCAGTTTTCAGAAGCGACGAGCTCTCTGACCTGTGTGCGGCTCTACAAGGAAGACTGGACCGGGACCCCAGATATGCGCAGACGCACAACAGAAGGCTTCGTGTCGGCACACCATCGGAAAGAGTTCCACCATCAGTGTATGACTCTGAGGCTGCAAAGAGACATTTCCGCCACTACTAAACTGTCTGTTTTCTGTTTAAATAAATCTTTGTTCTTCAATCCCTGACTAAGGTCTTCAATGCTCGATTTGTCTAAAGCAATTGCCTTTCTATTAGGCCTACTATTATTTTGATTATTTAAAGGATCAATAAGAAATTCATTCATTTCAATATAACCATTATTAGTGTATTATTATAATGTTATTATACATCAATCATTAATTTCATTTTTATTGGGCAAAAGCTGTAAATGGGAGGGTATACGCTGTTGTCAGTTGAAAGTTGACCAAAAGAGAGAATCTCATTCCCCAATCACAAGACGTTTTAATTCAAATCAAATTTGTGGGGAAAGAATTTTAGTCAAATGTGTAATCTCAATAGACACCAGAGAAACCTTCACGGGGAATAGCCGTATAAATTTACTATATGTGGGAAGGGATTCATATGTTGCTCAGATATCAATGTCCATTAGGTCACACATCAGTTTCGTACAGTCCATGCAATTCTGTAAAATCAGCCATTTACGGCAATAATCCCTGATATAGCAACTTTTGGCTTCCTAATGGTGCTATAAGATAATGCACAGACTGTCCCAACCACTGCCACACGGGAAAAGTCCCTGCAGTGCAGTACAGGTGGGCAGAGTTTCAGGGGTAGCTCACATCTCACCGCTCATCAGGTCGCACTTCAGTCCCAGTTTTAAGTGATTCATTTTATCTCGAGATCTCTAGCTCATGTGCCTGAATCTCTGCATATATTTACAGAGCAGTCTATAGGTGATAATTTTTAGCCTCAGGGACCTCCAAATAGCCAGTCAATCAATAATACATTGTTTGTAGTGTTGTAGTTGTAATGTAGGATATTAGAGAGGATATTATTAAAAACATATTCTCGGATATTATAGGAGACATTCAAAGGATCCATTCGGGCTAAAGGAGTTCAGATGAAAAATTAAAGAAAGTCATCAGACATCAGCAATCAACAATAAAGAAGAAAACACATGAATGCCCCCAGTGTTTCAAAACCTTTGCTGCACCTTCTACTTTTGCAACTCATCAGCCAACACACAGGAGAAAAGCCCCATCATTGAGTGTGGAAAGGGCTTTAGTGAAAAGGGTAATCTCAAGACACACATGAGGATGCACACTGGGAAAAAGCCACATCATTCTTCTGATTGTGGAATGACTTTTAGTCAAATTTGTCATTTCAAAGACACCAGAAGATTTATATTGGGGAAAAGCCCCATCATTGTGGAAAGGCAAGATGAAAGGGGTTTCAGGTAAAATGTTACTATAGGATCCAGAGTGGATGGCTTCAAGAACCATCATGAAATTGAAAGAAATTAAGAGGTTTCTTTGTTTTTGATGCAGCAATCTTTATTCCAGTAAATTGCAGTAAGGAAGCATGTGGAGCATACACTGGATCCAGTGATGTAGGTCTGAACCACAAGCATCTACGACTCCAGCCATAGTGTTTAAGAAGCGCATGGAACATACTCTGGATTCAGTGGTGAAGGTCTAAGTTTGTTGGCTTTAAGTTGTGCTTTACTCAACCAAATTGACTGATTTTTGAGTGATACTATAGGAATGTCTTTACAATGGGCTAGAATGAGCTGTTTGTTACTCTTTTATCCTGAGCAACTTCCAGGCAAGGTACAATTTTTGGGAAAAGGTTTTTTCACCAAAATACTCATAAAAAGCAAACAGTTTATGAAAGCAAAGTTTAAAATCTAAATAATTATTATTTTTATGTTATGAAACACATGTAATTTAATCTGATAAAGAGGGTTTCAAGTAAGTTGTTACTGTAGAAGACACAGTGGATAGTTTCAAGAACCATCTTGAAATATGCAGACTGAAGAAAAGGGTTTCTATAGCTGGTTAACTTCAGTAGTAATTGAGGAAGAACACATGGCTGAATGCAAGGTTTACATGAGTCACTGATGATTAGGCTTCAGATGGGTGTGTATGAAATGTAGGCTCCCATTCATACTATTATGGTGTCTGTGTGACTTAGTTACCTATGATAAATGGAAGCTTTCTTCAGTTCCAAATCCCACCTATCTTCTAATTCCCCATCACTTTTCTTTTCACATCCCAACCCCCTACTACCCTCCTGTGAGGAGTTTCTGCAGACTGAGCTATGGTCACGCCCACCAGAGGACCATCAGACGTGTAAATGGCGCTCTTTCACAATCCTTTGGCATTCTAGTTTGCATTCCAAAAGTTCCTGCAGCTGATTGGATGAGCCATCTTTTTAAGGCAGACACTGGATTATCTGGAAGTATAGTGTGTATGTGTAACTCACATGCAGCACAACTATACTGCAATTCCAGTTTGCACATCTTTACTATATAAGTGTAGAATTGAAGGAAAGTTCAAGGATTTATTTTGTAAAACAGAACTAAAATGTCAAGATCTACTGAACCATCACAACTGCTGATGGCAGTGAAGGCGGAGGTCAAAGAAGAAGAATTTGATGATTTCCTGCAAGAGTACCTGTCTTCATCTCAGAGAGTCGAAGAAAAGCCTGGACTGGAACATGAATCAAAGACTGAATCAGAAAGATCCCCAACATTGGCCTGCAAAGAAGAAAATTCTTCAATGGAGGAGGATGAATCTGATTTAAGAGAATATGATTGCGATGATTCTCCTACAAGTAAGTTGCAGATTATTTTGTATCATGAAAAGACATAATATGCACCGACATTAGTCATGGGATACTATTATTGTTACATTTAAAAGAGAGAAAGTGTCGGCCATGTTTTTTCTCCAGTTCTGTAACTGAGGTGTCTGTTTCTCTGTTTTTAGTCCCTGCAGTTCGTCTCTAGGTAGACAAGTATTCTATTGACTACTTATGTCCTAAATTAATTCCACATGAGGTACAATTCTAGCCAATAGCTAATAATGAAAATATATTTAAAAATATTAAGAAATAATTTGTAAAATGAAAATCTTGACAAATATGATAGTTATTATGACGTGAATATGCTATGATGTTAGAAGGTTTCTTCCTATCGTAGCTTTTTAACTATCTCTAGCTTAGGGAACCATCTGCACATTTTGCCACTTTTAGTGTGTGTTAATATTAACTCATGCAACTTTCTGTTAATATGAATACTTAATTGTGTCAATAAGAACAGTTGGAAAATCAACCCGAAGGTTTCTAACTTTTCCCATTATAATAGTATGAGTTACAAGAGACTGTAACATCAGCTAGAAAACTTGCATGGTATTTTTTTCAAAATATTCAGAGTTCAAAATATTTCATGCCATTGGAACTCAGATATTTATCCATTATGAATAGGTTATTTAAAAGTTTATTTAAAAACCCCTGGCCGTATCTTCTGCTTTACTCAATGAAATGTGAGACATGTTGAGAGAAAAGATATACCATGGGAATACCCTAATACATGGATATTACTTGCAGTCGGTTGCATTTAAAACAATTAAAATGCCTACTCCTATTAGTGATATACTATTTACGCAAATAGCCAGAATCCAAAACTAAATATTTACATGAGTTATACTGTTTTTAAAGTAACAAATCGAGAATATCGATGATTGAGAATCGTGGATATTATTTAAAAAAATATTTTGTAATGTTATAGGAGACACTCAAAGGATCCATTCTAGAAAAAGGACTCCAGAGGAAAGAAGAAAGAAAGTCATCAGACATCAGCTGTCGAAGACGAGGAACAAAAAACATGAATGCCTCCAGTGTTTCAAAACCTTTTCTGCACCTTCAACTCTTGCAATTCATCAACGCACACACACAGGAGAAAAGCCACATCAGTGTTCTCAGTGTGGAAAGGCCTTTAGTCAAAAGGGTGAGCTCAAGATACACCAGAGGATTCACACCGGAGAAAAGCCATATCATTGTTCTCAGTGTGGAAAAACTTTTAGACAAAGGGGTAATCTTAAGATACACCAGAGGATCCACACCGGAGAAAAGCCATATCATTGTTCTCAGTGTGGAAAAACCTTTAGTCGAAAGGGTGAGCTCAAGAATCACCTGATGACACATACTGGAGAAAAGCCACATCAGTGTTCTCAGTGTGGAAAAACCTTTAGTCGAAAGGATGAGCTCAAGATACACCAGAGGATCCATACTGGGGAAAAGCCATATAAGTGTTCTCAGTGTGGAAAGGCCTTTACTGAACATGGTAAACTCATTACACACCAGAGGATCCATAGTGGGGAAAAGCCATATCATTGTTCTCAGTGTGGAAAAACCTTTAGTCAAACAGGTCATCTCAAGAAACACCAGATGATCCACACCGGAGAAAAGCCATATCATTGTTCTCAGTGTGGAAAGGCTTTTAGTCAAAATAGTGATCTCAAGCTACACCAGAGGATCCACACCGGAGAAAAGCCATATCATTGTTCTCAGTGTGGAAAAACCTTTAGACTAAAGGGTGTTCTCAAGACTCACCTGATGACACATACTGGAGAAAAGCCACATCAGTGTTCTCAGTGTGGAAAAACATTTTGTGTAAAGGGTGAGCTCAAGATACACCAGAGGATCCATACTGGGGAAAAGCCACATCAGTGTTCTCACTGCGAGAAGGCCTTTGCTGAAATGGGTACACTCATCATACACCAGAGTATCCATACTGGGGAAAAGCCATATCACTGTTCTCAGTGTGGAAAAGCCTTTAATGTAATGGGTAGTCTCATTAGACACCAGAGGATCCATACTGGGCAAAAGCCTTATCAGTGTTCTCAGTGTGACAAGGCCTTTACTGAAATGGGTAATCTCAGGAGACACCAGAAGATCCATACTGGGGAAAAGCCACATAAGTGTTCTTAGTGTGTAAAGGAATTTCGTCAAAAGGGTGATCTCAAGAAACACCAGAGGATCCACACCGGCGAAAAGCCATATCATTGTTGTCAGTGTGGAAAAACCTTCAGTCAAAAGGATGATCTCAAGAAACACCTGATGACCAATACTGGAAAGACTTTTTAAATGAAAGGGTCATCTCAAGGCACACCAGAAGATCCACAGTGGAGAAAAGCCACATTAGTGTTCTCAGTGTTTGAAGGTCTTTACTGAAATGAGTAAACTCATTAGACACCAGAGGATCCATACTGGGGAAAAGCCATATCAGTGTTCTCAGCATGGTAAGACTTTTAGACGAATGAGATGTCTCAAGCCTCACCAGATGATCCATACTGGGGACAAGAACCTCACCAAAATACGTGATATATGCAAAGACTGAAACTACACCAATCAAATATTACCAACCTTGACCTGCAATGAAGAAGGTAATCCATTTATGGAAATTAAAGAGGAGGATTTCTTCATTTATATTTAATGGCCTGAATTTTAGTTTGTTGACTTTAAGATGTGTTTGCTTTAAGAGATGCAATGAGAATATCTTTACCATGGGCTACTATGAGTTGGGTATTGTTGCTTCTTCTGGCCTCCTAATGGTCTATATGGTAATGCACAGTCTGTCCCAGCCATTGCCATTCCCCCCATTCATCTAGTGTAAAGTGCGTGAAAGATTGAAAACTGCATTGAAGTCAAAATGATGTTAGTAATGTGATTGATATCCACTAGTTATGTGGATCTATGCCTGTTATCTCTTTAAAAGATAAATCATCTTCTGACATATTTTGTCATTCAATTGTGAAATTGGAAATACTGTAAGAAACGTGATAACATATTTTTGTGTCCATGTGAAATATTGCTGTGTCCATCTGCATTCAGCCATTCAACTTGCTTGGATAAAGCATGTCAAAATAAATATCTGTTGCTAACCTCTGTCATATTGATGTGTTATTTCAGTGAGTCCAGGAACAGTGAATACATTTTTATTTATCGTATTCCATTATTTTCTTTAAAATGTTAGGGGCAATGTGAGCAGCGGTTTGGGAAACACTTTTATAACCAGATAGATATGCAAGCATAATGCTGAAATGCTTAATCAACTGAAATAATCTAGATCTTTGGTAGCCAGCCAGATATGTAAATGTACACAGACATTTGGTGAAATTTAGACGGTTTATTAATGGCTTGTTTTAAAGTTGTGGTGAACTGTTGTATGATTAATAACAAAAACCACATTTATTCTAGTTGGGCAAGATACTCAACTGCCACCCAGAGTCAAAAAATAGTCTGACATGATGTTTGAAAACTGGACTTTCTTCAGATTACCATTCCCCTCACCTTTCTCACCCATCACATCTCAGTTCACACATCCACCCCACCCCCTACTATACTCCTTTGTGTAGTTTCAGCAGGTTGAGCTTTGATCATGCCCACCTGAGGACCACCAGAGGTGTAAATGGTGCTCAGAGACATGGAATCCCTGCCCTTTATCCCTCTACACTTGCATTCTAAAAGCTACTGCAGCTGATTGCTCAGATTTGAACTCAGAGAGAAAGAGCACTATAGAAACAACGCATAGGGGAGTCTGAACTTACCTCTGTAAGGTAGACACTATGATGCTCTGGATAAATACTGAACTCACCATTTGAGAGCAATTACAGCATTATAAACAGAAATATCAAGCAGTTACTTCATCTAAAAGCCTTTGGTCTGTTTATTCCTGATGGTATAGGATGTATGGATAGATACTGTATGTGTGTAATTCAACAAAAATACAATTATACTGTAGTTCTTTAGTTAACTATATTATCTTTGCATTGAAGGAATGTTAGAGTGGATTTCCTTTACAAAACAAAACTGAACTGATTGGTCATGGGATGCTCTGAAGGATTATGTGTGCAATTTTTTGGAAGCATACTGTTGGAGAAAATACTTCAACAGTCTGAACTTACCTCTGTAAGGTAGACACTATGATGCTCTGGATAAATACTGAACTCACCATTTGAGAGCAATTACAGCATTATAAACAGAAATATCAAGCAGTTACTTCATCTAAAAGCCTTTGGTCTGTTTATTCCTGATGGTGGAAGGACGGGTGACTCTCTGGGTAGATTCACCTGCTGCTCACCTCTTTGCAGTAATGTAGTAGCACATGCAGTCACATATCATATCAACAACTCTACAGTAATGCCTCAAATTCCATTCTCAGATAACAGCCACATCACATTAAGTCTAAAAAAGTACATCCTTTGAAACATGTAAACAAACTCCTCTCCAAACACTTTTCCAATCTCTCTCAAAATGTGTACATATTTTTGTTGTTAATAGCCTCTACAAGGGTGGTAATAGAACTTGCTCAAGAACCATTGATTGATATATTACACAAACTAGTATCAAATATAAACAACAAACTAATAAAGAAATAATCTGGATACTCATGTATCATACCACTATCTGAGAATGAAGCATTCTTTCTACAAAAATCCAATTGGGCAAAAGTGTGTGAGACATTGATGTGCAATGAAGATGTAGTATGATGCCATCATGGCTGAAAATGCACTGCAGGGGAGCACTGGAGGCAGGCACTGCTAAGACCCTGATTGCCAATGACCACATCACACATACAGTAGCACTGCTGATAGCTTCATGTTGAGTATGAGTTGCTTAGTAAAACGTTTGCATTTCCTCAATGTTTTTTTAGTTGGAGTACTTGCAAGAATTAAGTTATTGTTAATAATGTGAGTTGCATATGTTCTTGTGGTAGTTTTAAAGTAAGATACATTATCATATGAGGTCAAAACCCTTGAAATGTAAGGCAAAAACAGATGAAAAGTAAAGTATTCAGAATTAACTGGGGTAAATGTCTGGAATTCTGGGGCAAATGATAATGTCCTGTGTTATCACAAAATATGTCCCATGAATTATATTTAATTCTATTCTTTAAGTGGAGCTTCACACTGGCATGTAGGTGTAATATTAAACATTCTTTTTATCCTTTTATCAGTATGATAGATACACACACTCAAAACACACAAGAATACATGAATACATGAATACTCACCTAAACATATGTAGCGGGCTATCCTCAGTGCCTCACGCCCATACACACCATCACACATACACCCGATCATGCTTGGTTCACTCCAGTCCACTAGGGACAGCAAGGTGTCATTGGATGCACCCTGCAAGGCAGGGAAGGATAAGAGAAGAAATTGGGAAGCTTTTGTTTGAACTCCATGCCTTGACACCTGAATTTGTTCCTTCACATTTCAAGGTAATATAACCTTTTCTTGTGGGTTTGAACTGTTGTAATTGAATATGTATGATCTCAAAACAAGCATACTGGTTAATGGGGTGTTACTTTGTTAAAGGATGTCTGTGTGTGTGTGTTTAATGATGTTAGTGGATTGTGATCGAGCATGGCTTTGGTCCACTGATGGTGGTAGCCTATCTTGAATCCTGATGCAAAAGTGAACCTGAAATGATGTTGGAAGCCTGTCTTGATTAATTATGCATTTGGAAGTGAACATTCAATTATGTAGGATAAAGTTTTGATGCTGTAATCTGTTGATTTGTTTGTTGTTGATTTCGATTGTAAAAGTGTGCTTCAGTGTTTAAGTTAGTGTTATTTATATCTGACTGCTGGGTGCTCATGTTAGTTCATGTAATGGCATGTAGAACTAGACATGTAGATCCTGCCCATAATCCCTTGTCTCTCTAGTTTGCATTCCAAAAGCTCCTGTAGTTTATTGGTTAGGCTTGAAACCAGGAAGCTAATTAGTCAGACAACAGAAGCACTTTATTTACACCCTGAAGGGGTGTGGTACCAACTGGGATGCTCTGGATGGATATTGAACTCACCATTGGAAGGTAGACACTGGGGTATTCTGGATGGATACTGTACGTGTATTACAGTTTTGTCAGGTAGACACTGGGTTGTATGGATAGATACTGTATGTGTGTAATTCAGCAAAAATACAATTCAACTGTAGTTTCTTTAGTTAATTATATTATCCTTGCATTGAAGGAATGTTGGAGTGGATTTCCTTTACAAAATAAAACTGAACTGATTGGTACTGGGCTGCTCTGAAGGATTATGTGTGTCATTATTTGGAAGCATACTGTAGAAGTTTAAGTCTCCAACAGTACAACTAAACTGCAGTTCTTTGTTTGCACATTTCACTATAGTTTAGTCTTTAGTCTTGCATTGAATTAATATTTGACTGGAATTTCTTTGAAAAACAGAACTGAAGTCTGAAATGGCAGGATCTACTGAGCCATCACAACTGCTCATGTCAGTGAAGGAGGAAATCAAAGAAGAAGAATTTGATGATTTCCTGCAAGAGTATCTGTCTTCATTTCAGAAAGTGGAAGAAAAGCCTGGACTAGAACACTACTTTAAAACTGAACCAGAAAGATCCCCAACTTTGGCCTGCAAAGAAGAAAAGTCTTCAATGATGGATATTAAAGAGGAGGATGAATCGGATTTAAGAGAATATGATCACGATGATTCTCCTTCAAGTAAGTTGCAGATTATTTTGTATCATGAAAAAACACAATATGCATATTACCTTAATCATGGGGGACTATTATTGTTACATTTAAAAGAGAGAAAGTGTCTGCCCTTATTTTTCTCCAGTTCTGTAGCTCATGTGTCTGTTTCTCTGTGTGCATTTAGCCTCCAGGTAGACAATTATTTGGACATTTATACTGTTATGAATAGGTTATTTAGAAGTTGATTTAAAAACCCCTGGCTTTGCCCCTCCTTACTCAATTACTTGTTAGACCTGTTGAGAGAATAGTGATACCATGGGAAAACCATAATAATAATTATTATTTGCAGTCTGTTGCATTTAAAATGCCTTTTATCGTTTTGTCTTCCAAATGATATACTAAATTGGCAAGTAGTCAGTCAATCCAAAATACATTGTTTTCAGTGTTATACTGTGTGGTGTCAACATTACCAATCGAGAATAGCGATGATTCGAGAATAAAGGATATTATTTTAAAAATATTATCTTTTGTCATAGGAGAAGTTCAAAGGATCCATTCTAGAAAAAGGAGTCCAGAGGAAAGAAGAAAAAAACAACATGAACGCTTCCATTGTTTCAAAACCTTTGCTGCACCTTCAGCTCTTGTAATTCATCAACGAACACACACAGGAGAAAAGCCCCATCAGTGCTCTCAGTGTGGAAAGACTTTCAGTCAAAAGGGTGATCTCAAGAAACACCAGAGGATCCATACTGGAAAAAAGCCATATCAGTGTCCCCAGTGTGGAAAGAGCTTTACTGTAATGTATCATCTCAAAATACACCAGCTGATCCATACTGGAGAAATGCCACACCGGTGTTCTCTGTGTGGGAAGGGTTTCAAAACTATCCATGAATTTACAATCCATCAACGAACACACACAGGAGAAAAGCCCCACCAGTGTTTTCAGTGTGGAAAGACATTTAGTCAGATGTCTCATCTCAAGACACACCAGATGATCCATACTGAAGAAAAGCCACATCAGTGTTCTCATTGTGGAAAGACATTTAGTCAAATGGTTAATCTCAAATCACATCAGAGGATCCATACTGGAGAAAAGCCATATCAGTGTTCTCAGTGTGAGAAGGCCTTTACTGAAATGTGGAACCTCAACAGACACCAGCAGATCCATACTGGGCTAAAGCCATATCAGTGTTCTCAGTGTACAAAAGCCTTTAGTGATTTGGGTACTCTCAATAATCACCAGAAGATCCATACAGGGCAAAAGCCATATCAGTGTTCTCAGTGTGAAAAGGCCTTTACTGAAATGGGTAGTCTTAAAGTACACCAGAGGATCCACACCGGAGAAAAGCCATATCAATGTCCTCAGTGTGGAAAAACCTTTAGACAAAAGGGTGATCTCAAGAGACACCTGATGACACATACTGGAGAAAAGCCACATCAGTAAAAATGTTATTTCACTATAAACTGATGGTGTGTTCTTATCCCATACACGTTTTGTAAAAATCAGTGGATTGCCCCTGTGTATGTCAGTTGGTGTGTGTTTGAAGTGTAGACATGCATTCATTTGATGTTTGTTTCTATAGTTAGGTATTTTCAAAAATCCATCAATCATTAGCAGACTATGAATGCCGATGTTTGAAAAGTAGACACCCATTCATTCTTATGTTGCCTCTGTGACCTGCATCTCTGTGTAGGTTTGAGTCTGTTCCACTGTTCAGTGTGATTTCTGCCAAAAATAAAGGATTTTAAAATAATGTATATATTTCTGTTGTATCATTAATACATATATTACACATATTCTAGTTGGGCAAGACACTTAAAAAAAAAATGACAAGTCCTCGAACATGAAGTTTGAAAACTGGAAACTTGCTTTAGATTACCACTCCACTAGGCCTTTCTTACCCATCATCTCTCAGATCACACATCCACCCCATCCCCCTACTATACTCCTTTGTGTAGTTTAAGCAGGTTGAGCTAGAGGTGTAAATGGTGCTCATAGACATGGAATCCTTAGACGTGAAAACATAATCAGCTGAAATAATATATATATTTGTATTAATGCCATGATTTCAACAAAACATTTTGCAGTCTTCCATTTGGTTTGAGAAAATATTTTATAGCCAGTCAGATATGTACATTTAAAAATAATTGGGTGAAACATAGATGGTTTATCAACGGCTTGTTTTAAAGTTGTGGTCATCTGTACAAACAGGTCACCTCTGGTCACTTCAGCTCAGTTTCAAATAAAGCTTTACATTGTTCAACCATTGATTCAATGACAAGACTTGTAAAGAGAGTGAATTTAACAACTAAGAAGGAAAAAAAAACATGTATTTATGTTAGGCAATGAGCACAATTTTTTTTCAAATCACTGAGAGTATTCGCCCATCATGGTTCTTTCCTACACAATGTTGAAAATATATTTTCCTGCAAGGACTTTAATATGAGATACCTCACGTAAAAATGTCATGAGATGCAATCTCTTTTTGCCCCTTCATTCATGGCCTTAAATTAAATGACGTATTATAATACAAAACATAACTTAAATGTCAGGATCTACTGAAAGATTTCAAGAGGCTTAAGATTCAGATAGAAGATGCATTATATTAAGAGCACAGAGTGGAGTCAGATTACTGATCTCCCATTACTGAAGGGTGTGTATGAAATGTAGGATCCCAATCATTCTTATGGTGGATATGGCCCTTTCACTGCATGTTTATATTATGTCTGCTGGTGAAACTCTGTGAAGACTAAAGACTGTTCCAGGTTTTTTAGTGAGTACCACAACACATATATGCAACCTGAAGAAGAGAATTTCTATAGCTGGGTATCTTCAGTTGAGTGAGACATGTAGTTTGGATCGTTAGCCATATTGATTTCTGTTGTATTCTTAAGGTAGTGTGCCCAATCACAGGAGTCCAGACATTGTAGTTGAGCAAGATATTCCACTGACATTCACAGTCAAAACAAAAAAATGTCTTCTGAATTGAGAGACACAAAAGCTTTAAAGGAGAGTGGTCTAAATATACTGGTCTAAAAGTATTTTTATCCTCTGTGCTCATATCAAGTTATTAACTATTATAAATTACTATTATACATTAATTCACACAAGCGTACACATATGTCTTCAGAAATACACACACAAACAGACAGTTTCAAAAGCTTTCAGGAACAATGGAAGGTTTCTTCAGTTGACCAGCCCACCCCATCTACCACATGACCTTTCAGTTCACACCTCCAACCCAACCCCACATATCCTTCCCTACCCAATCACCTTTCAGTTCTCACCTCCAACCCAGCCCCACATATCCTTCCCTACCCAATCACCTTTCAGTTCACACCTCCAACCCAACCCCACATATCCTTCCCTACCCAATCACCTTTCAGTTCACACCTCCAACCCAACCCCACATATCCTTCCCTACCCAATCACCTTTCAGTTCACACCTCCAACCCAACCCCACATATCCTTCCCTACCCAATCACCTTTCAGTTCACACCTCCAACCCTACCCCACATATCCTTCCATACCCAATCACCTTTCAGTTCACACCTCCAACCCAACCCCACATATCCTTCCCTACCCAATCACCTTTCAGTTCACACCTCCAACCCAACCCCACATATCCTTCCATACCCAATCACCTTTCAGTTCACACCTCCAACCCAACCCCACATATCCTTCCATACCCAATCACCTTTCAGTTCACACCTCCAACCCAACCCCACATATCCTTCCATACCCAATCACCTTTCAGTTCACACCTCCAACCCAACCCCACATATCCTTCCATACCCAATCACCTTTCAGTACACACCTCCAAACCAACCCCACATATCCTTCCCTACCCAATCACCTTTCAGTTCACACCTCCAACCCAACCCCACATATCCTTCCATACCCAATCACCTTTCAGTTCACACCTCCAACCCAACCCCACATATCCTTCCCTACCCAATCACCTTTCAGTTCACACCTCCAACCCAACCCCACATATCCTTCCATACCCAATCACCTTTCAGTTCACACCTCCAACCCAACCCCACATATCCTTCCATACCCAATCACCTTTCAGTTCACACCTCCAACCCAACCCCACATATCCTTCCCTACCCAATCACCTTTCAGTTCACACCTCCAACCCAACCCCACATATCCTTCCATACCCAATCACCTTTCAGTTCACACCTCCAACCCAACCCCACATATCCTTCCCTACCCAATCACCTTTCAGTTCACACCTCCAACCCAACCCCACATATCCTTCCCTACCCAATCACCTTTCAGTTCACACCTCCAACCCAACCCCACATATCCTTCCATACCCAATCACCTTTCAGTTCACACCTCCAACCCAACCCCACATATCCTTCCATACCCAATCACCTTTCAGTACACACCTCCAACCCAACCCCACATATCCTTCCCTACCCAATCACCTTTCAGTTCACACCTCCAACCCAACCCCACATATCCTTCCATACCCAATCACCTTTCAGTTCACACCTCCAACCCAACCCCACATATCCTTCCATACCCAATCACCTTTCAGTTCACACCTCCAACCCAACCCCACATATCCATCCATACCCAATCACCTTTCAGTTCACACCTCCAACCCAACCCCACATATCCTTCCCTACCCAATCACCTTTCAGTTCACACCTCCAACCCAACCCCACATATCCTTCCCTACCCAATCACCTTTCAGTTCACACCTCCAACCCAACCCCACATATCCTTCCCTACTAGGGATGTGCATCTCATCACTGAGGAAGATGCGATACACATCTCGATGCACTGCCAACGATCCGATACATTAAAGATACATAAAAGCAGCTACTAATGCGATACGATACGATCCACCCCTATTGCGATGCAGTACGATTCGACACGATGCGATTCGACACGATGCGATTCAACAAGGTGCGATACAAAATAATGCAATTTTATATTATTCATAATGATTCATTTATTTGTCATACAACAAATCATTAAAGAGGTATCTGACAAAATATAACATGTATATGTACGTGTGTAAGTGTTCTCTAAATGTCTTCTTTTTTTTTTTTTTAACTGTAGGCCTACCAAGCAGTCACAACACAGTTTGCTTCATCCTAAACATGTGGATCAAATGCCTCACGCAATCAATTTAACTTATTTGACCTATTTTAAGGTTTTTCTTTAGGTTTTGAGTTGATCCACATGATCAGGATGAAGAAAAAAGTATAATGGAGACTAGCTGCTACATTTCCTTTTCCAATTTAAGGAAGGCACAGGTAAATTCAAGTAACAAATAGAGAGTTTAGCTACGGTATATGGAGTATATTCTTACCTCTTCCTCCATCATCACCTCTGCTATTATCTTTAAAAATACCATGTCCTTGGTGCCGTGGTCTTCCAAGAAAGCCAGGTCTTTGAAACGTGGTTCAAGCGCCAGTGTTGTGTCTGAACGCGTTCATTGAATGAAAGTTCATGAACTCGTTCATAATTTTGGTGAAAGTGAACTGAACGCAGGGTATTACTGTCTGATTAACGATACTGTGAGCGTGTTCATTCTGGTGTCTGAGAACTGCACGTTCACTCTTTTTAATTTCATTCAATAAGGTGCTAGATTTCTAGAGACTTCCATGCGAAAAACACCGTTAGTAATAGTCGCTTATCCCACTGTCTATCCCTGTGAGAGCCCCGAAGTTGTGTAGAGGCCGAGAGCGGTATTGCAGACAGATAGTGATTTTAGAAAAGTTATAGACTTCACGAGAAGCGGCCATTAACAGCAGTGGAGATGAGAGCGCGTTTAAGAAACAGTAAGAGAGGTGGAATCTATCTAAATATAAAATGATTGGTCTTGTATTGAGATTATACCGATACAAAAATGTTAGAACCGAAGCATCGCGATTCATCTCACATTGTATCCGGTCCACACTTTTTTGATCCGGGCCATCGTATCGTGAACTTTTATGCCGGTGCATCGTGGCGAACCGGTGAATCTTCCCATCCCTATTCCCTACCCAATCACCTTTCAGTTCACACATCCAGGAATGGCCCATCTACCCTCCTTTGTGATGTCTCTGCTGGTTAAACCCTGACCACGCCAACATGACTACCATCAGACGTGAACAATGCATTGATATTTAGCAGACGCTTTTGTCCAAAGAGACATTCAAGGAAGGCAATGTCATGGAATTCCTTCCATAAACTCCATCATTTTAATTTACATTCCAAAAGCTCCTGCAAATTATAAAACACCCTATCATCATTGTGTGCTTTACTCAACGAAATGTGAGACCCATTGAGAATAGAGATACCATGGGAAAACCTTAATGATAATAGTGGCTATATGGCCTTTTTACCGGCAAAGCCTTTTATCATTCACATGATTTCTGTTTATTCCTGTTGTGTTCAAAAAGTAAGGTACAGAGTGAAAAGGTCCTTGCATTCTACTTCAGCTGAGCATTCCATTGCCACCCACAGTCAAATCATGAACAAATTAAAAGTTTTTCTCTAAAAAGGCTGACCCCATTAAAACTCATCAGAGGACACACACAGCAGAACATCTTTAACGGAAAAACCTTACAAAATATTTGATATATGCAATGACTTAAATAAACACCATCCAAATATTAGCGACTTTGACCTGCAAAGAAGAAATTCAAAGTGTGAGTGTAATGCATCTTCTTATGAAAGATCAATCTATCACCATTTGTATTTACATTTAAAGAAAGTACATTTTGTTTATTGGCTTTAAGTTGTTCTTTACTCTACTCTTGAGAGATACTAAAGAAGTGTCACTACTCTGGGCTAGAATAAGCTGTTTGTTACAAGCTTATCCTATGCGATTTCCAAGACAAGTACAATTTTAGGGGACTGTAGCACAATTTTTACCAAAATTGAGAACAGGACATGAAAGCAAACTGTTAAATATTCAAATACATTTAATATGAATGAATGGATGTTATGGATCATATGTCGTATTAAACTGGATAGTTTCAAGAACCATCATGAAATTGTAATAAATTAAGGAAGTTTCTTTGTTTTTGGTGCAGCAATCTTTATTCCAGTAAATTGCAGTATTGAAGCGAATGGAAAATACTCTGGATTAAGTGGTGTAGGTCTGAACCACAAGCATCACCAACTCCAGCCCTATATAGTGTTTAAGACACCTCCTAGGCTTCTAAAGTAAATGAGCTGGGCTTGTAATGCAAACAGTTCTGGCAACCTTTTGTTGTTCTGTCTGATAATCAGGTTTCTATGTCCTGCTGCCTGAAATGGTTCTCAATGGTCTACCCTATTCCCATACTATGATTAATTGCAGTCATTCACACCTTAGTTTGCTTGCTTACCCCAGGTGTTGGATCAAATCCAGTGTGGGGACCTTTCCCTTGTCACGATGATATGATTTTGGATGATTATGTTGCCAAACTGTTGGTGGTCCTAGCAGCTGCTTGATCAATGAATCTTACATAATACATGCAGACTGAAGAAGGTTTCTATAGCAGGTTAACTGCAGTAGATTGAGACATGTAGTTTGGATCGTTAGCCTTCTGCAGATTGAAGAAGAGGGTTTCAATAGAAGGGTAACTTCGGTACACATGTCTGAATGCAGGTGTTTACATGATTCACTGATAATTAGGCTACTCATATGTGTGTGTATGAAATGTAGGATCCCATTCATATAAGTATGCTGTCTGTGTGACTTAAGTACCTAGGATAAATGAAAGCTTTCTTCAGTTTCCAATCCCACCAGTCCTCTTATTACCCATCACATTTCAGTTCACATCCACTGCTACCAACAGTGAAACAGGTGAAAAGTCCTTGAACATAAAGTATGAAGTATTCTGATTAAGAAATGAGGCTTTCTTCAGATCTCCACCCCACTCCCCCTTTCCTTTCCTACCCATTAACTCTCAGTTCACACATCCACCTTTATCCATGTTTATTTCTGTTGTATTCTTATAGTGAGCTACACAATGAAAGGGCTCTTACATTGTGCTTCAACTGAGCACTCCACTGCCACCTATTAGTCAAAACATGAACAAATAAAAAGCATTCAGAGTGAACTGGGGTAAATGTCTGGGATTTTGGTGCAAATGATAATGCCCTCTGTGTATTTATATAATACTAAAGTCACTCACACCTTAGTTTGCTTCCTGACCCCAAGTGTCTGAGCAAATCCAGTGTGGGACCTTTCCTTTGTTACCATGTTAACATTTTGGATGTTATGCTGACCAACTTTTTGGTGGTCACAGCAGCTGCTCGATCATGAATCTTACAAAATATATGTAGACTGCAGAAGAGGGTTTCTACAGCAGGGTTACTTCAGTAGATTGAGACATGCAGTTTGGATCATTAGCCTTCTGCAGATTGAAGGAGAGGGTTTCTATAGCATGGTCACTTCAGTAGTCACTGAGGAAGAACACATGGCTGAATGCAGGAGTTTACATGACTCACTGATAATTAGGCTACTGATGGGTGTGAATTAAATGTAGGCTCCCATTCATAAATGTATGGTGTCTGTGTGACTTAGTTACCTAGGATAAATTAAAGCTTTCATCAATTCCCAATCCCACCTGTCCTCTAGTTCCCCATCACATTTCAGTTCACACCCACTGCCGCCCAGAGTCAAAACAAAAAAACAGGTGAAAAGTCTTCAAACATGAAGTATGAACAATTCTGATTAAAAATTGAGATTTGAGATTTCTTCAGATTTCCACCCCATTCCCCCACCCTTTCCTAACCATCACCTCTCAGATAACACATCGACCCCTACCCCCCTACTATCCTCCTTTGTGTAGTTTCTGCAGGCTAAGCTGTGCCCACGCCCACCTGAGCACCATCAGATGGTAAACGGTACTCATAGACATGTTCTTCCTGCCCATACTCCATTGTCATGCTAGTTTAGATCTAGTTTAGGCTCTCATCATTCTCATGGTGGCTTTAGGGCCTATTTACTTGCATGTTTATATTACATCTGCTGGTGAAACTCTGTGTAGATAAAACGGTGTTTCTGTAGGTTTAGTAGGATTACAACCAAGATACAACTTTTTCATTTTTAATCTTTCACGTGATTTGTGTTTATTCCTGTTGTATGCTTAAAGCAAGGTACACAATGAAAAGACTTTTAATATATATATATTTATTACAATATTTGTATTCATGTGAACCTTTTTTAATCGTGTTGTAGGAAGGTAAAAATGAAAAGGCCCTTAATATGTAGATAATGATATCTGTTTATTTCACATTAATAGTGTTTATTTCTGTTGTATTCTTAAAGTAAGGTATGCAATAAAAAGGCTCTTAAATTGTGCTCCAGCCGAGCACTCCACCACCACCCCTTAGTCAAAACATGAACAAATAAAAAGCATTCAGAGTGAACTGGGGTAAATGCCTGGGATTCAGGTGCAAATGATAATGCTCTCTTTGTATTTAAAATAATAATGATGTTTCTTAAGTCACCTGGTTACTATTTAACTCAGTTGTGTTTTTATTTTTATTTTAAGTGAGGCTTCACACTGGTATGTAGGTCTGATATACCCTTTTATCATTATTAAAATACAATCACACAGGCTTTCCACAGTTTACCAACCTATCCTCTTCTCCCTAATCACCTTTCAGTTCACACCTCCACCCCGCCACCCACCTACCCTCCTGTGTGGAGATTCTGCAGGCTGGGCTATAGCCACGCCCAGCTTACGACCATCAGACGTGTAAACGGTGCTCATACACATGGAATTCCTTCCAATGACTCTTGGCATTCTAGTTTGCATTCCTGCAGCTGATTGGATGAGCCACCTTTTTAAGGCAGACCCCGGGTGGTCTGGAATAATAGTGTGTATGTGTAACTCAAAGGTAGTACACCTATACTGCAGTTCTTTTTTGCACATCCTCACTATATGACTCTTGAATTGAAGGAAAGTTAAAGGATTTATTTTGCAAAAGAGAACTAAAATGTCAGGATCTACTGAACCATCACAACTGCTGATGTCAGTGAAGGAGGAGATAAAAGAAGAAGAATTTGATGATTTCCTGCAAGAGTATCTGTCTTCATTTCAGAGAGTGGAACAAAAGCCTGGACTGGAACACGACTGTAAGACTGAATCAGAACGTTCCCCAACCATGGCCTGCAAAGAAGAAAAGCCTTCAATGGTGGAGGATGAATCGGATTTAAGAGAATATGGTCGCGATCATTGTCCTACAAGTAAGTTGCAGATTATTTTGTATCATGAGAAACTAAAAGAAAAAAAAAACATTCATTGAAATGTGTTATTTATATTTAAAACCTGAATTTTAGTAAATGGCTTTAACTTGTGCTTTTCTCAATACAATATGAGATCTGTATAGAGAGTAGACATAATATGCATGTAACCTTAATCATGGGACTCTATTATTGTAACATTTAAAAGAGGGAAATTGTCTGCCACGTTTTCTTTTTTCCAGTTCTGTAAATCAAGTGTCAGTATTTCTTTTATTCAATAGTCTCTGGGTAGACAATTATCCTATTTAATACTATTGTCCTGAATTACCTCCACATGAGGAAATGTTCTAGCCAAAAGCCAAGAATAAAAAGATATTTAAATTAAAAAATCTTGACAAATATGATAGTTAATATGAAGCGAATATGACATCTTGTTTATGTAAAGCTCTAAAGGCACCCAGAGGGTTCCTGCCTATCATATCTTTTTAACTATCTTTCAGAAACTTATGGAACTTCACATTTGGCCACTTCTAGTGTGTATTTCATGCCATTGGAACTCAGACAGTTGTACTGTTATGAATAGGTTATTTCGAAATTGATTTAAAAACACTTTATCTTCTGCTTTACTGAATGAAATGTGAGACATGTTGAGAGAATAGAAATACCATGGGAATACCATAATACAGGGATATAACTTGCAGTAGGTTGTATTTAAAACATTTACAATACAATCAATGCAAAATACATTTTTCAGATTTACACTGTGTAGTGTTAATATTACAAATCGAGGATATTGATGATCGAGAATTGAGGATATTATTAAAAAAATATTTTGTAATGTTATAGGAGATGTTCAAAGGATCCATTCTAGAAAAAGGAGTCCAGAGAAAAGAAGAAAGAAAGTCATCAGACATCTGACATCGAACACAAGGAACAAAAAACAGGAATGCTCCCAGTGTTTCAAAACCTTTGCTTCGCCTGCCGCTCTTGCAAATCATCAACGAACACACACAGGAGAAAAGCCATATCAGTGTTCTCAGTGCGGAAAAACCTTTAATCAAATGGGTAATCTCAAGACACACCAGATGATCCATACCGGAAAAAAGCCATATCAGTGTACCACATGTGGGAAGGATTTAAGAAGTAGAGAAAAACTAACAATCCACCAGCTGACGCATACTGGGGAAAAGCCACATCAGTGTTCTCAGTGTGGAAAGACCTTTAGACAAAGGGGTGGTCTCATGATACACCTGATGATCCACACTGGAGAAAGACCATTTTCTTGTTCTCAGTGTGGAAAAACCTTTAGTCAAAAGTGTGATCTCACGACACACCTGATGAGCCATACTGGAGAGAAGCCATATCAGTGTTCCACATGTGGCAAGGGTTTCAAAAGTAGCAGTGTACTTAGATTCCACCAGATGACACATACGGGAGAAAAGCCACATCAGTGTTCTCAGTGTGGAAAGACTTATACTCAAATGGGTCATCTCAAAAGACACCAGAAAATTCACACTGGGGAAAAACCATATAATTGTTCTCAGTGTGAGAAGGCCTTTACTGAAATGGATAAACTCATCAGACACCAGAGGATTCATACTGGGGAGAAGCCATATCAGTGTTCTCAGTGTGGAAAGACCTTTACTGAAATATCGAATCTCAAAATACACCAACGCATCCATACTGGAGAAAAGCCACATCAGTGCTCTCGGTGTGGAAAGGCCTTTAGTCAAAAGCGTGATCTAAAGACACACCAGATGTTCCACACTGGAGAAAAGCCACATCAGTGTTCTCAATGTGTCAAGGCCTTTACTTCATTGCGTAGTCTCATCAAACACCAGAGGATCCATACTGGGGACAAGAACCTCACCAAAATACGTGATATATGCAAAGACTGAAATATACACCAATCAAATATTACCAACCTTGACCTGCAATGAAGAGGGTAATCCATTTATGGAAATTAAAGAGGAGGATTTCTTCATTTATATTTAATGGCCTGAATTTTAGTTTGTTGACTTTAAGATGTGTTCGCTTTAAGAGATGCAATGGGAATATCTTTACCATGGGCTACTATGAATTGGGTATTGTTGCTTCTTCTGGCCTCCTAATTGTCTATATGGTAATGCACAGTCTGTCCCAGCCACTGCCATTCCCCCCTTTCGTCTAGTGTAAAGTGTGCATTGAAGTTAACATGATGTTAGTAATGTGATTAATATCCACTAGTTATATGGATATATGCCTGTTATCTCTTTAAAAGATGAATCATTTTCTGACATATTTTGTAATTCAATTGTGAAATTGGAAATACTGTAAGAAACATGATATTGAACATATTTTTGTGTCCATGTGAAAAATAGCTGTGTCCATCTGCATTCAGCCATTCAACTTGCTTGGATAAAGCATGTCAAAATAAATATCTGTTCCCAACCTCTGTCATATTGATGTGTTATTTAAGTGAGTCCAGGAACAGTGAATACATTTTTAATAATCGTATTTCCATTCTTTTCTTTAAAATGTAAGGGGCAAACGGTTTGGGAAACACTTTTATAACCAGATAGATACGCAGACATAATGCTGAAATGCTAAATTAACTGAAATAACATATATCTTTGATAGCCAGCCAAATAAGTAAATGTACGCAGACATTTGGTGAAATTTAGACGGTTTATTAATGGCTTGTTTTAAAGATGTGGTGAACTGTTGTATGATTAATAACAAATATCACACATATTCTAGTTGGGCAAGATACTCAACTGCAACCCAGAGTCAAAAAATCCTCCGACATGATGTTTGAAAACTGGACTTTCTTCAGATTACCACTCCCCTCACCTTTCTTACCCATCACCTCTAAGTTCACACATCCACCCCACCCCCTACTATACTCCTTTGTGTAGTTTCAGCAGGTTGAGCTATGGTCATGCCCACCTGAGGACCACCAGAGGTGTAAATGGTGCTCATAGACAGCTGTGTGTGAACTTACCTCTGAACCCAGAGAGAATATGCACTAGAGTAACAACATATATGGAGAGTGTGAACTTACCTTTGTGAGGTAGACACTGGGATGCTCTGGATGAATACTGAACTCACCACTTGAGATCAATGACAGCATTGTTAACAGAAATGTCAAACAGTTACTTCAGCTAAAAGTCTGGGTCTGTTCATTCCTTATGGTGGAGGGACAGGTGACTCTCTGGGTAGATTCACCTACTGCTCCCCTCTTTGCAGTAATGTAGTAGCTCAAGCAGTCACATATCCAAGTCATATGAACTACTCTACAGTTAGGCCTCATATTCCATTCTCAGAAAACACATATCACATAAAGTCTAAAAAAGTACATCCTTTGAAACAGGTAAACCAACTCTATCCTCTCCAAACACTATTTTAATCTCTCTCAAAATGTGTACATATTTTTGTTGTTAATAGCCTCTACAAGGGTGGTTATAGAATCTGCCCAAGAACCATTGATTGATATATTACACAAACTAATATCAAATATAAACTACAACCTAATAAAAAAAATAATCTGGATACTCATGTATCGTACCACTATCTGAGAATGAAGCATTCTTTCTACAAAAATGCCAATTGGGCAAAAAAGTGTGAGACATTGGTGTGTGATGAAGATGTAGTATGATGCCATCATGGTGAAAATGCACTGCAGGGGACCACTGGAGGCAGGCACTGCCAAGACTCGAATTGCCAATGACCAGATCAAACATACAGTAGCAGTGCTGATAGCTTCATATTGAGGATGAGTTGCTTAGTAAAACGTTTGCATTTCTTCAATGTTTTTTTATTTGGAGTACTTGCAATAATTAAGTTATTGTTAATAGTCTGAGTTGCATATGTTCTTGTGGTAGTTTTTAAGTAAGATACATTATCATATGAGGTCAGAGCCCTTGAAATGTAAGGCAAACACAGTAGTAGAATTATCTGGGGTAAATGTCTGGAATTCTGTGGCAAATGATAAAGTCCTGTGTTATCACAAAACATGTCCCATGAATTAAATTTAATTCCATTCTTTAAGTGGAGCTTCACACTGGCATGTAGGTGTGATATTAAACATAATTTGTATCCTTTTTTCAGTATGATAGATACACACACTCAAAACACACATGCTACTTAATACTCACCTAAACATATGTAGCGGGCTATTCTCAGTGCCGCACGCCCATACACACCATCACACATACACCCGATCATGCTTGGTTCACTCCAGTCCACTAGGGACAGCAAGGTGTCATTGGATGCACTCTGCAAGGCAGGGAAGGATAAGAGAAGAAATTGGGAAGCTTTTGTTTGAACTCCATGCCTTGACACCTGAATTTGTTCCTTCACATTTCAAGGTAATATAACCTTTTCGTGTGGGTTTGAACTGCTGTAATTGAATATGTATGATCTCAAAACAAGCATACTGGTAAATGGGGTGTTTCTTTGTTAAAGGATGTATGTATGTGTGTGTTTAATTTTGATTGTGGATTGTGATCGAGAATGGCTTTGGTCCACTGATGGTGGTAGCCTGTCTTGAAATCTGATGCAAGAGTTAGTGAACCTGAAATGATGTTGGAAGCCTGTCTTGATGAATTATGCATTTGGAAGTGAACATTGTTTGAGTTAGTGTTATTTATATCTGACTGCTGGGTGCTCATGTTAGTTCATGTAAAGGCATGTAGAACTAGACATGTAGTTCCTGCACATAATCCCTTGTCTCTAGTTTGCATTCCAAAAGCTCCTGTAGTTTATTGGTTAGGCTTGAACCCAGGAAGCTAATGGGTCAGACAGAAGAAGCACTTTATTAACACCACATAGGGGTGTGGTAGACACTGGGGTGTTCTGGATGGATACTGTATGTGTAATGTAGTTTTGTAAGGTAGACACTGGGGTGTTCTGGATGGATACTGTAAGTGTAATGTAGTTTTGTAAGGTAGACACTGGGATGTATGGATAGATACTGTATTGTGTAATTCAACAAAAATACAATTATACTGTAGTTCTTTAGTTAACTATATTTTCTTTGCATTGAAGGAATGTTAGAGTGGATTTCCTTTACAAAACAAAACTGAACTGATTGGTCATGGGATGCTCTGAAGGATTATGTGTGCAATTTTTTGGAAGCATACTACTATGTAGTTCTCTGTTTGCACATTTCACTATATTAGTCTTGTATTGAATTAAAGTTTGACTGGATTTTATTTGAAAAACAGAACTGAAGTCTGAAATGGCAGGATCTACTGAAACATCACAACTGCTCATGTCAGTGAAGGAGGAGATCAAAGAAGAACAATTTGACGATTTCTTGCAAGACTATCTGTCTTCAATTACGAAAGTGGTAGAAAAGCCTGGACTGGAGTTTGACTCTAAGACTGAAATATTCACATCACAAACCTTGACCCTAGAGGAAGAAGAGTATTTGCCGTTGGAAATTAAACAGGAGGAATCATCTGATTTTAGAGAATATGGTCACGATGATTCTACTCCTGCAGGTAAGCTGCACATAAGTTTGTATCACAAAAAACTTGAAAAATATGATATAAATTTGACATGATGTTAATATGAAGCTGCAAGGGTACCCAGAGGGTCTCTGCCTATCGTAGCATTTTAACTATCTGTCTCTAGCTTAGGAAACCATCTCCACATTTGGCCGCTGGTGGTGTGTGTTGACATTAACTCATATTAATATCTGTGAATATTGAACTTGTGTCAATATGAGGCTGCACAGGCACAGTGTTTCTACCTATTATAATTTGACTAGTTAAATTAAGGAGACTGCAACATCAGCTAGATAACTAGTATAATATTTAAAATAATAGTGATGATAATAACACATTAAATAATATTTTATTTCATTGGAACTCAGCCATTTATATGGCTTAAGGTTAGTTAAAAGTTGATTTAAAACAAAAGTCAAAACCCCCTGGCTTCATCTTCTGATTAGGTCAAAGGAATGTGAGACCTATCGAGAGAAGTGAGTTACCATTTACCATTGGGAATACTTTAAGGCGAGACATGGCAGGTGAATAGGGTAAAAAATTTAAATACAAGGGATCACCATGAAACTTTACCAGTTAATTACATACATCATTATAAGAAAAAAATGTATTACAAGTTTTAGAATTTTGCATATTTAATTATGCTAATTAGGCTGGATCTCATTAAATATGCACGTTTTTGTATATATTTCCGGTACATGAATCTTAAACTGTGATAAAGCCAGGACCAAAATTCTTTTTTTATTTTGTTTATACAGTCGTATGCAAAAGTTTAGGCACCCCTCTAAGGCTGCATGATAATTTACTCTGTCTTCACCAAAAAAGATCACAGTGGTCAAATATTTATTTTGTAGTTATCACTGAGTGCTAGGGTGTTTTCCAGACAAAGATATTTAGTGTAGCAGTATTTATTGGTGTGAAATTAAATCAAATGTGAAAAATAGGCTGTGCAAAAGTTTGGGCACCCTCATAATTTTGTTGATTTGAATACCTGTACCTACTCAATGCTGATAAAATGCAACACAGAATTAGTCTGGTTAGCTCGTCAAGCCTTCAATTCCATAGAAAGGTGCATCCAACCATTAGAAAAGGTATTTAAGGTAGCCAATTGCAAGTTGTGCTTCTCTTTGATTCTCCTCTGAACAGTGGCAACATGGGGGCATCAAAACAGCCATCAAATGATCTGATAACAAAGATTGTTCAGCAGTTTTGTTTAGGGGAAGGCTACAAAAAGTTATCCTGGAGGTTTCAGCTATCAGTTTCCACTGTGATGAATTTTATTATGAAGTGGAAGGCAACAGGCACAGTTCTTGCTAAGGCTAGAAGTGGCAGGCCAAGAAAAATAACAAAGAGGCAAAGGCGAATAATGGTCAGAATGGTCAAGAATAACCCTCAGACCACCTCCAAAGATCTGCAAGGTCATCTTGCTGCAGATGGTGTCACTGTGCATTGCTCAACCATTCAGCGCACATTGCACAGAAAACAGCTGTATGGGAGAGTGATGCAGAAGAAGCCTTTTCCGCACACACGCCACAAACAAGCTCGCTTGAGGTTTGCCAAACTACATTTGAACAAGCCAGGCTCATTTTGGAACAAAGATAGAGATATTTGGTCACAACAAGAGGCATTATGCATGGAGGCAAATTAATACAGCATTCCTAGAAAAACACTTGCTGCCCACAGTAAAATTAGGTGGGGGGTCCATCATGCTGTGGACTGTGTGGGTAGTACAGGGACTGGAAATCTATTTAAAGTTGATGGTCGCATGGATTCAACTCAGTACCAGCAAATTCTTGACAATAATGTTCAAGAATCTGTAACCAGGCTGAAGTTACGGCGGAGTTGGGTGTTCCAGCAGGACAATAACACGAAACATTGCTCCAAATCCACTAAGCCATTTATGCAGAGGGACAACTACAATGTTCTAGAATGGCCATGACTTGAATATAATTGAAAATACATGGGATGTCTTGAAGCAGGCTGTCCACGCTAGGCACCCATCAAACCTTACAGAGCTGGAGCTGTATTGTAAGAAAGAGTGGTCCAAAATACCTTCATCCAGAATCCAAACACTCATCAGAGGCTATAAGAAGCGTCTAGAGGCTGTTGTTTTGGCAAAAGGAGGCTCCAGTAAATATTATTGTGATTTTTCTGTTGGGGTGCCCAAATTTACAGTGCCACTTGAAAGTATGTGAACCCCTTGAGCACTAAGAGTTTTCTGTTGTTTTAGCATGATTTTTCATTTTTTTTCATCACCAATTTTCCATAGATGAAATGTCAGGTTTATGTTTATCATTTGCATGTACTTGTTTGGAGGGAATTGTTTGAGTAGCCAAAAAACTACATGAAACATGGAATTAGTCCATTTCAAAAGTAAGTGAACCCCCAGCTGAATTGGTCAAGTCAAGCAGGTAACAGATTCGGTGAAACTTATTTGGGTGCTTAATTAGTCAATTAAGCATACCGATCAACTGAGACATCATTAGGGAAAGGTTTGGGCAACACAGATTAAAAGAGAGAGGAAACCAACCAAACTACTGTAGTGCCAAGGTGTACCCACACAGATCCACCATGCCGAGAGGAAACGAGATATCCGAGAACATCAGGAAGAAGGTACTGACAGCCCATCAGTCTTGGGAAAGCTATAAGACCATCTCCAAAAGATTCCAGCTTCATCCATCCTTCCAAGACAAAGAATTTAGAAATGGAGGGCATTGAACATGACCGCATCTCTGCCTAGAAGTGGACGCCCATCAAGACCGTCACCAAGAAGCACCAGAAGAAGAATAAATCAGGTAAAAGTCAACCCACACATCACCTCTAAAGAGTTTCGGACCTCTCTGGCAGCATCTGGGGTAAATGTCCATGGGTCTACAATCAGACGGAAATTGAATGGACATGACATTCATGATCGGGTTGCTAGAAGGAAGCCTCTGCTCTCAAGAAAGAACAAAACTGCCCGTTTCAACTTTGCCTGAGAGCACTTGGATAAACCAAAGGCCTTCTGGAAGTCCCTTCTTTGGACAGATGAGTCCGAGATAGAATTATTTGGTCACGATCAAAACCAACAATTTTCGTCTAATTGTAGACCCATGTACATTTACCCCAGATGCTGCCAGAGAGGTCCGAAACTCTTTAGAGGTGATGTGTGGGTTGACTTTTACCTGATTTATTCTTCTTCTGGTGCTTCTTGGTGATGGTCTTGATGGGCGTCCACTTCTAGGCAGAGATGCGGTCATGTTCAATGCCCTCCATTTCTAAATTCTTTGTCTTGGAGGGATAGATGAAGCTGGAATCTTTTGGAGATGGTCTTATAGCTTTCCCAAGACTGATGGGCTGTCAGTACCTTCTTCCTGATGTTCTCGGATATCTCGTTTCCTCTCGGCATGGTGGATCTGTGTGGGTACACCTTGGCACTACAGTAGTTTGGTTGGTTTCCTCTCTCTTTTAATCTGTGTTGCCCAAACCTTTCCCTAAGGATGTCTCAGTTGATCGGTTTGCTTAATTGACTAATTAAGCACCCAAATAAGTTTCACCGAATCTGTTACCTGCTTGACTTTACCAGTTCAGCTGGGGGTTCACTTACTTTTGAAATAGACTAATTCCGTGTTTCATGTAGTTTTTTGGCTACTCAAACAATTCCCTCCAAACAAGTACATGCAAATGATAAACATAAACCTGACATTTCATCTATGGAAAATTGGTGATGAAAAAAAATGAAAAATCATGCTAAAACAACAGAAAACTCTTAGTGCTTAAGGGGTTCACATACTTTCAAGTGGCACTGTATGCACCTGTCTAATTCTGTTATTATACATTTGGCATATTCTCTGTTTATCTAATTTACCTTATTTCACTTCTAAAATATCACTGTGTCCATGTAGTATTATATATGTGACAAAGAAGTTCCTGATCCAAACGCCCAACAATTTATAAATGGAAGTAATAAAGATTATCAGGGGTGCCTAAACTTTTGCATACGACTGTATATCAAATGACAAAAAATCCTCAGATGGATTTTAGGATATCTGCTTTTATGACCTGGGAAATCAAAATATACTATCCATGGCCTTAAAACCCCTATTTTCGCCATGAATTCCAGGTAAAATGACCCATAAATCTGGCCAGGAACCATTTATAAATAAATCCGTCTGTAGATGTCTTCATAACAATGCTATGTGTGAAACTGGGAAGTGTGGTGTACCTAGGTTCTACATAGGCTGAGAAATGTGTACCTAAAAATAAAAAAAACACTCATTTTGAGAAAACCGCATTTAAAGACAACACGTGACGCACTGAGCGAATCACTTTAGCAGGAAAGCGCCGTCAGCCAATGAATCCCTTCAGAAAGTCAGGATTGGTTGCTGAAAAGAAAGGAAATGCCCATATTTGGATTACACAGCTTTCTTATCGAGGCTCAGAGATTTAAAATCATAGCAGAAATGACAGATGTCGTGTAAAAAGACGAAACGCTGAACACGGTTCAAGGGAGAATTCTTGGTTAATTTAGGAGAAAATGGATGCCGCGGCTGAACTAAATGCAGTGAAACAGACACATAAATGTGTAATTTTGACGTTTTCTTTATGGTAGTATGAAAGATAACAAGTTAAAGAGGCAAACTAGCCCAAAATCTCAAATTTGACCAGGGCATGAAAAAAAATCGATATTTCACCTGCCGTGTCTCGCCTTAATGTGATATGTAATTCTCAGTCAGTGTCATTTGAAACAATCAAAATGTCCGCCATCATTTTGTCTCCAGATCTCTAACGCATGTGCCTGTGTCTCTGCCTACTTTTACAGTGCAGTCTCTGGGTGTTCACTTTAAGGCTTAGGGACTTCCAAGTGATATACTATTCTAGCAATAGCCAGTCAATCAAAGACACATTGTTTTCAGTGTTACTGTTAAATAGTGCTAATGTAACAAATAAAGGAGATAGAAGATATAATTTTAATATATATTTGTAATGTTATAGGAGGCTTTCAAAGGATCCATTCAGGCCAAGGGGATACAGGGGAAAGAAGAAAGAATGTCATCAGACATCAGCAATCAAATACAAGGAAGAAAAAACATGAATGCTCCCAGGGTTTCAAAACCTTTGCTGCTGCTTCTGGTCTTACAATTCATCAACGAACACACACAGGGGAAAGGCCTCATCAGTGTTCTCAGTGTGGAAAGGCCTTTACTACAATGAGTCATCTCAAGATGCACTTGATGAGCCATACTGGGGAAAAGTCATATCAGTGTTCTCAGTGTGGAAAGGCTTTTAGTCAAAAGGGTAGTCTCAAGACACATGAGAGGATCCATACTGGGGAAAAGCCACATCAGTGTTCTCAGTGTGGAAAGGCCTTTACTACCACAGGTCAGCTCAAGATACATCAGAGGATCCACACCGGAGAAAAGCCATATCAGTGTTCTCAGTGTGGAAAGGCTTTTAGTCAAATGGCTAATCTCAAAAAGCACCGAAGGATTCACACTGGGGAAAAGCTATATCACTGTTCTCAGTGTGGAAAGGGTTTCAAAAGTAGCAGTGAACTTAGAATCCACCAGATGACACATACTGGAGAAAAGCCACATCACTGTTCTCAGTGTGGAAAGGCCTTTAGTCAAAAGGGTCTTCTCAAGACACATGAGATGATCCATACTGGGGAAAAGCCATATCAGTGTTCTCAATGTGGGAATGGTTACAAAAGTATCGGTGAACTTAAAATCCACCAAAGGATCCATACTGGGGAAAAGCCATATCAATGTTCTCAGTGTGGAAAGGCCTTTACTACCACAGGTCAGCTCAAGATACACCAGAGGATCCACACCGGAGAAAAGCCATATCAGTGTTCTCAGTGTGGAAAGGCTTTTAGTCAAATGGCTAATCTCAAAAAGCACCGAAGGATTCACACGGGGGAAAGCTATATCAGTGTCCTCAGTGTGGAAAGGGTTTCAAAAGTAGCAGTGAACTTAGAATCCACCAGATGACACATACTGGAGAAAAGCCACATCACTGTTCTCAGTGTGGAGAGGCCTTTAGTCAAAAGGGTCTTTTCAAGAGACACCAGATGAGCCATAATGGAGAAAAGCCATATCAGTGTACTACATGTGGGACGGGTTTTAAAAGTAGCAATGAACTTAAAATCCACCAGAGGATCCATACTGGAGAAAAGCCATATCACTGTTCTCAGTGTGGAAAGGCCTTTAGTGTTTTGTGTAATCTTAAGAAACACCAGAGGATCCACACTGGGGATTAGGCGTATCAATTTGCTATATGTGGGAAGGGATTTAGATCGATCTCAGATATCACTTTCAGTTAAACATGTCCAGTATCGTACAATTCCGTAAAATCAGCATTTTACTGCATTTCCCCCTGATATTCCAACTGTATTTGTTTACTGTGTTTTTAATTGCACAGTAGTTACACTTTGATGTTAAACTGCAGTTAATTTCTACTTCGTTTGGCTTTCTAATGGTGGTATAAGGTAATGTGTGCTGTGTCCTAATTACTGCCATTGCTTCAAGTCCAATTCGTTTGATGGCATGTGTGTGATGGACTGACGATAATGCTGAAGTTGGTGTGAGATTAGAAATTAGTTTTACCTAGTTGGTGTGAGATTAGAATCAGTTTTATCCCTGGATGTAAATATGTTTTACTTTTATTTTATTAAAAATTTTAATTGAAAAAAATGAATGTCTCATTCATTTCAATAATATTTAAGTATGGCTTAAATGAGTATTTAACAATAATAATAACATTATTATTTTTGTTGTTGTGTGGTCTTGGGTAGGTTGTATAGACATCTACAAATTTACAGAAAGGCTTTTGTTAGAAATTAATTAAATATATTTAACAAAAATAAGACACATATACACTCATCTCCTGATCAGGGTCGTGACTGCATTCTCAAGAAGGACCCAGTTCCTGACTCGGGTCCTGACAGCATTCTCAGGAGAGATTCATCTCCTAACTCGGGTCTCGATTGAAAATCGACCTGCATTGACACCTGCTCTTCAGGTCTGGGCATTTCATGAAGCTGGTTTGATAACATGTGAATACCTTTTTGATATGTTAGCCCATGTAGGTTTGATTAATATAACCTTGTGCAGACTGAAGAAGAGGGTTTCTATAGCTGGGTAACTTCAGTAGTCACTGAGGAAGAACACCTGGCTTAATGCAGGCGTTTACATGAGTCATTGATGATCAAGCTACTGATGGGTGTGTATGAAATGTAGGCTCCCATTAATATTTGTATATTGTCTATATGGATTCTTTACCTGAATGTTTACCGTAAATCCTCAAATAAAAACCGGGATTCAATTAGAAGCCGGGCTTCAGATAGTAGCCTTGTGCATGGTCGATACCGACAAATAAAGACCGGGCCCCGAATACAGGCCGGGGGAGTTCTCCTCATGTTTAATGTTGTTGGCTAATTTCATGGGCTGTTTGCATTAAAAAAAGAAATTTTCCCACGTAGGACTACTAGGCGAATTTGTTGTTGTTCATGAAGGCACGTCTGGCAATTTATTATTGTTAAGCCTAAATGCACGTATCGTAGCCTACTGCTGATTTTCTGTAACGCTTTAGTTGGCTAGGTTACTTTATCCAGAATGGATCATAAAGCAGTTGACTATGGCTCTAAGACAAAACTTTGATATTAAATTTAAAAAGAAGGTGTATGCTGAAGAACATTCGGGAGAAAAGCAGTTTGACATTGACCCGAGACAAATTCGAATTCGGAAGAAGCTAAATAATTAACTGAATGCAGCCAAAAAGATCCCGACTAGCAGGTGGAGGTAGGAAGAAAGTTAGTTAGGAACACTAAGGTTTTTTCAGTCCGTGATAAGCACAATAGAGTGTCTAGAAAAATGATTAAAAAACAAAGCTTTGGAAATCTTTTCCTCCGTGACTGACAGTGGAGACCATAACTTCTATGTTTATTGTTATGTTGACACTGCACATAAAGCGCTACGCAATGTGCAGGAAATGTTGAACGCATGCAATGAATGATATTAGCCTACTGTAATTATGCCCATTATTTGATTTAAAAACCCGTAATAAAATTATATAACAGAAGGTAAGTAAGGGATAACGGCCGACGAGCTGTAGAGTTCTACAAAGATAATGGACGATACAAGGCAAATAACTCCACGATGCGCAGCGAAGTCCATTATCTTTGTAGAACTGTACAGCTCGAAGGCCGTTATCCCGCTTATCTCCCGTTTACAACATCCAAAAAATGTTTTTATTATTATTTAGAATTTCCTTTATCTTTAGGAAACTTAATATGCCTAATAACCTGATGAATTCTTGACTGGAAGCCTAGTGCTCCCGTTAGATAAAGTAGTGAGTTTTTTTCAACAAAAAAAAAACGTTACGTTGGTTGTCAATGGTAACCATTCAAGAGCATTGATATGGAACGGTGATTAAACTTTTCTACTGGGACTACGTCCAAGGGTGTCCGTCTATACGAACTTAATGTACACCCCATTAGCCAATCAGAAAACAGTATTTCGTTCCAGAGGGAGATAAGTAAGAAATAAAGGCCTGCCCCTAATACAAGCCTGCCCCAAATAAAGGCCGGTGCGCTGTGCAGCCTAAGTCAATACAAGCCCTGGCCACTATTTGAGGATTTACGGTATATTATTTCTTATTGTTTGTGGAAAGGCCTAAAGCCGAATGTGCCATCTCAAAAAGTACCAGAGGATCCAGTCAGATGGTGTGTTGTCCTGCTAATACATAATGTAGTATCACTTACTGAAATATTTTAGATTTGATGAGTTTTAAACCAGATGTACATGATGAAGTCTTATTTCTTCGTATTTGAAACGTTTGATTAGGTAGAGTGAAATAAAAATTTAGTAAAATAAATAATAATTTTAGTGTCTTTTTCAAATATGTACGTATGTGTGGGTTGGGGGGATGTGTGTATGTACAATATATAATCGTCAAGCAGCAGTTAGCAATTGTACAAAAAAGAAGTAATGTTTGTACAGCATCCGAAATGGATGGCTTTAACAGTACCTCATAAGAATATTATCTACAGCTGAAAGATGTGCTGAGTATCTGTGAAAAGCGAGGGTCGCGTTTTCCCAGTAGTTACCGTCTAGTCCTGAGTTTGCACACACATCGTCACACGTAACCTGATGACCACACTACATTTCCCATAATGCAACACATTGTAGCTGTAGCCGCGGCAGCGTTTCAAAGCCGAGTTACAGTCAGTTACAGCACGTTCCGGTAGGCTAACTTCTACAAACAACCACAACACACGTCAGTTCAATAAACTTCATTTATTTACTTAACAACATAGCGAACAGTGAGGTACCCACTGATTCAGTTACAGATTCCATTCCGTTCACAATACTTTCGTTAAGTCATTCAAACACACGCAACACAACACTCACGAGTCAACTGCAGGTCTCCTAGGTCCGTCCGCAAACTGGGCCGTGTGGAAACGCTTCTTCTTCTTCTTCTTCTGTATTGTTTATTGGCAGTTTGCAAGCAATGTGCACTACCGCCATCTACTGGACTTGAGGTGCGATCAATTGGATATCAAAAATAATAATAATAAAGGGAAAACAACAGAAAACAACAAACTTAAATCCTATTTACTAATTTGCTTCTGTAATGAACGTTGGCTGTCAATTGTCGAGAATGTAGATAAAAGGGAAAAAAAAAAAAAAAAAATTATATATATATATATATATATATAGTAATAATAAAGGAAAAACAACAGAAAACAACAAACTTAAATCCTATCTGCTAATTTCGTTTCTTTAATGAAAATAATCAAAGCACTGGTTATATTTTCTGACCTAGGCTGACCTAATAAGGTGTCTAATGAGAAAACCTTTTTTACTTTCTCCACTTCCCTCTTTACTTTTTCTCTTTGTCTGGAGAATTTTGAACGCCATAAAAGAACATGTTCAACATCTTCTGTGACTGCACAAATATCACATTTTCCGGATGGATGTTTATGTATTGTCTGCAAGTTGCTATTTAAACCAGTATGGCCTATTCTCATCCTTGTAAACCAAACCTCCTCCTGTCTGTTCGAGTAGCTAGATTTACTATTTGAAATATCTTTTTGAATTTTGTACAGGTGTCTACCCTTTACCTCCTTATCCCATTCTGTTTGCCATATGATTTTAATTTTTTGTTGAATGAGTACCTTGATTTCTGACTTACTGAGTGGAACATTTAACTGAATAACCTCTTCTTTTGTTGCCTCTTTTGCCAGCTTATCGGCTCTCTCGTTTCCATCTATTCCTTTATGGGCAGGGACCCACACAAACTGAATTGATATTCCCTGTTCATTGGTTTTAAAAATGATGCTGTTAATTTCATTTAATAAGTCCTGTCTACATGATGATTCTCCACTTTGAATGGATGTGAGAGATGATAGAGAGTCAGAACAAACAACTGCCTTAGGGGGCCTGATTTCTTCTATCCACTGTAACGCAGTTATAATTGCCATCATTTCAGCTGCAAATATGGACAAGTGATCTGATGTTCTATTTTTTATACAAATTCCATGATCAGGGATGTAAACTCCTATACCTGTTTTACCTTCTGAATCTTTAGATGCATCTGTATAAATCTGTGTCACGTCATCGTATCTCCTTTCCAGATATTGCTCTACATTCTGGTACACTCCTCCAGATTTTGCTATTTCTTTAGTTTCCATGTCTACCATAGGGGAGCAAAACAACCAAGGTGGAATTGTTCCCAGGGGCACAGTCTTGCTACAGCCAATTTCACTAATTTCCAAGTCATTTGCTATTTTGTTACCATCCCAACCAAAGCTACACTTCTGGAATCTTCCATACTCCCAACAATCATTCAGAATATTCTTGGTAGGGTGTGCCATATCATGCCCTTTTAAATTAACCCAGTAAGCCATACTCAACTTGATGCGTCTTAGACTTAATGGCATTTCTCCTGACTCTACTTGTAAAGCTGGTATGGGAGAAGTTCTAAATGCCCCACAACATATCCTCAGACCTTTTGCCTGCACTCTATTGAGCTCATTTAGCAGTGTTTTAGATGCTGAACGGTACACTATACACCCATAATCTAAAACTGATCTTATCAGTGCAATATAAATAATTTTAAGGGACACCCCTGAAGCTCCCCAATTATATCCTGCCAAGCATTTCAATACATTTATTCCCTTCTTGCATTTTTCAATTATTTTCTGTATATGTTCCTTAAATGTTAGCTTTGCATCCAGCCACACTCCTAAGTACCTTATAATGTTAACTTGTTCCAATGACTGGTTGTACAGCTTAAGCTCCATCGTAGGCTTCACTCGTTTCTTTGAAAAACAAATAAACTGAGTTTTCTCAATAGATAAATGAAAACCCCAATCACATGTCCATTTTTCTACTTTGCTTATAGCCAATTGCATTTTAGTTCTAATATGATCTATATTTCGTCCTTTTATCCATAAAGCTCCATCATCCGCATATAATGCTCTATTAATTTTAGCATCTTTTATTGTACTAAAAATATCATTTATCATAATGTTAAACAGGACTGGACTACATACACTCCCCTGAGGTGTTCCATTCTCTATTGAATATACATTAGAGAAGTTTACCCCAACTCTTACTTCTATTGTTCTATTTCTAAGAAAATCTCTTATCCAATTAAACATTTTACCACCAATACCCATTCCATTCAGTTTGATTAATAGTCCCTCCTTCCATAACATGTCATACGCTTTCTCTATATCAAAGAATGTTGCTAAAACTGATTCTTTATTTACTTGCGCTTTCCTTACCTCATTTTCTAAACATACTACAGGATCCATTGTAGTGCGTCCGCCACGAAATCCACTCTGGTGCGGGGATATAAGACCTCTTTTATCAATTTCATACATTAGTCTTCTAGTGATCATTTTTTCCATGAGTTTACATAAATTCGAAGTTAGTGCTATTGGCCTGTAACTTTTAGCCTCTGTCTTATCTTTCCCTGGCTTCCCAATCGGAACTACTACCGAATGTTTCCAGCATAGAGGCAATCTACCTTGCTCCCAAATCTTATTATAAAGCTTTAAAATGACACATTTAGCCACATCATTAACTTCATTAATCATCTTATAACATATACCATCTTTCCCTGGTGACGTGTTTCTAGCTCCACTTAACGCTCTTTTAAGCTCAAATAATGTAAAAACCTTATCACTTACGTTATCACTTATTGCCTGTTTTTCTAGTACTTCTTTATTCTCTTCTGTTACTTTCCCTCTCCACTCCAATTCCTCATTAGTTAAATTTTGTGAACTATGTACCTTAACAAAACTTTTTGCCAGTATTTCGGCTTTCTCTTTGTTGGTTACTGCCTCCACACCATTGTTTTTAATCACAGGTATCGAAAACTCCCTTCTGATGCCTCCCATTTTTTTAATCATTCTCCAAACATCACCCACTTTAATTTCTGCCCCTATTCTACAACAGAATTCACGCCAGTATTTCCTTTTAGCCTCTTTTATGATTCTTTTAACCTTTGAATGTAATTTTTTATATTCCATTAAGTTGGTGAAAGAATGGTTTGACTTAACAGTTTTGAGAGCCTTATTTCTGGCTTTAATTGCTTCCTTACACTCTTCTGACCACCAGGGTACCATTTTCTTTTTCCTTATCTCAGAAGACTTGCCAAGAACCTCCTCTGCTGACTCGCACAATATACAGCCGCGGAAAAAATTAAGAGACCACTTCAAAATTATCAGTTTCTCTGGTTTTACTATTTATTGGTATGTGTTAAAGTAAAATGTACATTTTAGTTTTATTCTATAACCTACTGGCAACATTCCTACCAAATTTCAAATAAAAATATTGTCATTTAGATCATTTATTTGCAGAAAAATGACAATTGGTCAAAATAGCAAAAATGATGCAGTGTCTTCAGATCTCGAATAATGCAAAGAAAACAAGCTCATATTCATTTTTAAACTACACAATACTAATGCTTACACTTAGGAAGAGTTCAGAAATCAATATTTGGTGGAATAACCTTGATTTAAAATCACAACTTTCATGTGTCTTGGCATGCTCTCCACCAGTCTTTCACATTGCCGTTGGGTGACTTTATGCTACTCCTGGCACAAGAATTCAAGCAGCTCGGCTTCTTTTCATGGCTTGTGACCATCCATCTTCCTCTTGATCACATTTCAGAGGTTTTTTATAGGATTCAGGTCTCGAAATTGGGCTGGCCATGACAGGGTCCTGATCTGGTGGTACTCCATCCACACCTTTACTGGCCTGGCTGTGTGACATGGAGCATTGCCCTGCTGGAAAAAACACTTCTCAGAGTTGGGGAACATTGTCAGAGCAAAAGGGAGCAAGTTTTTCTTCCGGGACAACGTTGTACTTTGCCTGGCTGAGGTTTGTAAAAGACCATAAGGATTGAAAAAGCGGACTGGAGGTTCTTCTAAGTTCGTCTTCTCTGATGAGTCCGATTTCACAGTAGGTGCAAGACTCTCTGGCTTGTAGGCCTCTCCAGGTCTCCGTCTAACCATCAGACGACCATGTGTTGGGCAAAGCTGAAAATTGGACTCATCAGAGAAGACGAACTAGAAGACCCTCCAGTCCGCTTTTTTCAATCCTTATGGTCTTTTACAAACCTCAGCCAGGCAAAGTACAACGTTGTCCCGGAAGAAAAACTTGCTTCCTTTTGCTCTGACAATGTTCCCCAACTCTGAGAAGTGTTTTTTCCAGCAGGGCAATGCTCCATGCCACACAGCCAGGCCAGTAAAGGTGTGGATGGAGTACCACCAGATCAGGACCCTGTCATGGCCAGCCCAATTTCGAGACCTGAATCCTATAAAAAACCTCTGAAATGTGATCAAGAGGAAGATGGATGGTCACAAGCCATGAAAAGAAGCCGAGCTGCTTGAATTCTTGCGCCAGGAGTAGCATAAAGTCACCCAACGGCAATGTGAAAGACTGGTGGAGAGCATGCCAAGACACATGAAAGTTGTGATTTTAAATCAAGGTTATTCCACCAAATATTGATTTCTGAACTCTTCCTAAGTGTAAGCATTAGTATTGTGTAGTTTAAAAATGAATATGAGCTTGTTTTCTTTGCATTATTCGAGATCTGAAGACACTGCATCATTTTTGCTATTTTGACCAATTGTCATTTTTCTGCAAATAAATGATCTAAATGACAATATTTTTATTTGAAATTTGGTAGGAATGTTGCCAGTAGGTTATAGAATAAAACTAAAATGTACATTTTACTTTAACACATACCAATAAATAGTAAAACCAGAGAAACTGATAATTTTGAAGTGGTCTCTTAATTTTTTCCGCGGCTGTATTTGTGATTATTGAGTTTAACTCATCAACATCATTACTCATATCTGACATTAATTCTATCAGCCTACCACTTGCCTTCATGTTATATAGCCCCCAATTTGCTTCTTTCATCTTCCATCTTGGAAACCAGTTATCTTCAAGGCAGACATTTTGATTTCTAATACTTATCCAGATAGTATAATGATCACTTCCAACAGAGTTTGTATTAACCTCCCATTCACTTACCCCTGCTATCTGGTCAGAAACTATTGTGATATCTATTGCTGACTCTGTTCCATGAAAAGCATCAAATCTAGTGTTTCTACCATCATTTAAGCAAACCAATTTACAATCATCCATAAATTCCTCTATAATGCTCCCATTTTCATCCACCTTAGTACTTCCCCACAGGCTATTGTGTGCATTGAAATCCCCACAGATTACTAATTTACCATTTGCCCCGTCACACATACCATCTAGCATCTCTCTTACTATTTTTTTACAAGGGTTATAAAAATTCACAATTTTAATCTTAGTTTTGCCTACCCATATCTCAACCATAATTGCTTCTATTTCTTTATTGTCATTTAATGCTCTATAATTGATTCCTTGTTGAATAAACGTGGCCACTCCACCTCCTGTGGTATCCCTATCTTTACGTACTGCTGTGTATCCATATATTATAAAGTCAAGTGACGGTTTTAACCAGGTTTCTTGTATACAGATAATGTTTGGTTTAATAGTTTGTTCCTCAATAAATTGTTTTAGCTCCTGACCATTAGCAATTAAGCTCCTGGCATTCCACTGAAAGATAGATAACGTCATTTTTCATTATTACCTGATGTTTGACTATCAGGTACCCCTAGTACCATATTATGAATGGCATCAACTGACAATTCATGAATGTCTAGATACTTTTCCGCTGCTTTTTTGATTATTTTAATTCTGTCAATTCTACTTGCCACTTGTGCTGAGCAATTAACCACTTCGACCATAAAAGCAATGAAGTTCTTCTTGTCCACAACTAAGGTATCTTCAGTTACTTTACAGCATTTCTGTGTATTTTGAGTTTGTCTAAGGGGTACTCCTGCAGGTGCCATATCATTTTTAACCCTAGCTTTTCCTTGGTTTTCTTTGTCAACCTTTTTAATGGCTTCAGCATAAGTAACATTCTCTATTACCTTAACATTTTGCACTTGAACTGCTCTTTTATGTTTCTCACATCCTTTATAGGCCGCACTATGTTCACCTCCGCAATTACAACACTTGATTTTAGTTCCTTCCTCACATTTGCCATAGTCATGTTCGCCTCCACATTTGGCACATCTGACTTTTGATTTACACGCAGAAGCTATATGTCCATACCGTTGGCACTTAAAGCATCTTGTTGGTGGGGGGATGTATGGTCTTGTCAAATAACTCATATATCCAATCATGATCCGTTCCGGCATTTTATCCTCATCCAATACTAACAAGACAGACAAACTCGGGCCTTTAGTTCCATTCCTTAGTACCGGCAACCGCTTGACTTTATTAATTCTGACTCCTTTAACGTTGTTTTTAATCTCATCTTCCGACAAGTCGGTTGTTACACCAGTAATCACTACCATTGTTTTACCTCTTTCTTCCCAATCTTGGGCTTTGACACTTTTCCCCAGTAAAGTTTTAAGTTGCATCAATCCCATTCTTTGATCCCGATCTTGACAAACTACCAACAGGTTGCCGTCTCTTAGCGTTCTGACGGCGCGAACTTCACCTATTAATTTATATATAGCTTCACTGACTTTCAATGGGTTTAGTGTGCATGGGGTTTGAAACCTTATCACTACTTTCACATCCGTTCTCACTCTTTTCGCTTCTTCCTGTTTATCAATTCCCTTCCTTTTCTTTGATCCATTTCCAACCACTTTCCACTCATCTGAGTTATTTTCGTTTCCACTTATACTTCGATCATCATTCTCTGACAATTCCTCCAAGTCATTACTTATCCACTCATTACTTAATCCATGATCGCACCCCAATGAGCCAAATGCCAAATCCAGTGGATCTGGCTGATCTGGCGGTTCTTTCGCTCTCCCGGAAGCACTCGTAATCCTTCCTCTCCCAGTCATCGCTCCTCCACTCCCCACCGTGTGGAAACGCGAGCCACATTGGAGCTAGGTCCTTATTCTGTCCTGTGACGGTGTAATTGGGTTTTGCTAATGGAGAGGGGTGCTGAGTTGCCGTGAATACTTCCGTGTATGATTATTATTGCTTATGTGATGTATTTGAAGACTATTAGTGAATGAGGAAATGTGTATGAATATTTATATTTATTATGATGTGATATTATTATGCTAAATGTGGTTTCTATGGCTTTTGTAATGGTTGTTCTGTGAATATTGTATGTATGGGTTTACCTATCCTGGTGAGTTCTCCCAATTAGTAATTGATTGGTTGGCTTATTTAAAGCTAGTGGGGAGACTGGGTAGAGAGATTCGGGGTTGCCAGTGTGTTACACGTCAGCTTGCTGTGAGGCTGTGTTTATTTACCCTGAACAGAAAGTGAGTTTTGTATTGCCTATGAAGGGCCGGTTTGATTTCTGTTTTTCAAAAGTATTTTCTTTAGTATTCTTTTCGTTATTATTTTTGCTAGTGATGGCGAAATGAAGCTTCATGAACCCTCGAAGCTTTCCAGCCAGACGTGTTGAAAAAAGGTTCACTACTCGAAGCGTCGTTCGCTCTCTAGTGACACCTGCAGGTCAATAAAAATACGGTGTAAGAAAGATTTTCTCGGGACAGTGAATTTGTTAAATTTGTTGTGGTGCGCAAGACCTGCTAAAATAACATGCACACAAACGTATGGTGGAAGAAAACGTTTCTCCATTAATCAAAATTCCATAGTAGGCGAATACAAGTACAATAAAGGCTTTATTTTTGTATTCTTTGTTCTAATAATAGTTCGATCTGCAAATTAAGGATTACATGGTGGCACAACGGTAAGCGACGTCGGCTGGAACGTGTGACTGTTTAGTTTCGAGTCCTGACCAAAGCGAATTTTAAATGGTCCTTTACATTAAACAAAAAAAAGCCTGTAAATTATCTTTACTCTCTATGCCGTTGGAACAGAGTGAAAGTGCTTTTGGAATACTGGTCAGTACTTTTGTAAAACCAATTAGTGCTTCTGGACAACTGGTCAGTGCAGGGCACTGAAAAGGGGGAGAAAGTGCTTTGTGCAACTGGATCAAGTTCTTTCTCTTTCTAACTGGCTCTATAACTCTATCTCAAATATTCTATACTACCAACAACACCAAACAATCTAAATCTCCAACTATCGCTTATTCTCCAACCACTGACAATAACTACCACGAATACAAGATGAGTTTTGGGCCGTCGTATAGTCGAAGCGTCCCGCGAAAAGTGAACGAACGAACCACTTGGTGAAGCACTTGATTCAAATGAGGCTTCAGACGTCGTCGGTGACGTCATCTCGGCAAAACGATACAAGCCTCGATACGCGCTCCGGTGAGGTAGTGCTTCATTTTCGCGACACAAGCTCCGAAGCCTCGGGTTCATTTGTAACATCACTAATTTTTGCACTTGAGCACTTGTAAAATAAACCGGCACTATTTTCTCACTTCAACTTGCTGAGCTGCGTCTTGCTTTATACCCTTGGAACCTTGGTTGTTGCGTCCCGTCCCGTGTGTGAATTGGGGGTGCAATACAGCCTTTTCCACAGTGTCAGAGATAAGAAGAGAGAAAGAGGACATGGGGGAGGGAGCATAGCATTGTCATTGCAAAGGTAAGACACAGAAAAACATGACTACCTCAATAAAACTGTCTCTGGACTCACTGTATTAATGGGGTAGTGGATGACGAGTTTATTTTCCTGACAGAATGTAATGAGTACAACAACATAAGGGAGACCTTCTCAAGAACAGAGGACATTTGCTCTGGGTTTACACAAATATAAAGAGAAGAAATATAATCATTCCTTGGTAATTTTGTTCACATGAATATGGTTTATTCCTTTTGTAATCTACAGTTAGAATTAAAGATCAATCAAAGCAAACATCTTGAAAGACCACTTGAGAGCAATGACAGTATTGTAAACAGGAATTCCAAAACAGTTACTCCAGCTGTGAGAGCCTGGGTCTGTTTATTCCTTATGGTGGAAGGAAGGGTGACTTGGTAGATTCACCTACTCCTCCCCTCTCATGCAGTCACAGATCCAATTCATATTAAGTATTAAAAAATAACAACAACCCTGAAACATCATCTGAAACAATAAACAAACACCTCTCCTCATTCTCTCCAAACTCTCACATTTCTGTGGAAAAATCTCTCAATTTCAGGGTGAACCTCATAGCAAGTATACAAATAAAAAATATGAGATTGTTTTTAAAAAGCCTCTACAGGGGGAAACAAATGATCCTGCTCAAGAACCATTGACTGATTAATTACGCAAACTAGAATCTAATATAAAGTACAACATTTTGTTGACATGAATATGGTTTATTCCTAATCTTAAAGTAAGAATTAAAGATAAATAAAAGAAAACATCTTGAAAGACCATTTGAGAGCAATGACAGTTTTGTAAACAGAAATTTCAAATCATTTGCTCCAGCTCTGTAAAAGCCTGGGTCGTTAATTCCTTATGGTGGAAGGAAGGGTGACTTGGTAGATTCACCTACTCCTCCCCTCTCATGCAGTCACAGATCCCAGTCATATTAAGTATTAAAAAATAACAACAACCCTGAAACATCATCTGAAACAATAAACAAACACCTCTCCTCATTCTCTCCAAACTTTCACATTTCTGTGGAAAAATCTCTCTCAATTTGAGGGTGAACCTCATAGCAAGTATACAAATTGAAAATATGAGATTGTTTTTAAAAATTGATCCTGCTCAAGAACCATTGACTGATTCATTTCACAAACCAGAATCTAATATAAAGTACAAACTGAATAATCTGGACTCTCCTGCATCTTCAATTTAACTAAATTAAATAATTAAACAACTCAAAAACAAAGAAAAGGCATTTGGCTGATGGAAAACCTCCATCGCTCTCTCTCTCTCTGTCTCTCTATCACAGGTGTAGGAACTCTCTCTCTCTCTCTGAAACCCTCTATTTAAAAAAAAATATATATTATTTTGGTTGAATAGTTATTTTGTCAATCATGTCTTTATTACAAAAAAATCATGACACAATGTCTCATCATCTCATTAATATAGCAGCATAAATGTTAGTATATTCGCTAATTTGGTAATAGATGTTACAGTTGACAGTGTTAATGTTTTTGATATGTTTTCTGGTGTAGGTTGGATTAATAACCAGATGCAGACTGAAGAAGAGGGTTTCTATAGCTGGGTAACGTCAGTAGTCACTGGGCAGGAACTCATGGCTGAATACAGATGTATCCATGAATAACTGATGATCAAGCTACTGATGGGGACGAATGGAATGTAGACATCCAGAAGAAAAGAGTTAAAATAACTTTAGCCAATGTGTGCTTTCAAGAGACACCAGAGGATCCATGAAACTTTATATGTATATAGGGGTACTTAAATATAGGGTACTTAATCAAACCTTAACAAAGTACTCTACTGTTGATCAGCCCACCACCTCTTATCCTTTCCTTTGTTATCAGTTACATGATTTGGGTTTATTTCTGGGTTTATTTTTAACCCTCCTATTATGTTCAAATTTTACTCACATCTATTATGCTTGAGGTCAATTTGACACACCTGGAAAAAGCAGACTCACATGTGAGAATGCTTTTCAAAGACTTCAGTTCAGCATTTAACATTATAATCCCACAACAACTCATCTATAAACTGGACCAGCTGGGGCTCAACACCCCGCTTTGCAGTTGGGTATTGGACCTCAGTTAGCGTCCACAAGCAGTACGAGTCGGCAACAACATCTCGAGCAGCATCACACTGAGCACAGGGGCTGTGTGCAAAACCCCCTGCTCTTCACCCTGCTGACTCACAACTGCACACCAACCTACAGTACCAATCACATGGTTAAGTTTGCAGAAGACACAGCTCTGGTGGGTCTCATTACCAAGACGATAAGACCCACTACAGGAACCTTTTGACCACGTGGTGCAGAGACAACAACCTCCTGATGAATGTCAGCAAAACAATGGAGACTGTGGTTGACTTCAGGAGAAGCCACACTGAACACCCACCACTGACCAATCGATGGTGCTGCTGTGGAGCGAGTGAGCAGCACTTAATACCTCGGGATGCACATCAGTGAGGACCTCTCCTGGGCCACCAACTGGCGAAGAAAGCCCAGCGGCGCTCCCATGCCAATCCTGAACACTTTCTACCGGGGCCCCATTGAAAGCATCCTGCCCAGCTACATCACTGTGTGGGGAAGTAGCTGCACTGAACACAGCAGAAATGCACTGCAACCCATAGTGAACACAGCTGGTAAGATCATTGGTGCCCCACTCCCTTCATTGCAAGACATTTATATGTGGGCAGAGTGGGTTGGTCTGTTTAAACATGCTGGCTATTGGAATAGCTGTACAGTGGGCAGAGGGGGTTGGTCTGTTTAAACATGCTGGCTATTTTAATAGCTGTACAGTGGGCAGAGGGGGTTGGTCTGTATAAACATGCTGGCTATTGTAATAGCTGTACAGTGGGCAGAGTGGGTTGGTCTGTATATACATGATAGCTATTGTAATAGCTGTACAGTGGTCAGCTGGTCTGTATATACATGCTGGCTATTGTTATAGCTGCAGAGTTGTCTGAGGGGGTTTGTCGGACTAATTGCCGGCTTTATCGAGTATTCAGAGTGGGAAATCTTCATGTAGGCAGGACCTTAAAATACATCTTTTAATTTTAAGTCTTAAAACAGCAGAATATTTACATATAATCTACATGGAACCCAGCACATGTTGGCACTGAGGAAAACAAAACAGTAGACGCACTTGCAAAGCGCAGTAGATCAGAGATCAAAGTAATTATTAAAGACGCCATTAACAAGATATGGAAGGAAGTATGCATTAGGAAGATAAAGGTAGACATTTATGCATCATTTAAAAATAGGTCAATTCACAATAGTATATGCAGTTGGAGTCGGCAAGAGGAAACCTTGTTAACAATAGTGGTTTTAGTTTAATAGGTAAACATCATTCTGGGCCATGTTTTTACCATGGGGACATTTTTTTATATTAAACACATACTTTTTAAATTCAGGGCATATATGCGAAAAAGCTGAAGTGGCAAAATGTGGTTTGGCATTAAACAGCCAACTGAGGTTACTGTCGCTGCCAAATATGAGGACCCTGCCTGATGTGAGTCCGCCACTGCCTGATGTGAGTCCGCATGCGCAAACACAAACGGTTTACGGCAGAAGGCTCAGGAGCAAACTATCCAAGACGTGCATGCTCATACATGGTTTAATATCAACGTATCTGGCTTCTCTTAACGCATAATGTAGGTTTATTTAACGTAGTGTTTTATAATTTTGTCAACGGTTTACAGCATAAGGCTCAGTGTCAACATATGGGGCTATGTTGTTTTACTGTTACTAGTAGGCTAATGAATGCACTGCTTAACTAATAATTCAATAAACATGAAGCTTAACATCATAAACCTTGGTGGATTTCAAACGTAAACAAATGCGCTTGTCATTCCACTTCATGTTGTACCCTACACTACCAGCATTACCTGGCTCGTTGTACTACAATAGTGTCGCAAAGTTTGCGCATGCGGACTCACATCAGGCGGGTCCTCACATTTGGCAGCGACAGTCATAGACATGTATAGGTAGACACCGCCTCCACTGCTTTTCGGTGAAACGCGTCGCCGCCATTTTGGGAAAGGAGCTCTCTGCCGTCAGAGGTCTGTCAGACGTGTCAAACTAGCGCAAGTTGCCAGGAGCTGCGGTTTATCTGGATAAAAATCAGGATAACCTTTCACATTTCGCAACCAATTTCATGGAGTATTCAAGGGTTTATGCTCTACGTGAAGTGTGTGAAAAAGATTTGCCTCTACGTTACTTTGAATCTCGCTAGTTTAATCGCCAGTCATACATGTGCATGGGTCTATAATAAACGCTTGTGCATTTTGAAAATACTGAGAAGATCTATAAACTATCGAAATAGTGCTTCTTTAGTTACTACGTATTGACCATCATTAAGAGAAAGAGCATACATCAAATAGTGAGAAACTGGCAGTCAGTGTGTTTTTCATAGTTTAATAGTTCCTTTTCAAGTATGTGCATTAAGAAACCTTGAACAGTGCAATTGGCAATACACAGTTATTTCACAAATCAACATTAGGCTACAAAAAAAATCTACAGTACTCTGCAAAAGTTTTAGGCAGGTGTGAAAAAATGCTGTAAACTAAGAATGCTTTCAAAAATGGAAGTGTTAACAGTTTATTTTCATCAATTCTTCATAAATTAACAAAATGCAGTGAAGGAACAGAAGAAAATTCTAAATTAAATCAATATTTGGTGTGACCACCCTTTGCCTTCAAAATAGCATCAATTCTTCCAGATACACTTGCACAGTTTTTGAAGGAACTCGGCTGGTAAATTGTTCCAAACATCTTGGAGAACTAACCACAGAAATTCTGTGGATGTAGGCTTCCTAAAATTCTTCTGTCTCTTCATGTAAACCCAGACAGACTCGATGATGTAGAGATCAGGGCTCTGTGGGGGTCATACCATCACTTGCAGGACTTTCTGTTCTTCTTTAAGCTGAAGATAGTTGTTAATGACATTGGCTGTATGTTTGGGGTTATGTTCCTGCTGCAGAATACATTTGGTGCCAATCATACGCCTCCCTGATGGTATTTCATGATGGATTAGTATCTGCCTGTATTTCTCAGCATTGAGGACACCATTCATCCTGACCAAATTTCCAACTCCACTTGCAGAAATGCAGCCCCAAACTGGAAAGGAACCTCCACCATGCTTCACTGTTGCCTGCAGACTCTCATTATTGTACCTCTCTCCAGCCCTTCGGCGAACAAACTGCCTTCTTCTACAGCCAAATATTTCTAATTTTGACTCATCAGTCCAGAGCACCTTCTGCCATGTTTCTGCACCCCAGTTTCTATGTTTTCGTGCGTAGTTCAGTCACTTGGCCTTGTTTCCTTGTCGGGGTAGAGCTTTTTGGCTGCAACTCTTCCATGAAGACCACTTCTGGCCAGACTTCCCTGGACAGTAAATGTCTGTACCTGGGTACCACTGGTTTCTGCCAGTTCTGAGCTGATGCCACTGCTTGAAATCTTCCGATTTCGAAGGTTAATAAGCTTGATGTGTTTTTCATCAGCTGCATTAAGTTTCCTTGGCTGACCACTGCGTGTACGATCCTCAACGTCTTCTTCAAAAGAGCTTGAACTGCACATTTTGAAACCCCTGTCTGCTTTGAAATCTTTGTCTGGGAGAGACCCTGCTGATGCAGTATAACTACGTTGTGTCTTGTTGCTGTGCTCAGTCTTACCATGTAAATGGATACAAAATAAACATTTATTGTTTACATTTTTCAAAGCATTCTTAGTTCATAGCATTTTTTCACACCTGCCTAAAACTTTTGCACAGTACTGTATATATTTCTATAGCAGTAAAAATATACACATCTCAATATATACATAGCCTACACATCTCAATAGTTGAACTGTAATATAAATAACATAGCATATATATAATACAATATAATATAATGACTCAGTATAATGTGCAATGGAATAACATATGATAGCCTATATATAATATGTGATACAATATAATATATTTTAAGTATAAGTATATATTCATATTATAATTTATATATATATGTACATTTGTACAATTTGACATAATATACAATCATGCTCTTAACATTTTCAGATCTATGCAGTGCAATTGACACAATATATAATTGTGAAATAACTGTGTATTGCCAATTGCACTGTTCAAGGTTTCTTAATGCACATACTTGAAAAGGAATTAAACTATGAAAAACACACTGACTGCCAGTTTCTCACTATTTGATGTATGCTCTTTCTCTTAATGATGGTCAATACTAGTAACTAAAGAAGCACTATTTCGATAGTTTATAGATCTTCTCAGTATTTTTTTCAGTTTTGAAAGAAAAGTGAGCGTTTATCATAGACCCATGCACATGTATGACTGGCGATTTGACTAGCGAGATTCAAAGTAACGTAGAGGCAAATCTTTTTCACACACTTCACGTAGAGCATTAACCTTTGAATACTCCATGAAATTGGTTGCGAAATGTAAAAGGTTATCGTGATTTTTATCCAGAAAAACCGCAGCTCCTGGCAACTTGCGCTTGTTTGACACGTCTGACAGACCTCTGACGGCAGAGAGCTCCTTTCCCAAAATGGCGGCGACGCGTTTCGCCGAGGCAACGGGCTGAAGCAGTGGAGGCGGTGTCTATCTATACATGTCTATGGCGACAGTTACCACCTGGGCTCGAGTTTTCAGTTTTCCAATGTTCCCAATGGTATTCACACCCCAGTCCAATAGATGGCGGTACTGTGCTAAAAAATCAACCTGTTAACAGACTGAAAAGAAAAAGAAAAGAAGAACTCGAGCGTAAACCGAAGGTCATAGATGTCGTATTAGCCTGCATTCCCCGCAGGCGAACGTTAATTGTAATACTTCTAAATCCCGAGGCGTTTAAAAGGAACCGAAGACGACTGAAGGAGAAGTTTAAAAGCGAGAGTATGGGACTGTAACCCTGACTGACCAACGCCTAACAACTTTGTGTGGAGTTCACTTTTTATTAGGTAAGTCAAGTTGTGATATAAAACGTATGCCATGATAACTTGGGCTATGCAATTCAAAAATGTGGTGTGTGTAAAGTTAACCAGGGGAGCTCATAAGCTCCTAGATGCCTAACAGCTCCGTGGGTAAAAGTTCGGTTTTGGAAAAGTTTTCCACGTCACATGTGGAACACATTATGCCTTTTGTGCTGTAACTAGTCAAGCTGAATGCAGCGTAGGGTAAATAAAAACGTACCTATTAAGCCCACGTACCATAAGCCCACTTGTGACTTCTGAGTAAAAAAAAAAAAAAAAACTTCATCAGCATTTTTGCTGGTTCATAGTTCTTCCAATAAAGCTGCTTGTTATATAAACTATACTTTTTATTGTAAATCAATCAGATTTGTCGATCTTGAGTTATCGAAGCACATGTGCGACATGTGCCTGCTGCAGCTGTCGCTGCCGAATGTGAGTCGCGCATGCTGAAACGGCATAATGTGGGTATATTTACTGGTTTATTTAAACGGTGAACAGCTAAGGCTCAACGTCAACATATGGGGCTGGTTTTAATACCAAGGTTTATGATGTTAAGCTTCATGTGTATTGAATTATTAGTCCAGCAGTGCATTCATTACTAGTAACAGTAATACAACATAGCCCCATATGTTGACGTTGAGCCTTATGCTGTTAACTGTTTACAACACAATTCAATATAACATTAAATGTACCAGTATTATGCGTTAAAACCAGCCCCATATGTTGACGTTGAGCCTTAGCTGTTCACCGTTTACAACACAATTAAATAAACCAGTAAATACCCACATTATGCCGTTTGAGCATGCGAGATTCACATAGGGCAGCGACAGCGACAGCTGTCCCCAAGAGAAGACACAAAAAAACTTCATGTATTTTGATGTTCTGAAAAAAAGAACATTTCTGACGTATTTCTGCTCCTTATTTTGTTAAGTACTAATTTGTTATCAAACATTAAGAGATTAGTGCTTTAAATAAAGCATATGTTAGAATTTTACTAGAATTAGACATATATATATATATTTAAGTGAAAATATGCATTTTAGCATACTAGCAAACGGCCCACATGCTGCATCAATACAGTTGCTGCATATTCATTGCAATGACATTAAGCATGTATAGTTTACTTTTTTATATGCAGAATATATTATTATACAATTAAATTGATAATATATGTGTGTATTTATCTTTATTTACTTTTTATTAAACATTTTTACCAAGTGGGCTTAAAGGAAACACACTATTTACGGCGGATGTAAATGAGTGTAGCTAATTACTTAAATGCATGATCAATTGATTATTTTCATGTTATGTTAGTGCAGCATATATAGATGCATGGCATGTAGTTGTTTCTTTAATGTCATGTTTGTAGAAGAAAATATTCTGACTTTTAACCAGATATTCACTGATGTTCCCTTTAAGCCCACCTGCTCCCATTCAGCCCACTTTGCTGTTTTTCAATGGAGATGTTCTTCCTTTTGACTTTTGAACCATTTTCTTGCCTAACTTTGACCTCACCTAATTACTGAAATTGACTCATTTACAACATATTTACAACATATAGCACGAATGGCTACCTCTTATATAGACCAACATATAGCACATATGTCTACCTCTTATAAAGACCAACATATAGTACGTATTGCTACCTCTTACATAAAGCACATATCACCTCTTATATAAAGGTAGTACAACAGCTTTCATATAGCATGTATGGCTACCTCTTACATATAACACCTATGGCTACCTCTTAAATATAGCACTAATTACATAAAGCACATAGCACCTCTTACATAAAGGTAGCAAGACTGCCTTCCTTCATATAGCATGTATGTCTACCTCTAAGTTTAGCCCACGGCTCTAAGAGTTTAAATGTGTAATCTTTTTTTTTAAGATTTTTTGGGGGGCTTTTAAGACTTTAATTGACAGATCAGTGAAGAATGGGACAGGAAATGAGAGGGAGAAGAGGTGGGGAGCGGACAGGAAATATGACATCAGGCAGGATTCGAACCCGTGTCCTCCATGGGCGTCAAGCCCGAATGTGGTCGGGGCTACTTTTTGCGACACAGTGCCCCCCAATATATCTAATTATTATAGATTGATGTTCAAAATATAAGAATGAGTTAATAGAAAATATTGTAAATCGGCCAGAGTTTTCTCAAAATGTGATCCCTCAAAAAAACACCAAATGCCCCAATTGGGCGCTCCGTGTTAGTGTTAAAGTGTTAAGAGCTGAATTTCTGAGAAACCGTTGGTGCATGTGTTCACATCAACTTTACAGACATCATCGGATTAAAATAATAACTAGAAAATGCATTTCCTGAAGGAAATACCAGTGCATGAAATGCAAAGGTTAAGAAAGGAAGAAGAAAAGAAAGAAGAGTGAAAGAAGGAAAGAAGAAAGGAAAGAAGAGTGGAAGAAGGAAATATTGAAAAAAGGAGATAAAAATGGAGTGAAGAAGAGAGATTGAGTGTGAGAGAAAGTTGACTGAGAGAGAAAGATGGAGAGATGGAGAAAAAAAAAATAGAGAATGGATGGTGTCTTAATGTTCCTAGTTACAGTTAAATTGAGAGGGACAGAGAGAGAAGAGGGTCCTTTGATTTGGCACAGGTGTCAGTAAAGCACAGGTGCAAGCCAGTTTAAAGACCCTATTATGATGTCATAATGGCCCAATGTAAGTCAATGGGAGAAATTTATATTCGTTTTTCTTTAATATCTTAAAAAGTATAAAGTTTAGAAAAGTGAAAAATACATAGCATAAGTGTCGTTTACAAGACCTACGCGACAAAGTTTGAATGAAGTTTCTACGTTAAGCGGTTCAGGCTGAATTAATCGCAGAAAAAGGTAACAAGAATAAGAAGAAGAAGAAGAAGAAGAAGCCTAGGAATAACAATACAGGGCATTTCATGCACTGTAATAATAATAATAAATATGAGTACATTAATAATGACGTTACACATTTAAAGTCATGATTCTATGAGGCATCTTGAAAGGACAACACGAACACTGCAAATGTAAGTGAATAACTTAATCGCGTTGATATAGCCATTGTGGAATAGAATGGACACATCTACATCCTGCAACAGTACCTCCACCTCTGCACGGGTGAAGTTAGTTCAGCGTTTACTCGACCTGTTATCGCTTTCCGCTGTGACATAACTCGCTTTCGAGGCACGGACACATGGCTGAATATAGATGTATCTATGAATCACTGATGATTGAATTGAATTGAATTGATGATCAGGCTACTGATTGGGACGTTTGAAATGTAGACACCCATTTATGCATATTTGATGTCTGTGTTACTCTGTTACCTGCTTGGTTATATTGCAGTCTCTGCTGGTAAGTCTGTGCCTGTGTTTAAAGTGTGATTACTGTGAAAATTAAGCTTTTCATTAAGTCAATCGCTGGATCCATCATGACCTTTATGCAGACTGAAGAAGAGGGCTCCTATAGCTGGGTAACTTCAGTAGAGTGAGACAAGTAGTTTGGATCGTTAGCCTTCTGTACACTGAAGAAAAGAGGGTTTCTATATCTGTATAACTTTAATATTCAGTTGTCATATCAAGTTATACACTATTAGTATACATACAAACATTCACAGACACATACGGTCATGTCCAAAAGTTTTGAGAATGACACAAATATACATTTCCACAAAGTTTGCTGCTTCAGTGTCTTTATATATTTTTGTCAGATCTTACTATGGAAGACTGAAGTATAATTACAAGCATTTAATAAGTGTCAAATGCTTTTATTGACAATTACATCAAGTGGATGCAAAAAGTCAATATATGCAGTGTTGACCCTTCTTTTTCAAGACCTCTGCAACCTGCCCTGGCATGCTGCAATTTAACTTCTGGGCCACATCCTGACTGATGGCACCTCATTTATGCATGATCAATGCTTGGAGTTTGTCAGAATTTGTGGGTTTTCGCTTGTCCACCCGCCTCTTGGGGATTGACCACAATTTCTCAATGGGATTAAGGTCTGGGGAGTTTCCAGGCCATGGACCCAAAATATCGGTGTTTTGTTCCCCAAACCACTTAGTTATCACTTTTGCCATATGGCAAGGTGCTCCATCATGCTGAAAAAGGCATTGTTCATCACCAAACTGTTCCTGGATGGTAGGGAGAAGTTGCTCACAGCTGATTGGTTAGGCTTGAATCCAATAATCTGATGGATCAGGCGGAGGAATCACAATATAAACACCACATAGGGGAGTCTCACAATTGGGAAAAACTATAATGTAGTTCTTTGTTTAACCATATCATCTTTTGGATTTCCTTTGCAAAACAGGACTGAACTGACTGGCACTGAGATGCTCTGAAGGAGTATGTGTGTAATGTTCTACAAGCATACTGTAGAAGTGTTCACTATATTTGTCTTGCATTAAATAAAGGTTTGACTGTGTATTTTCTTTTAAAAACAGAACTGAAGTCCGAAATGTCAGGATCTGCTGAACCATTGCTCACGTCAGTGAAGGAGGAGTTCAAAGAAGAAGAGTTTGATGATTTCCTGCAAGAGTATCTGTCTGCAATTCGGAAAGTGGAAGAAAAGCCTGGACTAGAACCTGACTTTAAGACTGAAATATGCACATCACCAGCCTTGACCCACGAAGAAGAAGAGTATTCACCATTGGAAATTAAACAAGAGGAAACATCCGATTTGAGAGAATATGGTCACAATGACTCTAATCCTACAGGTACGTTGCACATTAGTTTGTATCATGAAAAACTTGAACAATATGATAGTTAATATGAAGTGAATATGACGTGAATATGACATCATGTAATGTGAACCTTCAAGGGAACGTAACTTTTTAACTATTTGTCTCTAGCATAAGGAAACATCTTGGTTGTTGCTAGCATGTGTTAATATCTGTTCAAAAGGAACTCTTGTCGACATGAAGCTGCACACCATCACACATACAGCCGATCATGTTTGGTTCACTCCAGTCCACTAGGGACAGCAAGGTGTCATTGGATGCACTCTGCAAGGCAGGGAAGGATAAGAGAAGAAATTGGGAAGCTTTTGTTTGAACTCCATGCCTTGACACCTGAAATTTGAATTTCAAGGTAATATAACCTTTTCTTTTAGGTTTGAACTGCTGTAATTTAATTAGTTTGATCTCAAAACAAGCATACTGGTTAATGGGGTGTTACTTTGTTAAAGGATGTATGTATATGTGTGTTTAATGATTTGCGGATTGTGATTGAACATGGCTTTGGTCCACTGATGGTGGTAGCCTATCTTGAATCCTGATGCAAGAGTTAGCGAACCTGAAATGATGTTGGAAGCCTTTCTTGATTAATTATGCATTTGGAAGTGAACATTAAATTATGTAGGATAAAGTGTTGATGCTGTTATCTGTTGATTTGTTTGATGTAAAATTTCGATGGTAAAAGTGTGCTTCAGTGTTTGAGTTAGTGTTATTTATAGCTGACTGCTGGGTGCTCATGTTAGTTCATGTAATGGCATGTAGAACTAGGCATGTGTGACACTTAGTGAGTGTGCTCCTGTATTTGTTTTTCACCATATAGTCCAGGCAAAATAGCCCATTTTGGAGCCAAAAATATAATATTGTGTACTATATTCAATAAGTGTGCAGCTCCTGTGCATATTCAAATTTCATTGTTTAAAGTTTCATTTTAATAGGAGTAAATGAAACCATGCATTATTAGCACACATCTCAGATTGATGAGAATTAAACATATTTCCTCAATTAAGATTTCTTATTACTTTTAGTATGTTGTTCTGGACACCTCATAGAAATTATCTATGCTGAAAATTGTTTTTTACAATTAGTCTGTCGTTAAACACTATGTTGCCTGGACTAATATGTATGGTTAAAAAGACAGACTGACAACAGAATGTTGAGGTATGCACGCTCTTGTTGTGTGGCTGATCTAAAAGTGTGCTTCAGTGTTTGAGTTAGTGTTATCTATATCTGACTGCTGGGTGCTCATGTTATTTCATGTAATGGCATGTAGAACTAGACATGTAGTTCCTGTCCATAATTCCTTGTCTCTCTAGTTTGCATTCCAAAAGCTCCTGTAGTTTATTGGTTAGGCTTGAACCCAGGAAGCTAATGGGTCAGACAGAAGAAGCACTTTATTTGCACCACAAAGGGGTGTGGTACAAACTGGGATGCTCTGGATGGATATTGAACTCACCATTGCAAGGTAGACACTGGGGTGTTCTGGATGGATAGTGTATGTGTTATATAGTTTTGTAAGGTAGACACTGGGATGTATGGATAGTTACTGCATGTGTGTAATTCAACAAAAATACAATTATACTTTAGTTCTTTAATTAGTGTGCTTGCCCGAAGGGAAGCACACTATTGTTCTTCGTTTTTTACTATTTTTTTTATTCTAGTAGTTTTTCTTGCAGCTAACTACTCCTCGCCCGATTGAGATAGAGACGCCGTTCAAACACCAAAACGTCCGGCCCGATCCTGTGCAAGCTGCTATGACTTTTCGTGGCGGTACTCCTTGCCACTCCTTTTTTATTCCTCTTTTTCCATCACCTTTTTTCTCCATAGACTTGCATGGCAGAACTTTGAGGCATTATGACATCATAATAGGCTCATTAAACTGGCTTGCACCTGTGATTCACTGACAACTCTCACTGACACCTGCGCACGGTTCCTCTTCTCTCTCTGTCCCTCTCCATTCAACTGTATAACTAGGAATATTAAGAGACACCTTCCATACCAGGGCTCTACTCACTCATGCATACTCACTCATGTTTACTCACTCGTGCATACTCACTCATGCATACTCACTCGTGCATACTCACTCATGCATACTTACTCATGCATACTCACTCATGTTTACTCACTCATGTTTACTCACTCATGTTTACTCACTCGTGCATACTCACTCATGTTTACTCACTCGTGCATACTCACTCATGTTTACTCACTCATGCATACTCACTCATGCATACTCACTCATGCATACTCACTCATGCATACTCACTCATGCATACTCACTCGTGCATACTCACTCGTGCATACTCACTCATGTTTACTCACTCATGCATACTCACTCATGCATACTCACTCATGCATACTCACTCATACATACTCATTTGTGCATACTCATTTGTGCATGCTCATCCAGCAGGAGCTGACACCTGCCCCAATTCCAAGGCACTTGTTCTCTCGGTCATGGCCGCAACAGAGCAAGCACACTCTCGCAGTTCGTTCACGAAACGCATTCTAGTTAAATATATTATCCTTGCATTGAAGGAATGTTAGAGTGGATTTCCTTTACAAAACAAAACTGAACTGATTGGTACTGGGATGGTCTGGAGGATTATGTGTGTCATTCTTTGAAAGCATACTTTAGAAGTTTAAGTCTCCAATAGTACAACTACACTGTAGTTCTTTTTTTGCACATTTCACTATATTAGTCTTGCATTGAATGAAGGTTTTACTGTATTTTCTTTGAAAAACAGAACTGAAGTCTGAAATGGCAGGATCTACTGAACCATCACAACTGCTGATGTCAGTGAAGGAGGAGATCAAAGAAGAAGAATTTGATGATTTCCTGCAAGAGTATCTGTCTTCATTTCCGAAAGTGGAAGAAAAGCCTGGACTGGAACATGACTGTAAGACTGAATTAGAAAGATCCCCAGCCTTGGCCTGCAAAGAAGAAAAGTCTTCAATGATGGATATTAAAGAGGAGGATGAATTGGATTTAAGAGAATATGATCGCGATGATTCTCCTACAAGTAAGTTGCCGAATATTTTGTATCATGAGAAACTAAAATAAAAATAAAACATTCATTGCAATGTGTTGTTTATATTTACAACACCTGCATTTTAGTAAATGTCTTTAACTTGTGCTTTACTCAATAAAATGTGAGATCTGTATAGAGAGTAGACATAATATGCATGTTACCTTAATCATGGGATACTATAATTGTAACATTTGGAGTTATAAAATGTTCATGCCATTGGAACTCAGACATGTACAGTTATGAATAGGTTATTTAAAGCCCCATTATGCAACAATTATACTTCAGGATTAGGGTTAGGATAAGCAGTTTAACCTTAAAATAGCAGCTTAAAAAAAATTGGGCCGCTACAATGACTTTTGATATGGAGAATCAGCCCGGCGCAATTGCCAAACGAGGGTCCATAGGCATATAACTACGTTTTGTAGTATGCCTGCCGCAGCCCGCCGCCCTGACTTGTTTAACTTCTGCCGATCTAGTAAGTAGCTTATTTGCCGTCTTGCTTTGTCTTGTGCTTCACTTGCTTGATGTTTGACTGTGTAAGGACAGTCGTTGAGTAACTAGTTTGTCATAATGTCAAAGTCAGCACATTTCAAGAGATTTTGTAAGTTTTAGCTGCTAGCATACCTTTAGCGAATAGCTTTTGATCTGTTGTGCTGCTTTAAAAGTTTATTTTAAAACCACTGTCTTTATCTTCTGCTTTACTCAATGAAATGTGAGACCTGTTGAGATAATAGAGATACCATGGGAATACCATTATAAAGGGATATTACTTGTAGTAGGTTGCATTTAAAACATTTAAAATGCCTACTTTAATTAGTGATATACTATTTAAGCAAATAGCCAGTCAATCCAAAATACATTTTTACATGAGTTATACTGTGTATTGTTAATGTAACAAATCGAGGCTATCAATGATCGAGAATTGAGGATATTATTTTAAAAATATTTTGTAATGTTATAGGAGATGTTCAACGGATCCATTATAGAAAAAGGAGTCCAGAGGACAGAAGAAAGAAAGACATCAGACATCAGCAACAGAACAAAAAGAACAAAAAAAATGAATGCTCCCAGTGTTTCAAAACCTTTGCTGCACCTTCTGCTCTTGCAAATCATCAACGCACACACACAGGAGAAAAGCCCCATCAGTGTTCTCAGTGTGGAAAAACCTTTAGAGGGATATGTCATCTCAAGAGACACCTGAAGACACATAGTGGAGAAAAGCCACATCAGTGTTCTCAGTGTGGAAAAACCTTTAGAGGGATATGTCATCTCAAGAGACACCTGAAGACACATAGTGGAGAAAAGCCACATCAGTGTTCTCAGTGTGAAAAGGCCTTTACTGAAATGGGTAGTCTCATTAGACACCAGAGGATCCATACTGGGCAAAAGCCATATCAGTGTTCTCAGTGTGAAAAAGCCTATAGTGATTTGGGTACTCTCAAGAGACACCTGAAGACACATAGTGGAGAAAAGCCACATCAGTGTTCTCAGTGTGGAAAGGCTTTTACTGAAATGGGTAGTCTCATTAGACACCAGATGATCCATACTGGGCAAAAGCCATATCAGTGTTCTCAGTGTGAAAAAGCCTATAGTGATATGCGTACTCTCAAGATACACCAGAAGATCCACTACGGAGAAAAGACATATCATTGTTCTCAATGTGGAAAGACTTTTAGTCAAAATGGTGATCTCAAGTTACACCAGAGGATCCACACCGGAGAAAAGCCACATCATTGTTCTCAGTGTGAAAAAGCCTTTTTTGATAGGAGTACTCTCAATAAACACCAGAAGATCCATACTGGGCAAAAGCCATATCAGTGTCCTCAGTGTGGAAAGGCCTTTACTGAAAAGGGTAGTCTCATTAGACACCAGAGGATTCACACCGGAGAAAAGCCATATCATTGTCCTCAGTGTGGAAAAACCTTTAGAGGAAAGGGTGATCTCAAGAAACACCTGATGTCACATACTGGAGAAAAGCCACATCAGTGTTCTCAGTGTGAAAAAGCCTTTAGTGATTTGGGTATTCTCAAGAAACACCAGAAGCGCCATACTGGGGAAAAGCCATATCAGTGTTCTCAGTGTGGAAAGGCTTTTACTGAAATGGGTAGTCTCATTAGACACCAGATGATCCATACTGGGCAAAAGCCATATCAGTGTTCTCAGTGTGAAAAGGGCTTTACTGATATGGGTAGTCTCATTAGACACCATAGGATCCACACCGGAGAAAAGCCATATCAGTGTTCTCAGTGTGAAAAAGCCTTTATTGATATGGGCACTCTCAAACAACACCAGAAGATCCATACTGGGCAAAAGCCATATCAGTGTCCTCAGTGTGGAAAGGCCTTTACTGGAAAGGGTAGTCTCATTAGACACCAGAGGATCCACACCGGAGAAAAGCCATATCATTGTCCTCAGTGTGGAAGACCCTTTAGACAAAAGGGTGATCTCAAGAAACACCTGATGACACATACTGGAGAAAAGCCACATCAGTAAAAATGTTATTTCATTAAAAGTTGAATCATCTTCTGACATTGTTTTATCCAATTGTGAAATTGCAAATACTGTTAGAAACGTGATTAGAAAGTTATTGTTGTGTCCATGTAAAATATTGCTCTGTCCATCCAAATGAATTCGGTCAGATAGTATGTCAAGAAAAAAAGTTCCAAACTTCAGTCATATTGGAGTGTTATTTAGGTGAGTTGTACTCTAAATATAGGTGGTCTCAGTGTGGAAAAACTTTTAGTCGTATAAGTTGTCTCAAGAAACACCAGAGGATCCATACTTGGGACAAGAACCTCAACAAAATAGGTGATAAATGCAAAGACTGAAATATACACCAATCAAATATCACCAACCTTGAACTGCAAAGAAAAAAATAATGTATTAATGGAAATGAATGCAAAAAAGAATAAATCAATCATCTTTATTAACATTTAATGGCATGAAGTTTAGTTTGATGGTTTTAAGTTGTGTTTTACTCAAACAAATTGACAGATTTTTTCTTCTGGCCCCCTAATGGTGGTATACGGTAATGCACGGTGTGTCCCAGCCACTGCCACTTCCTCATGTCCTATTTGTTTAGTGTAAAGATTTTGGAGGGTTAAGTTGATGTAATACATTTGATTGGTCTTCACAAGATAAGTGGATCTGTAGTTGGGATGGCCTCGCGGCGATGTAAAAGAACTGGAGGCAGTGTCTCAGACGTTGTAAAAATTGGCAAAAGGTTTAATATCCCGTTGCAGCAGGTTAACACGCCAGCATGGCGAAAAAGGAAACGAAACAAAAAAACTCCAGACAATAATTCTCAAACAAATACAGGTTCCTAAACAATTCAGCTCCAACGGCATTAGTGACTCTCCAAAATCGTGAGTACACTTTAGGCTACACGTTGTCGCACTCCAATCTAAACATTTTACTTTCGACACAAAGGGGTGGGAAGTTGTTCCCCTCTCTCATCGCTCCCGAACACCTGTTCGGCGCCGGCACTTTATTCTGCCGGCCTGAACCACTGCACACATAGTCAATCAATTAATAACCATCCATATTGCGACTCATTATCAAAACAAACATTTCCTTATATTCATACTCACAACATATTCACAACAATAATATTATTATTACTACAAAGCATTCGGAATAATCACACTGGTTAAAACACACACCCCTCTTATTCCACCAACTTGTCGTGGGCACAGAGTTCAAAGGTCCCTCCCGACTTTCTGTTTGGGTTGTTCCTCTGTGTCGCGTCTGGAAATCCACAGGCCCCACGTTTTCAGTCTCGGTATGTTTAGTGGTTGTATGTCCAATATGTGGAACTGATCGTGGTGAAGTATGATGGTTGTGTTGTGTGTACTAATAAACCGTGTGTCTGTACCCCGAGCTGGTTATTGTGTGCGTTTTTGCAACGGAATGTATTACCGTAGCGGTAACGGGCCGCTGCACCGTTACAGGATCTATGCCTGTTATGTCATTAAAAGTTAAATCCTATTCTGATATATAATGTAATTCAATTGTGAAATTACAAATACTGTGAAAACCAAATGTGATAACATAACGTGATATTCAAAGTATTGTTTGTTTTCATGTAAGATATTGCTTTGCCCATCTGCATTCTACCACTCATCGTGCTTGGATAAAGCATTTCAAAAGAAATTTCTGTTTCCAACTTCAATCATATATGAGTGTTAATATGAGTAGGAAGTAAGGCCAGGAATAGTGAATAACTAGAATGCGTTTCGTGAACGAACTGCGAGAGTGTGCTTGCTCTGTGTCAGTGAAGCACAGGTGCAAGCTAGTTTTAATGACCCCATTATGATGTCATAATCCACAGAGTTCTGCCATGCAAGTCTATGGAGAAAAAAGGTGATGGAAAAAGAGGAATAAAAAAGGAGTGGCAAGGAGTACAGCCACGAAAAGTCATAGCAGGTTGCACTGGATCGGGCCGGACGTTTCGGTGTTTGAACGGCGTCTGTACCTCGAACGGGCAAGGAGTAGTTAGCTGCAAGAAAAACGGGGAGAATAAATAAAGAAAACTTGACAACAACAATACTGTGCTTCCCTTCGGGCAAGCACACTAATTATGCTTTCCATTCTGTGTTCTGTAAAATGTTATGCACAATGTGATAAAATAGTTTGGGAAAAGCCTTCAGAGCCAGCTAGATATGTAAACATAATGCTGACATCAGCTGAAGTAATATAGATTTTTATGACTGTTTATTTACAGTGCTCCGTTTGGTTTGAGAAAATCTTTCATAGCAAGCCAGATACGTAAATGTACGCTGACATTTGGTGAAACATAGACAGTTTATGAATGGCTAGTTTTAAAAGTTGTGCACACATTTGTCCAAATCACTAACTCATAGAGTATTGCCCCATCGTGGTTCTCTCCTACACAATGATGAAAAAATATATATTTCCTGCCAGCCATTTAAGATGAGATACATGACAACCCATAACAATGTCATTAGGTGCATATTTCCCATCATATCCCCCTTGCATATATGGACTAAAATCAAAAAAGTATGATAAGTATTATCATATGAAATGATAGAAGATCTGGAGAGTATTGACCGCTCTGAAGAAAAGGAAGAAACCACATGTATGACTGTCTTATATTAAGGTCAATAAACTGATGGGGAGTTCTTGACCCATACACATTTGGTAAAATTCAATGAATTGCCCCTGTGTGTCAGTTGGTGTGTGTTTGAAGTGTAGACATGCATTCATTTAATGTCTTTTTTCTTTAGTTTTCCTATTTTCAGAAATCCACAAATCATTGGTGAGCAGACTATGGATCAGGGTTCCTGTGGGGTCTTAAAAAGTCTTAAAAGCATTGAATTTATGAATTTGGAAATAATACCTTAAAAAGACTTGAAAAAGTCTTGAATTTTTATATCTAAGTCTTAAAAAATTCTGCAGTATAATTTCTCCGTATCGCATTCTCCTCAAAAGTTTCATTTGTCAACCAGTATTATTTTTGATTAAATAACGTAGCCTTAATAAAGAGTGGCGGAACTCATAATTGAGAGCGCAACGCTTCCCGGGTAGCAACCTTTTCCATGTCAACGGTCCCAACACGTCACTTTGCTATAGCGGTGCAACACAGTCACAGACCACAAGCAACAAGCCAAGCAGAAGCGTGGAAAATCAAAGAAAGAACACAAGAAGGTTTCACTAATGACGTTATGTTATTTTCTAACTTTTTTACGTTAGCTTGCTACCCATTGTAAGTTAAATGAAGCGTGGAAGGATAAGCAAGCATTTTGCCACTGGTTGAGATAACCAGCCAGCTGCTAGCACTAGTGCAGCTCTTCCAGTTACGACCGCTAAGGTAGATCTGCGCACATCTTTTGGGTCCACACCAACTATGAAAGCAGAGGTGTTGTGGACCCTTAACACCATTGCCTAACACCAGTCCTACAATGGAAATCCAAGTAATCTGCGAACGCAAGCTGTCATTCAGGTGAAGGCATTTTCAAAAAACGTTTTAAAACTTTTTAATATGATATTAAACGTTGGTACGCTGCAACAACGTTTGGCTATGTAAGGTATGCGCCTCGCAAATCACATTAACCATTTTTGGTGGTTAGTGGTTACAATAACGGTGTTAACGGATAGTAGAGTGTCTATTTCTCGGTCACTTTGGAAAAATCTAAGCGCTAAAACGACGAAAAATGTACATAAAAGACACGGTCGTCAGCGGAGTTTAGTTGCTAATTAGTTACAGATACAGTATCTTAAATAACCATTAAGTTAGCAGCTTGCACATTGATGACAGCACCCTGAGGGGTTTCTAACTTTTTTTTTAGTTTTATGAGTTAAATCGCAGAGACTATAACATCAGACAGATCACTAGCTATAATTTAATGCAAATTTAACTCTTCTATTTAGCAACCAGAAAACACAACTTCCAAACATTTTCGAAGCAATTTGACCTTGAATGTGAGTAGTTAAAAGAGTTATCATCTGCCCCGTCTCTTGATGCAATCCTTTTTACCTCTGGCATTGGTCGCCATTATGAATTTATCACTTCACTGGATTGGAAGTCCACTTTCCAGGTTCTCGCACGCCCCCTTCAGTGAGGCAGAGGTTACGTTTGCCTCCCCTATCTGCTTTTTCACTGTGGTTTTATGACAGATCAGCAAGAATAAATAGCTTCTACACATACGTGAAATACATTATATATTCTATGGATACAAACAACGTAAAATAATAGTGTCTACAAAATTTCAGTGATGGTTGGGTTGGCCTGTGCCCGTGCACACAGGAATGTTTATGATTAAACTGTTACCAGAGCGAAAAATTGTTTACAACAGCACAACGTTCTTCATAGATCTAGCCTCATCATTTTGCTGTCAAAGTTCCCCAGATTGGTGCATTGCACTTCAAAATGTGAAACATTTTCTGATACTCTGTATTAAATATATTCCCCGTGGATCATGCCCCAGACCCTCCTAGGGGGTTCACAGTTGAGTTGAGTTCATTGTTCATCGTTGAGTTCATTGTTTATTATTTATACTCCCCATAACCCCAGCATAAAATGGGTAGCTAGCTAACTTAAAAAACATAGAAAATAACATAACGGCATTAGTCAAACTTTTTGTGGTTGATTTTTCATGCCTCTGTTTGGCTTGTTGTCTGTGGTCTGTGTCTGTGCTGTGGGGTTGTAGCGTAAGTAGGTCTGTGAAATAGGCCGTGAAATAGGTATTACGTTTTTATTTAAATGGTCTTAAAAGGGTCTTAAAAAGACTTGAATTTGACTTGAAGAAACCTGTAGGAACTCGGTGGAGGCCGATGTTTGAAAAGTAGACACCCATTCATTCTTATGATGCCTCTGTGACCTCCATATTTTATATAGAATGTTTGCTCCTGAATCTCTATGTAGGTTTGAGTCTGTTCCACTGTTTAGTGTGATTGCTATAAAAAAATAAAGGTTTTTAATAGAATGTAACTATTTCTGTTGTATCATTAATACAAATATTCCACATATTCTAAGAGGGCAAGATACTCCAAACTGGAGACTTTCTTCAGATAACCACTCCCCTCACCCTTTCTCACCCATCACCTCTCAGATCACAAATCCACCCCACCCCCTACTATACTCCTTTGTGTAGTTTCAGCAGGTTGATCTATGATCATGCCCACCTGAGGACCACCAGAGGTGTAAATGGTGCTCATAGACATGGAATCCCTGCCCTTAATCCCTTTGTACTCAAGATTGCATTCCAAAAACTCCAACAGCTGATTTCTTAGGTTTAAACCCAGAGAGAAGATGCACCATATTAACACCATATAGGGGAGTCTGAACATACCTTTGAACCCGGAGAGAAGATGAGTCAAAAACATGGTCACCACAGCTTCCACTGACACCAGACCTACCACTGACACCACAGCTACTACTGACAGCCCAGCTACCACTGACACCCCAGCTACCACTGACAGCAGCACCAGCACCAGCTTTTATTATTGATGTGAATTGTATATGTTCTTGGGGTATTCTTAAAGTAATGGACATAATCATATTTGTTCAAAACCCTGAAATTGCAGTTGAGCTAGATGCAACACTGCCATACACAGTAAGGCACAAACAGATGTAATGTAACGTTTTCAGAATGAACTGGTGCACACGGCTTCACACGGTCTGATAATCAGCCTACTCTCTATTTTTATAACAATATGTTGTACACAAAATGCTTGCAGTAAAACTCACATATGCATACAGTATAAACAAGCATTGGAAGAATAGAAGATTTATTCAGTTTACCAACCCACCCCCCACCTCCCCTGTCCTTCCTCATCACTGTTCAGTTCACACCCCAGCGCCCTAACACACTCCTCTGTGGAGTTTCTGCAGACTGAACTATGGCCATCCCCACCTGACAACCATCAGATGTGTAAATGGTGATCATACTTGGAATGGAATTCCTTCCCATAATAATTTAGGATGGTTATTTGCATTCCAATAGCTCCTGCAGCTGATTGGTTAGATTTGATTCCAGGAATCTAATGGGTCAGATAGAAGATGCATTATATAACCAGATTAATCAGATTACTGAACACACATTTTTAAGGTGGCACTGATGAAAAGGTTACTGATGGGTGTGTATGATAGAATGTTTGAATGTTGGTGGTGGTCGGAGGGGCCGTAGGCGCTGATTGGTTGCCATGCTTCCGTCAGTCTGCCCCAGGGCAGCTGTGGCTACTACGTAGCTCACCGGTATGACTGTGTCTAAATGACTGGACTCCTCTGTAAAGGCGTCTTCGGGTATTCAGAGAATCGCTATACAACATTGAATTGATTGATAGATAATAGGCTTGAATCCAAGAATCTGATGGATCAGGTGGAAGAATCACTATATAAACACATCATAGGGGAATCTCACAATTGGGATAGGACAGATGAATACTCAACTCACCTTTGTAAGGGAGAAAGTTGGATATTTGTAATTCAACAACTGTAAAACTATACTGTAGTTATTTGTTTAACCATATCATCCTTTGGATTTACTTTTCAAAACTGAACTGTACTGACTGGCACTGCGATGCTCTGAAGGAGTATGTGTGTCATTTTCTGCAAGCATACTGTAGACGTGTAAGTCTCCAACAGTACAACTACACTGTAATTCTTTGTTTGCACATGTTCACTATATTAGTCTTGCATTAAATCAAGGTTTGACTTGATTTGTTTTGAAAAACAGAACTGAAGTCCGAAATGTCAGAATCTGCTGAACCATCACAACTCCTCGCGTCAGTGAAGGAGGAGTTCAAAGAAGAAGAATTTGAAGATTTCCTGCAAGAGTATCTGTCTGCCATTCCAAAAGTGGAAGAAAAGCCTGAACTGGAACTTGACTATAAGACTGAGAAAGAAGAAGAGTATTTGCCATTGGAAATTAAACAAGAGGAAACATCTGATTTGAAAGAATATGGTCACGATGACTCTACTCCTACAGGTAAGTTCCTCATTAGTTTGTATCATAAAAACTGGAAAAATATGATAGTTCATATGAATTTGACATCATGTTAATATGAAGCTGCAAGAGCACCCAGAGGGTTTCTGCCTAGCGTAGCTTTTTAACTATCTGTCTCTAGCTTAGGAAACCATCTCCACATTTGGCCGCTACTAGTGTGCGTTGACATTAACTCTTAAGGGTTTCTACCATTTCTACCTATTATAATTTGACTGGTTAAATTGAAGAGACTGCAACATAGATTACTGGTATAATATTTAAAATAATAATGATAATAAAAGCACATTATAAGTAATATTTTATTTAATTGGAACTCAGCCATTTTTATGGTTTTAGGTTAGTTAAAAGTTGATTTAAAACAAAAATTAAAACCCCCTGGCTTCATGTTCTGATTCAGTCATAGGAATGTGAGACCTATCGAGAGAAGTGAGACACCATGGGAATACTTTAATGTTGTATGTCATTTTCAGTCAGCTACATTTCAGACAATCAAAATGTCTGCCATTTTTTTGTCTCCAGAGCTCTTACTCATGTGCCTGTGTCTCAGCCTACTTTTACAGTGAAGTATCTAGGTGTTCACTGTAAGCCAAGGGACTTCCACGTGATATACTATTCTAGCAATAGCCAGTCAATCAAAATTACATTGTTTTCAGTGTTACTGCTAAATAGTGCTAATGTAATAAATAGATGAGAGAGAGGATATTATTTTAAAAACATGTTCTTATGTTATAGGACAACTTCAAAGGATCTATTCAGGCAAAAGGAGTACAGAGGAAAGAAGAAAGAAAGTCTTTAGACATCAGCAATCAAATACACGGAAGACAACACATGAATGCTCCCAGTGTTTCAAAACCTTTGCTGCACCTTCTGCTCTTGCAATTCATCAACGAACACACACAGGGGAAAAGCCTCATCAGTGTTCTCAGTGTGGAAAGACCTTTAGTCAAAAGGGTGATCTCACGACACACCAAATGATCCATACTGGGGAAAAGTCACATCACTGTTCTCAGTGTGGAAAGGCCTTTAGTCAAAAGAGTCATCTCAACACACACCAGAGAATTCACACTGAGGAAAAGCCATATCAGTGTACTACCTATGGGACGGGTTTTAAAAGTAGCAATGAACTTAAAATCCACCAGAGGATCCACACTGGGGAAAAGCCATATCAGTGTTCTCTGTGTGGAAAGGGTTTAAAAAGTAGCAGTGCACTTAAAATCCACCAGATGACACATACTGGAGAAAAGCCACATCACTGTTCTCAGTGTGGAAAGACCTTTAGTCAAAAGTGTCATCTCAAGACACACCAGAGGATCCATACTGGGGAAAAGCCATTTCAGTGTTCTCAGTGTGGAAAGTCCTTTAATCAAAAGATTTATCTCAAGACACACCAGATGATCCATACTGGAGAAAAGCCATATCAATGTACTACATGTGGGGCAGGTTTTAAAAGTAGTAGTAAACTTAGAATCCACCAGATGACACATACTGGAGAAAAGCCACATCACTGTTCTCAGTGTGGAAAGACCTTTATTCAAATATCTAATCTCAAGACACACCAGAGGATCCACACTGGGGAAAAGCCACACCAGTGTTCTCAGTGTGGAAAGGGTTTCAAAAGTAGCAGTGATCTAAGAATCCACCAGATGACACATACTGGAGAAAAGCCACATCACTGTTCTCAGTGTGGAAAGACCTTTAGTCAAATGGGTCATCTCAAGACACACCAGAGGATCCATACTGGGGAAAAGCCATTTCAGTGTTCTCAGTGTGGAAAGTCCTTTAATCAAAAGAGTTATCTCAAGACACACCAGATGATCCATACTGGAGAAAAGCCATATCAATGTACTACATGTGGGACAGGTTTTAAAAGTAGTAGTAAACTTAGAATCCACCAGATGACACATACTGGAGAAAAGCCACATCAGTGTTCTCAGTGTGGAAAGACCTTTATTCAAATATCTAATCTCAAGACACACCAGAGGATCCACACTGGGGAAAAGCCACACCAGTGTTCTCAGTGTGGAAAGGGTTTCAAAAGTAGCAGTGATCTAAGAATCCACCAGATGACACATACTGGAGAAAAGCCACATCACTGTTCTCAGTGTTGAAGGGGTTTCAAAAGTAGCAGTGAACTTAGAATCCACCAGATGACACACACAGGGGAAAAGCCACATCACTGTTCTCAGTGTGGAAAGACCTTTAGTCAAAAGGGTGCTCTCAAGGAACACCAGAGGATCCTTACTGGGGAAAAGTCACGTCAGTGTTCTCAGTGTGGAAAGGCCTTTAGTCAAAAGTGTGATCTCACCAGAGGATTCACACTGGGGAAATGCTGTATCAATTTACTATACGTGGGAAGGGATTTAGATCTATCTCAGATATCACTGTCAGTTAAACATGTCCAGTATCGTACAATTCCGTAAAAACAGCATTTTACTGCATTTCCCCCTGATATTCCAACTTTATTTGTTTACTGTGTTTTTAATTGCACAGTAGTTACACCTTGATATTAAACTGCAATTAATTTACACTTCGTTTGGCTTACTAATGGTGGTATAAGGTTATGCGTGTCCTTATTACTGCCATTGCTTCAAGTCCCATTTGTTTGATGGCATGTGTGTGATGGACTGACGATAATGCTGAAGTTAGTGTGTGGTTAGACATAAGTTTTACCTTAACAACATCCCAATGAAAAAATGTATTTGTCATGCATTTCAATAACATTTTAGTATGGCTGAAATGAGCATATAAGCAATAATAATAACATTATTATTATTGTTGTGATTGTTTTTGTTGTGTGGTCTTGGATAGGTTATACAAATTGTCTGAAACACATCTACAAATTTACAGAAAGGCTTTTGTTATAAATGAATTAAATATATTTAATAAAAATAAGACACACATACACTCATCTCCTGATCAGGGTCGTGACAGCATTATCAAGAAGGACCCAGTTCCTGACTCGGGTCATGACAACATTCTCAAGAGGGACCCAACTCCTAACTCGGGTCTCCTTTGAAAATCGACCTGCATTGACACCTGCTTTGCAGGTCTGGGCATTTTATGTAGCTGGTTTGATAACTTGTAAATACCTTTTTGATATGTTCTCGCATGTAGGTTTGAATAATAACCTGATACAGACTGAAAAAGAGGATTTAGATAGCTGGGTAACTTCAGTAGTCACTGAGGAAGAAAGAACTCATGGCTTAATGCAGACGTTTACATGAGCCACAGATGATCAAGCTACTGATGGGTGTGTATGAAATGTAGGCTCCCATTAATATTTGTATATTGTCTTTATGGATTCTTTACCTGAATGTTTTATATTATTTCTTATTGTTTTTGGAAAGGCCTTAAGCCGAATGTGCCATCTCAAAAAGTACCAGAGGGTCCATTCAGATGGTGTGCTGTCCTGCTAATACATGATGAATTATCACTTACATAAATCTTTTGATTTTATGAGTTTTAAACCAGATGTGATGTACATAATGAAGTCTTATTTCTTCATATTTGAAATGTTTAGATTAGATAGAGATTGAAATAAAAATTGAGTAAAAGAAATCATAATTTCAGTGTTTTTTTTCTTCAAATATGTATGTGTGGGATGGGGGGATGTGTGTATGTACAATATATAATCGACAAGCAAGCAGTAAGTGCTTGTACAAAAAAAAGTAATGTTTGTACAGCATCTGAATGGATGGCCTTAACAGCCCCTCATATGAAGATTATCTACAGCTCAAAGATGTGCTGAGTGTCAGAGATGGGGATGAAAGAAAGAGGACATGGGGGAGGGAGCATAGCATTGTCATTGAAAAGGGTAGACACAGAAAAACATGACTACCTCGAGAAAACAGTCTCTGCACTCACTGTATTAATGGGGTAGTGGATGATGAGTTTCTTTTCCTGACAGAATGTAATGAGGATAGAGGACATTTGCTCTGGGTTTACAAAAATATAAAGAGAAGAAATATAACCATTCTTTGGTCATTCTGTTCACATGAATATGGTTTACTCCTGTTGTAATCTTAAAGTTAGAATTAAAGATAAATCAAAGCAAACATCTTGAAAGACCACTTGAGAGCAATGACAGTATTGTTAACAGAAATTTAAAAACATTTACTCCAGTTGTGTAAAAGCCTGGGTCTGTTAATTCCTTATGGTGGAAGGACAGGTAACTTTCTGGGTAGATTCACCTACTGCTCACCTCTCATGCAGTCACAGATCCAAGTCATATTAAGTCTAAAAAAGAACAACAACCCAGAAACATCTGATAACAAACACATCTCCTCATTCTCACCAAACTCTCAAATTTCTATGGAAAAATCTCCCCAATATGAGGGTGAACCTCATAGCAAGTATACAACTTGAAAATATGATATTGTTTTTAGGAACCTCTACAGGAAAATTAATCAGATACTGCTCAAGAACCATTGACTTGATTGATTTACACAAACTAGAATGTATGTACAAACTGAATAATCTGGACTCTGCTGTATCTCCGATTTAACTAAATAAAAAAAGTAAACAACTCAAAAACAAAGAAAAAGCATTTGGCTGATGGAAAACCTCCATCGCTCTCTCTCTCTCTCTCTCTCTCTCTCTCTCTCTCTCTCTCTCTCTCTCTCTCTCTCTATCACAGGTGTAGGAACTCTCTCTATCTCTCTACCTCTCTCTCTTTCACAGGTTTAGAAACTATCTCTCTCTAAAACCCTCTCTTTAAAATACTGATGTTATTGTGTCAATCATGTCTTTATTACAATAAATCATGACAGATATAGGTGCATAAATGTTAGGATATTCGCTAATTATTCTGAAAGCTGTAACAGTTGTTGTTTTTAATATGTTCTCTGATGTTAATTGAATTAATTACCTGGTGCAGACTGAGGAAGAGGGTTTCTATAGCTGGGTAATGTCAGTAGCCACTAGGCAGGAACACATGGCTGAATACAGATGTGTCCATGAACCACTGATGATCAAGCTTCTGATGGGGACGTATGGAATGTAGACATCCAGAAGATAAGAGTGAAAATAACTTTGGCCAATGTGTGCTCTCAAGAGACACCAGAGGATCCGTGAAACTTTATAATTCTAAATATAGGGTACTTAATCAAAGCTGAGCACGTACTCTACTGTTGGTCAGCCCACCACCTCTTATGCTTTCCTTTTTTATCATTTACATGATTTGTGTTTATTTCTGTTGTATTGTTTAACCCTCCTATTATGTTCAAATTTTACTCACATTTATTACTATGCTTGGGGTCAATTTGACACACCTGGATAAAGCAGACTCACATGTGAGAATGCTTTTCATAGACTTTAGTTCAGCTTTTAATACTATAATCCCACAACAACTCATCTGTAAACTGGACCAGCTGGGGATCAACACCCCCCTTTGCAATTGGGTATTGGACCTCAGTGAGCGACCACAAGCAGTACGAGTCGGCAACAACACCTGGAGCAGCATCACACTCAGCACAGGGGCCCCACAAGGCTGTGTGCTCAGTCCCCTGCTCTTCACCCTGCTGACTCCCGACTGCACACCAACCTACAGCACCAACCACATGGTGAAGTTTGCAGACGACACAACTCTGGTGGGTAGGGGTGCAACGGATCATCATTGATCCGTGATCCGTTCGGATCATCTATTTCGGTTCGGCACACGCATGATCCGCGGATTGATTTATGAAAAAAATAAATGACCATGCTGACCAAATAAAACAAAATATGAATTTATTATGATTTTACACCAAGCGCCAAAAGCGGTACTAATGCGACGCAACGTTCCACACGGGTAAATTAAAACAGCGCACTGTAGTTTGCCATGTGTGGTGCTTGTTGGAGAGAGGAGCTACGATTTAAATGTTTAGCTCGCTCCCTATCATTAATGGATCGCTGGGTTTTAAACTTAAGCTGGTAGTCTGCCTGTGCCTGTAGTGGTAACCATAGTGATGATATACAACTGTCTACCGGCTGAGCTGGTGATTTTTCTGCCACATGAAGGCAGAGAAGATTTTTTTCAAGAACCAAAAGATGGAAATATCCTATGCCTGTTGACTTTCCCAGATGTTATGTGAATACACAGACATCCCAAGTCTCCCTGAAGTTCCGGGAGTCTCCCGCATATTGATAACAACTCCTTGATGCCCGCAAATTACTTAAAATCTCCCGGAATCTAGAGCGAGCGAGCCAGACCGCGCACACGAGACAGACGTGATCCAAACTGCGTTAGCATCTGTGTAGCGCGCTCACGACAGAGAGGGAGAGGGACCTAGAGACTGTGCGTGTGTGAGGCAGTGTGCGTGTGTGCCTCAGGAGCATCCTGATTTACCTGTTTCGGTAAGTTAACAAATTAATTTTCAGTGTGGGCGGGCTTTTATCTCTTCTCCCAACCGAATTAATCAATAATGAAATTAATCAGTTCAGTGTATCTAGGAACAGGGCACAGGGAGAGTGCCCCCCAAAAAGAAAATTTAAGACATTTTACAACAGACTATACAAAGGTGTACGTACCCCTGTCTTATAAAAGTAAACCACAATTACAGTCTTGCACACTGTACTATCTGTAACAGTGATTTCAGCATTGCCCATGGTGGGTTAAATGACTGTAAAAGACTTGTTCATTTTGTATGGCCCTACCTCTCTTGCACTTATTCTTATAATGTTAAGTTATACATGTTTATATGTTTTTAAAGTAATATAAGTTTATAATCTTTAAATATCATTTGTTGCTGGTTTTTTATGTGCCCCCCTGGTTAAACCCTGGCCCCTCCTTGGCCCCCCTAGTAAAAAGGGTCTAGAAGCGCCACTGACTGTGGCACAAGAAAGCCATACAACAGTGGAAACACATCGAGCATGGCCACGCATTTACAGCGACATCACCCCGGTGTTTCACTGACAGGAGTGAAACCGAAAGCGGCTCAACAACCGCTCATCACCGCGGCATTTAAGCAGCCCCTTCCTCCACATGTTTATTTGTCTTGTCTATTTTTTTTTTTTTTTTTTTTGCTGATCCGAAAAATGATCCGATCCGTGACTCTGATCCGAGGAACGATCCGAACCGTGAGTTTTTTGATCCGTTGCACCCCTACTGGTGGGTCTCATTACCAAGAACAATGAGACCCACTACAGGAAGGAGGTCAACCTTTTGACCACGTGGTGCAGAGACAACAAACTCCTGATGAATGTCAGCAAAACTATGGAGACTGTGGTTGACTTCAGAAGAAACCACACTGAACGACCACCACTGACCATCGATGGTGCTGCTGTGGAGCGAGTGAGCATGATGAGTTCTAGTATGAGCGATATAGGTTTTTCATTAAGACTTTATTTATCACAGTATTAGTAAGTCATTCCCTCTTAAACAGATATTGGTTAGGCTAGCTATCATTGAGACTTTAGTGGCACAGTATTAATAATGCAGTCTCTTCAGAGCTTTTCGGCAGGTCTGTGAGTTTAAAAAAATCCCATTTCATTGTGCCTGTTAGTTTTAAAATGCAGTTTTAGAAAGTGCTCACTCGGTCTGTTCCGTTTTAAAACACAGTTTTAGAAAGTGCTTACTCGTGCTTACTCTGTGTGTTCCGTTTCAAAATGCATCATTAAGTGTTTTAAAATGCTGCATCATTACATGTTTTAAAATGCTGTGTAATTAAATGTGCAGATTTTCTAAATCATCACATTGGCCCAGGAGAGGCTAAAGGAACAGGACCAGAAGCTGCTGAGAAGAACCAGTTCTGATGCAGAGATCTTAGAACTTGAGCTTAGTACACCATGACTGTATTTAGAGTGTGGCAGAGAACACAACTACAGCGAGACAGAGATCATCATGACAGCAACCACCTCTACCCATCCGCACTACAGCGAGACAGAGCTCACCATGACGGCAACCGTCTCTGCCCTTCCTCTCCTCTCTTTTCCTCTATTCCTCTCTCCTCTATTCTCTCTCCTCTCCTCTCTCTTCTCCTCTATTCTCTCCTCTCCTCTATTCTCTCCTCTCCCCTCACTTCTCCTCTCCTCTATTCTCTCTCCTCTCTCTTCTCCTCTATTCTCTCCTATCTTCCTCCCTTTTATCTTCTCCTCTATTATCTTCTCTCTTTTCTCCTCTCCTCCTCTTCTCTATTCTCTTCTCCTCTGTTCCTCTCCCTGTAACTAGTAACTGAGTAGGTGCCAGAGACCTTCATCCTGCCACACAAACATGCCACAAGCATTCTGTTAATCACAAAATCTTTTATATGAATACAATGTTATTGTTTATTATTATTATCTTTATAATAATTATTATTATAATGCCCTTCTTTGCATTCTCAGGGTTGTAATGAAAAGTTTCGGGTGGGTCACAGGGGATTTTCAGATTTCCAATTGGGCCACGGCGTACCTAAGTTTGGGAATGGCTTCCAGGAATTCTCATGAACAAAGCTGCACAGGGTCATGATTATGCCACCCCTGTGCCATAACAATTCCGATAACTGCCTGAAAACTTCAGCTAGAGTTGCTAGTAAATCACTGAAGTTGCCTTCCGTTTTTTGTTGTTGTTTTTAAAATTCGAAATTATCACGTTGCATTATGGGATGCAGAAGCCGACGATGTCAGTTTAGGCTGTACAGGAGTAGCAATGTTTGCGTTTCGGAAAGTTTATACTTTCTCATTATGCAAAACGACTCACTATTTTACGCCACGATCAGTTTACGAAACGCAAACAATACAGCGCTTAGGATTCAGCACTTCAGCGCTGTTTTACGTGTCAGGACTTTTAGTTTGGTACAGCGACTCCCGCGCCGGCTTACTACCTGCGGTTATTGTTGCTTATCGCTGCAAGCGGAAAGCACTGTACAGTCGTAACTTCACCACAGACAACACGTTGTTAGCGCGGCAACGAAATGCACAGATGTAGTAGAAATACATCGTATTGTAGCGTTTTAGGATGGATTACCCGTAGCGAATACTAAAATTGCTATAGCCCGAAAGGAACAAAAGACAGCTGTAAGAGGTCTGAAAGCGAACCTATGATCCCGACTCGCCGAAGACACATTCTTTTCTGTGGAGCACACTTTACACATAAGGTAAGTCAAGTTATGATAACAAACGTATCTGTCATGTTTTGGCCGCTGTGTGTAAAGTTTTATATGGTGCTCATATGCGTTTAGCTGTGATCAACTTGACGATGCATGGTGGCTAGCAAAATCTCTGCTCAGGACCCTGTTATGGAAGTGAACGTCCAGACATCCTAGATTCAACATGCATCCTTGCATTCTAGCAATTTTGCCTACTGCGACTCCTCAATACCCGGGCTCCAGTTCGTCTTCATCGGAGTCCTTTGCTAAGACTTCGCCATTTTCAACACACTGGTTATTCGTCGCACGCAAGGATTCCATATGTAGCCTAATGTAGTTCGTGTCGATTGTCGCCAAGTCGTCTACATTTTGCTGCATTTGAAGTGGGAGAAATTTCCGAATTTTCTGCAAAAACAAATATCTATTTTCTTAAGCTAACAGTCCGTGTCCTCGTAGAGAGGGATATGTCTGGAATTTCAAGCAGGGCTAGTTTGTATTAGTGTTTAACATTATGTGATGAGAGTATGACCTTGTTTGATTAAAGCCAGAGTTTGATATCACCAACTGCTCAGCAGAAAACCGACGGCACATTTTCTCCATCATAACAAAGACTGGTGATGCATGATCTTCTTATTGCCCAACCAGGTGCTGTTGGAACGATCAGGGGTTATATTTGCCTGGGATTTGTCTTTAATTTTTTAAAGGTAGAATGACATTAGTAGGTTGGGCAGGTGCAGATATTAAAATGGCATGCGTGATAAAAGAGAAAACATTGTTTTCTTTTGCATCCCTATATGTGCTGTATGTGTTTTGTTCTTCAGGTGTCCCTTGGAATACTGTTTCTTGTGGTCATGATAAGGGCAACGTTCCTGTTGCCACCTAAATGCTTCCGAAGTCAAAAAGCACCTTTCGTTGTCACATTCTCCTTTAACATTTGCACAACATAGTTAAACAGTCTTACAATAAACAGTAACTGAAATTTCAATTTCAAATTTCAGCCATGACACAAGACAAATGGGCAACGTTTCCTTAAAATCGTTTCCCAAAATAGCAATGATTGTGTAATAATGTTCAAATGCCTACAAAAGAACACAAAAGTCGAACATTTCTTCTTATTGCTTTCTTTGTTTTTCAAAGTGCCAACAGAATGGGTCTTTGTAGCCTACATAGTACTTAGGCTAATCTGTTGAAAAAAGCAAAGCACAAAAACTATCAAAGATGTCGGCTACGCGTCGGGCCTTACAACACCGTTGGACAGTACATTATTGACGCTGCAGTACTGCCTCTCGTACCTTATTGCTTAAATATATTTAATATATTGTTTTTCCTATGTTTGTAAAAGTACTTAATATGTGTATTGTGTAATTGTATTGTTTGCCTATGTTGCTAATATTTGACTTGCCTTGCAGAAAAGTTCACCTGGATTTCCATTGCAAGAGAGAGCTGAGGTCTACAATGTCAGAATCTACTGAACAATCACAGATGCTCATGTCAGTGAAGGAGGAGATCAAAGAAGAAGAAGAAGTTGATGATTTCCCATCTGAGTATCTGTTTGAAATTCAGAAAGTTGAAGTAAAGCCTGAACTGGAACATGACTGTAAGACTGAGAACCACACATCACCAACCTTGACCTGCAAAGCAGAACATTCTTCACTAATGGAAATTAAAGAGGAAGCGGATTTGAGAGAATATGGTGATGATGATTCTTCTACAAGTAAGTTGCTGAATAGTTGTTTTTATTAGATCTCCGATCAAGGGTTCATTCCTATGTTTTGTTTACATTTATTACACACTGAAGGGTTAGAGAATGGTTTTACTTGTGCACCTTAAGTTAAGCTCGGTATCTTTAGTCTAGTGAGACATGTAGTTTTGATCATTAGCCTTGTGCAGACTGAAGAAGAGGGTTTCTATACCTGGGTAACTTCAGTAGTCACTGAGGAGGAACACATGGCTGAGTGCAAGAGCATGATAAAAGATTAGAGAATTGGGGTAAGCACACTCAAAACACCACACACACATGAGGAACAAGATCACATACATGGGCACAAACACACACACACACACACACACACACCCTCACACTCGTACACACACACACACACACACACACCCTCACATACTCTCGTCTCTCTCTCACTCATACACACACGAAAGCACACATACACACCCTCACATACTCTTCTCTCTCTCTCACTCACTGACACACACAGACACGCACACACACACCCTCACATACTCTTCTCTCTCTCTCACACACACACACACCCTCACATACTCTTCTCTCTCTCTCACACACACACACACAAACCCTCACATACTCTTCTCTCTCTCTCACACACACACACACACTCACCTCACATACCCTTCCCCCTCTCTTGCCTCAGCTGATCCTCAGAGGCTGCTGGGATCGTCTCACACACCAGTCTTGTCTCACACGCTGGTCTCTGCTGATGCTCAGAGGCTGCTGAAGGCTCCCGTCTCTGGGATTAAAGAAGAAGATGCTGCTGCTAATGATGATGATGATGATGGAAACGGAGAGTGCAGTCAGTCTGGTAAGCAGCTACAGATTAAAGTATAAATAAATGCAAATGTAAGTGTCTACTTTTCTGTTTTTGCAGACAGAGCTGACCCCAGGACAGAACAGACCCCCTCCGCAGCTGAAGACATAAAAACTCTTGTCCTCAGCTCCAATACAGACCTGTCCCCTACAGACCCCGTGTCTCTTGTCCTCAGCTCCAGAACAGACCTGTCCCCTACAGACCCCGTGTCTCTGGCCCAGTTAAGGAGGGTGTCGGTGGTGTTGGTGGACTACTACAGGACACAAGGACGGCAAAGAAAGGACGAAGAGAGCCATACAAAACAGCCAGAGACCCGTAAGAGATCGCACACACACACACACACACACACACACACACACACACACACACCTCACATACTCTTCTCTCTCTCTCACTCGCACACGCACACAATCACACACACACACACACCCACCCTCACTCTTCTCTCGCTCTCACTCATACACGCACACACACACACACACACACACACAGTGGCTATGCCAGTGGTATCCAAACTTTTTAGGCCTAAGATCACCAACCACTGCCTGGGACCTGAAGATCTACATATTGAGGCGTTGAGAGATAATCTTGATAATGGATTTAACAGAATTCCTGGGATGTTTAGTGCCTTGGACATTTTTTTGTATCCTTCCCCTCACTTATACTTTTCAATAACCTTTTCTCTGAGTTGGTCAGAGTGTTCTTTAGTCTTCATAGTGTAAGGGTAGCCATGAATACTGATTACTGTATACTGACCAGTGAATGGACCTTCCAGACACAGTTGTCATTATACTACAATCACTTGAGACACAGTCACTGCACACTGATCCCCATTTCACTAATTGTGAGACTTCTAGCACCAATTGGCTTGACCTCTGTTGAATTAGGTCAGTCACTTCATTTTGTCTTCCAAGTGATATACTATTTTAGCAAATAGCCAGTCAATCTGAAATACATTTGTTTTCACTATATACTGTGTAGTGTTAATGTAACAAATCGAGAACATCGATGATGGAGAATCGACGATATTATTTTAAGTGTATTTTCTAATGTTTTAGGAGACATTCAAAGGATCCATTCCAGAAAAAGGAGTCCAGAGGACAGAAGAAAGAAAGTCATCAGACATCAGAAGTCGAACACAAGGAAGAAACAACATGAATGCTCCCAGTGTTTCAAAACCTTTGCTGCACCTTCCGCTCTTGCAATTCATCAACGAACACACACCGGAGTAAAGCCCCATCAATGTTCTCAGTGTGTGAAAACCTTTACTACCATTAGTCATCTCAAGAGACACCAGAGGATCCATACCTGGGAAAAGCCCCATCAGTGTTCTCAGTGTGGAAAGACTTTTAGTCAAATGTCTAATCTCAAAATACACCTGATGATCCATACAGGAGAAAAGCCCCATCAGTGTTCTCAGTGTGGGAAAACCTTTAGTCAAATGTCTCATCTCAAGTTACACCAGAGGATCCATACTGGAGAAAAGCCCTATCAGTGTTCTGAGTGTGGAAAGACATTTAATCAAAGGGGTAATCTTAAAATACACCTGATGATCCATACAGGAGAAAAACCACATCAGTGTTCTCGGTGTGGTAAGACCTTTAATCAAATGGGTGATCTCAAGAAACACCTGATGATCCATACAGGAGAAAAGCCCCATCAGTGTTCTCAGTGTGGGAAAACCTTTAGTGGAATGTCTTATCTCAAGTTACACCAGAGGATCCATACTGGAGAAAAGCCCCATCAATGTTCACAGTGTGGAAAGGCCTTTACTCTTCTGTGTAATCTTAAAACACACCAGATTATCCATACTGGGGAAAAGCCCCATCAATGTTCACAGTGTGGAAAGGCCTTTACTATATTGGGTAATCTCAAGAAACACCAGAGGATCCATACTGGAGACAAAAATCTAACCAAACTAAGTGATAAATGCAAATACTGAAATATACACCAATATAATACCACGTTTACGAGTCACTAATCACAAACCTACTGATTGGTGTGTATGAAATGTAGGTTCCCATTAATATTCATATAGTGTCTATATGGATTTTTTCTACCTGAATGTTTCGATTTTTTTCTCATTGTTTGTGAAAAAATGTGTCATCTCAGGAAGTACCGGAGGATCCATTCATATGATGTGCTGCCCTGCTTATACATGTTGGAGTCTGACTTAAATATTTTCGATTTGATGAATATATGATGTACATGATTAAGTCTTTTCTCTTCATATTTGAAACTTTTGTAGAGATTGAAATAAAAATGTAATAAAAAAAATAATACTTGGGGGTGTGTGTGCAAGATTTAAGCAATAAGGTTCGAGAGGCAGTACGGTATCGTCAATAATGTACTTGTTCGAGGGAGTTGTTAGGCCCGACGCGCACCTTATTGCTTTTATAACACGGTTGCCAGCGACTTTATAAATATTAAGTACAATTAAAGTAAACAGTAAGCTGCCTTTCAGCACAAAAAAATTTGTAGACACCAAACGTTGTGTATCGCATTTCAGTAGCCAAGAGAAAATAGTCCCCCTGTGTGTGGCTGTTGCTATGCAACAGACAAATAGCATTGGGAACTTCACGTCTGTTAGACCTAGCACAAAAGCTACGTGTGTTTCAATGGGTTTTTGGTCTAAGCGCTAAAAGTCACCTACAAATAATATTCGAGACTTTAAGTAAAGACTTACAATACTCTGCAACATTCGTGTAGCATAGAAACAACTAACCGAGTCAATTTAGACATATAAAAAGTCGTGTAGATAGCTTAATTCACATGAAACATTCCCCACTACATTAGCCACAACACGCCGCCATCTTTGTTAGATATTTTCTTTTGAGTGCGCACTGATTTGGAATGCTCAGGTAGATGAAAACAGGTCGTACAGTTACTATACTGTTGAATATAGCACACCCCGGAACTCACTCTCAGAATAGTGGATTCCATCTACCCGTGTTATAATTCCATCTACCCGTGTTATAAATATTCAATATATAATCGACATTGATGGCCTTAACACAGTGCCGCCGCTCCCATAACACGCACTACGCGCTGCGCGTAGGGCCTCGAGTCCTGAGGGGGCCTCCAAAAATAGGCAACTTAAAAAAAAATCATCATAGTTATAATAATAATAATAATGCCGATATTATTTCAGTATAGAAATATAAGGAACCTTTAAGCCATGCATATCTCCAAACAGGCAGAACAAGAGATATATTTAATTGCTCAAAAAAAAGTTACGATGGCCCCCCCCCCCCCCCCTCACAAATACACATGCAGCATCCCAAGCTCACGGTGGTTGCCCTGTCTAAAGTGGCCAGGCGAACTTGACAGGAGGCTACGTCAACTTTTCGGAATGGCCTCGAAAAGACCGCATGAGACAGGGGCAGAAAAAAGAAAGAAGAGGAAACAGCGAGATTAATCCTGTGCATCACTATCAGGTAAGTCCATGTTTAATCATTGTAAAATACAGGAAATGTGCTGCTAATTGAATGGTTAGCCTATGCATACACCCCGAACTAGCTGACGTTATCGCTAATTTTAGCACACTCAAATATGTTATAACTTAGGTGCAAGAAGGGTTGCCAACTGTCCCGAATTGTCCAGGACATCCCGAATTATGATTTTGATTTGTCCCGTCAGCGTCAGGGACAGCTACAGTCCCGTATTCCAATCAGAGCCTTTTGTATTTGTATCCGTGAAAAGAGAAAAATATAACAGATAAGTGTCTGTGCCCTGGAGACAAGCGGCTCTCAACTGCACTCCTCTCCACAACAAGCATTTGTAACGCCTATAACATTAGCTAGATAACTAGCTATAATTTCATGCAAACGGAAATCTTACATTTAGATCGTTAAAGGGTATTAAAAGTTCCCTTTGCTAGCTAGCTAGCTAGCTTAGCACCTAGATAACCATAGCAACCAGGAGTCTATGCTAAACAGGTCTATTGCTATTTCAACGAAAACAACATGAAATTTGAGAGAAACTTGTAGATTGTCTTGACTATTATTATGAACAATACATCCAAGCAAGTACAGTAGTTGTTTTGCCAAAATAACACTGAATTTAATAGGTTTATGGTATGGCTAATGAAACCTTGCAATTTCCATTATTGTTGGTCAGCTGTTGGCGCGTGTGCGCACCTGGAAGAAAGTGTCCCTCATTTGGGGTTTAGGAAGTTGGCAACCCTAGGTGCAAGCTAAATTTAGATTTTACTGTTAAATATTTTGTAGTATTGTAGCGTAGCTGGGATGCCGCTACATGGCCAAGTGTTATTGTTATGCCGCGGTGTATGATGGGAGTCAAACATCGCAGCTGTTAGCCTAGCCGCAATGCTAGGTCTTGGTTATATGTTGTTGTTATATGTGTATCTATGTAAATACCCGATTGTAATGGTTCCTGTTGTGATTTGTGATATATGTGAAGTGCCACCGTGTTTGTGTAATAGATGTAATGTCGTTATTAATCCCTGAAGTTATTGTAATCTTTGTCTAAGTTCGAAGTTCGAGACAGTAAAGAGTTTGGAACCTCATCTGTGACTCAGAGCATTCTTTACTTCGCCACATTGGTGTCAGAAGTTCGGATCGGACGAAGCCTGAAGGATGTACACGCCATGGGGAGCATCTGGAGGTGTCATCGAACCGAACTACTCGAGGACCACTCTACCAGCCTTCGGGATGGAGGAGTCACCGCTGGACGCACCACCGCGATGTCTCTTCGATGGAGCCAGCGGACTGCGGCAAGGAGCGACGCCAAGGGAGACGACATCACCCTGCCCGCCTTGGATCGACTGCCCGCCCTGGAGCCGATCTACCCGGGACCACTGCAGGATAGGCAGCTCCCGATGCCGACGCTGGACGCCCAACCCGTCTACAACCCGGCGAGGCGAGCGACGACGAAGCTGCCCAAGTACCATGGAGAGGGCCTGCTGGAGACCTACTTCATACAGGTGCAGCTGGCGGCCAACTTCAACGGCTGGTCGAGCGAGGAGACCGGCGTGCAGGTCGCACTCGCCCTGGAAGGGAAGGCGCTGCAGGCGTTGATGGACTTGACACCGGGCCAGCACGCCAGCTGGCCGGCGATCAGAGACGCTCTGCAGCGCCGTTTCGGACAGCGGGTGTTCACGGAGGATGCTCGGGAGAGGCTAGCCAACCGCTGCAGATGGGACGGAGAGATCCTCGGGGCATTCGCCGCTGATCTGCGGTTCTACACTCGGAGAGGCTACTCGACCTTTGCCGATGCCGAGCAGGAGGAACTTACGCTGCAGGCGTTTGTGCGAGGCCTGCGCCCGGAACGGCTCCGGGAGCACATTCGTATGAACTTTCCCCGCTCCCTGGCTACAGCACTGGACGAAGCCGAGCGCGTCGAGCATGTCCTGTGCGTAACCAGACATCAGGTACGACAGGCAGACGCGGCGGTGGAGCTCGGTGAGGACGAAGTGGTGGAGGCGAGGCAAGCAGCGACGACTAACCCACGGCGATACCCCGGACGGAGCCCCGGTCAACAACAGCGGCGGCGAGACGACGGCTGCTATCGGTGTGGTGAGCCTGGTCATCTGGCCCGCCATTGCTTGGCACCAGCACCACGGCAGCCGTCTTTAAACTGCTGAAGGGTGGCCTAACGGGAGGATCGCCACCCTTGCCTATCATCATAGCCCCCTCCCCCGGTCAACAGAGACTAGGCCGTATTGGCCAAACACATGGGTTGTTTGTGGACATTGACATTGATGGCGTGCCCGTGCGGGCGTTGGTGGACACCGGGTCCACCATTTCAATCATCAGACCCGGTGTCCTACCCAACACCGACCAGCCCACACCACCGGGCTGGATGGCTACAACAACACGCATCACGACAGTGACTGGAGAACAAGCGTCGAACAGTGCAACACTCATTCTGGCTGGCCAATATTCAGGACAACAGCATCATTGGCCTGGACTTATTGACTGTGTGGGGGGCTAATGTGAACTTGAAAGACTCTTTGCTTCACATAGGCAAGGTGACCGTGAGTCTGCGCGCTGTTGGGGAAGTAACAAAGACACGAAGCGCTGCAGCAGTTGGGGCTGTGCCGGCAGCAATGTCAGCAGCTGCCCGGCAAACGAAACACGGCAGTCCTCTCATAGGTCCGCTTCACAGTCAGGGCGCTCCTTCCAGTCCAGGCTGGTCCCCGCCCCCTCCCACCGCCACAGCTGAGCTAGGCTCCGGATGTACAACATCACTCCGGAAGCAAAACAAAGCGGTTCGCAGCTTCAGCGCTACAACACCACAGCCGGCGTCTGAAGAAACACTACAAGCCGTCAAAGATCTGTGTGCTCGTAGTGAGGAAGGGCTGCTGCCTGCCCAAAAGCTTTGCCTACAGCAACTTCTGCTGGGATTTATTGACATTTTTGCTGCACGGGACGAAGAGTGTGTTGGCACAAGGTTGGTGCAGCACGACATTGACACGGGTGATGCTCGCCCGATTCGCCTTCGTCCCCGGCGGCTGCCCCTAGCCAAACGGGAGGCAGCGGAGCAACAGATCGCAGAGATGGCAGCAGCTGGGGTCATCGAGCCGAGCAACAGTCCGTGGACGGCGCCGGCGGTCCTGGTGAGGAAGAAAGATCAGACATGGCGGTTCTTTGTCGATTACAGACGCCTCAACGATGTCACCCGTAAAGACTCTTACCCCTTGCCACGGATCGACGACGCGCTCGACGACATTGCCGGGTCGAGGTTCTTCAGCTCGCTGGACCTCCAAAGCGGCTATTGGCAGGTACACCTCACGCCAGCGGCCCGCGCCAAGACGGCGTTTTCCATCGGGCAGGGGCTATGGCAATTCCGAGTGTTACCCTTCGGATTGTGCAACGGGCCCGCCACCTTCGAGCGCTTGATGGAGAGAGTGCTCGCGGGTGTGCCGCGGAGTCGCTGTGTGGTGTTTCCTGACGATTTGCTATGCCATGCGGCGGACTTTGAGGGGGCTATGGCTAATCTGCAGGAGGTGTTCGAGGCCATCCGAGCAGCGGGGCTACGGCTACACCCGCGGAAGTGCCATCTATTCCGGAGGAAAACGGCTTTTCTTGGACACATCGTGAGTGAGGCCGGTGTGTCCACCGATCCGGGCAAAGTCGCTGCGGTGAGAGACTGGCCGACACCCCGCGACGTCGCTGAGCTACGCAGCTTCCTGGGGCTGGCGTCCTACTACAGGCGCTTCGTCAAGGGCTTCGCAGAGATAGCTAGCCCGCTACATCGGCTGACGCAGAAGGCTCATCCCTTCGATTGGAGTGAGGGCTGCGCCACCTCGTTCGACAGGCTGCGGGCTGCGCTGGTGGAGGCACCCGTGTTAGCATTCCCTGACCCCACTCGCTCCTTCATCCTTGACACCGACGCCAGCGACGTGGGTGTTGGGGCAGTGCTATCACAACACGGCGAGCACGGAGAGCAGGTGATCGGCTACTTCAGCAGAGCCCTCAGCCGACCGGAGAGGAACTACTGCGTGACGAGACGAGAGCTACTGGCGTTGGTGCTGGGGATTAAGCAGTTTCGGACTTACCTCTACGGTCAAAAGTTTGTCCTGCGCACTGACCATGCCGCCCTCACCTGGCTGTTAAACTTTCGCGAGCCAGAGGGGCAGCTAGCTCGGTGGCTAGAGACACTGCAAGACTACGACTTTGACATCCAACATCGGGCTGGCAAACTGCACGGCAATGCGGACGCGCTGTCTCGGCGACCGTGTGCTACAACGCAGTGTCGGCAGTGTGAGTGTCACGAGTTGAAGAGCTCGGCGGCCGAGACGACACACCATCAGCATCCGGCAGAGGCGGAGGTCCGGTCAGCCAACGCCGCGGACGCAGCTCCGATCGCAGACGACGAGGGTGAGGTCTTCGACAGTCAACAGCTGCAGCAGATGCAGGAGCAAGACCCGGTCCTCGCCAGGCTCCGTTCTTGGGTGGGAGAGGGGCAGCGTCCACCGTGGTCTGCTGTTTCCGCTCTGGATCCGGAGACCAAGACGCTGTACTCGCAGTGGCCCAACTTCACCATCAGAGAAGGGCTGCTGTATCGCCGCTGGCAACCACCATCAGGTCAGCGCGAGATCCTACAGCTGCTGGTGCCTCCCTGTGTGCGTGGCCAGGTGCTACGGATGAACCACGGCGCAGTGGGGGTAGGGCATTTCGGCATCTCAAAGACACTACACCGACTCCGGTCGCGATTCTACTGGCCGGGTTGCCGCCTCGACACCGAGCAGTTCGTGCATTGCTGTGACGCCTGCACAGCCAGGAAAGGGCCCGGGCGGCGGTCCCATGCCCCACTACAACGTTACCAGGTCGGGGCACCCATGGAACGCGTCGGCGTGGATTTCCTGGGACCGTTTCCCGTGACGGAGCGGAATAACCGTTACATCCTGGTGGCTATGGACTATTTCACCAAGTGGCCCGAGGCGTACGCCACTCCCGACCAGAGTGCAGCAACAACGGCGAAGTTCCTGGTGGACATGATGTTCTCTCGTTTCGGCGCCCCGGAGGAACTGCACAGCGACCAGGGGAGGAACTTCGAGGCAGAGGTGTTCCAGGACGTCTGCCGATTGCTGGGGGTGAAAAAGACTCGAACAACCCCACTACACCCGCAGAGCGATGGACTGGTAGAACGCTTTAACAAAACGCTGGCGGAGCAGTTGACCATCACCGGCAATCGGCAGGCAGATTGGGACCTTCACATCCCCATGGTCCTGTGGGCGTACAGGAGCGCAGTCCAGGAGAGCACCGGATGCACACCCGCTTCCCTTATGTTCGGCCACGAGCTCCGGACGCCCGTGGATCTGGCGTTTGGACCACCCCCGGAGCCAGCGGTCGAGCCGGGATTAAACTACTTCTACCGGCTGCGTGACCAACTCCGCAAAGCACATGAGCTCAACCGGGAGGCGCTACACACGGCGGGCACACGTCAGAAGCGTGCCTACGACAACCGCTCAGCTGGACAGAACTTTGCTGCGGGCGACAAAGTGTGGGTTTATTCCCCGCGGCGGAAAAGAGGTATGTGTCCAAAGTTGTCTAGCAAGTGGATAGGGCCATGTGTTGTGCTAGATAAACTTTCCGATGTGGTGTACCGTGTGCAGCTAACGGGGCGTAAGAGAACTGTGGTCCTCCACCGTGACCGTCTAGCACCCTACCGGCCCTTAGCTCGCATCAGTGGGGAATTAGAAACTGTGGGGGAATCGTCCACGGGGACTGTAACATCTCCGCCTGTAACGAGGACGCGAGTGAACCACTCAGGGCGTACCCGCAGGGCCCCTGTCCATCTCCAGGACTTTGTCATGCAGGCTGGGGTTTATGGGGACATGTAACCCGCCTGGAGGGGGCTATGTAGCGTAGCTGGGATGCCGCTACACGGCCAAGTGTTATTGTTATGCCGCGGTGTATGATGGGAGTCAAACATTGCAGCTGTTAGCCTAGCCGCAATGCTAGGTCTTGGTTATATGTTGTTGTTATATGTGTATCTATGTAAATACCCGATTGTAATGGTTCCTGTTGTGATTTGTGATATATGTGAAGTGCCACCGTGTTTGTGTAATAGATGTAATGTCGTTATTAATCCCTGAAGTTATTGTAATCTTTGTCTAAGTTCGAAGTTCGAGACAGTAAAGAGTTTGGAACCTCATCTGTGACTCAGACCATTCTTTACTTCGCCACAGTATTTTACAAGTAGGCCTAACTAGCCTATGTTCAGTATAGCTCTAGCAGATAGTGAAAGACATGTAGGTACGTATGTGTATCTGTTTAGTGCGTGTATTTATGTTTAGTATCTACAGCCGCGGAAAAAATTAAGAGACCACTTCAAAATTATCAGTTTCTCTGGTTTTACTATTTATTGGTATGTGTTAAAGTAAAATGTACATTTTTGTTTTATTCTATAACCTACTGGCAACATTCCTACCAAATTTCAAATAAAAATATTGTCATTGAGATCATTTATTTGCAGAAAAATGACAATTGGTCAAAATAGCAAAAAAGATGCAGTGTCTTCAGATCTCGAATAATGCAAAGAAAACAAGCTCATATTCATTTTTAAACTACACAATACTAATGCTTACACTTAGGAAGAGTTCAGAAATCAATATTTGGTGGAATAACCTTGATTTAAAATCACAACTTTCATGTGTCTTGGCATGCTCTCCACCAGTCTTTCACATTGCCGTTGGGTGACTTTATGCTACTCCTGGCGCAAGAATTCAAGCAGCTCGGCTTCTTTTCATGGCTTGTGACCATCCATCTTCCTCTTGATCACATTTCAGAGGTTTTTTATGGGATTCAGGTCTCGAAATTGGGCTGGCCATGACAGGGTCCTGATCTGGTGGTACTCCATCCACACCTTTACTGGCCTGGCTGTGTGGCATGGAGCATTGCCCTGCTGGAAAAAACATTTCTCAGAGTTGGGGAACATTTCAGAGCTAAAGGAAGCAAGTTTTTCTTCTGGGACAACGTTGTACTTTGCCTGGCTGAGGTTTGTAAAAGACCATAAGGATTGAAAAAAGGGGACTGGAGGGTCTTCTAGTTCGTCTTCTCTGATGAGTCCAATTTTCAGCTTTGCCCAACACATGGTCGTCTGATGGTTAGACGGAGACCTGGAGAGGCCTACAAGCCAGAGAGTCTTGCACCTACTGTGAAATCGGACTCATCAGAGAAGACGAACTAAGAAGAACCTCCAGTCCGCTTTTTCAATCCTTATGGTCTTTTACAAACCTCAGCCAGGCAAAGTACAACGTTGTCCCGGAAGAAAAACTTGCTTCCTTTTGCTCTGACAATGTTCCCCAACTCTGAGAAGTGTTTTTTCCAGCAGGGCAATGCTCCATGCCACACAGCCAGGCCAGTAAAGGTGTGGATGGAGTACCACCAGATCAGGACCCTGTCATGGCCAGCCCAATTTCGAGACCTGAATCCCATAAATAACCTCTGAAATGTGATAAAGAGGAAGATGGATGGTCACAAGCCATGAAAAGAAGCCGAGCTGCTTGAATTCTTGCGCCAGGAGTAGCATAAAGTCACCCAACGGCAATGTGAAAGACTGGTGGAGAGCATGCCAAGACACATGAAAGTTGTGATTTTAAATCAAGGTTATTCCACCAAATATTGATTTCTGAACTCTTCCTAAGTGTAAGCATTAGTATTGTGTAGTTTAAAAATGAATATGAGCTTGTTTTCTTTGCATTATTCGAGATCTGAAGACACTGCATCATTTTTGCTATTTTGACCAATTGTCATTTTTCTGCAAATAAATGATCTCAATGACAATATTTTTATTTGAAATTTGGTAGGAATGTTGCCAGTAGGTTATAGAATAAAACTAAAATGTACATTTTACTTTAACACATACCAATAAATAGTAAAACCAGAGAAACTGATAATTTTGAAGTGGTCTCTTAATTTTTTCCGCGGCTGTATATTGGAGAGCACCTTAGTTTTAAATGTTTATAATTCTTAATTCTTATAATCCTTAAGATTCTTTGTTTGAATATTTTTGTCTCTTTCTATACTGATCCTTTTTCGTTGTATTTCTAAATTATTGCAGGGTCTATGCTGAAATATGTTCAAGTGGGAGCAGGTGACCAAGACGAAGATGCAGAGGAGGAGCAACCGTCTTGCAGGTCTGTAGACACCACCACAGCAAGCCAGGATGATCAACAACCCTCAACCAGCAGTTTAGGAACAGATCCGCAGAGAACTACTGTATGTATGTTATGGCTGTTCTGTGTACTGTGTTTACAAAGTAGATTTAACTTTTGCGTTTTAATAAAATGTTAAACTGGCAGAAACTAATTCTTTTTTTCGGGGGGAGGGGGTGGCCCATAAAGGAGTTATGCTTAGGGCCCCAAAATAGCTAGCAGCGGTACTGCCTTAACAGCACCTCATTAAAATGATCCACGGCTCAAAAATGTGTTGAGTGTCTGAGGTGGGGAGAGGGAAAGAGGACATGGGGAGGGAACATAGCATTGTCATTGAAAAGGTAGAGACAGAAAAACATGGCTACCTCGAGAAAACAGGCTCTGCACTCACTGAAATAGGGTAGTGGATGATGAGTTTATTTTCCAGACATAATGTTATAAAGAGACACCAGAGGATCCATAGCACTTTGTGTTTATGTTGTACTCTAAATATAGGGAACTTCATCACAGCTATTCTTTTTTTTATAATTGACGTGATTTGTGTTTATTTCTGTTATGTTCTTCAAGAAAGGTAAACAATGAAAAGGCCCTTACTTTTTACTTCAGCTGAGCATTACATGGCCACCCTGAGTCAAAACATGAACACATAAAAAGTATTCAAAGTGGTGAAGGCTTCCATTCATATTGTTATGATGTGTAAGTGACTTAGTTTCCCAAATATTTTAATTGCTTCTCATTGTTTGCCCTTAAATCTCTATGTTGTCACAAGTCTGTTCCTGTGTTTTCAGTGGGAGTACTGCCCATAATCCCCTTTGTAATGAAGTGTATTATATATATTTATGTATTTATTTATTTATGTTCTATTATTAATGTAGGGCACTTATGCATGGTAGTGCTTCTATCATTTTATAAGGACAAGATACAACATTGTTCTTTGCCCATGGCCTCCAATTTGCTAATACAGTCCCTGCCACTGCCTCCCACATTCAAATAAAAATAAAAAAAATGAAAAGTGCTCAGTGTTGAAGGGGGCTAAACGTCCTGGATACTGGTGCCAATATACAGTATGACCCTCCCAGCACTTTATCACAACCTAAGAAACTTTAAAATTGTATATCTATTTAACTTTGATGTTTTATTTAACGTCTCCACACTGGTATGCAGTTGTAATATTTTATGTATCCTCTATCCTTATATCAATTCAGATTATATTTTATAAACTATACATTCAAGCATTCACACACAAATACACATACTGTATGCCAACATAAATTCAAACACTATCATACAGTATGAAAAGGTTTGAAATATACACCATTGAGTTTCTTTAGCTGGATAACTTCCATGGCTGAATGCAGGTGTTATCATTAATCGCTGATGATAATGCTACAGATGGGTATGTTGAAATGTAGGCTTCAAGAACTCCTCCCGCTCATTGATTATATTTTGAATCCAGAAAGCTCATTACTCAGATAGAAGATATATAATATTATCACTGGAGTCGGGTTCTTGAACTTGTATTTGTTAGGTGGCACTGATGATAAGGTTACTGATTGTTGTGTAAGACATATAGGCTCCCAATCATTCTAATGGTGTCTTTATGGCCCTTTCATCTGCATGCTTATATTATGTAAGCTGGTGGAAATATGTAAATAAAACTGTGTTCCTGTTTGACTAGTAGGAGAACAACCAAAATAAAGCTTTTTTTATCATTCACATGATTTGCATTTATTCCTGTTGTATTCTTAAAGTAAATTATACAATGAAAAGGGCCTTAATATACATATATATATGAGGGATGATCATCAGAGGACGCACACAGGGGACCAAACTTATCATAGAAAAACCTTACCAAAATACTTTGTATTTGCAAAGACCGAAATATACACCTACCAAATATCACCAACCTTGTCATGCAAAGAAGACAAGTTAATTAATTGATGGAAATTAAAGAAGAAATGCATCACCTTTGTATTTATATATAAATACATGAATTTTAGTTTTAGTTTTAATTTTAGTAAGTTGTGCTTTACTAAAACAAATTTACATATTATTGGAGAGATACTATGGGAATGTCTTTTCCATGGTCTACTATTAGTGTGACTTAGTTACCTAGGAAACATGGAAGCTCTAATCAGTTCCCAACCCCACCTGTCCTCTAATTCCCCATCACTTTTCATTTACCACCCCAACCCAATACTACCTTCCATGTTTGGAGTTTTTGCAGGCTGAGCTATGGCCATGCCCACCTGAGGACCATCAGACGTGTAAACGGTGCTCATACGCATGGAAATCCTTTGTCATTCTAGTTGGATTCTCAAATGTTACTCCAGCTAATTGGTTTTACATTTTTAATCAAGAAAGCCAATGGGTCAGATAGAAGATGCATTATAATAGCCCCACAGGTAAAGTCAGATTACTGAACTCACATGGCACTGATGATGAGGAAACTAATGGGTGTGTATGAAATGTAGGATCCCAATCATTCTAATGGTAGTTACATGGCCTATTTACTTGCATGTTTATATTATGTTAACTGGTGAGACTATGTTAATCAAACTGTTCTTCTGCCTGTTTAGTAGGACAACAGCCTAATAAACCTTTTTTTTGTGTTTATTCCTGTTGCATTCATAAAGTAAGGTAAAAAATAAAGTTAGGTACACAATAAAAAGGCCCTTAATATATATATAAAATACAATATTTGTATCCATGTGATCCTTGTTTATTCCGGTTGTTTTCTTAACACTTGTATGGTATTCGGGTCTGTGGGACCCGTTTTCATTTTTGATCAAAACAAAAATAATACTTCTAATATTTTTTTAAAAACTCAAACTCATTGGCTTTGGCTCATTTTATGCGGAGAACAGATATCAGTCTACATTTCCATTGAGCGCACACCGTAACCCACACCCCTACACATACTATGTGTTACGTACAGGAAATTCGGGTAAATAAAAGTGTGGAAATTGTAGGTCATGTGTACCTAAAGTCCGTTTTCCTCCTGTCTGGGTGTGGGTGTGTGTGTGTGTGTGTGTTTGTGTGTGTGTGTGTGTGTGTGTGTGTGTGTGTGTGTGTGTGTGTGTGTGTGTGTGTGTGTGTGTGTGTGTGTGTGTGTGTGTGCGTGTGTGTGTGTGTGTGTGTGTGTGTGTGTGTGTGTGTGTGTGTATGTGAGTATGTGAGTATGTGAGTGTGTGTGTCTGTGTGTGTGTGTGTGTGTGTGTGTGTGTGCGTGTGTGTGAATCCCACCTGCCCTCTAATCCCCATCATTTTTCAGTTCACAACCACTGCCACCCATAGTCAAAACAAAAAAATGGTGAAGAGTCCTCAAACATGAAGTATGAAAAATTCTGTTTAAGTATTGAGGCTTTCTTCAGATTTCCACCCAACTCCCACTACCCTCTCCTACCCATTACATATCAGATCACACATCCACCCCACCCCCATACTACCCTCCTTTGTGTAGTTCCTGCAGGCTAAGCTGTGCCCTTGCCCACCTGAGCACCATCAGACGTGTAAACTGTACTCATAGACATGTACTTCCTGCCCCTACTCCATTGTCATGCTAGTTTAGATCTAGTTTAGGCTCCCAATCATTCTCATGGTGGCTATATGGCCTTTTTACTTGCATGTTTATATTACATCTGCTGGTGAAACTTTATGTAGATAAAACTGTGATTATGTTTGTTGTGTATTTAATACAATATTTCTATTCATGTGAAACTTGTTTATTCCTGTTGTAGGAAGGTAGAAATGAAAAGGCCCTTAATATATAGATAATAATATCTGTTTACATTCATAGTGTTAATTTCAGTTGTATTCCTGAAGTTAGGTACACAATGAAAATGCCCTAATATATTTTTTATTTCACAGTAATAGTGTTTATTTTCTGTTGTATTCTTAAAGTAAGGTACATGATGAAAAGGCTCTTACATTGTGCTTCAGCTGAGCACTCCACTACCACCCTCAGTCAAAACATGAACAAATAAAAAACATTCAGAGTGAACTGGGGTAAATGCCTGGGATTTGGGTGCAAATGAAAATGCTCTCTTTGGATATAAAATAATTAGTTAACCAACCTACCCTCTCAACACAATCACCTTTCAGCTCACACCTCCACCCCTCCCCACTACCCTCCTGTGTGGAGATTATGCTGAATGAGCTATTGCCACACCCACCTCTGGGCCATCAGATGTGTAAACGGTGATCATACACATGGAATTCCTCCTTGGGGTTTTTTAGTTTGCATTCCAAAAGCTCCTGCAGCTGATTGGATGATCCACCTTTATAAGGCAGTCACTGGGATGGTCTGGGAGTATAATATAGAGGCGTACCACACAGGCAGTACAACTATACTGTAGTTCTTTGTGCATATGAACATATTGGTCTTGCATTGAAAGGAAATTCAAGTATTATTTTGCAAAACAGACTGATATGTCAAGTTCTACTGAACCATCACTACTGCTGATGTCAGTGAAGGAGGAGGTAAAAGAAGAAGAATTTGATGATTTCCTGCAAGAGTATCTGTTTGCAAGTAAAAAGGAAGAAGTGCCTGGACTGAGTCATGAATGTAAGACTGAAACAAAAAGATCACCAACCATGACCGGCAAAGAGGAAAATGATTCAATGATGGTAATTAAACAGGAGGATGAATCTGATTTAAGAGAATATGATTGCCTGGCCACCTCGTCTACAAGTAAGTTGCATATTATTTTGTATCATGAGAAACCAAAAAACAACAAAATCATTGCAAACTGTTATTATTTACACCATATGGAATTAGTTTGTACTTAGTTTGTAGTAATATAGCTTTGTAGACACTGTGATGCATCGATAGATACTGTATGGGTGTAATTCAACAAAAATACAATTATACTGTAGTTCTTTGTTTTAATATATAATCCTTGCATTGAAGGAATGTAACAGTGGATTTCCTTTACAAAACAAAACTGAATTTATAGGTACTGGGATGCTCTGAAGGATTATGTGCGTCATTCTTTGGAAGCATACTGTAGAAGTTTAAGTCTCCAACAGTAGAACTATAATTTAGTTCTTTGTTTGCACATTTCACTATATTAGTCTTGCATTTAATGAAGATTTGACTGTATTTTCTTTGAAAAACAGAACTGAAGTCTGAAATGGCAGGATCTACTGAACCATCACAACTGCTGATGTCAGTGAAGGAGGAGCTCAAAGAAGAAGAATTTGATGATTTCATGCAAGAGTATCTGTCTTCATTTCCAAAAGTGGAAGACAAGCCTGGACTGGAACTTGACTGTAAGACTGAATCAGAAAGATCCCCAGCCTTGGCCTGCAAAGAAGAAAAGTCTTCAATGATGGAAATTGAAGAGGAGGATGAATCGGATTTAAGAGAATATGATCGCGATGAATCTCCTACAAGTAAGTTGCAGATTATTTTGTATCATGAGCAACTAAAAGAAAAAGAAAACATTCATTGCGATGTGTTATTTATATTTACAACACCTGCATTTTAGTAAATGTCTTTAATTTAAGGTTTACTCAATAAAATGTAAGATCTGTATAGAGAGTAGGCATAATATGCATGTTACCTTAATCATGGGATACTATTATTGTAACATTTGGAGTTAAAAATATTTCATGCCATTGGAACTCAGACATAGTTATGAATAGGTTATTTAAAAGTTTATTTAAAAACCACTGTCTTTATCTTCTGCTTTACTCAATGAAATGTTAGACCTGTTGAGATAATAGATATACCATGGGAATACCATGATAAAGGGATACTTCTTGTAGTAGGTTGCATATAAAACATTTATAATGCCTACTTTAATTAGTGGTATACTATTTAAGCAAATAGCCAGTCAATCCAAAATACATTTTTACATGAGTTATACTGTGTATTGTTAATGTAACAAATCAAGGATATCAATGATCGAGAATTGAGGATATTATTTAAAAAAATATTTTGTAATGTTATAGGAGATGTTCAAAGGATCCATTCTAGAAAAAGGAGTCCAGAGGACAGAAGAAGGAAAGTCATCAGACATCAGCAACAGAACAAAAGGAACAAAAAACATGAATGCTCCCAGTGTTTCAAAACCTTTGCGGCACCTTCCGCTCTTGAAAATCATGAACGCACACACACAGGAGAAAAGCCACATCAGTGTTCTCAGTGTGGAAAAACCTTTATTCAGATAGGTAATCTCAAGAGACACCAGAATATCCACACGGGAGAAAAGCCACATCAGTGTTCTCAGTGTAGAAAGACTTTTAATCAATTGGGTCATCTCAAGACACACCAGAGGATCCACACGGGAGAAAAGCCACATCAGTGTTCTCAGTGTGAGAAGGCCTTTGCTGAAATGGGTAAACTCATCAGACATCAGAGGATCCATACTGGGAAAAAGCCACATGAATGCTCCCAGTGTTCCAAAACCTTTGCTGCACTTTCCGCTTTTGCAATTCATCAACGAACACACACAGGTGAAAAGCCACATCAGTGTTCTCAGTGTAGAAAGACTTTTAATCGATTGGGTCATCTCAAGGCACACCAGAGGATCCACACGGGAGAAAAGCCCCATCAGTGTTCTCAATGTGGGAAGGCCTTTGCTGAAATGGGTAAACTCATCAGACATCAGAAGATCCATACTGGGGAAAAGCCACATCAGTGTTCTCAGTGTGAAAAGGCCTTTTCTGAAATGGGTACTCTCAAGGAACACCAGAGAATCCATACTGGGGAAAAGCCATATCAGTGTAGTACATGTGGGAAGTGTTTCAGGAGTTGCAAATCACTAACTCTCCACCAGCTGACACATACAGGAGAAAAGCCCCATCAATGTTCTCAGTGTGGAAAGACTTTTAGCCATACGTCTTCTCTCAAGACACACCAGAGGATCCACACCGGAGAAAAGCCATATCGGTGTACTACATGTGGGAAGTGTTTCAGCAGTAGCACATCACTAACTCTCCACCAGCTGACACATACAGGAGAAAAGCCCCACCAGTGTTCTCAGTGTGGAAAGAGATTTAGTCAAATAGGTCATCTGAGTAGACACCAGAGAATCCATTACAGGGAATAGCCGTATCAATTTTCTGTACGTGGGAAGGGTTTTAAATGTAGCTCAGATATAACTGTCCTTTAAGTCACACATCAGATCCAGTTTCATATGATTCTGTAAAATCAGCAATTTCCTATATATTGCAACTTAAATTGTTAACTGTGTTTTTATTTGCACAGAAGTAGCACCTTGATGTTAAACTGACATGTATTGCTGCTTCTTTTGGCTTTGAAATGGCGGTATAAGGTTATGCACAGTCTGTCCCAACCACTACCACTACCAAATTCTAGAGCTGAATATTATTCTTGAATTATTTGCATAAAACTCACTCCTTCAACATACTGAGGGAAAACAAATGTTCAAGATATGAAGAGGCACACTAGTGGATAAATGAGCTCAAGGTTCATCAAAGGATTTATACTGGGGGAAAAGCCTTCCCAATGGTCTCAGTGTGAAAGCCTGATCGCTCCTCAGCCACAATATCACACCAGGAGTTCATACCGGAGCAAAGGCTTTCATATGTTCAGTCTGTGGGAACAGGTTTACTTAAAGCTCTAGCCACGAGAGCTATCTCCAGACACAGACACAGACAGCCATCAGTACAATGCACCCATGATTACACAAAATGTGGATTATAATATGAACTCATGGCTGAGTGGAGGTCTATCCATGAATCATTTACGATCCGGCTACTGATGGGAACGTATGGAATGTAGACACCCATTCTTGCATGTGAGGTCTGTGGTAAAATAGTAATGTCTACTAGTAAGTCGGTGCCTGTGTTTGAAGTGGGATTTCTGCCAAAAATAAAGCTATTAATTAAGTGAATTGTATTTATTATTGTTACATTTGGCACAGAAAAATGAACTGCTCTTAAGACACGTGGTCTTGCTCTAAAGCATCTGTACCGTCAGGTGGTGGCCTGGGTGACAGGGGTCTATAAGATGTACTTGGCCCTGCTAAGGTAGCGGGAGTGGGCAATGGATTCCAGGGAGGGCAGTGAGCAGCCAGTTACCTTTGGGGCTGTGTTGATGACCCTTTGGAGGGCTCTCTTGTCTGCTGCAGTGCAACCGGAGTACCAAGCCGAGTTGCCAGCACTGTAGTTAAGTGCACGTTCGAAAGAGATGTGAAGGCCACCATCAGTTTACACTCCAGGTTGTTTTTCTTGAGTACTCTCAGGAAGTGTAACTGCTGTGCTTTTTTTACTGTCTCTGAGGCGTTGGCAGACCATGAAAGGTTATCTGTTATGTGGGCTTATAGGAACTTGAAGGTGTGGACCTTCTCCACGCAGTCGCTGTTGATGTAGAGTGGGGTCGGATCTGCACTTTGCCTTTTGTAGTCCAGAATGAATTATTCCGTTTTGTGGTGTTCAGTGACAGATTGTTGTCTGAGCACCACACTGTCAGTTTCTGTACTTCATCTCTGTAGGCTGATTGTCATCTTCTGATATGAGCCTGACCACGATGGTGTCATCAGCAAATGTATTGAGGGTGTTGGTGGGATGGGCTGGAGCACAGTAGTGAGTGTACAAGGAGTACAGTAGTGGGCTCAGCACACAGCCTTGTGGAGAGCCAGAGCTTAGCGTGATGGTGGAGGAGAGGTGGGGGCCGAGTTTTACAGTTTGTGGGCGGTTTGTGAGGAAGTCCTACACTACCGTTCAAAAGTTTGGGGTCACCCAGACAATTTCATGTTTTCCACGAAAACTCACACTTGTATTTATCAAATGAGTTGCAAAATGAATAAAAAATATAGTCAAGACATTGACAAGGTTGGAAATAATGATTTTTATTTGAAATATTCATTTTGTCCTTCAAACTTTGCTTTTGTCAAAAAAGGCTCCATTTGCAGCAATTACAGCATTGGAGACCTTTGGCATTCTAGCTGTTCATTTGTTGAGGTAATCTGTAGTAATTTCACCCCACGCTTCCTGAAGCACCTCCCACAAGTTGGATTGACTTTGGATTTTGCGTACCATACGGCCAAGCTGCTCCCCCAACAGCTCATTGGGGTGGAGATCTGGTGAATTTGCTGGCCACTCCATTACAGACAGCATACGAGCTGCCTGCTTCTTCCCTATATAGTTCTTGCATAATTTGGAGGTGCGCTTTGGGTCATTGTCCTGTTGTAGGAGGAAATTGGCTCCAATCAAGCACTGTCCACAGGGTATGGCGTTGCAAAATGGAGTGATGGTCTTCCCGATTTAAAATCCGTTTTACCTTGTACAAATCTCCCGCTTTACCAGCACCAAAGCAGCCCCATGGCGTCAGGCACTCTTCCAGCATCTTTTCACCTGTTCTGCGTCTCACAAATGTTCTTCTGTATGATCTAAACACCTCAAACTTTAAATTCGTCCAGAACACTTTTTTCCAATCTTCCTCTGTCCAATATCTGTGTTATTTTGCCCATATCAATATTTTCTTTTTATTGGCCAGTCTTAGATATAGCTTTTTTCTTTGCCACTCTGCCTATAAGGCCAGCAACCCAGAGTCACCTCTTCACTGTAGAAGGTGACACTGGCGTTTTGCGGGTACCATTTCAAAACTGCCAGTTGAGGACCTGTGAGGCGTCTTTTTCTTAAACTAAACACTCTAATATACTTGTCTCTTTGCTGAGTTGTGCACCGGGGCCTACCACTTCTCTTTCTACTCTGGTTAGAGCCCGTTTCTGCTGTTCTCTGAAGAGAGTAGTATACACCGGTGTAGGAAAAGTACAGTTTCTTCGCAATTTCTCACATGGAATAGCCTTCATGTCTAAGAACAAGAATAGACTGGCGAGTTTCACATGAAAGTTATCTTTTTCAAGCCATTTTGAGAGTATAACCGAACCCACAAATTTGAAGCTCCAGATACTCAACTAGCTCAAATGAAGGCCAAATGTATAGCTTCTCACCCGCAAAACAGTTTTCAGCTGTGCTAACATAATTGCACAAGGGTTTTCAAGGGTTTTCTAGACAGCCTTAGTCTTCTAAGGCGATGAGCAAACACAATGTACCATTAGAACACCGGAGTGATAGTTGCTGGAAATGGGCCTCTATACACACCTATGTAGATATTTCATTAAAAAACATATATTTCCACATAGAATAGTCATTTACCACATTAACAAGGTATAGAGTGTATTTCTGTTTCATTTAATATCATCTTCTTTGAAAAAACGGTGCTTTTCTTTGAAAATTAAGGACATTTCTAAGTGACCCCAAACTTTTGAATGGTAGTGTATATCCAGGTTCAGATGGAGGGGGAGAGGCCTAGAGCAGTTCTTTTGCTGACTAGTTTGTCAGGGATGATTGTATTAAAAGCTGAGCTGTATTCAATGAAGAGCATTCTTATATAGGTTTCACAGAGTTCAAGGTGGCTCAGTGTGGTGTGGAGGGCTACGTTGATGGCATCTTCAGTGACCTGTTTGCTCTGTAAACTGTTGCGGATCAAATGTGGGGGGAAGGGTCGATTTGATGTGACGTTAAACCAGTTTCTCAAAGCACTTCATGATTACAGATGTAATAGGTCTATTCAAGCTGTCGATGGCTGGTTTCTTAGTGACGGGATGATGATTACTGATTTAGGGCAGGGTTGGATGGTGGTTAGACTAAGAGAAAGGATAAAGATCTTGGTTAAGACCCCAGCGAGTTGGTTTTGCATAGGAATTGAGTACCTTTCCAGATGCTCTGTCAGGGCCAGCGGCTTTCCTTGTACTCACTGATTTGAGCACACATCTCACCTTGTGTAGGGTGAGCGTGTGGCTGCTGGGGGTTGGTGGAGTGCAATTGTGGCGGGCCTGTTGACCTCTAAACGGGCAAAGAAATTATTAAGTTCCTCTGCCATTGAGGCATCAGTGTGGACAGTGCTGGTGTTGCTTTTCTTGTAGTTGGTGATGTTTTGAATTCCCTGCCACACTCTCCTTGAATTATTATTCGTGAGATGGTCTTAGATGTTTTCCCTTGTAAAGCCTTCTTGGCATCTTTGATGCCTCTCATCAGGTTGGCTCTAGCAGAACTATACAGGGCCTTGTCACCTGACCTTAAGGCGTAGTTCCGCTCCCGGGTCTCGACCTTGCTTGTCATCCATAGTTTCTGGTTAGGATACACCCGAATCCTTTTGACTGCAGTCACAGTGTCTGTACAATGATCGATGTAGGACAGTACAGTTCCTGTATTTTTCTCCAGGTCCTGTTTATCATAAGAAAGCTTCTAGCGTGTGTTAATATTAACTCATGTTACTATCTATGATTGCTAACTTGTGTCAATAAGAAGCTGCACAGGCACCCCAAGGGCTTCTACCACTTTCTATTATAATTTTACGAGTTAAATTGAGGAGAATGTAACATCAGCTAGATAACTGATCACATTTTTTAAATAATAATAATATATTTAAAATTATTTCATGCCATTTTCATTTTAACATGCCATATAAATGTCAGACCTATTGAGAATAGAGATTCCATGGGAATACCTTTATGATGGGATATAATCCGAGTCTTTAACATTTAAGACATTCAAAATGCCCGACATCCTTTTGTCTCCAGATCTCTTACTCATGTGCTGTTACATTAACAGTTTTTTCTCAGGGTGTTCACGTCTAGCCTAAGGGACTTCCAAGTGATATACTATTATAGCAAATAGCCATTCAATCAAAAATACATTGTTTTCAGTGTTCTTGTGCTAATGTTACAAATAGAAGAGAGATGGGATATTATTTAAAAATATTTTGTAATGTTATAGGAGACCTTCAGAGGATCCATTCAAGCAAAAGGACTACAGGGGAAAGAAGAAAGAAAGTCATCATACATCAGCAATCAAACACAAGGAAGGAAAGACATGAATGCTCCCAGTGTTCCAAAACCTTTGCTGCACCTTTCGCTCTTGCAATTCATCAACGAACACACACAGGTGTTAAGCCACATCAGTGTTCTCAGTGTGGAAAAACCTTTAGTCGAAAGGGTGATCTCAATATACACCAGAGGATCCACACCGGAGAAAAGCCATATCAGTGTTCTCAGTGTGGAAAGGGTTTCAAAAGTAGCAGTGAACTTAGAATCCACCAGATGACACATACTGGAGAAAAGCCACATCAGTGTTCTCAGTGTGAAAAAACCTTTAGACAAAATGGTGATCTCAAGAAACACCTGATGATACATACTGGGGAAAAGCCATATAAGTGTTCTCAGTGTGGAAAGGCCTTCACTGAAATGAGTAAACTCATTACACACCAGAGGAGCCATACTGGGGAGAAGCCATATCATTGTTCTCAGTGTGGAAAAACCTTTAGTCAAACAGGTCATCTCAAGAAACACCAGATGATCCACACCGGAGAAAAGCCATATCATTGTTCTCAGTGTGGAAAGGCTTTTAGTCAAAATGGTGATCTCAAGATACACCAGAGGATCCACACCGGAGAAAAGCCATATCATTGTTCTCAGTGTGGAAAAACCTTTAGACTAAAGGTTGATCTCAAGAAACACCTGATGACACATACTGGAGAAAAGCCACATCAGTGTTCTCAGTGTGGAAAAACCTTTAGTCAAAAGGGTGAGCTCAAGATACACCAGAGGATCCATACTGGGGTAAAGCCACATCAGTGTTCTCACTGCGAGAAGGCCTTTGCTGTAATGAGGAGTCTCATTAGACACCAGAGGATCCATACTGGGCACAAGTATTATCAGTGTTTTCAGTGTGAAAAGGCCTTTACTGAAATGGGTAATCTCAGGAGACACCAGAAGATCCATACTGGGGAAAAGCCACATAAGTGTTCTTAGTGTGTAAAGGAATTTCGTCAAAAGGGTGATCTCAAGAAACACCAGAGGATCCACACCGGCGAAAAGCCATATCATTGTTGTCAGTGTGGAAAAACCTTTAGTCAAAAGGATGATCTCAAGAAACACCTGATGACCAATACTGGAAAGACTTTTTAAATGAAAGGGTCATCTCAAGGCACACCAGAAGATCCACAGTGGAGAAAAGCCACATCAGTGTTCTCAGTGTTTGAAGGTCTTTACTGAAATGAGTTAACTCATTAGACACCAGAGGATCCATACTGGGGAAAAGCTACATCATTGGTCTCAGTGTGGTAAGACTTTTAGACAAATTCGATGTCTCAAGCCACACCAGATGATCCATACTGGGGACAAGAACCTCACAAAAATACGTGATATATGCAAAGACTGAAATATACACCAATCAAATATTACCAACCTTGACCTGCAATGAGGAAAGTCATGTATTTATGGTAATTAACAAGAAGAAATTCTTCACCATTTATATTTAATGGCCTGAATGTTAGTTTGTTGGCTTTAAGTTGTGCTCGCTTTAAGAGATGCAATGGGAATATCTTTACCATGGGCTACTATGAGCTGGGTATTGTTGCTTATTCTGGCCTCCTAATGGTTGTATATGGTAATGCACAGTCTGTCCCAGCCACGGCCATTCCCCCCATTCATCTAGTGTAAAGTGTGTGAAGGATTGAAAACTGCATTGAAGTTAACTTGATGTTATAAATTTGGTTGATATCCACAAGTTAGGTGGATCTATGCCTGTTATCTCTTTAAAAGATAAACCATCTTCTGACATATTATGTAATTCAATTGTGAAATTGGAAATACTGTAAGAAACGTGATATTGAACATATTTTTGTTTCCATGTGAAATATTGCTGTGTCTATATGCATTCAGCCATTCAACTTGCTTGGATAAAGCATGTCAAAATAAATATCTGTTCCCAACATCTGTCATATTGATGTTTTATTTGAGTGAGTCAAGGAATAGTGAACTCATTTTTATTTTTTATTTAAAATGTTAGGGGCAATGTGAGCAAACAGTTTGTGAAACACTTATATAACGAGCTAGATATGTAAGCATAATGCTGAAATGCTGAATCAACTGAAATAATATTTGTATTACCGTGTTTTTAGCCAAATATAAAACAGTGCTACGCTTGGTTTGAAAAAATCTTTGATAGCCAGCCAGATAATATCATATTATGTAAATGTACGTAGATATTGGGTGAAACATAGACAGTTTATTAATGGCTTGTTTTAAAAGTTGTGGTCAACAGTTGTATCATTAATACAAATATCACTCATATTCTAGTTGGGCAAGATACTTCACTGCTTCCCAGAGTCAAAAAAAATAAAATAAATGACAAGTCCTTGAACATGAAGTTTGAAAACTGGAGACTTTCTTCTGATTACCACTCCCCTCAGCCTTTCTCTCCCATCACATCTCAGTTCACACACCCACCCCACCCCCTGCTATACTCTTTTGTATAGTTTCAGCAGGTTGAGCTATGATCATGCCCACCTGAGGACCACCAGAGGTGTAAATGGCACTCATGGACATGGAATCCCTGGCCTTAATCCCTTGGCACTCAAGTTTGCATTCCAAACGTTCCTGCAGCTGATTGCTTAGATTTGAACCCAGAGAGAGTATGCACTATATTAGGGGAATAGGGGAATCTGAATTTACCTTTGAACCCAGAGAGAAGGAGCACTATAGTAACAACACATAGGGGGGTCTGAACTTACCTCAGTAAGTAGGCACTAGGATGCTCTGGATGAATACAGAACCCACCAATTGAGAGAAATGACAGCATTATAAACTGAAAAATCAAACAGTTACTTCAGCTAAAAGCCTGGGTCTTTTTTATTCCTGATGGTGGAAGGACGGGTGACTCTGGGTAGATTCACCTACTGCTCCCCTATCTGTAGTAATGTTGCAGCTCATGCAGTCACAGACCCAAGTCATATCAACTACTCTACAGTAAGGCCTCAGATTCCATTCTCAGATCACAGCCATGTCACATTAAGTCTCAAACCTGAAACATCCTCTGAAACAGGTAAACAAACTATATCCTCTCCAAACACAATTTCGGTCTCTCTCAATATTAGGCTGAAAAATACAAATTGAAAATAGGATCCGCACATTTTTGTTTTTAAAGACTATACAGAGATCCTGCTCAAGAACCATTGATTGATAAATTGCACAAACTAGTATCAAATTTAAAGTACAAACAAATAATCTGAATGCTCATGTATCAAACCACTAGCTGATAATGATTCCTTCTACAAAAAATCGAATTGAGCAAAAGTGTGTGAGACATTAGTGTGCAATGAAGACGTTGTATGATGAAATGAAAATGAACTGCAGGGGAGCACTACAGACAGCCACTGCTAAAACCCTGATGGCCAATGACCAGATCAAGCATAGCACTGCTGATAGCTGAATGTTGAAGATTAGTTGTATTGTAAAACGTTGTTATTTGGTCTGGTTTATTTGTTTATACGTTTTTTTAGTTGGTGTCCTGCCAAGAATAAAAGAATAAGGCTGCTACCACTCGGCGGGAGGAAACATAGCATTGTCATTGAAAAGGGTAGACACAGAAAAACATGACTACCTCGAAAAAACAGTCTATGTTTTTTAGGCTGCTACCACTCGGCGGGAGGGAACCAAGCATTGTCATTGAAAAGGGTAGACACAGAAAACATGACTAAAACAGTCTCTGCACTCACTGTATTAAATGGGGTAGTGGATGAAGGTTTTCTTTTCCTGACAGAATGTAATGAGTACAACAACATGAGGGAGACCTACTTCTCAAGAAGAGAGGACATTTGCTCTGGGTTTACAAAAAAAAAATAAGAAAAATTATAATTTCTCCTGTGTGAAGCAATGCATGTGGGAAGGATTACAAGAAAAGATCACATCTCACCACCGATCAGATCACACAAACCAAATATAAGTCATATAAGTTAAGAGTGTGGAGATACAGTAACTTAAGCCAATGTCTGCTTTTATGATACACCAGAGGGTCTGTGAAACTTCATATTTCTGTTGTACTCTTAATATAGGGAACCTAATCAAAGCTGAGCAGAATACTCTACTGTTGATTAGCCCAAACCCTCTTATCCTTTCCTGTTTTATCATTTACATGATTTGTGTTTATTCCTGTTGTATTCTTCAAGGACGGTACACAATGCAAATGCCCTTAAATTTTACTTCAGCTGAGCATTACATTGCCACCGACAGTGAAAACATGACCAAATAAATAGTAGTCAGAGGGAACTGGGGTAAATGTCTGGCATTCTAGTGCATATGATAATGCCCTCTCCATACTTAAAACAATAATAAAGATTCTTAGGTCACCTGGCTTCTATTTAACTTAGTTTTGTGCTGTTGTTTTTATAAAGTGAGGCTTCACACTGGTATGTAGGTCTGATACTACCCTTATATAATTATTATAATACAAACACAGAGGCTTCCTACAATTAACCAACCTACCCAATCCTACCCTAACACCTTTCAGTTCACACCTCCACCCCACCCCCACCTACTCTGGAGATTCTGCAGGCTGAGCTATAGCCACGCCCACCTTAGGGCCATCAGATTTGTAAACGGTCCTCATAGACATGGAATCCCTTCCCATAATCCTTTTGGCATTCTAGTTTGCATTCCAAAGATTCCTGTAGCTGATTGGATGAGCCACCCTTTTAAGGCAGACACTGGGGTGGTCTGGAACTACAGTTTGTACATGTAACTCAAAGACAGTACAGCTCTACTGCAGTTCTTGTTGGCACATCTTCATTATATTAGTCCTGTATTAAAGGACAGTTCAAGGATTTCTTTTGCAATACAGAACTAGAATGTCAGGATCTACTGAACCATCACAACTGCTGATGTCAGTGAAGGAGGAGATAAAAGAAGAAGAATTTGATGATTTCCTGCAAGAGTATCTGTCTTCATTTCAGAAAGTGGAAGAAAAGCCTGGACTGGACCATGACTGTAAGACTGAATCAGAAAGATCCCCAACCTTGGCCTGCAAAGAAGACAAGTCTTCACTGATGGAAATTAAAGAGGAGGATAAGTCGGATTTAAGAGAATTTGATCAAAATGATTCTCCTACAAGTAAGTTGCAGATTATTATGAATCATAAGAAACTAAAAGAAAAAAAAACACAAGCATTTATATGTGTTTTTTATATGGCCAATACCTGCATTTTAGTGAATGGCTTAAACTTGGGATTTACCCAATAAAATGTGAGTAGACATAATATGCATATTACCTTAATCATGGGATACTATTATTGTTACATTTAAAAGAGAGAAAGTGTCTGTCTCCAGTTCTGGCTGTTCTAGCCAATAGCAAATAATAAAAAGATATTTAGAAATATGAAGAAATTATTTGTATAATGATAGATATGATGGTTAATATGACGTGAATATGACATCATGTTAATATTAAGCTCTAAGGGCACCTAGAGGATTCCTGCCTATCATAGCTTTTTAGCTATCTTTCACAAACGTAGGGGAACCATCTAATTCTGCGGCTTCTAGTGAGTGTTTCATGCCATTGGAACTCATACATTTTTACTATTAGGGAACCATCTTCACATTTGGTCGCTTCTAGTGTGTATTTCATGCCATTTGAACTCAGAGAGTTACTGTTATGAAAAGGTGATTTAAAAGTTGATTAAAAAACCTGGCTTTATCTCCTGCTTTGCTCAATGAAATGTGAGACCTGTTGAGAGAATAGAGATACCATGGGAATACCATAAAAAGGGATATTTCTTGCAGTCGGTTGAATTTAAAACACTTAAATGCCTACGTTAAATTTGCATTTCAAGAGATATACTATTTAAGCAAATAGCCAGTCAATCCAAAATACAACTGTTTTCAGTGTTATACTGTGTATTGTTAATGTATCAAATCAAGAATATCAATAATGGAGAATCGAGGATATTATTTTAAAAAATACGTTGTAATGTTATAGGAGACGTTCAAAGGATCCATTCTAGCAAAAGGAGTCCTGAGGAAAGAAGAAAGACAGTCATCAGACATCAGCAATCGAACACAAGGAAGAAACAACATGAATGCCCCCAATGTTTCAAAACCTTTGAAACACCTTCCTCTTTAGCAATTCATCAACGAACACACACAGGAGAAAAGCCCCATCAGTGTTCTCATTGTGGAAAGGCTTTTAATCACATAGGTTATCTCAAGACACACGAGAGGATCCACACTGGGGAAAAGCCATATCATTGTTCTCAGTGTGGAAAGACCTTTAGTCAAACAAGTCATCTCAAGATACACATGATGATCCACACTGCTTTGTGTGGGAAGGGTTTCAAAACTAGCAATGAACTTAGAATCCATAAAATGACACATACTGGAGAAAAGCCACATCAATGTTCTCAGTGTGGAGAGACTTTTAGTCAGATATCTACTCTCAAGAAACACCAGATGACACATAATGGTGAAAAGCCATATCAGTGTTCCGCATGTGGGAAGGGTTTCAGGAATAGCAAATAATTTATTATCCACCAGATGACACATACTGGAGAGAAGCCACATCAGTGTTCTCAGTGTGGAAAGACTTTTATTCATACGTCTCATCTCAAGAGACACCAGATGACACATACTGGGGAAAAGCCATATCATTGTTCTCAGTGTGGAAAGACCTTTGGTCAAGCGGGTAATCTCAAAAGACATCAGAGGATCCACACTGGAGAAAAGCCACATCAGTGTTCTCATTGTGGAAAGACCTTTCCTGAAATGTCTAATCTCAAAATACACCAGCGGATCCATACTGGAGAAAATCCACATCAGTGTTCTCAGTTAAGTCAGAAGTGATAACTGCAAATACTGAAATATACACCAATCAAATATCACCAACCATGAACTGCAAAGAAGAAAGTAATGTATTAATGGAAATGTATGCAAAAAAAGAAGAAATCCATCATCATTCAATAAAATAAAGTATACAAATGTATATTTCATTCAAATTATTGAGGATCTGGATAGTGTAGACTGCTCTGAAGAATAGGAAGACACCACATGTATGACTGTCCCTTATGTGAAGGTCTATAAACTGATGGAGCATTCTTTTCCCATACACATTTAGTAAAAATCAGTGGATTTTCCCTGTGTATGTGTGTTTGAAGTGTAGACAAACATCCATTTGATGTCTTTTTTCTATAGTTTGGTATTGAAAGAATTCCATGAATCATTGATGAGCAGACTATAGATGGTGATGTTTGAAAAATAAGACACCCTTTCATTCTAATGATGCTTCTGTGACATGTAATGCATATTTGATTTTGAATGTTTGCTGCTGAATCTCTATGTCGGTTTGAGTCTGTTCCACTGTTAGTATGATTGCTGCCAAAAATAAAGGTTTTTATAGAATGCATTTATTGCTGTTGTATCATTTATACAAATATTCCACATTTTGTAATTGGGCAAGATACTCCACTGCCACCCAGAGTACAAAAAAAAAAGTCAAGTCCTCGAACATGAAGTTTGAAAACTGGAGACGGGGAAAAGTCATATTAGTTGTCACAGTGTGGAAAGACCTTCACTGATATGTCTAATCTCAAAAAACACCAGCGGATCCACACTGGGGAAAAGCCATATCAGTGTCCTCAGTGTGGAAAGACTTTTAGACAAATGAGATGTCTCATGACACACCTGATGATCCATACTAGGGACAAAAACTTAACCAAATAAATACTGAAATATACACCAATCAAATATCACCAACTTTGACCTATAAATAGTGCTTTACTCAAACTAAATGGAAAATGTTCTATTGCTGGGTAACTTCAGCAGTCACTGAAGAAGAACACATGGCTGAATGCAGGTGTTTATATGAGTCGCTAATGATCAAGCTACTATTTCAGTTTCTTTTCCTGACAGAATGCTGTAAAGAGACACCAGAGGATCCATTAAACTTTATACTTCTTTTGTACTCTAAATATAGAGAACTTAATCACAGCTGAGCAAAATTATTGTTTATCAGCCCACCCCCTCTTATCCTTTCCTTTTTTTAATCATTTACATGATTTGTGTTTATTTCTGTTGTATTCTTCAAGGAAGGTAAACAATGAAAAGGCCCTTACTTTTTACTTCAGCTGAGCATTACATGACCACCCTGGGTCAAAACATGAACAAATAAAAAGTATTCAAAGTGGTGTAGGCTTCCATTCATAGTATTATGATATCTAAGTGACTTAGTTACCCTAATATTTTCTTATTGTTTGCCTTTGAATCTCTGTTCTCACGAGTCTGTTCCTGTGTTTTCAGTGGGAATACTGCCCATGATCCCCTTTGTAATGAAGTGCATTATATTGATTTCTGTTCTATTATTAATGTAGGGCTCTTAAGCATGGGAGTGCTTCTATCATTCTATCAGGACAAGATACAACATTGTTCTTTGCCCAGGGCCTCCAATTTGCTTATAAAGTCCCTGCCACTGCCTCCCACATTCAAAGAAAAATAACAAATTAAAAGTGTTCAGTGTTAAAGGGAGCTTAATGTCCGGGATACTGGCGCCAATATATGACCCTCACAGCACTTTAGCATAACCTAAGAAACTTTTATTATTTTATTTCTGTTTAACTTTGATGTTTTCTTGTGTGTCCACACTGGTATGCAGTTGTCATATTATATGTATCCTCTATCCTCATATCAAGTTAGATTCAGTTCACTCAGGACTCTACAACAAACTGTCTCTGCACTTTTATCACTGCTGTCACTTTAGTTTACCACCACTTACTGTTCTACTTGCACTGCTAATGTAACAAATACATCTTACAGGATGCTTTTTGCTGCCATTACCAAATTGCCTTTTTTGCACTACCATAACTTCACTTTTTAAGAAAACGTGTGCTGCTGTACGTTTATCTGATGTTCTACTTAGTATTGTGTAATGCCTTGTCTGTATGCTCTACTAAGTATTAGGTAATGTCCTGTCTTATCTGTTGTGCCTGTGCGCTTTATATGTTTCACCGTGGGAGAGTGGGGAACGTTCTATCGATTATTTTGTATGTCTTGAAATGTGAAGTAATTGACAATAAAGCTACTTTGACTTTACTTATATAAAATATACACCAACCAAATATCACCAACCTTGACCTGTAAATAAGTCGTTTATTGATGGAAATTAAAGAAGAAGTAATTCATCACCCTTTTATTAACATTACATCTAGGGGTCTGTATTAAAGCTAGTTACCCACTAATTGGGTCTATGGCGTCTATATGGCTTCTTTACCCGCAGGTTTATATTATAATGTATGCTAGTGTATGGGTATGTGGATAAGAGTCTCTTCCTGTTTCTTTAGTGGGCATCTATAAAAAAAAAATTCTTTGAATTGACTCATGTGACTTGTATTTATGTCTGTTGTATTCTTAATGTAGGGTACCTAATCATAGGAGTGCATACATTGTAGTTGAGCAAGATATTCAACTGCCTGTTTAGTCTTATAAGAGCAGAATATTTACATAGAATGTACATGGATCCCAGTAAATCAAAACAGTAGACGCACTTGCAAAGCGCAGTAGACCAGAGATCAAATTAATTATTAAAGACGCCATGAACAAGATATGGAAGGAAGTATGGCATAAAGAAGATAAAGGTAGACATGTATGCATCATTAAAGTAGGTCAATTCACAATAGTATGCAGTTGGCAGGAGGAAACCTTGTTAACAATAGTGGTTTTAGTTTAATAGGTAAACATCAGTCTGGGCCATGTTTTTACCATGGGGACATTTTTAAATATTACACAAATACGTTTATAATACAAGGCATATGCGAAAAAGCTGAAGTGGCAAAATATGGGTTGGCATTAAACAGCCCACTGAGGTTAGCACCTGGGCTTTAGTTTTCTGTTTTCCAATGATATTCACACCCCAGTCCACTAGATGGCGGTAATGTGCTAAAAATGCAACCTGCTAACAGACTGAAAAGAGGAAGCAAAGAAGAATTCGAGCGTAAAACGAAGCACACGGATGTTATTGTCGAATTAGCCTGAGTTCCCGCAGGCGAACGTTAATCGTAATACCTCTAAATCCCGAGGCGTTTAAAAGGAACCGAAGACGATTGTAGGATAAGTTTAAAAGCGAGAGTATCGGACTGTTACCGCGACTGACCAACGCCTAACAACTTTGTGTGGAGTTCCCTTTTTAATAGGTAAGTCAAGTTGTGATATAATACATATGCCATGATAACGTGGGCTATGCAATACAAAGATCTGATGTGTGTAAAGTTAACAAGGGAAGCTCATAAGCTCCTAGATGCCTAACAGCACCGTGAGTAAAAGTTCGATTTTGGAAAGGTTTTCCACGTCACATGTGCCTGTTGTGCTGCTAACTAGTCAAGCTGAATACAGCGTATAAGCTATATTGTATCTACATATTTTAAGATCGATAGACTTCTGTAAAACAGGGTATACCAGTGCATGCAAGGCAACCACGTTTCAGAATCCACATTTAGTGCAATTCAATGCATGCAGACAAAGGAGAAGGAAAAGGGGAAGTGACTGCGTGTGTGTTTGTATCTGTGTCTGCGTGCGTGCGTCTGTGTCTGTCTGAACGGGAAGAGAGTTGTGTAAGTACTGATATTTTGGAGTATAGAGCGATAGAAAGATATGCAGTATGCAATGTGAAACTGTCAGAGTGATAAGGAGTTCAAGATAGATAGATCGATAGATAGATTATATTTGTGCACTCTTCTCTTCTACAAACAACTGCTCCTTCCTTTCTGTCAGACAACCATTTGGAAGTGGCATGATTCAGATTTTAATTCACATCAATGCAGTTGGACGGTAACTATTCAATGCTATTGTGTGTTCCAAATACTTTACAACATATCATGATTGTTTCTTTAAAAATTAGTTATTTTATACATTTCTATATTGTATTCTATTTTATACTTTTGTGCATACCCCCATCATCAAGCGTGGATCTTGCAGTTATTTAAATATGATAATAATAATAATGCATTTTATTTGTAACTCACTCTTCATTCAAAATCATGACTGGAGTATCTTGACTGGAGTATCTTGCTCAGCTAGAATGTTTGTATTTCTATGATTAATGAATAATACTAGTGATGGCGAAATGAAGCTTCATGAACCCTCGAAGCTTTCCAGCCAGACGTGTCGAAAAAAGGTTCACTACTCGAAGCGTCATTCGCTCTCTAGTGACACCTGCAGGTCAATAAAAATACGGTGTAAGAAAAATGTTCTCGGGACAGTGAATTTGTTAAATTTGTTGTGGTGCGCAAGGCCTGCTAAAATAACATGCACACAAACGTATGGTGGAAGAAAAAGTTTCTCCATTATTTCAAATTTCATTGTAGGCGAATACAATGACAATAAAAGATTTATTTTTGTATTCTTTGTTCTAATAATAGTTCGATCTGATCTTAAAGAAATATAAGGTGGCACAACGGTAAGCCTTCAACGTTAATCTGTTTAGTTTCGAATCCTGACCAAAGCGAATTTTAAACAGTGCTTTAGATTAAAATAAAAAGCCTGTTAATTATCTTTACTCTCTATGCCGTTGGAACAGAGTGAAAGTGCTTTTTGAATACTGGTCAGTAGGCTACTTTTGTAAAGCCAATGAGTGCTTTTGGACAACTGGTCAGTGCAGGGCAACTGGATCAAGTTATTTCTCTTCCTAACTAGCTCTATAACTCTATCTCAAATATTATATAGCCTACCTACTACCAACAACACCAAACAATCTAAATCTCCAACTACAGCTAAATCTCCAACTATCGCCAATTCTCCAACCACTGACAAGAACTACCACGAATACAAGATGAGTTTTGGGACGTCGTATAGTCGAAGCGTCCCGCGAAAAGTGAACGAACGAACCACTTGGTGAAGCACTTGATTCAAATGAGGCTTCAGACGTCACCGGTGACGTCATTTCGGCAAAACGATACAAGCCTCGATACGCGCTCCGGTGAGGAAGTGCTTCATTTTCACGACACAAGCTCCGAAGCCTCGGGTTCATTTGTAACATCACTAAATAATACAACATAAATGAATGGGAGCCTATATTTCATACAGACCCGTCAGTACCCTGATCATCAGTTATTCATGTAAACATCTGCATTCAGCCATGCATTCCTGCTCAATGACTGCTGTCTTATGACCCAAATGTATACAATGGTTTAATTTGACCATGCGTTACTGCTCAGTAACTCCTCAGTAACTCCTGAAGTTACCCAGCTATAGAAACCCTCTTCTTCAGTCTGTATTTCATGATGGATCCAGCAACTATCCACTGGGGCTTCTACAGTAACACATTATCTGAAACCCCTATCATAAGATTCTATTGACCTTGTCATGATTTTTTATTATTATTATGGGTATATGGGATCTGGCATGGGAATATGGAATATGGCATGGGTATCCCAATCTGACAAGTTGCTTAGTATTCCTTAACTTCCTAAAAGGTAGCCTACATTTTTTTTCTAATTTCCTAACCAGCTAGTATCGGACCAATACTGAGTATAGTCCCTAGTCACAACCATACCTCTCTCTTCTAGGGGTTTATAACATGTGTAATCAATTGGACTCTTCTAAGTAGCTTAACGTAGAAGTGTTTGTTAAATATTTGCTGAAATGATAAATGTTATGAAATGGCATGTGTGGTTAAGAGTTCATCATCATGGATCCGGGGGGTAACATTATGAAATGTTATTCGATGCTAAACTTTAAAGTAACACTAGGCAACAGTTTGACACCTATGATATATGGTTTTATAGGCAACTAGTTTTGGTACCATCCTCAAATTAATTTTGGTAGCATATGGTCATGTGAAGGACCTGTTTCTTCCCCAATATCCATCAGGGATACATGCACTATGTAGTTCTGTGTGACAGGCTGGTACAACCTGCACAAATGGAAGAAAAGCTTTTTCACGCATGACATTGCCAGCTAAACAGGCACCAGATAGTGTGTTGGCACGCACACACACACACACACACACACTCATTAGTCTTGTTTGAAATTACTCACAAAACTCACACAATCACACAATCAGTCACTCACTCACACTCTCACTCACACCTTGTCTCTCATACACTCTAACACACTAATTAGTTTTGTTTGAATTACTCACAAAGCACACACACGCTCGCTCGCTCACATACACACTCACATACACACACAAATTAATCTTGTTTGAATTACTCACAAAGTCAACACACAGGTATCAAATGAAAGAGCTGACCATGTGGATTGCAATGACGTCAGTAACTTGCTTGTGTGTGAGTGTGTGTGGTGACCTTATAATAACTTTTTGCTTTACAATGACGCCAGTAACGTGCTTCAGGAACAAAGCATATAGGAGTGATCATAATGTGAAAACATACAATTCAATAAGGTCACAATCATTGGTGATTATATAACCTTGGACAGCTAAAAGCGATCACCCACCCTAATGTACCTAGCGGCAGATAAAAGCTAATCACCCACCAAAATGTACCTAGCATCAGATGAAAGCTAATCACCCAACTAAATGTACCTAGCGGCAGATATAAGCTAATCACGTCTTTGTTCAAGGAAGCGAACAGGTGCAGGTCACCGCCACCAAACAAGCAAGCTTCATCATTTTGCTTATGGTGAGTAACAATAACGGTAAAACTGGAATGTCTTTGATCTGGAGCCTTAGCTAGCAGTGTCAGCAAGTTGGCAGTAAAGGTTAGCTAGCTAATGTTAATGTGATGTCAATGTATCTGCATAGACAGCAGAGGGAAATTGCTCCCCAAAATATTTGTACATTTCCTTCACTAATGAAGGCTTCCTGATTATGATGGAAGATAATAGCAGATCTGGATAGCCCTGAATGTACTGAGAAGTAAAAATTGCTTTTAGCACACACACCTCTTATATAGACCAATATATAGCACGTATGGCTACATTCTTATATAGACCAACATATAGCACGTATGGCTACATTCTTATCTAGACCAACATATAGCACGTATGGCTACATTCTTATTTAGACCAACATATAGCACGTATGGCTACATCCTTATATAGACCAACATAGTATGTATGGCTTCAGGGGTTTTTCTAGAAAAAAATAGTAGCAGGGAGCAGACCCCTGCAACGCGCCGAGGGAGCAACGCGACCGAGGTAGCGACGCGCCCGAGTCAGGGGATGGTGTGGAAGGGGGGTCTCCCCCCTTCCACGGTGCGAAGCCTTTGAAAAATGAATGATAAAATGGTACATTCTGAGGCTATCTTAGAGAGAAATTCTAGCTCTTGTGGTCATCCTGAAAAACTAAAATACTATCAACTTTTGGTAGACTTTGGTAGACCTTAAAATCTGGTAGATTTTTTTTGAAAATAACCTTTTAAATAGTGTCCTCTGGTGGGTTTTAGGAAGAGAAATTAACAAATTTAGATTTAAAATATGGCACAAATATAAACATATTGAAGACATCTGCTGGGATTTTGTTTTGGATGTGTGTGAAGCAGGAGCGTCCACACCTGGGAGAGAAAGCTTAGGAGCAGCTACCCTTTTCCTCCACATATTTATGTGAGGCCTCATTCTCTGCAATGACTGTGATCAAAACAAAGCATTGGAACAGAATGTGCCTCCAGAAGAGCTTTATCACAGCAGTTGCTTCCCCTTTTTTGAAAATAAGCTTTTAAATAGTGTCCTCTAGTGGGTTGTAGGAAGATCAATTAACGAATGTAGATTAAAAATATGGCACAAAAATAACATATTAAAGACATCTGTTGAATTATAGTTAATGTCAGATATCCTCTGCTCAATTTTCAAACTCTCCCTCACTATATTACTTTTTTGCTCGAGCAATATTCCGTCACACCTGATACGATGCCAACGTGACCGTTTCAGAGTAGCCTACTTCAGAGTACATTTCCAAAAAAACGAGTCTGTTTCTCTGACTGACGTTTCAAAGTATGTACCTTGTGCCTGCCCAGCTCTGTGCCTTTAGGAACTCCAGGGCTATGTTAGCATTGTGTGTGGAGAGACGGAGCTCCAAGTTTGAGGCTTTAAAATGCGACAGTGACGTCTGGCATATTTAGCAGAGGGGTTTAACATTTCGCTCCGCAAATAATTCCTCCCATTCAGGCAAGAACGTATCTTCATATTTTCGTTTAGCTTTACGCTTTGCTGGATCCATGGCATTCTATCAGTAGATACTGCTAGTCTGGCTAGTAACTTTCTGAGACGGTGCACACATTAGAATGTTTAATGTTTGGAACATTAACGTTACTTGAAGACATCTCTCAAGATCGCGTGAAGACAAAATATACATGAATAAATACCCCATTCAAATTAGGCAGCTTTTTGTCTGTATTTCCAAATATATTGCGTGCAAAATATGCATTTTAGATGTTTGTTTTACAATATGAAAATTCTGTACACCAAGAGAAAAGTGAGTGACCACTCGAGCTGCAGCCGAGCCGCACGTCAGCCGGCAAAGCTGCTAATAACTTTAACGTTAGCATGTCAACATGTCGACTCGGTCTGGGAAACTCCAATTCGGATCGGAATATTTTTGGAGTAATTATAAGTTATTTGAGGATCAGACACATTGTCAGGTGATGGTGTTGGGATATTTTTGCGGAGAAAAGATCGTTTTGAGAAATAGTGTATGTTGTACAGCAGCATGTAAGTACAGATCCAAGTCTGACAGGTTCAGTCGGCATTTCGGTAGGAGGGCGCACGCCGGGAGTATCGGGGCGCAGCGCCCCTGTTCCCTTGTTTAGAAAAAACCCTGTGGCTTCATTCTTATATAGACCAACATATAGCATGTATGGCTACATTCTTATCTAGACCAACATATAGCACGTATGGCTACATTCTTATCTAGACCAACATATAACACGTATGGCTACATTCTTATTTAGACCAACATATAGCACGTATGGCTACATCCTTATATAGACCACCATATAGCACGTAAGGCTACCTCTTACATAAAGCACGTATAGCTATATCTTACATAAAGGTAGCACAACTGCCTTCCTTCATATAGCATGTATGTCTACCTCTAAGTTTAGCCCGCGGCTGTAAGAGTTTAGATAAGCAATCTGACTAAAATGTGCTGCATTGATATGTTAAAGTAGAATGTGAATGTTATGCAACTAGAGACGGTGAACCAGTCCCAGTAACAGAAACTGTCTGATTTGAGCCTAGCACTTAAATCAAAGCTTAAGGTTCATCAGAAAATATATCGGATTATTTTTTAAGATTTGTTTTTGGGCTTTTATGCCTTTAATTGACAGATCAGTGAAGAATGAGAGGGAGAAGAGGTGGGGAGTGGACAGGATATTCAAACCCAATCACCAACGTTTTCTCACAAATTCAGCTCTAAACTAGGGATGCAAATGATTAATCGACTTTAGATTAATTGTCGATTAAGAGGTTGCTCGATCAAAATGTATTAATCACGATTAATCGCTAGAGGGCGCTATTGAGGGAGAAAATGTTTTTTTTTTTTTTTTTTTTTTTTTTTTTTTTTTTTTTAGGCAGAAAAAATTTGTGGAGTATTCAGTTGAGGATTGTTGAGGATTTCCCAATGAATAGCCTAGATGCAGTTTCTTCATAATCTATAGGCCCAATAATATTCTGTGTGGCTCTCTATTTAATTTCTTCTATTCTTTTTTTTTTTATGTCAAGATGCAAATGCAAGAACTGAGCCAGTCCATAATTTTTAATTTTTTTTTAAATTAAAGAATGTATTTTGTTATACCATAAAAAAACTTTTCTTCTTTCTTTTCCTAATGCATAATTACTTGAGGAATGTATAATAGAATATAATAGAATATAATTATCATAATGAAATGTAATATAATAACTCAACTATTTAGCTGATATTTTTAAAGGCCCTATTGAAGCACTGAATCTCAGGTGAAAAACGCTGCTTATCAATTAATCGAAAGTCGATCGATAAGATTATCAACTAATGATTAATGAATTAATCGATAATTTGCATCCCTACTCTAAACACTTCTAACACGTAGCGGCCAATTGGGGCATCTTGTGTTACTTTTTAGGGATTTCACTTTTTTCTTGCCCCTGTTCTGATTAACATTTCTTCCTGACTTACAGGGAGTCTTTCCTTGCCCCTGTTGCCATTGTGCTTGCACTAAGGTGGTTCAGGCTCTGGGCTCTGTAAAGCGACTAGAGACAATTGTATTGTTATGGCGCTCAGCGGCGCTATATAAGTAAAATTGAATTGAATTGATGATCGGGCTACTGATTGGGACGTATGCACTGTAGACACCCGTTCATGCATATGATGTCTGCGTTACTCTGTGACCTACATGGTTATATTGCAATGTCTGTGCCTGTGCTGTTAGTGTGATTACTGAAAAAATAAAGCTAATAATTAAGTGAATCGCTGGATCCATCATGACATTTATGCAGACTGAAGAAGAGGGCTCCTATAGCTGGGTAACTTCAGTAGAGTGAGACAAGTAGTTTGGATAGTTAGCTTTCTGCACACTGAAGAGGAGGGTTTTAGGGTATTAGTATACATACAAACATTCACAGACACATACCCATATGCCTACATAAATACACACACTAACATACAGTTTAAAAAGCTTTGAGGAACAATGGAAGGTTTCTTCAGTTTACCAGCCCAGCCCACCTACCCCATAACCTTTTAGTTCACACCTCAAACCCACCTACCCTTCCCTGCCCAATCACCTCTCAATTTACACATCCAGGAATGGCCCATCTACCCATCTTGGTGTGTCTAAAGGTTGAACCCTGACCACGCCCACTTGAGGATCATCAGACGTAAACAATGTACACAGAAGTCCTTCCCATATTCCTTTGTCATTCTAAATGGCATCCCAAAGTTCCTGCAGCTGATTGGTTAGGCTTGCATCCAATAATCTGATGGATCAGGCGGAAGAATCACTATATAAACACCACATAGGGGAGTCTCACAATTGGGAAGGGACGGACAACAGTAAAGCTATACTGTAGGTCTTTGTTTAACCATATCATCCTTCTGGATTTCCTTTGCAAAACAGGACTGAACTGAAAGGAACTGAGATGATCTGAAGGAGTTTGTGTGTAATTTTCTACAAGCCTACTGTAGAAGTGTAAGTCTCCAAAAGTACAACTATACTGTAATTCTTTGTTTGCACATGATCACTATATCTGTCTTGCATGAATTGAAGGTTTGACTTGATTTTCTTTGAAAAACAGAACTGAAGTACGAAATGTCAGGATCTGCTGTACCATCACAACTGCTCACGGCAGTGAAGGAGGAGATCAAAGAAGAAGAATTTGATGATTTCCTGCAAGAGTATCTGTCTGCAATTCCGAAGGTGGAGGAAAAGCCTGAACTGGAACACAAAGAAGAAGAGTATTTGCCATTGGAAATTGAACAGGAGGAAACATCTGATTTGAGAGAATATGGTCACGATGACTCTACTCCTGCAGGTAAGGTGCACATACGTTTGTATCATAAAAACTTGAAAAATACGATGGTTAATACGAATTTGACATCATGTTAATATGAAGCTGCAAGAGCACCCAGAGGGTTTCTGCCTATTGTAGCTTTTTAACTATCTTTCTCTAACTTAGGAAACCTGTTCACATTTGGCCGCTGCTAGTGTGTGTTGACATTAACTCATGTTAATATCTGTGAATTTTAACTTGTGTCAATATGAAACTGCACAGGTAACCAAGGGTTTCTACCTTTTCTACCAATCATAATTTGACTAGTTAAATTGAGGAGACTGCAACATCAGCTAGATAACTGGTATACTATTTAAAGTGATAATGATAATAATAACACATTAAATAAATAATATTTTATTTCATTTGAATGTTGATAAAAGTTCAAAGTTGATTTAAAACAAAAGTTAAAACCCCCTGGCTTTATCTTCTGATTAAGTCAAAGGAATGAGACCTATCGAGATACGTTAGATGCCATGGGAATACTTTATTGTGATATGTGATTTTCAGTCAGTTACATTTCAAACAATCAAAATGTCTGCCATCATTTTGTCTCCAGATCTCTAAGCCTGTGTCTCTACATTTACAGTGCAGTATCTGGGTGTTCACTGTAAGCCTTAGGGACTTGCATGTGGAATTCCACGTCCATTGTTTTCAGTGTTACTGTTAAATAGTGGTAATGTAATAAATAGAGGAGAGAGAGGATATTATTTTAAAAACATGTTCTTATGTTATAGAACAACTTCAAAGGATATATTCAGGCAAAAGGAGTACAGGGGAAAGAAGAAAGAATGTCATCAGACGTCAGCAATCAAATACAATGAAGAAAAGACATGAATGTTCCCAGTGTTTCAAAACCTTTGCTGCACCTTCTAAGCTTGCAATTCATCAACGAACACACACAGGGGAAAAGCCCCATCAATGTTCTCAGTGTGGAAAGGCCTTTACTAGTATGGGTCAACTCAAAATGCACCAGAGAATTCACACTGGGGAAAAGCCATATCAGTGTACTACATGTGGGACGGGTTTTAAAACTGGCAATGCACTTAAAGTCCATCAACGAATACACACAGGGGAAAAGCCATATCAGTGTTCTCAGTGTGGAAAGGTCTTTAGTCTAAAGGCTCATCTCAAAACACACCAACGAACACACACAGGGGAAAAGGCCCATCAATGTTCTCAGTGTGGAAAGGCCTTTACTACAATGGGTCAACTCACAATACACCAGAGAATTCACACTGGGGAAAAGCCATATCAGTGTACTACATGTGGGACAGGTTTTAAAAGTAGCATTGAACTTAAAATCCATCAACGAACACACACAGGGGAAAAGCCATATCAGTGTTCTCAGTGTGAAAAGGTCTTTACTATAATGGGTCATCTCAATCAACACAAGAGAATTCATACTGGGGAAAAGCCACATCAGTGTTCTCAATGTGGAAAGACCTTTACTCAAAAAGGTGATCTCAACACACACCAGAGGATCCACACCGGAGAAAAGCCATTTCAGTGTTCTCAGTGTGGAAAGGCCTTTACTAACAGTGGTCATCTCAAGGCACACCAGTCAATCCATACTGGGGAAAAGCCACATCAGTGTTCTCAGTGTGGAAAGACTTTTAGTCATATGTCTAGTCTCAAAACACATCAGAGGATCCATACTGGGGAAAAGTCATATCAGTGTTCTCAGTGTGGAAATGCCTTTAGGCGAACGGATAGTCTCAATACACACCAGAGGATCCATACTGGAGAAAAGCCATATCAGTGTAATACATGTGGGACAGGTTTTAAAAGTAGCTCTGAACTTAAACTCCACAAGAGGATTCACACTGGGGAAAAGCCATATCAATGTTTTCAGTGTGGAAAAGCCTTTACTACAATGAGTCTTCTCAAGATACACCAGAGGATTCATACTGGAGAAAAGCCATATCAGTGTTCTCAGTGTGGAAAAACCTTCAGGAAAAGGGTTTATCTTAACATTCATCAGATGACACATACTGGAGAAAAGCCCCATCAATGTTCTCAGTGTGGAAAGGCCTTTACTCAAATGTGTCATCTCAAGACACATCAGAGGATCCATACTGGACAAAAGCCACATCAGTGTTCTCAGTGTGGAAAGGCCTTTAGTCAAATGGGTAATCTCAAGACACACCAGATGATCCATACTGGAGAAAAGCCATATCATTGTACTACATGTGGGACAGGTTTTAAAAGTAGCTTCGAACTTAAAATCCATCAGAGGATCCATACTGGGGAAAAGTCATATCAGTGTTCTCACTGTGGAAAGACTTTTAGTAATTTGGGTAATCTTAAGAGCCACCAGAGGAGCCACACTGGGGAATAGCGTTATCAATTTACTATTCGTGGGAAGGGTTTTAGATGTATCTCGGATATCACTTTCAGATAAACATGTCCGACTTACTTACTTGTGTGTGATGGACTGACGATATTGCTGAAATTGGTGTGAGATTAGAAATAAGTTTTACGTTAACAACGTCCCTGGATGAAAATATGTTATACTTTTATTAAACCCAATGGAAAAAATTAATGTGTCATACATTTCAATAACATTCTAGTATGGCTGAAATGAGCATATAAGCAATAATAACAACATTATTATTATTTTTGTTATTGTTTTTGTTGTGTGGTTTTGGGAAGGTTGTATAGATTGTCTGAACACATCTACAAATTTACAGAAAGGCTTTTGTTAGAAATTAATTAAGTATATTGAACAAATATAAGACACATGTACACTCATCTCCTGATCAGGTTCGTGACCGCATTATCAACAAGGACCCAGTTTCTGACTCGGCTCAGAATTCTCTGGAGGGACCCAACTCCTTACTCTGGTCTCCTTTGAAAATCGACCTCCATTGAAACCTGCTCTGCAGGTCTAGACATTTCATGTAGCTGGTTTGATAACATGTGAATACCTTTTTGATATGTTCTCCGATGTAGGTTTGATTAATAACCTGGTTCAGACTGAAGAAGAGGGTTTCTATAGCTGGGTAACTTCAGTAGTCACTGAGGAGGAACCCATGGCTTAATGCAGGCGTTTACATAAGTCACTGATGATCAAGCTACTGATGGGTGTGTATGAAATGTAGGCTCCCATTAGTATTTGTATATTGACTTTATGGAGTCTTTACCTGAATGTTTATATTATTTCTTATTGTTTGTGGAAAGGCCTTAAGCCAAATGAGCCATCTCAAAAAGTACCGGAGGGTCCATTCAGATGGTGTGCTGTCCTGCTAATACTGTACATGATGAGTATCACTGACTGAAATCTTTGTGATTTTATGAGTTTAAACCAGATGTACATGATGAAGTCTTATTTCTTCATATTTGAAACATTTGATTAGGTAGAGATTGAAATAAAAATTGAGTTAAAGAAATTATAATTTGAGGTTTTTCTTTTCAAATATGTATGTGTGGGATGGGGGGATGTGTGTATGTACAATTGAAGGATGCTGCCGATGAGAATATGATCCAGTAATCCGAAGCGCCCCTTATCCACAAATGCATTGCCATTCCACCATATATTCTGTGTGACTTGGCTTGAGTGATGTTCCAATACCAATGTGTTATGCATTATTATTCATATACTCTGTGTGACTTGGCTTGAGTGATGTTCCAATACCAATGTTTTATGCATTATTATTCATATAATCTGTGTGAAATTGCTATGATTGATTAAGTCATTAAACCATATACCTTGTGTGAAATTGATAATCAGCGTACCCAGCTGAGTACGGCTTGTGTGGAGTTTAGTAACGTGTTTATGCAATATTTTTATACTTAGAGTAAGGATCTGCTTGAAGGTGAAATTTGATTAACCTGTTTTTGCAATATTATTCATATAAATTGTATTTGGGCTTTCTGAAACTAGAACAAACCAGAACATGTGTAAAGTGCTGCTATAGCCTACTTAAATTTTGACCTATGTGTTAGATCGGGGTGCTTAGCAACATACACGAAGCAGACAGGAAGAGGCCCCTTATAAAACAGGAAGCAAAGGGGTGTCGAGGGCAGGCTAAGAACCTAGGTTGCTATGACGACCCAAGGGAGGTATCAGCTGTCAAGGGAGGGATCAGCTGTTGTAAAAGTTTTAAAAGCCGAATCCGCTGTGGATTTGGCAGTCTTTTCTATTACGCGCTGAATTGACTCAATTGATTGCTCTGTACACTTTTTACTTATTTCTTAGTTTATACTTTTGTAAAGGTCCAAAGCCTATAGTCTAGTGTTTTATTTTGATTTGTGCTTTTGAGCACTTTTGCCTCTTTTATAATAAACAATCAGAGGTCTTTGATAAAATCCGTACACCTGCTTCTGTGTCTGTTCCTTGTTGGAGTACCACTGAATTCGCTGAATCACCTTACTCATAGCTTGTCCAGGAACCGTGCTGTGACTTTGATAAGGTTGCCTATTAACGAGGTGGAACTATTGATGAGCTGCAGTGTTTGGACGGACGAGTGACGGGTGAGTGTCCTTCTTATCCCTAGCGGGATAAGCATACGATAGGGGGGCTAAGAGAGTTCCCTGGTTGTATGGTGTCAGACGCAAAAAGGTGGAGCTATAAGGAGTGTCAAGATTTCCGAACTAGTCAGTACTAAATGTTAGTGACAAAGTGCCGTCTTAGTTAATTGTGAGAGCTGTCGAAAAGGCTCTCGGCGTCGAAAAGCAAACAATTAATTATTTCTTGGAGGTTACTAAAGGATACATTTAACACAATATATAATCGACAAGCAGCAGTTAGCGCTTGTACAAAGAAATAGTAATGTTTGTACAGCATCCGAAATGGATGGCCTTAACAGCACCTCATATGAAGATTATCTACAGCTCAAAGATGTGCTGAGTGTCAGAGATGGGGATGAAAGAAAGAGGACATGGGGGAGGGAGCATAGCATTGTCATTGAAAAGGGTAGACACAGAAAAACATGACTACCTCGAGAAAACAGTCTCTGCACTCACTGTATTAATGGGGTAGTGGATGAAGAGTTTATTTTCCTGACAGAATGTAATGAGTACAACAGCATAAGGGAGACCTTCTTCTCAAGAACAGAGGACATTGGCTCTGGGTTTACAAAAATATAAAGAGAAGAAATATAATCATTCTTTGGCATTTTGTTGACATGAATATGGTTTATTCCTGTTGTAATCTTAAAGTAAGAATTAAAGATAAATCAAATCAAAGCAAACATCTTGAAAGACCACTTGAGAGCAATGACAGTATTGTAAACAGACATTTCAAACAGTAACTCCAGCTGTGTAAAAGCCTGGGTCTGTTCATTCCTTATGGTGGAAGGACAGGTGACTCTCTGGGTAGATTCACCTACTGCTCCCCTCTCATGCAGTCACAGATCCAAGTCATATTAAATCTAAAAAAGAACAACAACCCTGAAACATCATCTGAAACAATAAACAAACACCTCACCTCATTCTCTCCAAACTCTCACATTTCTGTGGAAAATCTATCTCAATATGAGGGTGAACCTCATAGCAAGTATACAAATTGAAAATATGATATTGGTTTTAGAAACCTCTACGAGGAAAATATATTAGATCCTGCTCAAGAACCATTGACATGATTGATTTACACAAACTAGAATGTAATTACAAACTGAATAATCTGGACTCTGCTGTATCTCCAATTTAACTAAATGAAAAAAATAAACAACTCAAAAACAAAGAAAAAGCATTTGGCTGACGGAAGACCTCCATCGCTCTCTTTCTCTGTCTCTCTCTCTCTCTATCACAGGTGTAGGAACTCTCTCTATATCTCTCTATCACAGGTGTAGGAACTCTCTCTATATCTCTCTATCACAGGTGTAGGAACTCTCTCTATATCTCTCTATCACAGGTGTAGGAACTCTCTCTATATCTCTCTCTCTATCACAGGTGTAGGAACTCTCTCTATATCTCTCTATCACAGGTGTAGGAACTCTCTCTATATATCTCTCTCTCTATCACAGGTGTATGAACTCTCTCTATATCTCTCTCTCTATCACAGGTGTAGGAACTCTCTCTATATATCTCTCTCTATCACAGGTGTAGGAACTCTCTCTATATCTCTCTATCACTGGTGTAGGAACTCTCTCTATATATCTCTCTCTATCACAGGTGTAGGAACTCTCTCTCTCTCTCTCTCTCTCTATCACAGGTGTAGGAACTCTCTCTATATCTCTCTCTCTATCACAGGTGTGGGAACTCTATCTCTTTATCTCTCTCTCTATCACAGGTGTAGGAACTCTCTCTATATCTCTCTCTCTATCACAGGTGTAGGAACTCTCTCTATATCTCTCTCTATCACAGGTGTAGGAACTCTCTCTATATCTCTCTCTATCACAGGTGTAGGAACTCTCTCTATATCTCTCTATCACAGGTGTAGGAACTCTCTCTATATCTCTCTATCACAGGTGTAGGAACTCTCTCTATATCTCTCTCTCTATCACAGGTGTAGGAACTCTCTCTATATCTCTCTCTCTATCACAGGTGTAGGAACTCTCTCTATATCTCTCTATCACAGGTGTAGGAACTCTCTCTATATCTCTCTCTATCACAGGTGTAGGAACTCTCTCTATATCTCTCTCTCTATCACAGGTGTAGGAACTCTCTCTATATCTCTCTCTATCACAGGTGTAGGAACTCTCTCTATATCTCTCTCTCTATCACAGGTGTAGGAACTCTCTCTATATCTCTCTCTATCACAGGTGTAGGAACTCTCTCTATATCTCTCTCTCTATCACAGGTGTGGGAACTCTCTCTATCTCTCTCTCTCTATCACAGGTGTAGGAACTCTCTCTATATCTCTCTCTCTATCACAGGTGTAGGAACTCTCTCTATATCTCTCTCTCTATCACAGGTGTAGGAACTCTCTCTATATCGCTCTCTATCACAGGTGTAGGAACTCTCTCTATATCTCTCTCTCTATCACAGGTGTAGGAACTCTCTCTATATCTCTCTCTCTATCACAGGTGTAGGAACTCTCTATATCTCTCTCTCTCTATCACAGGTGTATGAACTCTCTCTATATCTCTCTCTCTATCACAGGTGTAGGAACTCTCTCTCTATCTCTCTCTCTATCACAGGTGTAGGAACTCTCTATCTCTCTCTCTATCACAGGTGTAGGAACTCTCTCTCTATCTCTCTCTCTCTATCACAGGTGTAGGAACTCTCTCTATATCGCTCTCTCTATCACAGGTGTAGGAACTCTCTCTATATCTCTCTCTCTATCACAGGTGTAGGAACTCTCTCTATATCTCTCTCTCTCTATCACAGGTGTAGGAACTCTCTATCTCTCTCTCTATCACAGGTGTAGGAACTCTCTCTCTATCTCTCTCTCTCTATCACAGGTGTAGGAACTCTCTATCTCTCTCTCTATCACAGGTGTAGGAACTCTCTCTATCTCTCTCTCTATCACAGGTGTAGGAACTCTCTCTATATCTCTCTATCACAGGTGTAGGAACTCTCTCTATATCTCTCTCTCTCTCACAGGTGTAGGAACTCTCTCTATATCTCTCTCTCTCTCACAGGTGTAGGAACTCTCTCTATATCTCTCTCTCTCACAGGTGTAGGAACTCTCTCTATATATCTCTCTCTATCACAGGTGTAGGAACTCTCTCTTTCTCTGTCTCTCTCTATCACAGGTGTAGGAACTCTCTATCTCTCTCTCTCTATCACAGGTGTAGGAACTCTCTATCTCTCTCTCTCTCTCTCTGTCTCTCTTTCACAGGTGTAGAAACTCTCTCTCTGAAACCCTCTCTTTAAAATACTGATGTTATTATGTCAATCATGTCTTTATTACAATAAATCATGACAGAGAGTATGATCATTTCATTACAGTTTTTATCCATTGCTTTAGGCAATTTCACGAAACAGAAATTACATTCTCAAAACAACACGTGCAAACCTCCAAACCACTGGGCACAGGTTCACAACAGATTGGCATTTCTCATTCCTTTAATCAAATTGCAATTGTTTTAGAAACTCCTTGCAAATGACACGTACAATTGCCTACAGTTTGCACACATTTCAAATGATTTAGCACATCTGTGCAAATGGTTAGGTACAATTGCCTTCAGTTAGCCCAATTACCAATTGAATACATCTTGCTGGTCTAAACTGACTGTTGCTTCTCAGTCAAGTGGTTGTTCTCTGCAAAACATGTTGGCATCATTTCCTTGAGTTCATCATCACCTGCAAAATAGTTCACTCTACTGTCAAAATCTTTCAGGCATATAATACCATGAAAAACATCATGGTATATCCGGTAAATATGGATCTCTTGGATCATCAGCTTACAGTAATTTTCATGTGCAAATAGAACTTACAGTAACTAATCAAGGGGGTGATTCACTCATCCGATCACCAATCACACAGTAAGTTTAGTTAGCTGACAGGTCCTATCCAGGAGTATACATGCTTCCATCAAATATCTAGAGCTTGACCAAGTTCAGTATTCATGAACATGGAAGCACCTGGCCAGGGAAACAACCAAGGGCAACTGCCTGTTAGAGGAAGAGGAGGAAGAAAAAGAGGAGCAACGGCGGATGTCCCAGGCCAGCGCGGGGGCAACATCACCATGTGTGATGCCATTTTAGAGAATAGTGTAGTCTCCCACATTCCCAGTCTTGGCCCATACAATACCCAGAAGCTCCAGGTTCTGATGTTAGTTTAGGCTATACATAACTTTAGTTTTGATATGCTTATTGTATGACAGTATATTGTGCTGTATGCATTTTCTGTTACTATAACCACGATGTATGGCAATAACTGTAACAATTTCCATGGCAGTATGAGTGCAGTATGAGTGCTACCTTGTAGGCTATGCTTGAATTATTCTTTTTTCTGTTTGATACACAAAGTATTTTGAAAAGAAAACATCTACTGCAGTAACCATTCAGTGTCAAAGGACTGAGCCAAGATTGAAATGTGCACATGAGGGATATTTCTATGGTCCACTGCATACTGACAAAACATCTAAACGTTTTGACCTGCAGTGCTTAAACAATGCCAAAGGCACTTTTCATTTTGGGGGCACTGACTATTAGTATGAGAAAAGGAATGAGTTTTAATTGATGAGTTGTCTGTTTTGGGAGAGATATGACCTTTTGCAGGTGTGCCATAGTGTTTTGATAAACCATCTAGGTTATTTTGGCAAATATATTTAAAGCTTGGAGAATGTCCTTTTCTTTTCGGGAAGGAACTTTTCATTTTGGGGGCACTGACTATTTTTATGAGAAAATGATTTGGTTTTGAAGCTTGACTTAACTGTTTTGGGTCAGATATGACCTTTTGAAGGTGATCTATGTAGTTGTGCTGAACCATATAGGCTATTTTGCCAAATGCACTAAGAGCTTTGAGAATGTAATTTCGGTTTCGTGAAATTGCCCAAAGCAATGGATAAAAACTGTTATATAGGTGCTTAAATGTAGGCATATTCGCTAATTCATTTATTTAATCAATTAAGTAATGTATATATATATATCAAATTATTCTGAAAGCTGTAACAGTTGACAGTTGAGTTGTTGTTTTTAATATGTTCTCTGATGTATATTGGATTAATTACCTGGTGCAGACTGAGGAAGAGGGTTTCTTTTAGCTGGGTAACGTCAGTAGTCACTGGGCAGGAACACATGGCTGAATCCATGAATCACTGATGATCAAGCTACTGATGGGGACGTATGGACTGTAGACATCCAGAAGAAAAGAGTTCAAATAACTTTAGCCAACGTGTGCTCTCAATAAATACCAGAGGATCCGTGAAACTTTTGAATTCTACATATAGGGTACTAAATCAAAGCTGAGCAAAGTACTCTACTGTTGACCAGCCCACCACATCGTATCCTTTCCTTTTTTATCATTTACCTGATTTGTGTTTATTTCTGTTGATTTGTTTAACCCTCCTATTATGTTCAAATTGTACTCACATCGATTATGCTTGGGGTCAATTTCGCACACCTGGAAAAAGCAGACTCACATGTGAGAATGCTTTTCATAGACTTTAGTTCAGCTTTTAACACTATGATCCCACAACAACTCATCTGTAAACTGGACAAGCTGGGGCTCAACACCCACCTTCGGAATTGGACCTCAGTGAGCGGCCATAAGCAGTACAAGTCGGTAACAACACTGTAGGTGAAAACGTGGTTGTTACATTACATTACTATGTCATCCTTGAGAAATTTAGTGGCAGCTTTGGTGTGAGGGAGGTCTGAACACCGCTGCGCTGAAAACTCTTGAGAATATTTACTGTGGTGTTAAGTTTTACGTGTGCTGTTGTATTTGTTTGTGTAGCGTGTATGCAATGCCTATGGGGTTAGCGTGGCATGCAAGGTTAGTGAGTGGAGTTAGAGTGTTAGTGTCTATCCACCCCCCTTTGGCGTGGAGACGACTCAAAGGGTAGAAAAGCTAGTAGAGCTTTTCTTTGAGTATCCAGTTAGGGCATCAGCCTTTTTCAGCTGTCCCAGGATATAATTTTCGACCCAGGATATGGCTCACATGGTGAGGAGTCTATGTCATCTTCTGATGAAACTGAACTTCTGGATGGACAGCGAGAGCATAGATAACCATATCTTTCCTGGTGGGTCGGCACGGCAGACCTGTATGTTTCGCAGTGTCTCATGTGGTTGCCATAAAAGCAACCTCTGTGGGTCTATTACATCCACATTGGATTCAACATATGAATGTTGAATATCAGCCATGGTAGGGACATGGATCTCAGGAGGGCTAAGCTGCTCCTAGTGGCAACCGATCCTGTCACACTTAACCTGTTGGCCTCCTGCTAGATGAGCAGGGTTTGGAAGGATGAGCTGCTCGTGATGGCAGTCAATGAGAGGAGCCAACACCCAAAAACTGTGAGAAAGACGCCCTATGTGTGTTAGGTCTAACCACCAGAGGGGCTCAGGTCCTTGGTGGGTGTTTACGCCTTCTTTGGGTTTATCCCCCCTTCTCACAAGGTAAACCCTTGGCGGGGGACGAGGGATCACTATTTAAACTATCAGGACCTCTTTAAGAGAATCAGTGTCCGACCAAATCTGACTCCCTGATTCAGATTGTCCTGACTCTGTTTCCATATCCCTATTACCATGCTGAGGTCCATGGTTGAACTGATCATGGGGTCTTTGAGGGAAGTGATCTCTGTTAAAATTGTGAGGGTAACGGCCCTGCTGGCGGTTACCCTTCCCTTGGTAGGGCTGTTTCCTGCGTTGATATTGACCATTGCCTCGCCAGCTCTTCCACCCACCCTGGTGGTGGTTTTGTGGAGAGCGGTTTTGGGTGGCACCTCTATGGGTTGGCCACTCCACCGGCACTTCACAGCCTTCCGAGTCAAACGGATCACCAGCTGTGGATTGTACATTGAGCACTTTAGGCTCCTCATCCGGCTGGTCAACCGGGCGCACAACTGTTTCCCATGTCCTTTGTGCTTTTTTCCTAATCTGACGCATTTTGGTTTTACCCTGTTGGCACATCAGTGCAACATGCGTGCGCACACAAGGGTGGAGGTTGTGTATAAATAGGGACCTGAAGGCCCTATGCTCTTCCAGGCCTGGGGCGCTACTGCCTTGGAAGAACGCGTGTCTTAAACGCGCATGATATTCACGTGGGGGTTCTGTCCTTCTCTGCCTGATTTGGATGGCGCTAGTGGTGGCCAATGTCTCAGCGGGGGAACTACCTCTCCGTGTTTTCCTTGACCTGGGGCGGTCACTCTCTGAGCTACCAGATGAAGAGTTCCTTAGGGGAGAGCTGCTCTCATCATAGCTATCAGAGGAAAAGGACGAGGACGAGGAAGAGGGTTCACGGTAAGTAGGTTTAGCTACTGCGTGCCTTTTCCTCTTTCTCTCCTTCTTAGCAGTCTGAGGCTTTGTGAGCCTTTCAGGTGCTGGTGGGCATGACCTGGCTCCACCAGGGTTGTGAGAGGGGGCTACAGCATGGCGCTCAGGTTTGTCTAGGAAGAGTGAGGTGTGCAGGCAATCTGAGGTATCTGCTTCTGACTCTACTCCTCTCCTAGCTACTGCCTCTGTCTCTCTGGGGGATGCTTTAAGCATTGCTTGGGCCCTGGCGCTTGTTTCGCGGCTCTCTTTCGGGGCATGGTCATAAACGGCTACTCTGGGCCATTCAGTGTCGAGCATGTTAACGCAATTTACAAGGGTCTCCATAGTGAGTTGGAGCTCCTCATGCAGTTCATCGTTGCGTGTGTCTAGTTTGTCACAACTAGAATACAGTTTCATGTTCTCCTTGCGGAGAATCTCTATCTCCAGGCGGGTGCTCTGGTGATGAAACAGGAACAATCTACCTACCACTCCTTGATGGGTGGGGACTTTACGGTAGGGATTATGAACATGCCTGATTAAGTCGCCTATCTTGGACTGACACTCATCTAGGTTCATCTGTTCAAGTGCCTCCCTTTCATCAGGGGAGGTCTTAAGGAGGTCTGCCACAAATTTAAAAAGTTGGGCTGACTCCACAGGAGGGAGGTTACTCTCAGCTCCTGGCGTGTGTGGGGTTTTCGGGCTCATCCTGTCTGCCTAGTCTGGGGCACGGAACTACGCCTGGCAAGCTAGTGACGTGATCACTGATGCTTAATTTAACCCTTTTAATGCAAGCTAATGCAAGTAGTCACAACGCAAACTACAACAATGTTATGCTTAATAACAAAACAAGGAGATGCACAGGTGAGGGACTCGAACCTGTGACTTACACTCACGGCTAGGTAACTACCGTGTTGTTTTTACAGTTCTAAAATGCTAGTTACTCTCTTGCTACAACTATTACAACTGAATGTACAGGTTGCTATGGTAACAGATGGTACTTGTGTGTCCAATGGGTTGCTGGTATCACAAGTATGGACTCCCACTAATTATACTTACAGTGTGGCTGGAACAGGGACTGTTAGATAATTAGTATGTATTAAACAGTTAGTACACAACACCTAAAATTATTCAAAACCACATTTGATCTATGCCTTAGAAGTTTCAATGGACCTGGTAAGGTCCTGGAGTTACCCAGGGGGTTGGATTCTTATTTGTTATTGCAACAATATCACTGAAGCCAACAATACCAATCCTCACACGGGCTGCACCATATTATGTAGGTGAAACCGTGGTTGTTACATTAGTTTAATTAAATCAGTCTCATAAAATGTAATAATCATTAAATTTAGTATTTAATATTGTATAATTAAATTACTAAAATAATGGAAAGCTCTAGTTGTACCACTATGCTACAGTCTAAGTATGGTATCACAATACTATCATACTACAATATCACTACAAAGTCTATAACACTTCATGGAACAACCAGAGAAGTGAAGGCATTTGGAATTCTTGATTGGCGGAAAATGGCTTTCAGTGGAATATTGGAACAACAACAGACAAGACAATTGTTTAAGTCTAAATAAACAATTTATTAAAGGTAACAGACAGTAATCAATGGCTAATACTAATCACATAAACAACTGAGTATAACAATGAAACAAGGCACAAAGTGGAGTTGGGATTACAGAGGAGGGGGCATGAGAGCCTGCCCGTCCGTGTGTGTGTGTGTGTGTTTGCGTGCGTGCGTGCGCAGGTATGCCAATATAAATTGGAGGATGGGCACAACTTTAAATGAGTAGGTTACAACAGACAAAGGATTCTTATCTCAAGGATAGAATCGGCCTTCAACTCAATACAATATATTTCAGCAGCACTGAACTAGCGATGTGGACGTGTTTGTTCAGATGGTGATTGAGGGAGTTGAGAGAGAAAGAAAAGGTGTATGCACGTTTCTAACAAGTTAGCAAAAATAAAAACAAACGCAAGATATAGCACGGTTACAAACCATGCACTGTGAATTACAAAGTAAGCATTTAAATCATGAATGAAATAAAACAACAATACTTTCACACATATATTAACACACATATAAGACTAATCTCTGCCCAGATGTCAGCCTTACGTGAAGAACGCTCTTGCTAAGCATTCAACGGTGTTTTCGCGGAATCCTTGGAACAACGCGTCACGTAGGTTCACTGGATGTCCGTCTGTCCTTTCTTTGCAGCCCGTCGGCTGAACTCGCGGAGGCCTTGCTGGAGGTCCGCTGATTTAGAAGGATGTAAAGTTCTGTCGACTTGGAGAAACGAATAAGGGAAGCCGGTCGCCTTATCCTACTCAGAGCACTGCTGGGCTGCAGTAATATTCTACCGGTATAACTTGGTTGCAACTAGACGCGTCAAAGTATTTTCTTAACTTCGGCCAAAAGTTCAATACGACTGTCGTGCGTTGTCCTTTGTTCTGCAGAGAGGGTATCTCTTAATTGAAGGATCTTCACGTGTGTGAGACCACCGTACAGAGAGACAGATTTGGGGGGTAATCACTGTTTTAAGGGGCAAAATGCGTCACCCTTTTTATGACTTTGATGTGACCAATTGCGATGTCACCGGTGTTGATAAGAATTGAAATGTGATAAGGGAATTGTGGGTAATGGAGTCTATGGTGTCTCATTCACTTACAACACCTTGAGCAGCCTCATACTCAGCACAGGGGCCCCACAAGGCTGTGTGCTCAGTCCCCTGATCTTCACCTTGCTGACTTACGACTGCACACATACCTACAGTACCAATCACATGGTGAAGTTTCCAGACGCCACAACTCTGGTGGGTCTCATCACCAAGAACGATGAGACCTACTACAGGAAGGAGGTCAACCTTTTGACCACGTGGTGCAGAGACAACAACCTCCTGATGAATGTCAGCAAAACAATGGAGACTGTGGTTGACTTCAGGAGAAGCCACACTGAACACCCACCACTGACCATTGATGGTGCTGCTGTGAAGCTAGTGAGCAGCACTACATTTCTGGGGATGCACATCAGTGAGGACCTCTCCTGGGCCACCAACTCTGCATCACTGGCGAAGAAAGCCCAGCGGCGCTCCCATACCAATCCTGAACCCTTTCTACCGAGGCACCATTGAAAGCATCCTGTCCAGCTGCATCACTGTGTGGGGAAGTAGCTGCACTGAACACAGCAGAAATGCACTGCAACGCATAGTTAACACAGCTGGTAAGATCATTGGTGTTCGACTCCCTTCCTTGCAAGACATATACAGCCGCGGAAAAAATTAAGAGACCACTTCAAAATTATTAGATTCTCTGGTTTTACTATTTATTTGTATGAGTTAAAGTAAAGTTAACATTTTAGTTTTATTCTACCAAATTTCAAATTAACATATTGTCATTTAGAGCATTTATTTGCAAAAAAATGACAATTGGTCAAAATAGCAAAATAAATGGAATATTTTCAGATCTCGAAAGATGCAAAGAAATCAAGTTCATATTCATTTTTAAACTACACAATACTAATGCTTTAACTTAAGAAGAGATCAGAAATCAATATCTGGAAACAGAGCATCTTTTTTTGTTATTTTGACCAATTGTAATTTTCTGCAAATAATGCTCTAAATGACAATATTTTTATTTGAAATTCGGTAGAAATGTTGTCAGTAGTTTATAGAATGAAAAACAAATGTTAATTTTACTCAAACACATACCAATACAAAGTAAAACCAGAAAAACTGACACATTTTTTAAAGTTGTCTCTTAATTTTTTTTCGCGGCTGTATATGTGGGCAGTTGGTCTGCATATACATGCTGGCTATTGTAATAGCTGTACAGTGGGTAGAGTGGGTTGGTCTATATAAACATGCTGGCTATTGTAATAGCTGTACAGTTGGCAGAGTGGGTTGGTTTGTATACATGCTGGCTATTGGAATAGCTGTACAGTGGGCAGAGTGGGTTGGTCTATATAAACATGCTGGCTATTGTAATAGCTGTACAGTGGGCAGAGTGGGTTGGTTTGTATACATGCTGGCTATTTTAATAGCTGTACAATGGTCAGTTGGTCTGTATACATGATCGCTATTGTAATAGCTGTACAGTGGTCAGAGTGGGTTGGTCTGTTTAAACATGATGGCTATTGTAATAGCTGCAGAGTGGTCAGAAGGGGTTGGTCTGTATAAGTGATGGCTATTGTAATAGCTGTACAGTGCAGAGTGACATGTATGCATGTAGACATATATGCATCATTTAAAAGTAGGTCAATTCACAATAGTATGCAGTTGGAGTCGGCAGGAGGAAACCTTGTTAAAAATAGTGGTTTTAGTTTAATAGGTAGCCATCAGGCTGGGCCATGTTTTTACCATGGGGACATTTTTAAATATTAAACACGTACTTTTATTATTCAGGGCATATGCGAAAAAGCTGAAGTGGCAAAATGTTGGTTGGCATTAAACAGCCCACTAAGGTTAGCACCTGGGCTTTAAAGTTTTCTGTTTTCCAATGTTCCCAGCGGTATTCACACCCCAGTCCAGTAGATGGCGGTGATGTGCTTAAAATGCAACCTGAGAACTGACTGAAAGGAAAAAGAAAAGAAGAATGCCAGCATAAAACGAAGCTCACGGATGTCTCCTCGGTTTGATCAGTATTTGTTTGTATTATTGTCGTATTTGCCTGCATTCCCCACTGGCGAACGTTAATCGTAATACTTCTGAATCCCGAGGCGTTTAAAGGAACCAAAGACGATTGTAGGAGAAGTTTAAAAGCGAGCGTATGGGACTGTTACCGCGACTGACCAACGCCTAACAACTTTGTGTGGACTTCCCTTTTTAATGGTAAAGGTTAGTCAAGTTGTGATATCAATACTTTTATGCCATGATAACTTGGGCTATGCAATACAAATATTTGGTGTGTGTTAAGTTAACGAGGGGAGCTCATTAGCTCCAAATGCCTATAAACTGTAAAAGTTCGGTTTTCCACGTCACATGTGCCTGTTGTGTTGCTTACTAGTCAAGCTGAATACAGCGTATAAGCTGTATTGTATCTACACGTTTTAACATCGATAGACTTCTGTAAAACAGGGTATACCAGTTCATGCAAGCAAACACGTTTTCAGAATCCAAAATAAGTAGTAAAAGATGAAAACATTTAGTGCAATTCAATGCATGCAGACAAAGGAAAAGGGGAAGTGACTGCGCGCGCGCCCGCGTGTGTCAGTGTCTGTCTGTCTTTCTCTCTCTGTGTCTGCGCGCGCGTGTGTGTCTCTGTCTGTCTGTCTGTCTGTCTTTCTCTCTCTGTGTGTGTGTGTGTATGTGTGTGTGTGTGTGTCTGTCTCTTTCTGTGTGTGTGTGTGTGTGTGTGTGTGTGTGTGTCTGTCTGAACGGGGAGAGAGTTGTGTAAATACTGATATATTGGAACATGGAAAGATATACAGTATGCAATGGGAAACTGGCAGGGTGATAAGGAGTTCAAGATAGGTAGAAAGATATCCACTATTTTGTGCACTCTTCTCTTCTACAAACAACTGCTCCTTATTTTCTGTTAAGCAACCATATGGAAGTGATGAGACCCTATTTCTATTTTATATTTCAAGTGCATGATTCAGATGTTAATTCACATCAATGTATTTCTGACCACAACACAATAGAACACGGTAACTATTTAATGCTATTGTGTGTTCCAAATACACAACATATCATGATTGTTTCTTTAAAAATGTGTCATTTTATAAATTTCTATATTGTATTCTATGTTATACTTTTGTGCATTTGCCGTGCCTAGCAATCACTTATGAAAAGGTTTATTTTAAATAAGACAGGACTGTGGCACAGAACATATGTATTCGGAACCCCCACTAGGTGCTAGGCCAAATCACCCCTTGGCTAGCTATGGTTTAACCAGGGAGCCCCCCACACAACAGTTTTCACCCCACCGCAAGGTACCTGCTACAGGTAGTATGCATAAACAGGTTTAAGCCCAAAGCCCACCGCAAAGTCACAGCAACACAGCAAATAAGCAATGCAACACCCCACAGCAAAAAGGGGATTTGTCTCCAGCCAGACAACAGCTAAAAAATAGTGATCTTTGCACACACACACTTAGTAGTTCCCTGCTCTTCCCCCACAGCCTGAAGTAAATGGAAAATATAAGTGGGTACTGGTCAGTCTGCTCCCACCGATTAAAATCAATGTCAAAAGCAGTCCATCCAGTCAGCAACGTGACTTGAGTAGGCGAGGCGTTCAGTCACTACCGGCCAGTATGGCAAGCACTCGCCTCTGCCGTTCAAACACAGAGACTGGTCTGCGCACCGCCTGACCCTGGGGAACACTACCGTAAAAGCACTGGTTACATGCGGCTCCGCCCACCTCAAGGAAGTTCCAGACTGCAGGACACACAAGGCAAGACACGAAATGCTTTAGGCAAACTCATACGCCATTGTGCAGGCTGATCTCGTAACACCTAAACAAGTTGATGCAATGACAAACTTCCCTTTGTCGGGTAACCGTAGAACGTTAAATAGTCAGCATCGGAACCAGCCAATACACAGCGTCCGGGGTAATCACCAGTATCCTCGCTCAATCCGTCTTTTCCCTCTGAAAACACAAGGGAGAGGTACACTATATGCCAGTTCGTGAGGCTGCATATTCCCTGGTACCCACACAACAAGGGTAGAAACAAATAGATCCCATTCGGGAATACTTAGCGTGCGTTGTGTTGCATTTGTTGACTCGCCAGTTCCAGTGTGGATCTCCGCCAGTTCTCGTGTGGATCTCCGCCTCCCGTTCTTCTCCCGTGTTGTTTACACCGTCAGTCCTCTCCGGCCCTATCGTTTGCACTGCCATTATGTACAGGGAAGGGACCTATCCCCGTGAGCGTGTCCACCTACAGTCCATCATGCTTATTGCCATGCAATTTGCGATTAGATTATCAGCAAATGTTCGCAGCCCCACGTCCCTCTCATAGAAACGCACCCCAAAGCAATGCACACAATACATAGAAGTACACCAGTCCATCAGTCCATTGCATAGTATTATGAACCCTGTTCCCCAAGGTCCCACACAAGCAGTCCAGTTCATAATAAACATGATATAGCCTACAATAAATCATTCCCATTGCCAAGTACACGTGACGCATGCCCCCATCATCAAGCATGGATCTTGCAGTTATGGAAATATGCACTCTTCATTCAAAATCATGGTGGAGTATCTTGACTGTTGGTGGCAGTGGAGTATCTTGACTGTAGAGAATCTTGCTCAGCTAGAATGTTTGTATTTCTATGATTAGTGGATAATACAACAGAAATGAATGGGAGCCTACATTTCATACAGACGTCTTATGACCCAAATGTATACAATGGTTTAATTCAACCATGCGTTACTGCTCAGTAACTCCTGAAGTTACCCAGCTATAGAAACCCTCTTCTTCAGTCTGCATGTATTTCATGATGGTTCTTGAAACTATCCACTGGGTCTTCTACAGTAACACCTTATCTAAACCCCCATCATAAGATTTACATGTTTCATAACAGCCTATTGTACTTGTCATGATTTTGTTTTTATTATTATGGGTATAAGGGATCTGGCATGGGTATATGGAATATGGCATGGGTATCCCAATCTGACAAGTTGCTTAGTATTCCTTAACTTCCTAAAAGGTAATTTTTTTTTCTGATTTCTTATGCAGCAAGTATCGGACCAATACTGAGTATAGTCCCTAGTCACAACCATACCTCTTTCTTCTAGGGGTTAATAACATGTGTAATCTTCTTGGACTCTTCTAAATAGCTTAAAGTACAAGTTTTTGTTTAATATTATCTGAAATGCTATATGTTAAGAAATGGCATGTGTGGTTAAGAGTTCATCATCATGGATCGGGGGGTAACATTATGAAATGTTATTTGATGCTAAACTTTAAAGTAACACTATGCAACAGTTTGACACCTATAAGATATGGTTTTATAGGCAACTAGTTTTGGTACCATCCTCAAATTCATTTTGGTAGCATATGGTCATGTGAAGAACCTGTATCTTCCCCAATATCCATCAGGGATATGCACTATGTAGTTCTGTGTGACAGGCTGGTACAACCTGCCCAAATGGAAGAAAAGCTTTCTCACGCATGACATTGCCAGCTAAACAGGCACCAGATAGTGTGTTGGCAAGCTTCTATCAGTGTCAGCCAGGCTGTTGGTGTTGTTTGCAGGGTTTTTGCATGCCTTTTAGGTAGTTAGCTTACTAGTTCAGAACTCTGTAGTGACGCAATGTGCAGACGCAATGTGCAGAATAAGAATAAACTAGAGGACAAGCCCCTTCCAATGATGATACTTGCTAGTAATCTGGTTTTGAAATGACAAGAAATTTTAGCAGTCATAAACTGCTTCCATTTCTCCATCCATCTCCACATGCTCATTACTCTTGTTCGAGTCACTCAAAAAACACAAACGCACTCACACTCACACACACTCATTACTCTTGTTTGAATTACTCACAAAGCACTCACACGCACACACAGACACACACTAACAGACACTCACACACACTCATTACTCTTGTTTGAATTACTAACAAAGCACACACACAAACTCACTCATTACTCTTGTTTGAATTGCTCACAAAGCACGTGCAAATGCACACACACACACACTCACTGCCCCTCTCCTGCCCTGAACATCCTGGCCTTGAAGTAGTTTTCTGGCCGACACTCAAGATTGTGTGTGTTGATAAAACACGAACGGCCCCTATACAGTCCTACCCTACCTATACAGCTCTACCCATCTACTAACCCTCACCCACATTTTATTTTATTTATTTATTTATTTTTAAGAAAGTAAACCTTTGGTCAGCAAAGAATTGACAGATATTTTCAAGGTCAAAATTATATATTTTGCCTAGAAATGTGTCCTGAATTAGGAAGGATCTTGTGTGTTTTCATTGAAGTATTAAGGTATTGTAAATCTGTCATGTTCAGTGGTGGAATGTAACAAAGTATTTTTACTTTGTTACTGTACTTCGTTACATTTTTACGTATCTGTACTTTACTTAAGTAAAAATAATAGTGCATAATTTGTACTTTTACTTCGTTACATTTTGCAGCTATTATCTATACTTTTACTCAGCTACATTTCTACAATGTGTGTCGTTATTCGTTACATTTTATGAACACAGTTTCGCCAAAATGTTGCCTACACAAAAATATAGATTGCGTTGCTTTAGGACGCTTCAACCAATCAGGTGGCTCTATCAGCTCCAATGACAGCAGAGTGTGTATTTGGCAGCAGACTACGGTAGCCTTTCCTGTTTTGCTTAAACATTCGACAAACAGCCTGACTAACAAACAACTTTCCAGCATGGATTCAGAGTCAGCCTCATCTGAGGACATGTTCAAGTTCAGAGGCCCCAAGAATAACTCGTGGAGGTTTCAGTGTGTTTCCTGTCTACCTAAAAATAGGAGTTGCTAGCCATCAAAAATTCGCCTTCAAATTTGGAGAAACAGGTCGATTTATGCGGAGTTCTTGCTATGCTAAGTTAATGTCTATGACTTTTGCATATCGTATGCGGTTACTGACATGATTTTATACAGTTATCTAGCTAAATACATGTTGACAATACATCAGCAATAGCATCAAAATAACACGATTGTACCTTGATTATTTGTTTAACGTAGTGGCAAGATAAGGCTGGTAGTTTAGCAATGATAAATCTCGTTGAATCCAGTGAAAACACCAATGTTATAATTAGTGCTGTCAAACGATTAAAATATTTAATCGCGATTAATCGCATTTTTGTCATAGTTAACTCAAAATTAATCGCGATTAAATTAATCAAAATTAATCGCGATCACAAATTTTATCTATTCTAAATGCCCCTTCAATTATTTTTTTTCCATCATTTTTATTTTATTTTAATGCTGTTATCAACATGGAAAAGTGGATTGGCTTGCTTTAAGCAATGTTTTATTTTATTGAAAAACAACATTGCCAAACAGGGCCGTACAAAATAAAATTATAAAGTGCACATTTAAGATAAACATGGACTCAGCCTATAGTGCAGTTAAACCATGGCTTAATATTTTTTGCTGCCAGCTGCCTGTTGACATTTTCAGACAACAGTGAAGCTCGCTTCTTTTGCACAACACAACTTTTAAAGGTAAACTTTCTATTCAGAAGCTTTTTATCATTCATTTCGCTGTATCGCGCTCATAATTCACTCAAACGTGACGTAAGCCTACTACAAAGTTTGGGCGTTAATCGCGCGATAAAAAAATTAACGCCGTTAAAATGGGTTCGCGTTAACGCCGTTAATAACGCGTTAAACTGACAGCACTAGTTATAATATAACATATGTCTAGTTAGCTCTGACGTTAGTTGTGTATGTTTAGCAAAGGACTCAATGAAATGCTGATCTGATGAATAGGGTATCGGTTTATTATCGGTTAATTATCCGCATCAGACTTCGAGCACACGCAACACACTACGATGGAGAGAGAGAGAAGAGTTCAGGAGTTATTGTCCATAGTGTAGTAGATTTCTTCCTTGTTGGCCTAATCTTCATAGGCCACGATGTCTCCTCAGTGTTCCCTGCTCCGTCTCTCCCCGCACGTAGCGGCTGGTGTATCTTCAAGATAATTCCTTCAGCATAACATAACATGACATACTACTTTCATCGTATTTATACAGAAAATGGGTGTGTCAGTTGTCTAGTCATGGTGTCATGATATGAATGGGCCATTAATCAAGACGTTTCTCTGTCTGATCATCTTGATGATTCTGTCTTTAAGACAAAACCTGGTCTGATTGAGTTATGGTAATTATTTCTAAAACATCGAAATCCAACAGCAATGTCAAGCTAACGTGAAGATTTGCCTTTTTTATTGACTGGTTATTGCCTGGCATGAAAACGTAATGCCTAGTCTTGGGTTACTCAATACGTTTTTTTTTTTTTTTTCTGCAATAATAATATAATATATAATAATGCAATAATAAATAATAATAATAATAATAATTCATTTTATTTTTAAAGCACTTTTCATTCAAAGGAATCTCAGAGTGCCTACATATTAGAAAATAATTATAATAATACAATAAAATTAAAAACAAATTTAAATATTAACATAAGCATAACAGAAAAGATTCAACACAAGGCCAGAAATGCCTTCCTGAATAAAAAAAGTCTTAAGTCCAGCTTTAAAGGAATCCAGCGTCTGCGTTGCCCTTAGGTGGTCAGGGAGGCTGTTCCATAAATGTGGCGCTGCCGAGCAAAAGGCCCAGTCGCCCATGGTGCGACGCTTGGTTTTGGGGACGCGGAAGAGCAAGCTGTTTGAAGACCTGAGGGTGCAGGTGGAGGTTTGGGGAGTAATTAATTCTTGCAGGTAGGGAGGTGCATTGCAATAGAGCATACAACTGTGCATTGACCAGTTTAACAATTCCATTTGTTTTTCATGTTTCATATTTCCATTTTTTACACGTTTACAATTAAATAAAAGATTAAAAGATACAAATTGTGTCTTTGTTGGTTTGGCTTAATGGTATTCACTTTGCAAATAATCCCTGGTAGATAACTTGTCATCTGCAGAATTGTAAGATAGACTGGGTACAGTATTACAGACAATAGGCCCAATAAGTACACCAACCTTTCCAATTAACACATGTTGTTGCTTATAATTATTACTAGTAGTGACACCTGTAGAGGCATTAATTACCAGTCGCTATTTCTTTATCAAAATGGCACAGCCTAGACATTGAGAGACAACCCATTGCGTGAGTACTTTTACTTTTACTTTTAAAGTCAATTTAAAAGTGAGTACTTTTTACTTAAGTAGGATTGTTGATGTAGTACTTTTACTTGTACTTTCATTTTCCTGTGTACTTTTACTTAAGTACTAAACTTCAGTACTTCTTCCACCACTGGTCATGTTTGATTGTACTCTAGTCAATATCCAGATGACCAAAATAAAAGAGAAAATATACGGCACGGTTCAATTAGGTTCAATGACTAAATGGACCCCCCCTAAAAAAATCTTAGCTAAAAGCCTGTACACACTCACATGCACACACAAATAACTGATGTTAGAAATTTGATTGATATTCACAATATAGGTGGATCTATGCCTGTTATCTCATTCAAATTAAAATCTTCTGACAGAATGTAATTTCATTGTGAAATTGCAAATACTGTTGGAAACTGTTGGATTTTAAACGTATTGTTGTGTCCATGTTAAATATTGCTTTGGCCATCTGCATTCAGCCATTCAACTTGCTTGGATAAAGCATGTCAAAATGCATTTCTGTTCCAAACTCCAGTCATATTGGAGTGTTATTTGAGTGAGTCCAGGAATAGTGAACACATTTTCACGAACTCACCTTTGTAAGGGAGAAAGTTGGATGCTCTGGGTGGATACTGTATATTTGTAATTCAACAACAGTAAAACTACTGTAGGTCTCTGAAGGAGTATGTGTGTAATTTTCTACAAGCATACTGTAGAAGTGTAAGTCTCCAACAGTACAAGTACACTGTAATTCTTTGTTTGCACATGTTCATTATATTTGTCTTGCATTAAATAAAGGTTTGACTGGATTTTCTTTGAAAAACAGAACTGAAGTCTGAAATGTCAGGATCTGCTGAACCATCACAACTGCTCACGTCAGTGAAGGAGGAGATCAAAGAAGAGGAGTTTGATGATTTCCTACAAGAGTATCTGTCTGCACTTCCGAAAGTGGAAGAAAACCCTGAACTGGAACTTGACTGTAAGACTGAAATAAACACATCACCAACCTTTACCCACAAAGAAGAAGAGTATTTGCCATTGGAGGAATCATCTGATTTCAGAGAATATGGTCACAATGACTCTACTCCTGCAGGTAAGTTGCACATAAGTTTGTATCGTAAAAAACTTGAAAAATGATAGTTTATACGAATTTGACATCATGTTGATATGAAGCTGCAAGAGCACCCAGAGGGTTTCTGCCTATCGTAGCTTTTTAACTATCTTTCTCTAGCTTAGGAAACCTGTTCACTTTTTGCCGCTGCTAGTGTGTGATGACAATAACTTATATAAATATCTGTGAATTTTAACTTGTGTCAATAAAAGGCTGCACAGGCACCTGAAGGGTTTCAACCCTTTCTACCTATTATAATTGACTAGTTGAATGGAGGAGACTGCAACATCTGCTAGATACAGTGCCCTCCACAATTTTTGCCACCCCTAGCGAATCTATCAGACACACTAGTTAAATTGAGGAGACTGTTTCATTGGAACTCAGCCATTTATATGGTTTAAGGTTAGTTAAAAGTTGATTTAAGACAAAAGTTAGAACCCCCTGGCTCCATGTTCTGATTTAGTCAAAGGAATGTGAGACCTATCAAGAGAAGTGAGATACCATGGGAATACTTTAATGTGATCTGTAATTTTCAGTCAATTACATTTCAGACAATCAAAATGTCTGCCATCATTTTGTCTCCAGATCTCTAACTCATGTGCCTGTGTCTTTGCCTACAGTTACAGTGCAGTCTCTGGGTGTTCACTTTAAGCCTTAGGGACTTCCACGTGATACTATTCTAGCAATAGCCAGTCAATCAAAATGTCATTTTTTTCAGTGTAACTGTTAAAAAGTGCTAATGTAACAAAAGAGGAGAGAGAGGATATAAAAATATGTTCTAATGTTATAGGACAACTTCAAAGGATCTATTCAGGCAAAAGGAGTCCAGGGGAAAGGAGAAAGAAAGTCATCATACATCAGCAATCAAATACAAGGAAGAAAAAACATAAATGCTCCCAGTGTTTCAAAACCTTTGCTACACCTTCTGCTCTTGCAATTCATCAACGCACACACACAGGGGAAAAGCCGCATCAATGTTCTCAGTGTGGAAAGGCCTTTACTCAAATGTATCATCTCAAGACACACCAGAGAATTCACACTGGGGTAAAGCCATATCTGTGTTCTCAGTGTGGAAAGACCTTTAGGCGAATGGATTATCTCAAGATACACCAGAGGATCCATACTGGAGATAAACCACATCAGTGTTCTCAGTGTGGGAAGGTCTTTACTACAATGGGTCATCTCAAGATACACCAAAGGAGCCACACTGGGGAAAAGCCATATCAGTGTTCTCAGTGTGAAAAGGCCTTTAGTGAAATGGGTAAACTGCAAATACACCAGCGGATCCATACTGGGGAAAAGCCATATCAGTGTTCTCAGTGTGAAAAGGCCTTTAGTCGAATCGATGGTCTCAAGAGACACCAGAGGATCCATACTGGAGAAAAGCCACATTCTCAGTGTGGAAAGGTCTTTAGTCAAGAATCTGATCTCAAGAAACACCAGATGACACATACTGGAGGAAAGCCACATCACTGTTCTCAGTGTGGAAACGGTTTCCAAAGTAGTAGTCAGCTTAAGACACACCAGAGGATTCACACTGGGGAAAAGCCATATCAGTGTTCTCAGTGTGGAAAGGGTTTCAAAAATAGAAGTCAGCTCAAGACACACCAGAGGATTCACACTGGGGAAAAGCCATATCAGTGTTCTCAGTGTGAAAAGGCCTTTACTACCATGGGTCAGCTCAAGAGACACCAGAGGATTCACACTGGGGAAAAGCCACATCAGTGCTCTCAGTGTGGAAACGGTTTCAAAAATAGTAGTCAGCTCAAGTCACACCAGAGGATTCACACTGGGGAAAAGCCATATCAGTGTTCTCAGTGTGGAAAGGCCTTTAGTCAACAGAATAATCTCAAGATACACCAGAGGATCCATACTGGAGAAAAGCCACATCAGTGTACTACATGTGGGACAGGTTTTAAAAGTAGCAATGAACTTAAAATCCACCAGAGGATCCACACTGGGGAAAAGCCATATCGGTGTTCTCAGTGTGGAAAGACCTTTACTATATTGGGTAATCTCAAGACACACCAGATGATCCATACTGGAGAAAAGCCATATCAGTGTACTACATGTGGGACTGGTTTTAAAAGTAGCAATGAACTTAAAATCCACCAGAGGATCCACACTGGGGAAAAGCCACATCAGTGCTCTCAGTGTGGAAAGGGTTTCAAATCTAGTAGTCAGCTCAAGACACACCAGAGGATTCACACTGGGGAAAAGCCATATCGGTGTTCTCAGTGTGGAAAGACCTTTACTAGATTGGGTCGTCTCAAGATACACCAGATGATCCATACTGGAGAAAAACCATATCAGTGTACTACATGTGGGACGTGTTTTAAAAGTAGCAATGAACTTAGAATCCACCAGAGGATCCATACTGGGGAAAAGCCACATCAGTGCTCTCAGTGTGGAAAGGGTTTCAAAAGAAGCAGTCAACTAAGAAGCCACCAGATGACACATACTGGAGAAAAGCCATATCAGTGTTCTCAGTGTGGAAAGACCTTTAGTCAAAAGGGTAATCTCAAGAAACACCAGAGGATCCACACTGGGGATTAGCCGTATAATTTTACTATACGTGGGAAGGGATTAAGATGTATCTCAGATGTCACTGTCAGTCAAACATGTCCAGTATCGTACGATTCCGTAAATCAGCATTTTTTTGCATTTCCCCCTGATATTCCAACTTCATTTGTTTACTGTGTTTTTAATTGCACAGTAGATACACCTTGATGTTAAACTGCAATGTATTTATTCTTTTGGCTTCCTAATGGTGGTATAAGGTAATGCGTGGTGTGTCCTAATTACTGCCATTGCTTCAAGTCCCATTCGTTTGATGGCATGATGGACTGACGATAATGCTGAAGTTGGTGTAAGATTAGAAATTAGTTTTACGTTAACAACATCCCTGTATCTAAAACATTATGTTATACTTTTATTGAACCCAATGAAAATAATGAATGTGTCATGCATTTCAATAATATTTTAGTATGGCTGAAATAAGCATATAAGCAATAATAATATCGTTATTATTGTTGTTATTGTTTTTGCTGTGTGGTCTTAGGTAGGTTGTATAGATTGTCTGAAACGCATCTACAAATTTACAGAAAGGTTTTTGTTAAAAATGAATTAAATATATTTAACCAAACAATACACATATACACTCATCTCCTGATCAGGTTCTTGACAGCATTCTCAAGAAGGACCCAGTTCCTGAATTGGGTCATGACAGCATTCTCAGGAGGGACCCAACTTCTAACTCGGGTCTCCTTTGAAAATCGACCTGCATTGACACCTGCTCTGCAGGTCTGGGCATTTTATGTAGCTGGTTTGATGTAAATACCTTTTTGATATGTTCTCCGATGTAGGTTTGATTAATAACCTGGTGCAGACTGAAGAAGAGGGTTTCTATAGCTGGGTAACTTCAGTAGTCACTGAGGAAGAACCCATGGCTTAATGCAGGCGTTTACATGAGTCACTGATGATCAAGCTACTGATGGGTGTTTATGAAATGAAGGCTCCCATTAATATTTGTATACTGTCTATATGGATTCCTACCTGAATGTTTATATTATTTCGTATTGTTTGTGGAAAGGCCTTAAGCCGCATGTGCCATCTCAAAAAGTACCAGAGGGTCCATTCAGATGGTGTGCTGTCCTGCTAATACATGATGTAGTATCACTTACTGAAATATTTTGGATTTGATGAGTTTTAAACCAGATGTGATGTACATGATGAAGTCTTATTTCTTCATATTTGAAATGATTGATTAGATAAAGATTGAAATAAAAATTGAGTAAAAGAAATAATAATTTCAGTGTTATTTTTCTTTCAAATATTTATGTGTGGAATGGGGGGATGTGTGTATGTACAATATACTGTATAATCGACAAGCAAGCAGTAAGAGCTTGTTATAAAAAAAAAGTAATGTTTGTACACCATCTGAAATGGATAGCCTTAACAGCACCTCATATGAAGATTATCTACAGCTCAAAGATGTGCTGAGTGTCAGAGATGGGGATAAAAGAAAGAGGACATGGGGGAGGGTGCATAGCATTGTCATTGAAAAGGGTAGACACAGAAAAACATGACTACCTCGAGAAAACAGTCTCTGCACTCACTGTATTAATGGGGTAGTGGATGATGAGTTTATTTTCCTGACAGAAAGTAATGAGGACGGAGGACATTTGCTCTGGGTTTACAAAAATATAAAGAGAAGAAATATAATCATTCCTTGGTCATTTTGTTGACATGACTATGGTTTATTCCTGTTGTAATCTTAAAGTAAGAATTATAGATAAATCAAAGCAAACATCTTGAAAGACCACTTGAGAGCAATGTAAACAGATATTTCAAAACAGTAACTCCAGCTCTGTAAAGCCTAGGTCTGTTCATTCCTTATGGTGGAAGGAAAGGTGACTGGATAGATTCACCTTCTGCTTACCTCTCATGCAGTCACAGATCCAAGTCATATTAAGTCTAAAAAAGAACAACAACCCAGAAACATAATCTGAAACAAAATTACAAACACCTCTCCTCATTCTCACCAAACTTTCAAATGTTTGTGGAAAAATCTATCAACATGAGGGTGAACCTCATAGCAAGTATCCAACTTGAAAATATGATATTGTTTTTAGAAACCTCTACAGGAAAATAAATTAGATCCTGCTCAAGAACCATTGACTTGATTGATTAAGACAAACTAGAATGTAAATACAAACTGAATAATCTGGACTCTGCTGTATCTCCGATTTAACTAAATTTAACTAACTTTAACACACACACACACACACTCATATACTCTTCACACACACACACACACACATACTCTTCTCTCTCGCTCACTCGCACACACATCGTCACATACTATTCTCTCTCTCTCATTCATCCACACACACACACACACATACTTCTCTCTCTCTCTCACTCATACACACACACCCTCACATACTCTTCTCTCTCTCACTCATACACACACACACACACACACACACACACTCATATACTCTTCTCTCTCACTCATACACACACACCCTCAAATACTCTTCTCTCTCTTTTACTCACACACACACACACACGCACACAAACACACACACCCTCACAGTTTTTGAAAACACAGGATAAGATGTAATTTCCTTTGTGCACGCACATACATAAGAGTGCCGTGTTGGTGATGAATGGTGGATGCAAGGGAGCAAGGGTTGTAATTTGGGACGCATCATCAGTAGTGTTCCCTTGGTTCATTGGAGTGTTTCGGCCTTGACACTAGACATCCTCGCCAAGGTGGCCAGCTACAGGGTGATAAGACCTGAGCTTGCGTCATTCCCAATTAGTCATGAGAGGTCATGTTGAATGGCAGACATCTCATGGGACTATGCATGGCAGGGGCGTCCTTTTCCCTGAGTCAACCTAAGCTGGCCGCATACCTCCTGGCTTGCTACTTCGGGACCCAGCAGGGGTCTTTCCTCCTCATGAAAAGCCACTGGCTGCTTCTTTCGGCTGCCTCCGATGCAGCTTTGATGGCTGAGCGCTGGTTCTGGCCTCTGACTCCCAGGTCTGCAAACAGTCTGGTGGTAGATCTTGCGACAAAACCTCTGCACCCCACCTCCACTGGGCGGACCTCAGCGTTCCAGCCGCGGCGTTGTGCTTCAGCAGCGAGCTCAGCATAGCGTAGGTGTTTTCGCTCATAAGCCTCATCCACTGAGTCCTCCCAGGGTACTGTGAGTTCTATGATGTAGACCTTTTTCAGAGAAGGGGATCATAGCACCAAGTCAGGTCTCAGGGTGGTTAAAGCAATCTCTGGAGGAAACACAAGCTGTCGGCCAATATCTGCCAGCATCTTCCAGTCGCGGGCTAAGCGTAGCTGGCCTCGCTCAGATGGTGTGGAGCAGCTCCTGCTTACCTTAGCCCCATCACGGACAAAGGCAGTTGCCTGTTGGTGGTTGGCTGCTGGTGGTGGTAGGGAGTTGGTGGCAGCTCGCTTGTCCTCCAGGGTGGACGCAAGGATCTCTAGGACTTGGTTGTGACGCCACGTGTAACGTCCTTGGGTGAGACTGGTTTTGCACCCTGTTAGAATGTGCCTGAGGGTGGCTGGCATGGAACATAGGGCACACCCCGGGTCTTCACCGAACCACTGGTGAAGGTTAACTGGTGTTGGAAGGACGTCGTATGTAGCTCTGATGGAAAAGCTCAACTGCCTCGCTTCCATTGCCCACATGTCCTTCCAGCTGATCTTCCTCCTCTCCACACTGTCCCATCTCGTCCACTGTCCCTGTTTGCCAAGAGAGACTGCCCTGGCCCACCTTGCAGCCTCTTCCTGGTGGCGTACTTCCTCCACCACCATCTTCCTACGTTCTGGTGCTGTGGCCTTACTCCAAGCTGGGCGGGTAGCTGTTAGCCCAAAGCCTCCTCTTCCTTGCTGAACATATCCCACAATGTCAGCATGTTTGAGGGCTGCTGTTGCTTTCTCCACTGCTTTGGCTGGTCTCCATTTGCGCCCGGTTGCCAAGGTTGGTGCGTTATTGCTCACCACTAAATCTCTGGATTCATTCAATGTCATCTGGAGTCTTGTTTTTGCACACTTGAACTCCTCTGTGAGACTGGTGAGGGGCAACTTGAGGATGCTATCTCCGTAGAGGCCAACGGTGGTAAGGCATCGCGGAACTCCAAGCCACCTCTTGATGTAGCCTGTGACTGCTCTTTCCAACTTCTCCACAGTTGAAATTGGGACCTCATAAACTGCGAGGGGCCACAACATCCGGGGTAGGAGTCCAAACTGCAGGCACCAGGCCTTTAGCTTTCCAGGCAGTTGGGTGTTGTCGATGGACTGTAGGCCACTGCTGATATCCTTACGCAGTTGTTGCACCTGGTCTTTGTCCTTCAGGCTTGCATCATACCACCTGCCAAGGCTTTTAACAGGCTGCTCAGACACTGTTGGGATTGGGTCATCTCCGATGAAGAATTTCAGGTCAGAGAGCACTCCCTTCACAATGGAGATGCTTCGTGACTTAGATGGTTTGAACTTCATACGGGCCCAACTGATGTTCTCGTCCAATTTTCTGAGCAGTCTCCTGGTGCATGGAACGGTGGAGGTCAATGTTGTTATGTCGTCCATGTAAGCTCTGAGCGGAGGGAGACGCAGGCCAGAGTCAAACCGCTGTCCACCTACAACCCACTTTGAGGCTCGGATGATGACTTCCATTGCCATCGTGAATGCCAGGGGAGAGATAGTGCATCCAGCCATGATGCCTACTTCCAGGCACTGCCAAGAGGTGGTAAAGTCAGCGGTGGTAAAGCAGAACTGCACGTCCTGGAAGTAGGATTTAACCAGGTCTGTGATGGTATCCGGTATGTGGAAGAAGTCGAAGGCAGACCACAGGAGTTCATGGGGCACTGAGCCAAGGGCATTGGCAAGGTCCAGAAAGACTACATGGAGGTCCCTTCTCTCCACCTTTGCCGTTTGGATCTGGTGCCAGATCATGCTGAAATGTTCTCCCAGAGAATCCTGATATTCCTGCCTTCTGTACAGATGTGTCGATGTACTTGTTTCTTTGCAGATACTCGCCCATCCTTTGTGAAATGACACTAAAGAAGATTTTGCCCTCAACGTTTAGCAGGGAGATTGGACGGAATTGGCTGATGTTCACTGCATCCTTCTCCTTTGGGATGAGGACTCCCCCTGCCCTACGCCACGCTTTAGGCATTATCTTCTTCTGCCATGCTGTTCTCATAAGCCTCCAGAGAAATCTCAGGACATCTGGTGCGTTCTTATACACCTTGTATGGGACTCCATTTTGCCTCGGGGCTGATGCTGTTCTTGCTCGACGCACTGTGTTTTCCACCTATTTCCATGTTGGAGGGCCAATCGGAATGTGGTGTTCAGGGGGGTCAATTGGTGGGATATCTGTAGGAATGGTGCGATGTTCATAACGCCTTGGGTCAGAGTGTGTTGCTTTTAGGTGATCCTCCAGATCGGTCTTTGCTGTTTGTAGAGTTCCACTTTTTTCCTTTGTGAAGATACTTTTAAAGTGCATATGACACCTCAATACAACATTTTTCAAATAAATAAAACAAAGGAGGTGTTACACAATCGATATATATGTTTATTTAAAATATATAAATATACTTGTTAAAATTAACATTTGAATTCCAGGCCACTGAGCTACCGACTTCCCAAGTAACTCACTTCCGCCCCGCGTTATAAAATGGAAATGACGGCAACGGTGTAACTCTTTTGAACTTTGTCACTGTCAACAAGGTCAAAGTCGTCCTTACCATTCGGTGTGTTGCAGTCTCTGCATATCTCTCGGAATTTCGCTTACCGCGTTTCCGTGCGCTCCATCCACATGCACATTGTCAGGGGCAGAGTGGGACACAAAAATCCACAAGGACAATTTTGTCTGCACTGACATACCACCGGCTCACAACGAGGCCGAGCCCATCTGGCCCAAGTTACGTTCACTGTACAAAGGCAGAGTGATAGCAGGTGCCATCTCCCATGAGGCTTTGCTTCGACCATTCTACATGCATTTTTGAACAAAAAAAACTTTAAATCGCTGGCCAATTTATATTTGTGGTCATGAAAGTTATATAACGTCTGAATAAAAATAATAAGATCAAGATAGGAGGTTAAACAAAAATCAGTAGGCTGGATTAATGAGTGAGTTCGACACACACCATAGGTAAGAAGTTGATCGACAACCTGTGCTTTATATACTGCTTGGACTCACTCCAGACTCAGCTGTCGGAGAACTTGTCGTTTTTCACAGGAACAAGATTTAATTTAACTCAATGGGCCGCTCATGAACTTTCCACGGCTGCGTGCAGTCTTCAGACTGCTTCTCGTGATCGCTACGGCTCAATGCCCACAATCTCGTGTAGGCTACTAACTGATCCGGATCATAGTCTTCCTCAATTTCTGAATCTTCGCTCGAGTCTGTGACATAAACTTGCTCGAAATCCCAGACTTCTTCACCCTCCATCACTAGTTCTAGTCTAGAATGAATTCCCCTGCTGACGTCACAGATTTCAGGTAAGCAGGTAACTGTTTTACAGTAAGAGTCGCGAAAAACACACTTTGAAACTCCGTGCAAACTTCATTTTTCAATCTTCGGGTTTAAACATGACTACAAATTACTATGGTTTATGTATAGTTTTGATACCTATATGCCTTTTACCTATTTTTTAAGGTGTCATACGCACTTTAAGGAACTTGAAGGGATCTTTATAGAACCTTGTTCTTGTTTGTTCTTTCTTCCTTCTACGTTTCCGTAAATTCTCTGCTCTGCGGAGGGATGCCAGTCGGGTTTTAATGTCGACTTGAAGCGCATTTATGCCTTCCCTTTCCACTCCAGAGGCTTTTTTCCACTGTCTCCTAAGTTGTCTCATTTCTAGGACAAGGCGCTTGATCTTCTGTTGCCTCCTGGAAATGGGTGCGGTTGGAACCTTTTTCCCACCTGTCCTTTCTTGCACTCCAAAGCGTTCTGACCCATATTGGTAGATGATGTCCCCCAGTCTCCAACTTCTTCTCCACTGCCCCTCGAAGTTGCTCGAGAGACAGGGTCAGGTCACTATTGATTGTTTCCCACAGCTTCTTATCCACGGCACCGGGCCACTTCACATGCTGTCTATGCCCTGCTAGACTCCTCTCGACTGCAGGTCCAGGAGGTTGGGTTGGTTCTACCGCTGATACCAACTCTGTGTTTGCTTCCTCCACGACAGTGGGACTGATGTACTGCAAGCTATGGTTTGCGTCCATTTGCTGTACTTCATTCGCCTGATTTGATTCCTTTCGCAGAAAGTAATCAACGCGAGGCCTCTGTCTCTCTTCTGTCAAACACTTCTTCTTTCCCTGGTGAATTCTCAACCCCAAATAGGACGTAACCTTCCTCCACCCACAGGGACATATCTGCTGTTTGTGGCCCGCTGTTGTGGCTGTAGCTGTGGCAACTGCTGTGGCACTCTCTTGCACTGTGCTCTCGTTACTCATTGTCGTTTCCGGTCCAGTCGTTACCAAAATGTCAGCCGATGAGTCATCTTCCGCCCCCGCTCTCGCAGACTCTAGGGGTGTTCTCTTTTGTCGTCTTTTTGTAGCAATAGCGGGTGCTTCCACATGCCCACAGCATGGGAAACTACAGACATGGGAAGCTAACCCATGTCCGTCCCAGTGGGGTCTATTTCCTCCTATCAGCTGTCTCTCCATGCCGCCACAAGGACTTTCCCCTGTCGTCAGCTGATCTTTCTCAGCAGTCACTGGACTCAGTGTCCAGGTACTCAGTTTTTGAAAACACAGGATAAGATGTAATTTCCTTTGTGCACGCACATACATAAGAGTGCCGTGTTGGTGATGAATGGTGGATGCAAGGGTTGTAATTTGGGACGCATCATCAGCATCAACATACTCTTCTCTTTCACACACACACACACACACACACACATACATGCATGCGCGTGCACACACTCTCACATACTCTTCTCTCTCTCTCACTCATCCACACACACAGGCACAAACACCCTCACATACTGTTCTCTCTCTCACTCATACACAAACACACACACACACATACACCCGCACATAATGTTCTCTCTCTCTCACTCATACACACACACACACACACACGTACCCACACCTTCACATACTATTCTCACTCACACACTCACACACACCCACACACTCACATACTGTTCTCTCTTTCTCACTCATACACATTCACACCCTCACATACTCTTCTCTCTCTCTCACACACACACACGTACCCACACCCTCACATACTATTCTCTCTCTCACACACACACACCCACACACTCACATACTGTTCTCTTTTTCTTACTCATACACACACACCCTCACATACTCTTCTCTCTCACACACACACACACACAATCACTGACTAGGGCAGGAGCATGCATGTATCACCAATAATAAGGTTACTGCTGGGTGTGACTGAAATGTAAGCACACACTCATATTATTATGATCTACATGGTGTCTATATGACTTATTTACCTAATTCTTTGTTTGCACATGTTCACTATATTTGTCTTGCGTTAAATAAAAGTTTGACTGGATTTTCTTTGAAAAACAGAACTGAAGTCCGAAATGTCAGGATCTACTGAACCATCACAACTGCTGATGTCAGTGAAGGAGGAGTTCAAAGAAGAAGAATTTGATGATTTCCTGCAAGAGTATCTGTCTGCAATTCTGAAAGTGGAAGAAAAGCCTGAACTGGAACTTGACTGTAAGACTGAATCAGAAAGATCCCCAACCTTGGCCTGCAAAGAAGAAAAGTCTTCAATGATGGATATTCAAGAGGAGGATGAATTGGATTTAAGAGACTTTGATCGCAATGATTCTCCTACAAGTAAGTTGCAGATTATTTTGAATCACGAGAAACTAAAAGAAAAACAAAACACATTCATTTCTTTGTGTTATTAATATTGCCAATACCTGCATTTTAGCGAATGGCTTTAACTTGTGATTTATTCAACAAAATGTGAGCTCTGCACAGAGAGTAACCATAATATGCATATTACCTTAATCATGGGATACTATTTTACATTGAAAAGATAGAAAGTGTTTGGCTGTTCTAGTCAATAGCCAATAATAAAAAGATGTTTAAAAACATGATGAAATAATTTGTACAATATATTGAAAATCTTGACAGATATGATAGATAATACGAAGTGAATATGACATCATGTTAATATGAAGCTCTAAGGGCACCCAGAGGGGTTCCTGCCAAACGTAGCTGTTTAACTATCTTTCACAAACTTGGGAACCATCTCATTTGGCGGCTTCTAGTGAGTGTTTCATGCCATTGGAACTCAGACATTTTACTGTTATGAATAGGTTATTTAAAAGTTAATTTAAAAAAAACCTGGCTTTATCTTCTGCTTTGCTCAATGAAATGTGAGACCTGTTGAGAAAATAGAGATACCATGGGAATACCATAAAAAAGGGATATTAGTTGCAGTCGGTTGAATTTAAAACATTTAAATGCCTACTTTAAATTTGTCTTCCAAGTGATATACTATTTAAGCAAATAGCCAGTCAATCCACAATACATTGTTTTCAGTGTTATACTGTGTAGTGTTGATGTATCAAGTAAAGAATATCAATAATGGAGAATCAGGGATTTTATTTAAAAAATATGTTGTAATGTTATAGGATACGTTCAAAGGATCCATTCTAGAAAAAGGAGTCCAGAGGAAAGAAGAAAGAAAACCATCAGACATCAGAGGAAGAAACAACATGAATGCCCCCAATGTTTCAAAACCTTTGAAACACCTTCCTCTTTAGCAATTCATCAACGAACACACACAGGAGAAAAGCCCCATCAGTGTTCTCATTGTGGAAAGGCTTTTAATCAAATAGGTTATCTCAAGACACACGAGAGGATCCACACTGGGGAAAAGCCATACCATTGTTCTCAGTGTGGAAAGACCTTTAGTCAAACAAGTCATCTCAAGATACACATGATGATCCACACTGAAACACAGCCATATCAGTGTAATTCATGTGGTAAGGGTTTCAAAACTAGCAATGAGCTTAGAATCCATAAAATGACACATACTGGAGAAAAGCCATATCAGTGTTTTTAGTGTGGAAAGTCTTTTATTCAGATGGGTCATCTCATGACACACCAGAGAATCCATACTGGTGAAAAGCCATATCAGTGTTGCACATGTGGGAAGGGTTTCAAGAATAGCAAAGAATGTATTATCCACCAGATGACACATACTGGAGAAAAGCCACATCAGTGTTCTCAGTGTGGTAGGACTTTTATTAAAGTGGGTCATCTCAAACGGCACCAGAGGATCCACACTGGAGAAAAGCCATATCATTGTTCTCAGTGTGGAAAAACCTTTGGTCAAGCGGGTCATCTCAAAAGACATCAGAGAATCCACACTGGAGAAAAGCCATATCAGTGTTCTCAGTGTGGAAAAACCTTTGGTCAAGCGGGTAATCTCAAAATACACCAGCGGATCCATACTGGGGAAAAGCCACTTTAGTGTTTCATACACAATGCGCCTCACAGTAGGAAGGAAAGAAAAGTGGGGGAGGGGGATTTACAAATACTTGTAAAGAGACACAGATAAAAAAAATAAGTAAATGTTACATTAATGTAACAAAGATACATTTTACATGATACCAGGGCACCACATTAACAAATACATTGTACAGGTTACAAAACACTTTTAAAGAGACACAGATTTTGCCAAAGAAAATCAACAGCAAATGATGTACTAGTTGTGCTTTACTAAAACAAATTGACATATTATTGGAGAGATACTATAGGAATGTCTTTGCCATGGTCTACTATGAGTGTGACTTAGTTACCTAGGAAACACGGAAGCTTTCATCAGTTCTCAACCCCACCTGTCCTCTAATTCCCCATTACTTTTCATTTCACACCCCAACCCATTATAATAACCCCACAGAGTCAAGTCGGATTACTTTTCTCACATGTGTACGGTGGCACTGATGATGAGGTTATTAATGGGAGGGTATGAAATGTAAGATCCCAATCATTCTTATAATGGTTACCTGTCCTATTTACTTGCATACTTGCATAAAGTGTTCAGTGTTAACAGGGCTAGATGCCTGCGATACTGGTGCCAGGATATGACCCTGTACTTTATCATAACCTATTGTTTGAGGTCTGTTTAATTGTGATGTTTATCCACCATTACTGAATCACTGAAGATCAGGCTACTGAGGGGTCTGTATGAAACATAGGCAGCCATTCATTGGGTCTAAGGTGGCTTTTGGCTTCTTTACCTGCAGGATTATAATTGAATGCATGCTGGTGTATGGGTATGTGGATAAGAGGCTTTTCCTGTTTGTTAATTGGACGCTCTACAGAAAAAAATAAAGCAAGTTCTGTGAATTGTATTCATTTCTGTTGTGTTCTTAATGTAGGGTACCTAATCATAGGAGTGCAGACATTGTAGTTGAGCAACATGTTCCACTGCCACTATAGTCGAAACAAAAAATAAATAATAAGTATTCAGAATTGACACACACACAAAAACACAAAGCTTTAAAGAAGATTGGATGCTTATATAAATATCTTATATTATCCTCTGTCCTCATATCAAGATAGAAACTATGAGAAAACATAAATACAGTCCCACACAAATACATATAGGCCTACATAAATACACAGACACAAACATACAGTTTGAAAAGCTTTGAGGAACAATGGAGAGTTTCTTCAGTTTACCAGCCCACCCCATGACCTTTTAGTTCACACCTCCAACCAACCCCCAACTACCCTTCCCTACCCAATCACCCTTCAGTTCACACATCCAACCCACCCCCAACTACCCTGCCCTACCCAATCACCTTTCAGTTCACACCTCCAGCCCACCCCCAACTACCCTGCCCTATCCAATCACCTTTCAGTTCACACATCCAGGAATGGCCCATCTACACTCTTTTGTGTTGTCTCTGCAGGTTGAACCCTGACCACGCCTCTCCTCTGTCATTCTAATTTGCATTCCAAAAGCTCCTGCAGCTGATTGGTTAGGCTTGAATTAGAAGCTGATGAATCAGACAGAAGAAGCACTATATTAACAGCACATAGAAGAGTCTGAACCCACTGTTGTAAGGTAGACACTGGGGTGCTCTGGATGGATACTGAACTTACCTTTGTAAGGTAGACACTGGGATGCTCTGGATGGATACTGAACCCACCTCTGTAAGGTAGACACTCGGATGCTCTGGATGGATACTGAACCCACCTCTGTAAGGTAGACACTCGGATGCTCTGGATGGATACTGAACTCACCTCTGTAAGGTAGACACTGGGATGCTCTGGATGTAAACTGAACTCACCTCTGTAAGGTAGACACTGGGGTAATCTGGATGGATACTGAACTCACCTCTGTAAGGTAGACACTGGGATGCTCTGGATGGATACTGAACTCACCTCTGTAAGGTAGACACTGGGATGCTCTGGATGGATACTGAACTCACCTCTGTAAGGTAGACACTGGGATGCTCTGGATGGATACTGAACTCACCTTTGTAAGGTAGACACTGGGGTAATCTGGATGGATACTGAACTCACCTCTGTAAGGTAGACACTGGGATGCTCTGGATGGATACTGAAATCACCTCTGTAAGGTAGACACTGGGATGCTCTGGATGGATACTGAACTCACCTCTGTAAGGTAGACACTGGGATGCTCTGGATGGATACTGAACTCACCTCTGTAAGGTAGACACTGGGGTGCTCTGGATGGGTACTGAACTCACCTCTGTAAGGTAGACACTGGGATGCTCTGGATGGATACTGAACTCACCTTTGTAAGGTAGACACTGGGGTAATCTGGATGGATACTGAACTCACCTCTGTAAGGTAGACACTGGGATGCTCTGGAGGGATACTGAACTCACCTCTGTAAGGTAGACACTGGGATGCTCTGGATGGATACTGAACTCACCTCTGTAAGGTAGACACTGGGATGCTCTGGATAGATACGGTATGTGTGAAATAGCTATACTGTAGTTCTTTGCTTGACTATATCATCCATAGATTGAAGGAATGTTGGACTGGATTTTCTTTGAAAAACTGAACTGAGCTGACTGGCACTGGGATGCTCTGTAGGAGTATGTGTGTCTTTATTTGGAAGCTTACTGTATAAGTTTAAGTCTCCAACAGTTCAACTACACTGCAGTTCTTTGTTTGCACATGTTCACTTCATCCGTCTTGCACTTAATGAAAGTCTGACTGGATTTTGTTTGAAAAACAGGACTGAAGTCTAAAAGGCAGGATCTACTGAACCACCACAACTGCTCATGTCAGTGAAGGAGGAGATCAAAGAAGAAGAATTTGATGATTCCCTACAAGAGTACCCATTTGCAATTCAGGAAGTGGAAGAAAAGCCTGGACTGATACATGACTGTAAGACTGAATCAGAAAGATCCCCAACCTTGGCCGGCAAAGAAGAAATGTTTTCACTGTCGGGAATTAAACAGGAAGATGAATCTGATTTAGGAGAATATGATCGAGGTGACTCTTCGCCTACAAGTAAGTTGCATATTATTTTGTATCAAGAGAAGCCAACTCACTATGGTGTCTGTATCTCTGTTTATTATTTAGACTCTAGGCAAACTCTTACCCTATTGAACACCTTTCTCCTAAATGACAATAGGTAGAATTCTAGCTATAAAGAGATATTAAAAAATATGCAGTAATTCATATTTTTACATTACGTTACATTTAGCAGACGCTTTTGTCCAAAACAACATACAAGGGAGAGAATAGTCAAGCTAAGAGCAATATAAACCTGTTGTAACAACAAATGTTACCATGTTAATATGAAGCTGCAAGGGTACCAAGAGGGTTTTTGCCTATCCTAGATTTTTAACTAGCTATCTCTAGCTTAGGGAACTATCTTCAAATTCGGCCGCTGCTACTGTATGTTAATATTAACTAATGTTTATATCGTTGAATATGAACTTGTGTCAATATGAAGCTGCACAGGCACCCAAGGGTTCTACCTGTTCTATCAATTATAGTTTTAGATAACTGGTATAATATGTAATAAAATAACAGATTTGCAATTGGAACTCAGACATTTATACTGTTATGAATAGGTTATTTAGAAGTAGATTTAAAACCCCTGGCTTTCTCTCCGGCATTACTCAATGCAATGTTATACCTGTTGAGAGAATAGTGATACATGGGAAAACCATAATAATTATCATTATTTGCAGTCTGTTGCATTTAAAATGCCTTTTATCATTTTGTCTTCCAAATGATATGCTTAATTGGCAAATAGCCAGTCAATCCAAAATACATTGTTTTCAGTGTTATACATTGTTTCAGTGTTTCCTTAATTTCCCTCTGTATCAATAAAGTATCCATCTATCTATCTACACTGTGTAGTGTTAATGTAACAAATCGAGAATAGCGATGATGGAGAATCAAGGATATTATTAGTGTGCTTGCCCGAAGGGAAGCACAGTATTGTTATCGTCAAGTTTTCTTTATTTATTTATTCCGTACGTTTTTCTTGCAGCTAACTACTCCTCGCCCGATTGAGCTAGAGACGCCATTCAAACACCAAAACGTCCGGCCCGATCCGGTGCAAGCTGCTATGACTTTTCGTGGCGGTACTCCTTGTCACTCCTTTTTTATTCCATTTTTTCATCCCCTTTTTCTCTCATTGACTAACATGGGGAAGGTTGAGCCATTGTGACGTCACCCGCTCTATCAGTCGTTCTCCATTCAACTGTAGGAATATTAAGAGACACCTTCCAGGGCTCTACAGTGCGAGTATTTCACTCGCATAAATAGGTACGTGCAAACTTGAAAAATAATTTACAAGCACAGTGTGCGAGTGACAGACAGTTGTCAATACGGCGCCAAAAAGTGAAGCATTCCATTGATTTCACATGGAAACAACTGACAGGGTCGCGACTCCAGGGTTTTCGACGGGACCTGCGACGGGACCAACAGCAGCAGCAGCATAATCATCATCTGGATTTACTGACATTTTTGGTATATATAAACACATAATATCAATTGGTAACTGGTGTGTTGTATCCTGTTTATGTCTGATACTTTATAAACATTTATGTTTTACGTTAACTTATTACACTAGGCAGCAGTATTGTGAAGTAGAGCTAGAAATGGCTTTGCTAGCTCCCATATTGTAGCTCACACCAGCAACTGCTCAATTTAGGACAGAAAGGAGTTTGGTAAATTAGCTTGTAACTGTCAATGATAACTAGTTATTAGAATATATTAGCCAACGTTAAGTTGACTTCAAAGGGGCAGTCGAGTGTTTAGGTTGTGTCAGCTAGCTTGGAAAGCTAGCTAATAATTTTTGATTGAAGCTTCACGTTAGCCTCTGTAAACGTTTAGCTAGCTAACGTTAGCTAACTATGAGGTAGCATATCCCAAGTAACTTGTTGTGACCGATAGCGTGAGTTAACATTAACCCGTGTCCTGGGAGTAATGATTCATGAGAGACCTTGAATCATTAGGTTAACTGAAAAACGTTTGAGGATGTACACACAGCGTAGCTGTTGTAGTGTGCTCAGTTTTCGAAAACTAGACTGAAACTAAGAAGGATAACTATGACTAAATGTGACTAAAACTAATATGCACTGAATCTAAAATAGCTGCTGAATCTAAAATAGCTGCCAAAATGAACACTGAGATGTATTAATTTTGGCAGCTATTTTAGATTCAGTCTTAAGACAAAAATGCATATTAGTTTTAGTCACATTTAGTCATAGTTATCCTTCTTAGTTTCAGAAGAGGTTTTTCATGGTTGCTAGCTCTAATCAGATGTACTATAGGCTTATAAGAGAAGACTAACTTTTTATGCCAACGAACACCAATAACTAGAACTAATTTGACAGACTATAAACCAATGTGATACACGTGCTCTCTAGCTATACAGTAAAAGTGTTGCTTACGTTTGATACTAGACCTACAGTCTAACTCTAACTGCAAGTCTAACATATAGGCCTATCTTACAATAAACTTTAAGTAAAGCTGGCTATGTAACCGCATTCATTCCAATATTGTTGCAGAGATGTTTCCTTTTACCAAGATAACAATTTCAACAATTCACTTAGCTCAGTAAGTCAGTATAACGAGACTCTGGAACTATTAGGCTATGACCAAATGTAACACACTAGACCCTTTCACAATAAACAAGCAAACAAACAAACAAAAACTGAACAACAAAGATACCCTCATATGTCTAAACGTCAGTGGAGCCAAAATATAATGGTTGAGCTTGGTTGCTTGCTAAAATATATTGGAAGAAGGCCCCACTACACTGATTGAGTAGATGTAAATACATGTTAATTCATTGGCACTTGTTCTCTCTGTCACAGAGCAAGCACACTCTCGCAGTTCGTTCACGAAACGCATTCTAGTTTTACAAATATTCTCTAATGTTATAGGAAAAGTTCAAAGGATCCATTCCAGACAAGGGTGTCTAGAGGAAAGAAGAAAGAATCAACATGAATGCTTCGAGTGTTTCAAAACCTTTTTTACATCTTCAGCTCTAGTAATTCATCAACGGACACACGCAGAAGAAAAGCCCCATCAGTGTTCTCAGTGTGGAAAGACTTTTAGTCAAAAGGGTAATCTCATTAGACACCAGCTGATCCATACTGGGCAAAAGCCATATAATTGTCCTCAGTGTGGAAAGACATTTAGTCAAATGGTTAATCTCAAATCACACCAGAGGATCCATACTAGAGAAAAGCCGTATCAGTGTTCTCAGTGTGAGAAGGACTTTACTAAAAAGGGTAGTCTCATTAGACACCAGCTGATCCATACTGGGCAAAAGCCATATCAGTGTTCTCAGTGTGGGAAGGCCTTTAGTCAAAAGGGTGATCTCAAGATACACCAGAGGATCCATACTGGAGAAAAGCCATATCAGTGTTCTCAGTGTGGAAAAACCTTTAGTGATATGAGTAATCTCATCAGACACCAGAGGATCCATACTGGAGAAAAGCCATATCAGTGTTCTCAGTGTAGTAAATCTTTTAGTCGTTTGAGATGTCTCAAGTCACACCAGATTATCCATACAGGGGCCAGAAACCTAACCAAACAAAGTGATACATACAAATAATGAAATATACACCAATCAAATATCACCAACCTTGACCTGCAAAAAGAAAGTAAAGTATTGATAGAAAAGTAATAGAGAAGAAATCCATCACCTTTTTATTAACATTTAAAAGCTTGAATTTTACTGTGTTGACTTCAAAATAGTGCTCTACTCAAAGTAAATGACAGATTTTCTATTGCTGGGTAACTTCAGTGGTCACTGAAAAAAGAACACATGGCTGAATGTATATGAGTCACTAATTATCAAGCTACTGTTTGAGTTTCTTTTCCTGACAGAATGTTATAAAGAGACAGCAGAGGATCCATAAAACTTATATTCTGTTGTACTCATATACATGTACATAAAGGGAACTTAATCACAGCTGGACAAAATCATCTACTGTTTATCAGAACACATGGCTGACTGTATATGAGTCACTAATTATCAAGCTACTGTTTGAGTTTGTTTTCCTGACAGAATGTTATAAAGAGACACCAGAGGATCCATAAAACTTATATTCTGTTGTACTCATATACATGTACAATAGGGAACTTAATCACAGCTGGGCAAAATCATCTACTGTTTATCAGCCACCCCCTCTTATCCTTTCCTTTTTCATGATAATTTACATGATTTGTGTTTATTTCTGTTGAATTCTTCAAGGAAGGTAAACAATGAAAAGGCCCTTACTTTTTTACTTCAGCTGAGCATTGCATGACCACCCTGTGTCAAAACATGAACAAATAAAAAGTATTCAAAGTGGTGTAGGCTTCCATTTATATTATTATGAAGTCTAAGTGACTTAGTTACCCTAATATTTTCTTATTGTTTGCCTTTAAATCTCTATGTTGTCACGAGTCTGTTCCTGTGTTTTCAGAGGGAGTACTGCCCAAAATCCCCTTTGTAATGAAGTGTATTATATTTTTTTCTGTTCTATATGGCCCTTTCATCTGCATGCTTATATTACGTTTGCTGGTGAAAACATGTAGAAGTACAACCAAAATAAAGCTTTTTTATCATTCACGTGATTTGTGTTTATTCCTGTTGTATTCTTAAAGTAAGGTACACAATGAAAAGGCCCCTTATATATATATGAGGACACACAGGGGAGCACACTTAACGGAGAAAAACTTTACCAAAATACTTTGTTTATGCAATGACCGAAATATACACCAACCAAATATCACCAACCTTGTCATGCAAAGAAGAAAAGTAATGAATTGATGGAAAATCAAGAAGAAATGCATCACCTTTTTATTTATATATACATACATGAATTTAGTTTGTTGGCTCTAAGTTGTGCTTTACTAAAACAAATTGACATATTATTGGGGAGATACTATGGGAATGTCTTTTCCATGGTCTACTATGAGTGTGACTTAGTTACCTAGGAAACATGGAAGCTTTCATCAGTTCTCAACCCCACCTGTCCTCTAATTCCCCATCACTTTTCATTTCACACCCCAACCTACCTTCCACTTTTTGGAGTTTCTGCAGGCTGAGCCATACCCACGCCCACCTGAGGACCATCAGATGTGTAAACGGTGCTCAAAGACATGGCAATCCATCCCGTAATCCTTTGTCATTCTAGTTTGGATTCTCAAAAGTTACTCCAGCTAATTGGTTATACATTTTTAATCAAGAAAGCAAATGGGTCAGATAGAAGATGCATTATATTAAAAACCACAGAGTAAAGTCAGACTACTGAACTCATATGTGGCACTGATGATAAGGTTACTAATGGGTGTGTATGAAATGTAGGATCCCAATCATTCTTATGGTGGTTACATGGCCTATATACTTGCATGTTTATATAATGTTTGCTGGTGAAACTATGTAAATAAAACTGCTCTTCTGCTTGTTTAGTAGGACAACACCCAAAATAAAACTTTTATAAGATTTGGGTTTATTCTTGTTGTATTCTTAAAGTAAGGTACACAATAAAAAAGGCCCTTAATATGCAATATTTGTATTCACATGAACCTTGTTAGGTACAAAATGAAAAGGCCCTTAATACATAGATAATAATATATTTTTATATCAAAAGAAAAGTGTTTATTTCTGTTTTTTTCATAAAGTGAGGTACACAATGAAAAGGCTCTTAAATTGTACTTCAGCTGAGTATTCCACTGCAACCCTCAGTCAAAACGGGAACAAATAAAAAGCATTCAGAGTGAACTGGAATTCTGGTGCAAATGATAATGCCCTCTTTGTATTAAAAACAATAATGTTTCCTAGGTCACCAGGTTCCTATTTAACTTAGTTGTGTGAGTTTTTTAAGTGAGTCTTCACACTGGTATGTAGGTCTGATATTACCTGTATAACATTATCATAATACAAACACACAGTATTTCTACAGTTTACCAACCTATCCTCTTCAACCTAATCGCCTCTCCGTTCACACCTCCCCCCCCCCCCTACTATACTCCTTTGTGTAGTTTCAGTAGGTTGAGCTATGGTCATGCCCACCTGAGGACCACCAGAGGTGTAGATGGTGCTCATAGACATGGAGATCCTGCCCTTAATCCCTTGGCACTCAGTTTGCATTCCAAAAGCTCCTGCAGCTGATTGCTCAAATTCGAACCCAAAGAGAGTATGCACCATATTAACCCCACATAGGGGAGTCTGAACTTACCTTCGAACCCAGAGAGAAGAAACACTATAGTAACACCACATAGGATTCTGAATTTACCTTTGTAAGGTAGACACTGGGAAGCTCTAGATGGATATTGAACTCACCAATTGAGAGCAATGACAGCATTATAAACAGAAATATCAAACAGTTGCATCAGCTAAAAGCCTGGGTCTGTTCATTCCTTATGGAGGAAGGACGGGTGACTCTCTGGGTAGATTCACCTTCTGCTCCCCTCTCTGCAGTAGTGTAGTAGCTCATGCAGTCACAGACCGGGTCATATAAACTAATCTACAGAAAGGCCTCAGATTCCATTCTCAGATCACAGCCACGTCACATTAAGTCTAAAAAGGTACATCAACCCTGAAACATCCTCTGAAACAGAATTTCGGTCTCTCTCAATATTAGGCTGAAAGATACAAATTGAAAATAGAATCTGCACATTTTTGTTTTTAAAGCCTATACAGAGATCCTGCTCAAGAACCATTGATTGATAAATTACACAAACTAATACAAAAATGTAAAGTACAAACAAATAATATGAATGCTCATGTATCATACCACTAGCTGATAATGATTCCTTCTACAAAAATCGAATTGAGCAAAAGTTTATGAGACATTGCTTTGCAATGAAGACGTTGTATGATGCAATGAAAAGGCACTTCAGGGGAGCACTACAGACAGCCACTGCTAAAACCCTGATGGCCAATGACCAGATCAAACATAGCACTGCTGATAGCTGAATGTTGAAGATTAGTTGTATTGTTAAACTTTGTTATTTGGTCTGGTTTATTTGTTTATAAGTTTTTTAGTTGGAGTCCTGCCAAGAATAAGGCTGCTACCACTCGGCGGGAGGAAACATAGCATTGTCATTGAAAAGGGTAGACACAAAAAAAACATGACTACCTCGAAAAAACTGTCTCTACACTCACTAAATTAAATTGCAGTGGATGAAGAGTTTCTTATCCTGACAGAAGTACAACAACATATGGGAAACCTACTTCTCAAGGACAGAGGACATTTGCTCTGGGTTTACAAGAAAGAGAAGAAAAATTATCATTCCCTCCGTGTGAAGCGATGCATGTGGGAAGGATTACAAGAATAGAACACATCTCACCACCCATCAGATCACACAAACCGAATATAAGTCACATCAGTTAAGAGTTTGGAGAGAACTTAAGCCAATGTCTGCTTTTATGATACACCAGAGGGTCTGTGAAACTTCATATTTATGTTGTACTCTAAATATAAGGAACCTAATCAAAGCTGAGCAGAATACTCTGACTGTTGATCAGCCCAACTCCTCTTATCCTTTCGTGTTTTATCATTTACATGATTTGTGTTTATTCCTGTTGTATTCTTCAAGGAAGGTACACAATGAAAATGCCCTTAATTTCTACTTCAGCTGAGCATTACATTGCCACGGACAGTGAAAACATGACCAAATAAATAGTATTCAGAGTGAACTGGGGTAAATGTCTGGCATTCTGGTGCATATGATATTGCCCTCTGCGTGCTTAAAACAATAATAAAGTTTCTTAGATCACCTGGGGCCGTATTCACAAAGCCTTTTATCTTACCACTAGGAGTGCTCCTAACTCGCGCTAAAACCTTTTACGTAGGAGTAATTTCTTAAAAGTGATTCACAACGGCTCTGAGACCTACTCATACTAAGGATAATACCAACTCCTAAGCTTAAGATAAAAACTCCGTTGCTATGGATGACGTCGCTTCTCATGCACGAGTTTAGAAGGGGTGAGGACGGTGATTGGTTGTTGACAGGCTCTCTCATTAAAAACTCAGTCCTAACATCCCCCTAACGATCCCACTAAATAAACAGAAAATAAGAGAATAACCTAGGCTTCAAATTAAGTCATATTAAATAGTTATGGACAGTGCACTTAGCAGAATGCACACGCATGATGACAAGTTTGTGCATCCAACGAGAATGACGCTTTGCACGTTAAGAGAAAGAGAAATTGCCGAAAAAAACACGGAAATTGCATGGAATCAAAGAAGTAATAATTAAAGCACCCTGCAAACTATGCGTGAGGCATGGGAGGACATATGTGTTAACATAAATGCTTCATTCCCTGCCGTGTGTCGCTCTGTCGATGACTGCGAGAAGCGGTGGTATGCGCTCCAGTCACAATGTAGGATGGAGATTGCGGAGTGGACTTTAAAAGAGCCGTCGCGGCTACAGGTATTGTGTCACCAAAATAGGCCTCATGCGTATACTTGCATGTTGTATTTCAACTGTGCTCCCGGTTGTGGATTGAGGAAGGGTGTCAAAAGCCATGTCTTGCATGGATGGCCACTGTCACGTCACCCAAGTGGCATCCAGCAGGTACATGGTGCCGCTCAAAAAGCTGGCGCAGACCGCGCTCTCCATTAAACTGCGCAAATCGTGAGTAGATCCAGGCCACTTCGCAACAATATCCATGATTGTGAAATTTGGATCAAACACTATCTGTGTATTAATTGAATGTACCTTTTTGCGGTTTACAAAGACGTCCTCATCTCTGGATGGAGCAATTATTTTAATGTGTGTTCCATCGATGGCACCCACTACACAGGGCATTCCTGCCATGAAATTGACCTTGATCCTTTGAAGTAGCCGATTGTCCAAAGGGAACCGGATAAACTGTTGTACAATGTGTGGTCTACAGAGTGCGGTGATTGCGATATTCTGAAGTCGTCTGCGTTGCAAAGTTGCATTTTCCCCGTAGCCAAAAATCTTAATGTTATCAAACATTTAACTTCCGGACTGATTGGGTTGTTTCGGATAGTTGGAGACGTGATTGCATCCCGCACTAATTCTAGTAAAATGTTGATGCCTTCACGGTTTAAACGATATCTTCTCAACAATTCAGAGTCGTTCATTGTCTCCAACACGTTACGTCTGGCTTCAGCCATTTTAAGACTTTTTGTGAATAGGTCTTAGTGACTTAGGAGTCCTCATGAGGAGTTTTAAGCTGTCCTAGACTTAGGTGCTACTTTTAGGGATAAAATATTTTGTGAATTGCTCTTAGTAAAAAAAAATAGGAGTCCTAAATTTAAGACTGACACGCCCATTATTTTTAGGAGTTTCTCCTAAATTCGCCACTTATGAGCTACTTTTAGCCCTAAGATTCTTTGTGAATACGGCCCCTGGTTTCTATTTAAATCAGTTGTTTAAAGTGAGGTCACACTGGTATATAGGTCTGATATTGCCCTTATATAATTATCATACTATAAACAAAGAGGCATCCTACAATTTACCAACCTACCCAATCCTACCTAAACACTTCTCAGGTCACACCTCCACCCCACCCCCACCTACCCTCCTGTGAGGAGATTCTGCAGGCTGAGCTATAGTCACGCCTACCTTAGGGCCATCAGATGTGTAAACGGTGCTCAAAGACATGGAATCCCTTCCCATGATCCCTTTTGCATTCTAGTTTGCATTCCAAAGATTCCTGCAGCTGATTGGATGAGCCACCCATTTAAGGCAGACACTGGGGTGGTCTGGAACTATAGTGTGTGTGTGTAACTCAAAGACAGTACAGCTCTATTGCAGTTCTTGTTGGCACAGCTTCACTATGTTAGTCCTTTATTGAACGACAGTTCAAGGATTTCATTTGCAAAACAGAACTAAAATGTCAGGATCTACTGAACCATCACAACTGCTGATGTCAGTGAAGGAGGAGATAAAAGAAGAAGAATTTGATGATTTCCTGCAAGAGTATCTGTCTTCATTTCAGAAAGTGGAAGAAAAAACTGGACTGGACCATGAGTGTAAGACTGAACCAGAAATATCCCCAACCTTGGCCTGCAAAGACGAAAAGTCTTCACTGATGGGAATTAAACAGGAAGATGAATCTGATTTAAGAGAATATGTTCGTGATGACTCTTCACCTACAAGTAAGTTTCATATTATTTTGTATCAAGAGAAGCCAACTTACTCTTGTGTCTGTATCTCTGTTTATATTTAGTCTCTAGGTAGACACTTACCCCATTGAACACTTTTGTCCTAAATTACTTTCACATGAGGTACAACTCTAGCCAATAAAAAAAGAGGTCTTAACCTATAGTATACTCACATCTAATACTTTTGGGGTGAATTTGACCCAAGCAATATATACCTCCAAAAAATGATTACAATATATATTTTTTTTTTCAAGTGTATGTGTCGGATACGTTAGGCTTGTTTGTTGACTACCTACATAGCCCTAAAAAATAAAACAATACCCCACCCATTCATTTTATACATCGTGAATACATGTTATACACGCAACTATTGAGAAATATGCAGATCACCATACGCTCTCACCAATTGACTTAAATTGGAAAGATAAATCCTTCTGGTGTTTTATGGCGTAATATTATTTCTAAGTACAGATGGTAGTTATCAATAACATTTGGAGTAAAAACTATTTATTTTTTTCAAGAATATTAACAATGCGAAGAAAAAAAGTTGATGTTTCATAAATATTTTATACAATTAAACAATTGACCCCAAACCACACCTAAACACAAGCATGTGTACTGGACATTGAAAACATATCATGTTAATTTTGTCCCGATTAAATTAGGAGAAGTCATTTAAAAAGAAAGAATATTAACAATGCGATGAAAAAAGTTGATATTCATAAATATTTTATACAATTAAACAATTGACCCCAAACAACACCTAAATACAAGCATGTGTACTGGACATTAAAAACATATCATCATGTTAATTTTGTCCCAATTAAAGTCATTAAAAAAGCAAAACAAATTACGTCAATCATTCCTTGATGTTTAACATTGTATGGGGTCAAATTGACCCCAAACATAATGTGAGGGTTAATGTTTTCATGTTTATATGAAGCTGCAATAGCACCTGCCTATCGTAGATTTTTGTCTGTCTCCACCTGAGGGAACCGTCTTCACATTCAGCCACTGCTAGTGTTCGTTGTTATTAACTCATGTTATTATCTGTGAATATGAGCTTGTGTCAATATGAAGCTGCACAGGCACAGGTTTAAACCTGTTCTATCAATTATAATTTTACAGGTTAAATTAGGAGACTGTAACATCAGTTAAATAACTGGTATAATATTTAATATAATAACGTTTAAAAAATATGTAATGTCTTTGGAACTCAGACATTTATACTGTTATGAATAAGTTACTTAGATGTTGATGAAAAAAACCTGGCTTTATCTTCTGCTTTAGATTACTCAATGAAATGTGAAACCTGTTGAGAGAATAGAGATACCAAGGGATGAGCTATTATGAGATATTATTTGCAATCTGTTTTATTAAAAACATTTAAAATGCTTCCTATCATTTTGTCTTCCAATTGATATACTAAATTGGCAGATAGCCAGTCAATACAAAATAAAATAAAAATCAGTGTTATACTGTGTTGTGTTAATGTAACAAATTGAGAATATAAATTATTGAGAATTGAGGATATTATTTCAAAAATATTTTCTAATTTTTAGGAGACGTTCAAAGGATGAATTCTAGAAAAAGGAGCTCAGAGGAAAGAAGAAAGAAAACTATCATACAGCAGCAGTTAAACACAAGGAAGAAACACCATGAATCCCCCCGATGTTTCGAAACCTTTGCAGCACCTTCCGCTCGATCAATTCGTCAACAAACACACACAGAAGAAAAGCCACATCAGTGTACTCAGTGTGAAAAGACTTTTGGCCGAATTGATCATCTCAAGACACACCAGATGATCCATACTGGAGAAAAGCCATATTGTTGTTCTCAGTGTGGAAAGACCTTTAGTCAAACAAGTCATCTCAAGATACACATGATGATCCACACTGGAGAAAAGCCATATCAGTGTATTTCATGTGGGAAGGGTTTCAAAACTAGCAATTATCTTAGAATCCACAAGATGACACATAATGGAGAAAAGCCACATCAGTGTTCTCAGTGTGGAAAAACTTTTGGCCAAATTGGTCATCTCAAGTCACACCAGATGATCCATACTGGGGAAAAGCCATATTGTTGTTCTCAGTGTGGAAAGACCTTTACTGAAATGGGTAGTCTCATTAGACACCAGAGGATCCATACTGGGCAAAAGCCATACCATTGTTCTCAGTGTCAAAAGACCTTTAGTCAAAAAGGACATCTCAAGATACACATGATGACCCACACTGCAGAAAAGCCATATCAGTGTACTTCATGTGGGAAGGGTTTCAAAACTAGCAGTGAACTTAGAATCCACAAGATGACACATACTGGTGAAAAGCCACATCAGTGTTCTCAGTGTGGAAAGACTTTTAGTCGAATGAATCAACTCAAGACACACCAGAGGATGCACACTGGAGAAAAGCCATATCAGTTTTCTTAATGTGAGAAGGCCTTTACTGAAATGGATAAACTCATCAGACACCAGGGGCCTGTATTTGAAAATGATCCCACAGGATTAATCCACCTGGATTGGATTAAATCCTGATCAGATCCTAAAAACGGGCATTTGAAAGCAAATCTGATCCTGAAGATTCAGATTCAGATTTGGGAATCTAAACCTTTCTGTCTGATCCAGATTAAAAACTGCTGTTGAGTATTTCAAAACTTTAGTGGGAAATCTGGATCAGTTTGATCCTAAAAATCAGGATCACGCTGATCCCACCTCAGAGGTGGATTTGAGGGAGATTACATGAAAAGGTTTGAACAGTTTAAGTGTAACTGCTCCCAAAATTCTTTGTTTGATACAGTAGCTACGCTTCACTGCTGTTTGATCAATATTTACTTTCTTTGCACGTTCCTTAATTTTTCAGCAACACCTTGAAAAAACTGTAAAGTAAAAATAACATACAAAAACAATCTGTCAAATGTATTTACTAACATGCATTCAGCACACACACTTAATTTTAATAGCCAAAGCTCAAAAGGATATGCCATTTGGAGCAGGTCTGTGTTAACTGGCTGTCTTCTCTTCCCACAGACATCTGTAAAGAAAATCTAATATTAAACTGGTCTTGCCTGTATCATGTATTTTACTACTGGATGTCTGTGTATATACTATGTCCCGCGACCAAATGCTGGCTGTGTACAACCCCTGTTGCCTCCTTTCCCCTTCTGCCACACAACTTCCCACCTTCCTATCTCCACCCGGCCGACCTCAAGCAGAAGGGTCCCCCCTTATGTGCCGTGGTTCTGCTTAAGGTTTCTTCCTGCCTAACAGGGAGTTTTTTTCTTGCCCCTGTTGCCATTGTGCATGCACTAAGGGGATCTAGGCTCTGGGCTCTGTTAAGCGCCTAGAGGCAATTGTATTGTTATGGCGCTATACAAATAAAATTGAATTGAAATTGAATTGAATAACGTAGTTACAGACTTATTGTGTTTGGAAGGGAGGTCCTCCGTTTAGTTTGAGATTTTTTTTCATAGACAATCAGATATGTACATTAAAAAATAATTGGGTGAAACATAGAAGGTTTAATAATGGCTTGTTTTATAACAGGGGTAGGCAATTAAAATCCTAATGGGTCCAGTTTCAAAAAAAATCCTCAAGCTTGGGTTGTGTGTTTTCACTGATATAGGACTGCATGTGTTTTATGTACCAACAGTCAAGGTGTGCATTATGATTCAGAGGCATATTTAGCCAATGTAAGTACTTTAGGCGCTAGTAGCAAGGCTTTGAACCGGTTCACGGAACGAAAACGAAAACCAGAAACTTTTGATGTTTTGCTAGGAACAGAAACGAAACCAGAAACTTAAAAAAAAATTATGTTCCGGATCAGAATCGTTTCCCTAAAATAATGGTAACCGGTTAATAACGTTATTTTTTCGCTCTTTAACAAGATTCCTAAATGCAATATTGGTGATGTTCTCTTCCGGTCGTTCACTTAGATAGAGAACCTTGCCGCGCGCCGCCAGCTAGTAGCCTTATCGGATCAAATCTATGCACAAGCTGTAGCCACCAGTCTCTCAAACTCAATCTTAAGAAGAGGTAAACATTGTACCAAGTATCTCACACATGTTTGTTTTTAAATAGGAATTCTATAAGATAGGCTACAAATTTCTAATGCATTGTTGTAAAAATCTGCAGGGTCAAGTTAATGAAATTATAGCTAAGTTGGACAGTTAGCATTGGCAGTAGACTACCTGGCTATTGCCCAGCATAACCTACCCTAGTTTGTTAAGTCTTTATTTAAAACGTAGGCTAATACGGTAGTTCTCATATTTGGAATTTTAACTTTTTTGTTCAGATGGGAAGACATTGCGAGAATCCTATGCGGCAGCATTATTCATTTGACCCCGCGACTAACAAATCCAAATACAACATTGATGGATGTATGTAGATACCATTGTAGTTTTGTAATATTTGTATTGTCTCTGTTGACAAAAATGCACTGATTGGGCCCTGACGAGGTTTGGCCAAATGCTGTTATGTTTTGTTTGCCCAATAAACAACATGGCATACATTTTCCTTGTCTTAACTCATGTATAATACTTACAAAATTTTAGAATTACAGTTGCCGCTTACATAATGTAGCCTATAGTGCTTTTTTAATGTTTAATGACAAGATAGAGACATATAAAATTATTTTAAAGTCTTAATGATCAGCCTACTTATTTGTATGTCCCGCAGCTGACATGGAACACTATTAACCGGTTCAGGAACTTTATTTTTTTGTTCTAACCGGTTCAGGAACGTCAATTTTAGGGTTGGAACGAAAACCGGAAACGTTAAAATACTGTTTCTGTTCGGAACGAACCAATTGGGAAAACATTCTGGTTCAAAGCCCTGGCTAGTAGTATCAGTGTCTGTTTGGTCAACAACTGACTATCAGATCAAATGAAGGTCTTCATTTCAAGCTTTTTTATCCTGACCCAAAATCCATGCTTCTCGGAATGAATACTCGTTTGCTCGTTGTTGGGCAGTGAATGAATTAGTCAACATGTTTGTAGATCGGGCATACTGGGCTTTAAGATTGTTTATTTTTTGTGCACGCACTTCGGATTTGAGAGGGTAATCTATATCGAATTCTTTGTGCTTCATTTCGTAATGGCGTTTTACATTGCTGCTTTTGACGAGTGCCACCGTTTCCGAGCATATCAGTCACACAGGCTTAGAGCTGCACGCAGGCAGAATGAACATGAATAAGTCTGTCCACTCCTCTTTAAAAGCTCTGTTCTCACTACCTACCTTTCTCTTCTTAGAGCACGCCATCTTTCTCTAGAACTGCAATGAAGCTTTCTCTCTCAACTGAAGGCACTCTTTTCTTCTGTCAATTTTGCAGCGCTTGCGTGCACCAGTCCCACAGCTCGCAGCTTTGATAGCGAGCACGTGCTGCGTATAGGCTATCATCTGATTGGCTACTGGCATTAAAAGGTTTAAACAAAAACATAGCCTACCATAAAGTTATAGTTAATTTAATGTATTTAACGGGTCTATAAAAGTCACCCAAGCATCAGTTGTTAAAATCGCTTGGTCAAAATTATATATATATAAAAAAAAAACGCATTATTAATTTTATTTTTGCAATTGTGTCTCGGTCCGGAGAGGACGTCAGTTGAGTCCGGACCCGGACCGCCTATTGCCGACCCCCGTTTTATAAGTTGTGGTCAACTGTACACACAGGTCACCTCTGGTCACTACAGTTCAGTTTGAAATATAACTTTACATTGTTCATCCATTCATTCAGGGACAAGACTTGACTTGTAAAGACAGTGAATAAAACAATTAAGAATGAATAAAACATGTATTTATGTTGCGCACTAAGCACAATTTTTTTTCAAATCGCTGAGAGTATTCGCCCATCATGGTTCTCTCCTACACAATGTTGAAAATAATTTTTTTCTGCAAGGATTTTAAGATAGTACCTCACAAATGTCATGAGATGCAATATCTTTTTGCCCCTTCATACATGGACTTAAATTAAAGAAGTATTATAATACAAAACAGAACTTAAATGCCAGGATCTACTGAACGATCACAATTGCTGATGGCAGTAAAGGCAGAGGGTTGCTAGTTTGCATTTCCAGAAGGCTCCTGCAGCTGATTGGTTAGGTTTGATTTCCCAAAGCTAATGGGTCAGATAGATGATGCAGTATATATTAACAGCAGAGAGTGGAGTCAGATAACTGATCTTACATTTGTAAAGTGGCACTGATGATAAAGTTACTGATGGGTGTGTATGAAATGTAGGAACACACACAAAAACACAAAGCTTTAAAGAAGATTGGATGCTTATATAAAGGTCTTATATAAATATAAAAAGATATACACTATTAGAAAACATAAATACAGTCCCACACATATTTACATATAGGCCTACATAATTGCACACACAAACATACAGTTTGAAAAGCTTTGAGATCAATGGAGAGTTTCTTCAGTTGATCAATGGAGAGTTTCTTCAGTTTACCAGCCCACCCCATGACCTTTATGTTCACACCTCCAACCCACCCCCAACTACCCTGCCCTACCCAATCACCTTTCAGTTCACACATCCAGGAATGGCCCATCTACAGTCCTTTGTGTTGTCTCTGCAGGTTGAACCCTGACCACGCCACTCCTCTGTCATTCTAATTTGCATTCCAAAAGCTCCTGCAGCTGATTGGTTAGGCCTTAATCTAGGAAGCTGATGAATCAGACAGAAGAAGCACTATATGTACAGCACATAGGGGAGCCTGAACCTAGAGGTAGACACTGGGATGCTCTGGATGGATATTGAACTCACCTCTGTAAGGTAGACCCTGGGATGCTCTGGATAGATACGGTAAGTGTGAAATTCAACAACAGTATAGCTATACTGTAGCTCTTTTTTTAAACTATATAATCCTTAGATTGAAGGAATGTTGGAATTGATTTTCTTTGAATAACTGAGCTGACTGGCACTGGGATGCTCTGAAGGAGTATGTGTGTCATTATTTGGAAGCGCACTGTATAAGTTTAAGTCTCCAACAGTACAACTACACTGTAGGTCTTTGTTTGTGCATGTTCACTTCATCCATCTTGCACTTAATGAAAGTCTGACTGGATTTTGTTTCAAAAACAGAACTGAAGTCTGAAATGGCAGGATCTACCAAACCACCACAACTGCTCATGTCAGTGAAGGAGGAGATCAAAGATGAAGAATGTGATGATTCCCTGCAAGAGTATCCATTCCTAATTCAGGAAGTGGAAGAAAAGCCTGGACTGATACATGACTGTAAGACTGAATCAGAAGAAATGTGTTCACTGTTGGGAATTAAACAGGAAGATGAATCTGATTTAGGAGAATATGATCGAGGTGACTCTTCGCCTACAAGTAAGTTGCATATTATTTTGTATCAAGAGAAGCCAACTCACTATGGTGTCTGTATCTCTGTTTATTATTTAGACTCTAGGCAAACTCTTACCCTATTGAACACCTTTCTCCTAAATGACAATAGGTAGAATTCTAGCTATAAAGAGATATTAAAAAATATGCAGTAATTCATATTTTTACATTACGTTACATTTAGCAGACGCTTTTGTCCAAAACAACATACAAGGGAGAGAATAGTCAAGCTAAGAGCAATATAAACCTGTTGTAACAATAAATGTTACCATGTTAATATTAAGCTGCAAGGTTACCAAGAGGGTTTTTGCCTATCCTAGATTTTTAACTAGCTATCTCTAGCTTAGGGAACTATCTTCAAATTTGGCCGCTGCTACTGTATGTTAATATTAACTAATGTTTATATCGTTGAATATGAACTTGTGTCAATATGAAGCTGCACAGGCACCCAAGGGTTCTACCTGTTCTATCAATTATAGTTTTGGATAACTGGTATAATATGTAATAAAATAACAGATTTGCAATTGGAACTCAGACATTTATACTGTTATGAATAGGTTATTTAGAAGTAGATTTAAAACCCCTGGCTTTCTCTCCGGCATTACTCAATGCAATGTTATACCTGTTGAGAGAATAGTGATACATGGGAAAACCATAATAATTATCATTATTTGCAGTCTGTTGCATTTAAAATGCCTTTTATCATTTTGTCTTCCAAATGATATGCTTAATTGGCAAATAGCCAGTCAATCCAAAATACATTGTTTTCAATGTTATACATTGTTTTCAGTGTTTCCTTAATTTCCCTCTGTATCAATAAAGTATCCATCTATCTATCTATCTATACTGTGTAGTGTTAATGTAACAAATCGAGAATAGCGATGATGGAGAATCAAGGATATTATTTTACAAATATTCTCTAATGTTATAGGAAAAGTTCAAAGGATCCATTCCAGACAAGGGTGTCCAGAGGAAAGAAGAAAGAATCAACATGAATGCTTCGAGTGTTTCAAAACCTTTTTTACATCTTCAGCTCTAGTAATTCATCAACGGACACACGCAGAAGAAAAGCCCCATCAGTGTTCTCAGTGTGGAAAGACTTTTAGTCAAAAGGGTAATCTCATTAGACACCAGCTGATCCATACTGGGCAAAAGCCATATAATTGTCCTCAGTGTGGAAAGACATTTAGTCTAATGGTTAATCTCAAATCACACCAGAGGATCCATACTAGAGAAAAGCCGTATCAGTGTTCTCAGTGTGAGAAGGACTTTACTAAAAAGGGTAGTCTCATTAGACACCAGCTGATCCATACTGGGCAAAAGCCATATCAGTGTTCTCAGTGTGGGAAGGCCTTTAGTCAAAAGGGTGATCTCAAGATACACCAGAGGATCCATACTGGAGAAAAGCCATATCAGTGTTCTCAGTGTGGAAAAACCTTTAGTGATATGAGTAATCTCATCAGACACCAGAGGATCCATACTGGAGAAAAGCCATATCAGTGTTCTCAGTGTAGTAAATCTTTTAGTCGTATGAGATGTCTCAAGTCACACCAGATTATCCATACAGGGGCCAGAAACCTAACCAAACAAAGTGATACATACAAATAATGAAATATACACCAATCAAATATCACCAACCTTGACCTGCAAAAAGAAAGTAAAGTATTGATAGAAAAGTAATAGAGAAGAAATCCATCACCTTTTTATTAACAGCTTGAATTTTACTGTAATGACTTCAAAATAGTGCTCTACTCAAAGTAAATGACAGATTTTCTATTGCTGGGTAACTTCAGTGGTCACTGAAAAAAGAACACATGGCTGAATGTATATGAGTCACTAATTATCAAGCTACTGTTTGAGTTTCTTTTCCTGACAGAATGTTATAAAGAGACAGCAGAGGATCCATAAAACTTATATTATGTTGTACACATATAGGGAACTTAATCACAGCTGGGCAAAATCATCTACTGTTTATCAGAACACATGGCTGAATGTATATGAGTCACTAATTATCAAGCTACTGTTTGAGTTTGTTTTCCTGACAGAATGTTATAAAGAGACACCAGAGGATCCATAAAACTTATATTATGTTGTACTCATATATATGTACATATAGGGAACTTAATCACAGCTGGGCAAAAATCATCTACTGTTTATCAGCCACCCCCTCTTATCCTTTCCTTTTTCATGATAATTTAAATGATTTGTGTTTATTTCTGTTGTATTATTCAAGGAAGGTAAACAATGAAAAGGCCCTTACTTTTTATTTCAGCTGAGCATTACATGGCCACCCTGAGTCAAACCATGAACAAATACAACAGTGTTCAAAGTGGTGTAGGCTTCCATTCATATTATTATGATGTCTACGTGACTTAGTTACCCTAATATCTTCTCATTGTTTGCTTTTAAATCTCTATGTTCTCACGAGTCTGTGACTGTGTTTTCAGAGGGAGTACTGCCCAAAATCCCCTTTGTAATGAAGTGTATTATATTTATTTCTGTTCCATATGGCCCTTTCATCTGCATGCTTATATTACATTTGCTGGTGAAAATATGTAGATTAAGCTGTGTTCCTGTTTGACTACTAGGAGTACAGCCAAAATAAAGCTTTTTATCATTCACATGATTTGTCTTTATTCCTGTTGTTTTCTTAAAGTAAGGTTTAAAATGAAAAGGCCCTTAATATATATATATATTATAATATATTTTTATATCACAAGAATCATGTTTATTTCTGTTTTATTCTTAAAGTAAGGTACACAATGAAAAGGTTCTTAAATTGTACTTCAGCTGAGCACTCCACTGCAACCCTAAGTAAAAACAAATAAAAAGCATCAAAGAAAACGATCAAAGAAACGTTAGTATTCCGGTGCAAACGAAAAATCACGTCTCAGGATTGCTGCGCATGCAAGTTATTTTGGGTGTATCAACTGTACCCATGTCTCAACTGTACTAATACCACTGTCATAATTATGAGTGCTTTATTCTCCGCATCGTCGACATTATGAAAATGAAGGCTACCACTCGCAAGAAATTGAAGACGTTCAATGATGGTGGTGTTTGCAATAAATGCCTCGAGAAGGTCTTTTAAATTCATTATTCCTTGTCGGTCGAATCGGTAGTGTCATACAATAACTCATCATGATGGAAAAATTGATCTTTTTAAAATTAATTATTCCTTGTCGGGTTAATCGGTAGCGCTCATACAATAACTCATCATGATGGAAAAATTGATCTTGGCGATCGCAAAGAATTCTCCCTCCGCCAATCAAACTATCTAATATGAATCTTTGGTCAATGGTCTCCCTCCTTTTGCCTGGGGTGTGGCAAGCTTAGCCAGCTAAACTTAGGTTAGCCTGCCCTGGAGCAGGTTAGTGCTAAGTGATATGTTACCATGGTAATTTATCAGAATCTGCTTCGCCGAGCCCGATAAAGGGGCGTTCTCTTTTTTTAGCCTGGAATCTAGCTTGCTTAACCGCTTAGCGAGCTCTTGGGAACAGCCATTCCCCCAAGGTCTGAGCAGGTCCCCGTGTAGCAATCGAACCTGGGCCTCCCGCGAGATCTATTCACGTCTAAAGAATGCTTGGCGAGCTACAATGGCTGGTGGGAATCAAGGATGTTCCACTGAAAAGGAAGTGGTTTTAAATCTACTCTGTCGTAGGGCACTTGTGTGCCATGAAGGGGAATTAGCTCAAATGGTAGAGCGCTCGCTTAGCATGCGAGAGGTAGCGGGATCGATGCCGGCATTCTCCAGTGGCTTGGGCTGTGTAAGACTTCCTTTTCATCACGGCAGCAGCTTGTGCTATTTCGAGATCGTGATCGACTGTTTTCTTACGGTCTTCGGAAGACCAAAATCAGAAAATATCTCTGAACACAGCTATAGTGTTCTCAGGAGGATTCTTAAATTATTGCTGGCTGTGGTTGTATATTGGCTGTGGAAATAATTTAGAAAAAATATATTTTGAGATAGATTGATAATTGATATAATAATTGAGAACCCCTGGTTAAATGTGTTCTTGGTCACATCAATTTGAAAGCTGGACCAAAGTGTTTGATTTAGTTCAATTACAACTAGGCCTAATACAAAGATAAGCTGTTAGTGCAGTTTGGAGTCTGGACGGTCTTTTTCTCTCAACGCCTCAATAGGTAGATCTTGCCTTCACCAAGGCAAAGATAGGTGATCTTGGGCCTAAAAAGTTTGGGGACCACTGATATAGACGTATAAAGTCAAAAAGGCAACAAAACTGGGACACTTTTCTTTACACAGTTACACAGTTCAGTGACGTGTTGTCTTTTTTATTTTGGCTACAAAGATGATGTGATGTCTTAAGAAAGCTAAGAAAAACCCCTTGTTTCAATAGTATGTGAAACTCAAAATGCCCTTTGTTATTAATGTGACTGAAGATAAGTCAAATGTTTCACATTTTGGAAATTCAATTTGAATAAATGATATTTTTGAAAGCTAACGTCACATTTGAATTACCAAATAATAACATACACTCTTACCAGCGGTCAAAACAATGCCATTTACTTCTTTTTATATAGAAATAAAATGTATATTTGCATAATTGAGTTCGCCATTTTGGCCCGGCCCTCCAAAATATCTTCAGTTGCTCATTTGGCCCCCTGGGGAAAATAATTGCCCACCCCTGGCTTAGGCTGTACAGGAGTAGTAATGTTTGCATTTTGGAAAGTTTAAACTTTTCTCATGATACAAAACGACTCACTATTTTACGTCAAGATCAGTTTACGAAGCGCATACAGTACAGCGCAAAGGATTCAGCACTGTAGCGCTGTTTTACGTGTCAGGACTTTTAGTTTGGTAAACCAACTCCCGCGGCGCTTTACTTCCTTATTGGTGCTTATCGCTGCCAAGGGAAAGGCACTGTTCAGTCGTAGCTTTATCACAGACAACACGTTGTTAGCTCGTCAACGAAACGCACATGTGTAGTAGAAATGGTTCGTATTATAGCGTTTTAGGGTGGATTACCTGTAGTGAATACCAAAATAACTATAGCCCGAAAGTAACAAAAGACAGCTGTAAGAGGTCTGAAAGCGAACATTATGAGACTATGACCCCGACTCCCCGAAGACATAAGTTTATGTGGAGAACACTTCACACATTAGGTAAGTAAAGTTATGATGATTTTGTATCTGCCATGTTTTGGCCTGTGTGTGTAAAAGTTTTAGCTCATGCTCATGCGTTTAGCTGTGATAAACTTGACGATGCATGGTGGTTAGCAAAATCTGTCTGCTCAGGAGGACCCTGTAAGGTAAGTGAACGTCCAGACATCCTAGATTCAACATGCATCCTTGCATTCTAGCAAACAAATTTCTATAGAACAGGGTTTATCAGCCTTTTGCCTACTGCGACTCCTCTCACGACCCGGGCTCCAGTTCGTCTTCATCGAAGTCCTTTGCTAAGACCTCGCCATATTCAACACACTGGTTATTCGTCTGACACAAGGATTCCATATGTAGTTCGTGTCGATTGTCGCCAAGTCGTCTACATTTTGCTGCATTTGAAATGGGAGAAGTTTCCGAATTTTCTGCATTAAAAAAAAAAAACGAATCTATTTTCTTAAGCTAACAGACCGTGTCCTCGTAGAGAGGGATATGTCTGGAATTGCAAGCAGGGCTACTTTGTATAAGTGAGTCTCATTACGTGGAGAGAGTAGGACCTTGTTTACTTAAAGCCGTTAGGGACAATAATAGATGATTATGATTATGATGACTAATAATGCTATTAGAAAGTTACAGCAGTAAGCGACATTTGAAAATATGATTCTACAATAGAGATAACTCTCCCTTATATAGCTCAATGGTATTTTTTGTGAATAGCTCGAAGGCAGCGTCGGTGTCTGCACTCCCGTCCTGAAATGCCCTTGCCAACCCCTCAATCTTGCGCTAGTGCAGAGTTTGATCTCACGAACTGCTCAGCAAGTTACCTGTTGTTGTTTTTTTTTATTTTTATTTTTTTTTTTAAAAACCGACGGCGCATTTTCTCCATCATAACAAAGACTGGTGATACACGATTTTTGTATTGCCCTACCAGGTGCTATTGGAACGATCAGGGGTTGTGTTTGCTTGGGATTTGTAATACAGTTTTATAAAGGTAGAATGACATTAGAAGGTTGGGCAGGTGTAGATATTAAAATGGCATTGCTTGATAACAGAGGACATTATTTTCTTTTGCATCCCTATATGTGCTGTATGTGTTTTGTTCTTCAGGTGTCCCTTGGAAAACTGTTTCTTGTGGTCATGATTAGGGCACAGAATGTTCAAAAGCCTACAAAAGAACACAAAAGTGGAACATTTCTTAAGCACATTGCTTTCTTTATTTTTGACAGTGCGAACAGAATGGGTCTTTGTAGCCTACATAGTACTTAATCTGTAAAAACAAAACACGAAAACTATCAAAGATGAAATTAACTCAAAGATGTCCGCTACGCGTTGGGCCTTACAACACCCTTGAACAGTACATTATTGACGCTACAGTACTGCCTCTCGTACCTTATTGCTTAAACATATTTTATATATTGTTTTTCCTATGTTTGTAAAAGTACTTAATATGTGTATTGTGTAAGTGTATTGTTTGCACCTGTTGCTAATATTTGACTTGCCTTGCAGAAAAGTTCAGCTGGATTTCCATTGCAAGAGAGAACTGAGGTCTACAATGTCAGAATCTACTGAACCATCACAGATGCTCATGCCAGTGAAGGAGGAGATCAAAGAAGTTGATGATTTCCCATCTGAGTATCTGTTTGAAATTCATAAAGTGGAAGAAAAGCCTGAACTGGAACATCACTGTAAGACTAAGACGCACACATCACCAACCTTGACCTACAAAGAAGAAAATTCTTCTCTAAAGGAAATTAAAGAGGAACCGGATTTGATAGAAATTGGTGGTGATGATTCTTCTACAAGTAAGTTGCTGAATAGTTGTTTTTAGAAGAACTCCGATCAAGGGTTCGTTTCAATGTTTTGTTTACATTTATTAAACACTGAAGGGTTAGAGAATGGTTTTATTTGTGCAACTGAAGTTAAGCTGGGTAACTTCAGTCAAGTCAGACATGTAGTTTGGATCATTAGCCTTGTGCAGACTGAATAAGAGGGTTTCTATATCTGGGTAACTTCAGAAGTCACTGAGGAGAAACACATGCCTGAGAGCAGGAGCATGATTAAAGATTAGAGAATTGGGACTCACTCACTCACTCACTCACTCACGCAGGCAGACACACACACACACACCCTCATATACTCCTGTCTTTCAATCACTCATACACAGATCCAGACGCAAGCACACACACCCTCACATACTCATACACATCCTCACATGCTCTTGTCTCATTCACTCACTCACACACACACACTCACTCACTCACTCACTCACACAGGCAGGCACACACACACACACACACACACACACACCCACACACCCTCACATACTCCTGTCTCTCAATCACTCATACACAGACACAGACGCAAGCACACACACACACCCTCACATACTCACACACACCCTCACATGGTCTTGTCTCATTCACTCACTCACACACACGCACACCCTCACATACTCACACACACCCTCACATGGTTATGTCTCATTAACTCACTCACACACACGCACACATGCACGCACACTCACACAACCTCACACTGGTACACACACACACACACCCAGACACCCTCACATACTCACTCACTCACTCACTCACTCACTCACTCACACGCACGCACGCACACACACCCTTACATACTCTTGTCTCTCACACACACAGACATACACAGACGCAAGCACACACACACACACCCTCACATACTCACACACCCTTGCATGCTCTTGTCTCTCACTCGTACACATACACACACACCCAAACATACTTACACACACCTTCACATACTCTTCTCTCTTTCTCACTCACTCAAACGCACACACACAGGCACGCACGTATGCAAACACACCCTCACATACTCTTCTCTCTCTCTCTCTCACTTATCCACACACACACCCTCACATACTGCTCTCTCTCACTCATACACACACACCCTCACATACTCTCCTCTCTCTCACTTATCCACACACACACCCTCACATACTGCTCTCTCTCTCACTCATACACACACACCCTCACATACTCTCCTCTCTCTCACTCATACACACACACACCCTCACACTCACATACTGTTCTCTCTCTCTCACTCATACACACATACAATCACTGACTAGGGCAGGAGCATGCATGGATCACCAATAATTAGGCTGCTGATGGATGTGACTGAAATGTAAGCACCCACTCATATTATTATGATCTACATGGTGTCTATATGACTTATTTACTTGCATGTTTATATTATTATGATCAACATGGTGTCTTTATGACTTATTTACCTGCATGTTTATATTATTATGATCTACATGGTGTCTTTATGACTTATTTACTTGCATGTTTATATTATTATGATCAACATGGTGTCTTTATGACTTATTTACCTGCATGTTTATATTATTATGATCTACATGGTGTCTTTATGACTTATTTACCTGCATGTTCATATTTTAAAACACCACTTGGTCAACAATTTCACATGGAATACCATTCCCTAATCCTTTGGTATTGTAGTTTGCATTCCAAATGTTCCTGCAGCCGATTGGTTAGTTTTAACTCCAAGAAGCGAATTAGTCAGACAGAACAAGTATTTCAGTAGGCTAACTCCTCAGAGAGATGATTGAACACACGTTGTTAAGGCTGGCACTGGGATGGTCTGGAAGGGTACTGTATGTAATTCACCAGCAGTACAACTATACTGTAGTTATTTGTTTACACATGTTCACTATATTGTCCTTGCATTGAATGATAGTTTGAATGGATTTCTTTTGCAAAACAGAAGTGAAGTCCAGAATGTCAGGATCTACTGAACCATCACAACTGCTCATGTCAGTGAAAGAGGAGATACAAGAAGAAGAATTTGATGATTTCCTGCAAGAGTATCTGTCTTCATTTCAGAAAGTGGAAGAAAAGCCTGGACTGGACCATGACTGTAAGACTGAATCAGAAAGTTCCCCAACCTTGTTCTGCAAGGGAGAAAAGTCTTCAATGACTGAATTGAAAGAAGAGGATAAATCAGATTTAAGAGAATATGACCACGATAATTCTCCTACAAGTAAGTCGCAGATTATTTTGTTTCGTGAGAAACTAAAAGAAAAGAAAAAAAAACATTCATTTCTATGTGTTATTTATATGGCCAAAACCTGCATTTTAGTCAATGTCTTTAACTTGTGCTTTACTCAATACAATTTGAGATCTGTACAGAGAGTAGACATAATTTGAATATAACCTTAATTATGGATACTATTATTGTTTCATTTAAAAGAGAGAAAGTGTCTACCATTGGTTTTTTTTTTCTCCAGTTCTGCAAATTATGTGTCTGTATCTCTGTTTGCAATTAGTCTCTAGGTAGACAATTATCCTATTGAACACTTTTATCCTAAATAACTTCCAAATGAGTAACCACTCTAGACAATATTTAATAATATACAAATATATGAAAACAGTGGACAAGCTCCCCGAAAGTTTCTACCTTTTCCATTGTAATTTTAAGATTAGGAGAAGTTATCAGCTAGATAACTGGCAAAATATTTTATATAATAATAATAATAGAGTTAAAAATAGGTTATTTAAAGGTTGATTTAAAAACCCCAGGCTTTATCTTCTGCTTTACCCAATGAAATGTGAGATCTGTTGAGAGAATTGAGATACCATGGGAATACAATAACAATGAAATATTATTTGCAGTCCGTTTCATTTAAAACATTTAAAATGCCTACTTTCATTTTGTCTTCCAAGTGATTACTATTTAAGCAAATAGCCAGTCAAACCAAAATACATTTTATTTCTGTGAGTTATACTGTGTAATGTTAATCGAGAATATCGATGATTGAGAATCGAGGATATTATTTAAAAAATATTTTTTAATGTTATAGGAGACGTTCAAAGGATCCATTCTAGGAAAAGGACTCCAGAGGAAAGAAGAAAGAAAGTCATCAGACATCAGCAATCAAACACAAGGAACAAACATCATGAATGCTCCCAGTGTTTCAAAACCTTTGCTGCACCTTCCGCTCTTGCAATTCATCAACGCACGCACACAGGAGAAAAGCCACATCAGTGTTCTCAGTGTGGAAAAACCTTTACTCATAAAGGAAGTCTCAAGACACACCAGAGGATCCACACTGGAGAGAAGCCATACCATTGTTCTCAGTGTGGAAAGACTTTTAGTCAAAAGGGTGAACTCAAGACACACCAGAGGATCCACACCGGAGAAAAGCCATATCATTGTCCTCAGTGTGGAAAAACCTTTAGACAAAACGGGGATCTTAAGAAACACCTGATAACACATACTGGAGAAAAGCCACATCAGTGTTCTCAGTGTGGAAAGACTTTTAATCAATTGGGTCATCTCAAGGCACACCAGAGGATCCAACCCGGAGATAACCCACTCCAGTCTTCTCAGTGTGAGGAGACCCTACATCAGCAATCGAATCCAAAGAAAAAACATGAATGTCCCCAGTGTTTCAGAACCTTTGCTGCACCTTCCGCTCTTGCCATTCATCAACGAACACACACAGGAGAAAAGCCCTATCAGTGTTCTCAGTGTGGAATTTTTTTTAGTAAAGTGTGTAATCTAAAGAAACACAAGATGATCCATACTGGGGAAAAGCCCCATCAATGTTCTCAGTGTGGAAAGGCTTTTAATCAAATAGGTTATCTCAAGGCACACCAGAAGATTCACACGGGAGAAAAGCCATATCATTGTGCCCAGTGTGGAAAGGCCTTTAGTATGATGTCTCATCTCAAGCGACACCAGATGATTCACACTGGGGAGAGGTCATATCAGTGTACTACATGTGGGAAGGGTTTCAGGAGTAGAGAATCACTTAACAGCCACCAGCTGACACATACTGGAGAAAAGCCATATCATTGTGCTCAGTGTGGAAAGACATTTAGCCTTATGTCTAATCTCAAGAGGCACCAGATGATCCATACTGGTGAAAAGCCATATCATTGTTCTGAGTGTGGAAAGACCTTTAGTCAAGTGGCTGATCTCAAGAATCACCAGATGATCCATACTGGTGAAAAGCCATATTATTGTGCTCAGTGTGGAAAGACATTTAGGCGTATGTCTAATTTCAAGAAACACCAGATGATCCATAGTGGTGAAAAGCCATATCAGTGTTCTACATGTGGGAAATGTTTCAGGAGTGGCAGAGAACGTACCATCCACCAGATGACACATACTGGAGAAAAGCCACATCAGTGTTCTCAGTGTGGAAAGACCTTTAGTCAAATGTGTAATCTCAAGAGCCACCAGAAGATTCATACTGGTGCAGAGCCACTTTAGTGTGTTCAGTAAGGAAAGACTTGTATTAGGATGTGTCATCTCAAGACACAACAGATGATCCATACAGGGGCAAAGTCTTATCAGTTTGGAAAGTCCTTTAATAGAATATCTAGTATCAAGGTACCCTCTCCTTCACCATCTCTTTTCATTACACATTGCACATAGCTCATTGGTTAGAATTTGAATCCATGAAGCTAATGGGCCAGATAGAAGATGGGTTATATTACCACCACAGAGTGCAGTAAGAATACTGAACTAACATTTTTAAGGTGGCACTGATAAAAAAAGATTACTGATGTTACAGTGTGTATGAAATGTAGGCACCCAATCATTCTTATGTGTCTATATGGCCTATTTTCCTGCACGTTCATATTATGCTGGTGAATCTTGATAGCGAAATATGAAACTATGACTGTAATCAAGTCTATGGGAGGGGCCCTTGCTGCTCCCTGACCTGCCAGGAAGTTGGTTTGTCGTTGTTGTTGTTGAATAAATGTACGTTTATGCAACTCTGGAGTCCTGAGGTAATTTGAGTGAAATCTCACCTTAAACAACTGTATGTAGATAGACTATGTTCCTGTTTGTGTACTAGGAGTACTTCCAAAAAATAGTTAAAATCATTCTCGTGAATTATGTTCATTCCCGTTGTATTTATAAAGTAAGATGAGTGAAAAGGCCCTTACAATAAAAAGTTGTATTCTTAAAGTAAGGTGCACAATGAAAAGGACCTTACATTCTACTTCAGCTGAGCATTCCACTGCCAACCCTCAGTCAGAACATGAACAAATAAAAAGTATTCAGAGTGAATTGGGGTGAATGTGTGGGATTCTGGTGTAAAAGATAATGCCCACTGTGTATTTAAAACAATAATAAGGTGTCTGAAGTCAGCTGGTTTTCTATATCAGATTTGTGTTTTTTTTCACACTGGTATGTAGGTCTAATATTATCCTAATAGCATTATTAAAATACAAACACACAGCCTTTTACAGTTTACCAACCTATCCTCTTCTCCCTAATCACCTTTCAGTTCACACCTCCACCCCAATCCCACTTTCCCTCCTGTTTGGAGTTTCGCCAGGCTGAGAAATGGCTTTGCCCACTCGAGGACAATCAGACATGTAAACAGTGCTCATACATATGGAATTCCTTCCAGTAATTTTTTGGCATACTAGTCTGCATTCCAAAAACTCCTGCAGCTGATAGGACCTAAATAGTCCCTACCACAGTTACTAGGACAGGCCCTTAATAATCCTTTAGTGCAAGATATTCAAAACTGCTTTGTAAGGTGAAAGTTGGTTTGGTGATAGTTGCCATGGTGATAGTGTACCATTTCATCTTCAGCTGTGTTTTTACCAAAATGATGTGGAGCCAGTTAAACACTTAAGTTGCCTGGTATGATGTTATATTATCCAATATTATATCATCTGAGTGATCTAATTGGTTGAAATCCAAAGTTGTGTTAGACCATACCAAATCCAAACATGCAATGGATCACATTTTAACATATTGAAGATGCAGTCACATTGAATTATAACATGTAAAAGATGCAGTCACATGCATTCTTTGAATAATGCAAAATGGAGCAAACAAAGAATGAACAATTCAAGTTGTCAGTCTATAGAATGGGATTAATTATTAGTTTTTAAAAGAAGCAAGCTCTCATTTAGATCTGCTTTTGCTGACTGAAGCAAGTAAATTAATCAATTCATAGCCATAAAGGGATATATTGTAACAATTAAGAGAGGGATAAAATGTGGATGTTTGTATGTTGGGAATTCTGTTATTATGTCTGATAAATTAATTAAATTAAGAGATTAAATTAAAAGATTAATTAAATGAACACCAAAGAGTGAAGTCAGATTACTGAATTTACCTTTGTAATGTGGCACTGATGATAAGTGTCGGTGGTAGTCCAACCAAAGACTTCATTACCCACAATTCCCTTATCACCTAAACTTTCTAATCTGCATTCTGCAAGACAGCATTGGCTGCAACCAAGGTGTTACAAACCGTGACGCACTTTCTCACTATAAACTGCGTTGAAACGATACATTCATTCTCTTTGCGCACTCTCTCTCCACTGGCCTTGGCCAGGCTCACTTCTCCTTCTACTCACCTCCAAGGGTGAAGAAACAACTCTCTTTGTTCTCAATGGAAGAGAACAGACTAAGCTCTCACCACGGCAAACAATTGCCTAAGATCTCTCGTTAGCTAAACACTGACCGCTAACGTAGTAGACCTAACTTTAGCAAAGCAGCTAACAAAGATCTGCAGCTAACTCTGCAACGGGAACAAAGCACAACAGAGACCTCGCGGAAACTGCAACATTCCGAGCGATCAACTCCTCCGAACTGAACTGCAGTGAAACAAAGACTTCACAACAAGGACAACGGACTTCTCTGCCTCAGGAACATCGGATGCGCCAACACTTTCCCAAAGGACTGGTAACTTCGACTGGGCAGCTAGCTAATCACAACCTGGCTAAGCATAGGACTGTTTACATATGCCATTGTTCATGTATTGTATCTGTTTTGTTTACCGAACATAACTGTTATATACTTTCATTGTTAGTTGGTAGTTGGCTTCGCCACACCATGTAAGGGTTAACGTTATGATTGCTTCTCATATACATCGGGACTTGCATGCGTTACTAACCATTTCCCTCTTCTAACATGGCATCTTAAATCACATACGATTACAAATACATTGGCCTTCATATAGCCACACACGCGAAGCTCATAATCGAACTTGGCGCTGCATAAAGGCTCGTCCATTTTCACACCACATAGTCACGAACGTGCACACAAATGCACGCGGACCTGCGGTGGTCAGGACAAAGACACACACACACATACTTTCAGGCGCGCTCCTAAAAGCGCAACACCGAGTTTACAAGCTCGCTCACACACACACTCCCTCTTCCTTACACATACATACTTCTTCAATTCATTAGTTAGATACATTTAGCTAGATTACATATTGTGTGTTATTTTCTTATCATTGTGTAAATAAATACTTTGATTTATATACGCTGGTTTAATTAATGTTACACAAGAATGGACGTTGTCAACCTCTTCTATTCAGAACTCCAATGACCTTCAACCATACTATTAATAAGGTAACTTTGTTGTAGTTATTAATTTAATTATTAATCAGAGTTCCAAATTGATAGTATAATATATTTTATGAGACTGATATATTTAATGAGACTGATTTGTGGATTATCAACTTAATTGATCTGCCTTTGTGTTGAATGGTTGATCCCTGTCCAATCGGGTGAGATTACCAACATATTGTTGCTGTTGCAAGGACAGCACCAGTGTGTCTTGGTGGCCCTCGTGAAGACAATATCACAATTCATACACAATTGCACCCACATTCACCCGGCGCTTGCTCATTGGGTAAGATACCTACATAATCTGGTACTCCCAAATGAGAATGGTACCCATTTTACCCACATAATATGGTGCCCCCTGTGAGGCTAGTACTGTTGGCAATCTTTCATTATTTGTGTAATATTAATAACCGCTTAATTCCAGGCCAAATTCAGAATTTTATATTCTAGTGTTAGACTAAGCAAACAGTCGTTACACTCACCGCCACTAGTCTGTCATAGGACTAAGCCCTAGCTGTACTTACAAATAAGTGCAAAGCTTTATATATCAAATTGAGCTTACAAGCTATTTGATATTTTATTAGTGAATATCACCTTTTCCAAACCTTGGAAATCTTAGAACTTGCTATTGCTGCTAGCCATTCAGGTTGAACCTACTCTGTAGGAATTGTGAATTTCTGTCCAGCATTTGAATACTACGTATTCAATGCAACATTGTCAAGCTGTCAGAAGTAACTGTGCTTAATCAAACTGTTTCCCTTATTTTTAATTAATTCACAGCGTGCCACCGGCCCTGTGAAAGAGAGCTTGTACCTGACTGTTACTGCCACGCATTCCAGTCAGTGAAAGGAATAGAGACTGAGAGAGAGCCACAGCGAGCTACCGGCCCTGTGAAACACTTGTGTACCTAGCTGTTACCACCACGTGTTCCAGCTTGAATTTAGGTAACTGTGACTGACCCTGACTGTAATTGCCCTGCCAATAGTTAGTGTGCCCAAACTTTTATGCCCACTAGACCCACTAGATGGTGCTGTAGCTACACCTCATTCCAGGAAGCTACTCCTCATAGCGTAGGTAACTACACTTCTAGGTTAGGCTAGTGTACTGCCCAAGTTACACTACAAAGGTGTCTGCCACTGCAACACCATAGCCAAGTACCTAAGTTAAATTCATAACCTACCCTATTTTTACATTACTTTAGCTTACCCCTCTAGCTAAACATAACAATGGATCACCCCTGTGTAGATCAGTTTATCTCTTCCGTAGCACAAAGCCTAAAACCCGGTTACCCTGAACTCATTAACAGTTTGAGTTTCAGTGAATGCAGGAAGGAGATAGACTCTCTACTAAATAACAGGTATGATGCGCAGACTGCATCCAAAGACCCATTGTTAATATGCTTGCTACTGAACTTTCACAGGCAAACCAGCCTTGCCTTTCAGTGCAATGCAGCATTAGAAGCGCAGAATGCTAGTCTCCTCCAAGAGGTACAGACAGCTAACAAGAAAGCTATGCGCTACCTAGGAGACCTACACTCAACAGAGTTAGAACTCTGTTCACACAAGGAGGAGCTACTGAAGGTTAGGTCAGAACACCCTGCCCCACCACAGTCGTTCAGCCGATGTGAGTCTGGTTACTCTGATTCACACTCCTCCCTTGGCGAAAGGTCTACCCCTCCTTCATTCAGATGGGAACACTTCCCAACTGACCATCAGTCCTTGGGAATGAAGTCAGCTCCTCAACCTCCACTGAGAGACCGAGTTAACAGCCTGACTTCCCATTTGCCCCTAACAGATACAGAAGAAACAGGTAGTTTATTCCCCAGTAGATATACTGCCCATCCTTCTTCTCAGCCTCTGTTAAATAACACTTTCTTCCGTGCCCTTCCCTCCGAAGGCAGGACTAGGTCATGTACAGACTGTTCAGCCTCCTCTCCATACATCCACGAGAGTGAGTACCGCTGTCCAGCATCTGCCTCTCACCCAGAGAGAAGCACATTAGAATGTGATAGACATGTCCGTTCCCATGCTAGATTAGTCTCGCCTTCTTCAGAAAAGACCCTACAGAGTCCCCGTCTAGAAGCGCTTGAGCTCATAGCTAAGGACATTAAAATGTTTGACCCAGACCACCGTGATCAACACATTGACGATTACTTTAGGGAACTAGACAATAACATGACTGACCTACCCAATGCAAACCAAAGGGAGAAAATTAAACTCATGTGGAAAACCAGCTCTAAAGCAGTCCACAAGTTTATTCAGGCACAACCTCCCCGTATCAGAAATGATTACGCCGAGCTCTGTCATACTTTAAAAGAAGAATACTCTTCTCCTGTTGACGAGATTGCATCATTGGTTGCTGCCTCCCAAGTCAAACACACCCGTCGAGAACACCCTAGGGATTTTTATAAACGTTTGAGACATGCATACTTCCAGGGCAAGAATGCACCAGGCTTAGAAGAGAGTTCCACCTTCAAGTCTCTGTTCTTGCGCAACCTGCACCCATGTGTGCGCACTCACGTTTCCCTAATGACGCATGAAGGTAACCCCTCAATGAATGAGATCAGGAAGATGACACAGATGGCTTGGGAAACTGTTGTCAATTCCAAAGAAAGGGGGAAAACAACTGAGCCTACCTGCTCAGATAACAAAGTGTCGACCAAATTCACGGCCTCACAAGTTCACCCTCACTACAGATCAAAGGGGGGTGACAAACGGCCACATAGGGACACTGAGCGTAACCGCCATGTCCATCATCAGCGTCGTAATGGAAATACATCCCCTAGAAGCAGCAGAAGGCCATATTCCGAAATCATGGCCCAGAAACATGACCTGCCCCTAGATTCGACGGACGATGACTACCGGTACACTGACCGACACTCAGACCATGGCCGCAAGGCCACAGACAGTGATAGTGCCTCTGACTGTCCCTCTGACTATGGTTACCCCGAGCGTTACAGCCCTGAGCCACGAGTCAGACGACACTCCAAGCGCATGAACTCCAGAGTTCGCCACTAACTGTCTGTTGAGCCAAGCAACACAAGCCCACTACTCTGACAGTAAGACAACTGCTTGCTCAGGGATCTCACTTTTCTTGTAGTTGTAAAGGCCAAACTTGGATTTGTTAGCAACAGCAGCAACTTCCATGATTCTGAACTAGTTTCATTAAAACTACTGCAGTAGCACACTAGCTTCATACATCGCAGACAAAGCTAGTAATGCACCTGTCCACATCAAACACAAGTTTAGGACATTACCATACTGCCACACAAAACCTTGATACAGCCATTTGAGCTTTAAGATTTTGAGATCAAGATGACACCCTTCCGCAGCAGAACATGCCTGAAGGACAAAAACAGCAAAGGCTGCCAAGACTAGTCAGTCACTAGTCATCTACTAGTCAGTATTGTCATCCAATCTATTGAGTGATTCACCAAACACACTCTTGGATTCTCAAGAAATGGTTTTATCATTGTATCAGGTGCCACTATCTCTGCATCTCAGCCTAACAAGTTGACATCACTAACTTTTCCTATTCTCACTAACCCTGATGAGTAGACGATCCACTGGTTTATTTGTTGTATGCTATGTCATTGTCATTACTGTTTATTTTGATTTTGTCTTTGTAACTTGATGACCTTGTACCTGCTAAGCCAGAATAGATAGTATCAACAAATGCCCAGTACTGATGTTACAACTTTGACTGTCTCACCAATGAACTCTTTCCACAAATGGACTATGCACAGTTGTGCTCACTGGATCACACATCCGGTGCAATCAACTGACCACAGGGGGGATGTCGGTGGTAGTCCAACCAAAGACTTCATTACCCACAATTCCCTTATCACCTAAACTTTCTAATCTGCATTCTGCAAGACAGCATTGGCTGCAACCAAGGTGTTACAAACCGTGACGCACTTTCTCACTATAAACTGCGTTGAAACGATACATTCATTCTCTTTGCGCACTCTCTCTCCACTGGCCTTGGCCAGGCTCACTTCTCCTTCTACTCACCTCCAAGGGTGAAGAAACAACTCTCTTTGTTCTCAATGGAAGAGAACAGACTAAGCTCTCACCACGGCAAACAATTGCCTAAGATCTCTCGTTAGCTAAACACTGACCGCTAACGTAGTAGACCTAACTTTAGCAAAGCAGCTAACAAAGATCTGCAGCTAACTCTGCAACGGGAACAAAGCACAACAGAGACCTCGCGGAAACTGCAACATTCCGAGCGATCAACTCCTCCGAACTGAACTGCAGTGAAACAAAGACTTCACAACAAGGACAACGGACTTCTCTGCCTCAGGAACATCGGATGCGCCAACACTTTCCCAAAGGACTGGTAACTTCGACTGGGCAGCTAGCTAATCACAACCTGGCTAAGCATAGGACTGTTTACATATGCCATTGTTCATGTATTGTATCTGTTTTGTTTACCGAACATAACTGTTATATACTTTCATTGTTAGTTGGTAGTTGGCTTCGCCACACCATGTAAGGGTTAACGTTATGATTGCTTCTCATATACATCGGGACTTGCATGCGTTACTAACCATTTCCCTCTTCTAACATGGCATCTTAAATCACATACGATTACAAATACATTGGCCTTCATATAGCCACACACGCGAAGCTCATAATCGAACTTGGCGCTGCATAAAGGCTCGTCCATTTTCACACCACATAGTCACGAACGTGCACACAAATGCACGCGGACCTGCGGTGGTCAGGACAAAGACACACACACACATACTTTCAGGCGCGCTCCTAAAAGCGCAACACCGAGTTTACAAGCTCGCTCACACACACACTCCCTCTTCCTTACACATACATACTTCTTCAATTCATTAGTTAGATACATTTAGCTAGATTACATATTGTGTGTTATTTTCTTATCATTGTGTAAATAAATACTTTGATTTATATACGCTGGTTTAATTAATGTTACACAAGAATGGACGTTGTCAACCTCTTCTATTCAGAACTCCAATGACCTTCAACCATACTATTAATAAGGTAACTTTGTTGTAGTTATTAATTTAATTATTAATCAGAGTTCCAAATTGATAGTATAATATATTTTATGAGACTGATATATTTAATGAGACTGATTTGTGGATTATCAACTTAATTGATCTGCCTTTGTGTTGAATGGTTGATCCCTGTCCAATCGGGTGAGATTACCAACATATTGTTGCTGTTGCAAGGACAGCACCAGTGTGTCTTGGTGGCCCTCGTGAAGACAATATCACAATTCATACACAATTGCACCCACATTCACCCGGCGCTTGCTCATTGGGTAAGATACCTACATAATCTGGTACTCCCAAATGAGAATGGTACCCATTTTACCCACATAAGGTTACTGATTGATTTGTATGAAATGCAGGCTCCCAATCATTCTTACGTTGGCTACATGGCCTATTTACCAGCATGTTTATATTATGTCTGCTGGTGTAACTCTTAAAATAAAAGTCTGTTCCTGATTGTTTAGTAGGAGTACCACAAAAAAAGCTTTTGTAAACATTCATGTGAATTGTGTTTATTCCTTAAGTAAGCTACAGGTTAAAAAGGCCTTTAATATATACAGCATATTAATATTTACATTTTCCTGTTGTATTTTTAAAGTAAGGTACACAATGAAAGGGCTCTTAAATTCTACTTCAGCTGAGCATTCCAGTGCAACCCTTAGTCAAAACATGAACAAAAAAAAGTTTTAGGAGTGACCTAGGGTAAATGTCTGGGATTCTGGTGCAAATGATAATGCCCTCTGTGTATTTAAAACAGCAATAAAGTTTCTTAAGTCACCTGGTTTCTATTTAACTCAGTTGTGTGTGTTCTTTAAATGAGGCTTCACACAGGTATGTAGGTCTTATATTACCCTTATAACATTAATAAATACAAACACAGAGGTTTTATATAGTTTACCAACCTACCCTCTCCTACCCAATCACTTTTCAGTTCAAACCTCTACCCGTCCCCCGCTTACCCTCCTGTGTGGAGATTATAGCCACGCCCACCTCCGGGCCTTCAGATGTGTAAACGGTGATCATATGCATGGAATTCCTCATTGGGCATTCTAGTTTGCATTCCAAAAACTCCAGCAGCTGATTGGATGAGCCACCTTTATAAGGCAGGCACTGGGATGGTCTGGGAGTATAATATAGAGGTGTAACTCACAGGCAGTTCAACTATACTGTAGTTCTTCGTTTGGAACATATTAGTCTTGCATTGAAAGGAAGTTCAAGGATTATTTTGCAAAACAGAACTAATATGTCAGGATCTACTGGACCATCGCTACTCCTGATGTTAGTGAAGGAGGAGGTAAAAGAAGAAGAATTTAATGATTTCCTGCAAGAGTATCTGTTTGCAAGTAAAAAAGAAGAAGTGCCTGGACTGAACCATGAATGTAAGACTGAAACAAAAAGATCACCAACCATGACCTGCAAAGATGAAAATGATTCAATGATGGGAATTAAACAGGAGGATAAATCTGATTTAAGAGAATATGATCGCGTTGCCACTACGCCTACAAGTAAGTTGCATATTATTTTTTATCATGAGAAACCAAAAAACAACAACATCATTGCAAACTGTACCACCTGGAATTAGTTTGTAAAGTTGTTCCAAAGTTGTGTTAGTACTAAATGGGGAGAAAGGATGTTGCAAGTACAAGTTCAAGGATACATGTTAGTTCCTTAAAAATACCAGGAACAGACTCAGAGCACACATTTTAACCCTAACCCTAACCCTAACCCAAGTACAAGTTCAAGGATACATGTTAGTTCCTTAAAAATACCAGGAACAGACTCAGAGCACACATTTTATACCATACCAAATCCAAACATGCAATGGATCACATTTTAACATATTGAAGATGCAGTCACATTGAATTGTAACATGTAGAAGATGCAGTCACGTGCATTGTTCCTTCCATACCGTAAGGGTAGACATTTATGCATCATTTAAAAGTAGGTCAATTTACAATAGTATATGCAGTTGGAGTCGGAAAGAGGAAACCTTGTTAACAATAGTGATTTTAGTTTAATAGGTAAACATCAGTCTGGGCCATGTTTTTACCACGGGGACATTTTTAAATATTGATTGATTGATTGATTAGTTTATTGACACACATCAGTTTTTTCCTTTACAGGAGCACTGTTCTTCCTGTGGTCAAACAAAAACATATATTCTTTTTACATTTTTCTCATTTCTCTTTTTACAATAATACAAACTCAACAGAAGACAAAAACACAAGACTTAAACACAAAACAAAACAAAAACAAACACACAAGAGGAATTGAAAGCCTGCCACTTATAAAGGCTATACGTTGGTCCCATTACTGCCTATTACCATATAGGCCTACAGAGGGCGAAGAAGATAAACCCAAATGAGAAGTACATCAGGGCAGATCCGAAAGTGAAGTACATCCAAGAAAAAAATAATCATAATCATGTACTTTGGGTAAACAAATACAGTTTTAATTTCGTTTTAAAGACTTTGTCACTGTTTTCCTCAATCAAGAAACTAGGTAGAGAATTCCATGCAACCATTCCTCTATAATGCAATGTTCTTTGTCCAGCCCCTGTTCTGTACGCAGGTAACAAAAATCTTTTCTCAACTGAGTGTCTTGTCGAGTATGTGTGTGTACTACAGGAAAACACAAAACAATTGAACAAAGTAGCTGGACACTTTTTCATAATCACATTTCTTACAAAACTGAGAAGAGTATAATGTAACCTGTCTTTAACTGATAACCAGTTCAATGCATTTAACATTTCAGAGACTCTTGTTCGATATGAACAGTTGAGCACAATACGTGCTGCTTTGTTCTGAACAACCTGTAACTTGTTGAGATTATTTTCCGATGTATTAGACCATACAACAGTACAGTAGTCCATCTGTGACAGAACTACAGCCTGCATTAATTGTTTAACTAAATAGCCTGTCAAGTATTTTCGGCAATATCTAATTGCAGCCATTCCTCTTCCCATTTTCTTTACCATTTCATTAACATGGCTCGTCCAGGACATCCTGCTATCGATCAAAACACCCAGTAGTTTCACTTCTGTCACCTGTTCTATTTCTTTATCATCTATTTTTACATCTAATGTTGGTTCTAATCTGCCTCCCCATTTAGAACATAATACTATACATTTAGTTTTTTCAATATTGAGAACTAATTTATTTGAGTCAACCCATTTCCTTACCCTTATAAGGTCTTCATTTAAGATACTTTCTAATTCCTGTGAGGTTGAGGCTGCTACATAAATAGTGGAGTCATCTGCAGATATTAAACACGTACTTTTATAATTCAGGGCATATGCGAAAAAGCTGAAGTGGCAAAATGTGGGTTGGCATTAAACAGCCCACTGAGGTTAGCACCTGGGCTTTAGTTTTCTGTTTTCCAATGTTCCCAATGGTATTCCCACCCCAGTCCAGTAGATGGCGGTGATGTGCTTAAAATGCAACCTGCTAACAGACTGAAAGGAAAAAGAAAAGAAGAATGCCAGCATAAAAGGAAGCTCACGGATGTCTCCTCGGTTTGATCAGTATAAATTGTTGGTATTATTGTCGTATTAGCCTGCATCCCCCGCTGGCGAACGTTAATCGTAATACTTCTGAATCCCGAGGCGTTTAAAAGAAACCGAAGACGATTGTAGGAGAAGTTTAAAAGCGAGCGTATGTGATTGTTACCGCGACTGACCAACGCCTAACAACTTTTTGTGGAGTTCCCTTTTTAATAGGTAAGTCAAGTTCTGATATAATACTTATATGCCATGATAACTTGGGCTATGCAATACAAATATTTGGTATGTGATAAGTTAACGAGGGGAGCTCATTAGCTCCAAATGGCCTATAAACTGTAAAAGTTCGGTTTTGGAAAAGTTTTCAACGTCACATGTGCCTGTTGTGCTGCTAACTAGTCAAGCTGAATACAGAGTATAAGCTGTATTGTATCTACACGTTTTAAGATCGATAGACTTCTGTAAAACAGGGTATACCAGTTCATGCAAGCAAACACGTTTTCAGAATACAAAATAAGTAGTAAAAGATGAAAACATTTAGTGCAATTCAATGCATGCAGACAAAGGAAAAGGGGAAGTGTCTGCGCGCGCGCGTGTGTGTGTGTCAGTGTCTGTCTGTCTTTCTCTGTGTGTGTGTGTGTGTGTGTGTGTGTGTGTGTGTGTGTGTGTCTGTGTCTGTGTGTCTGTGTCTGTGTCTGTGTCTGTGTCTGTCTGAACGGGGAGAGAGTTGTGTAAACTGATATATTGGAAGATAGAAAGATATACAGTATGCAATGGGAAACTGGCAGGGTGATAAGAAGTTCAAGATAGAAAGATATACAGTATGCAATGGGAAACTGGCAGGGTGATAAGAAGTTCAAGATAGATAGAAAGATATCCACTATTTTGTGCACTCTTCTCTTCTACAAACAACTGCTCCTTATTTTCTGTTAAATAACCATATGGAAGTGATGAGACCCTCTTTCTATTTTATATTTCAAGTGCATGATTCAGATGTTAATTCACATCAATGTATTTCTGACCACAACACAATAGAACACGGTAACTATTTAATGCTATTGTGTGTTCCAAATACACAACATATCATGATTGTTTCTTTAAAAATGTGTCATTTTATACATTTCTATATCGTATTCTATTTTATACTTTTGTGCATTTGTCGTGCCTAGCAATCACTTATGAAAAGGTTTATTTTAAATAAGACAGGACTGTGGCACAGAACATATGTATTCGGAACCTCCACTAGGTGCTAGGCCAAATCACCCCTTGGCTAGCTATGGTTTAACCAGAGAGCCCCCCACACAACAGTTTTCACCCCACCGCAAGGTACCTGCTACAGGTAGTATGCATAAACAGGTTTAAGCCCAAAGCCCACTGCAAAGTCACAGCAACACAGCAAATACGCAATGCAACACCCCACAGCAAAAAGGGGATTTGTCTCCAGCCAGACAACAGCTAAACAATAGTGATCTTTGCACACACACACTTAGCAGTTCCCTGCTCTTTCCCCACAGCCTGAAGTAAATGGAAAATATAAGTGGGTACTGTCAAAAGCAGTCCATCCAGTCAGCAACGTGACTTGAGTAGGCGAGGCGTGCAGTCACTACCGGCCAGTATGGCAAGCACTCGCCTCTGCCGTTCAAACACAGAGACTGGTCTGCGCACCGCCTGTCCCTGGGGAACACTATCGTAAATGTGGCTTTGGTGTTGGTGGCAGGGTTTTTGCATGCCTTTTAGGTAGTGAGCTTACTAGTTCAGAACTCTGTAGTGCTGCTTTATCAACATGTCGGACGCAATGTGCAGAATAAGAATACACTAAAGGACAAGCCCCTTCCAAAGATGATGCTTGCTAGTAATCTGGTTTTGAAATTACATGAAATTTCAGCCGTCATAAACTGCTTCCATTTCTGCATCCATCTCCACGTGCTCATTACTCTTGTTTGAATCACTCAAAAAAACACAAACGCACTCACTCACACTCATTACTCTTGTTTGAATTACTCACAAAGCACGGACACACACACACACCCACATTCTCTTACTCTCTTACTCACACTCACGCACACTCAATAGTCTTGTTTGAATTACTCACAAAGCACGCGCGCACACACACACACACACACATTAACAGACACTCACACGCACTCATTACTCTTGTTTGAATTACTAACAAAGCACACACACACACTCACTCATTACTCTTGTTTGAATTACTCACAAAGCACGTGCAAACGCACACACACACACACACACACACACACACACACACACACACACACACACACACACACACACACACACACACACACACACACACACACACACACACACACACACACACACTCACTCACTCACTCACTCACTCACAGAAACTCATTACTCTTGTTTGAGTTACTCACAAAGCACGCGCACACGCACACGCACACACACACACTCACACAATCAGTCACTCACTCACTCACACTCTCTCTCACTCACTCACAAACTAACACTCTCTCTCTCATACACTCACACCCTCTATCTCATACACTCTGACACACTCATTAGTCTTGTTTGAATTACTCACAAAGCACACACACGCTCGCTCGGTCACATACACACTCAGGCTTTTAGCAAGGCATGTGTCAATGCGTCTTTTGTTCTAAAATAATAAGAAATTGTTCGCACTACTTTTAGGCAGGCGCCTGAAGTTTTTCATCCCCTGTTTTCCCGGTGACTTCGCTGAACGCACCTTGTTATACTTTACTGTGTCGCGCCTTTGAAGCAGCAATTCCATGCCTTTCATGTGTTGAGACCAAGAAACCCCTTTAGTTCGACGTGTGCGTCTATGAAAGATCTAAGTTCTCTACTGTGATGTTAATTCCATATAATAAGCAGTGTTATATGTTTAGAGATGTTTGTTGTTTATCGTTAGTGTGAAACGGGTGAAGGAATGCTAGCATTTACCGTGTGAATGACGTATTTGTTTGCTTGCTAAATTAGCTTGCTAAATAACCTTGCATTGCGCTAAACCATGTACTTTCTATCATCCTGTTAGCCTGCATATGTGGGCTATTTGTGGTCAGAATAGTGTAGCTACGTACTTACTTATGTGTTTTCACATGATTGTGGGCATTGTTTAGTAATTCTACATGCTTGGTGGTACCGTGAGCTGACTAGCCTATTAAGTTAACATGTCAGCGTAGATATGTGCCCGCAGGCTTCGTGGTAGCTTTGTACTTTGTGTTTTCCCCCTTTCTACTTTGTTTCAGAACCACACATATACTCCACATACACCTAAACCACACACTGTTATAACACACTGGTTGCTTGCACCATACTGAATATCTCAGTTAGAGAATTCCTGTATTCCTGATTCTTCTTCAATACAAAGTGGTTGCATCAGATCTCAGTTAGAGAATTCCTGTATTCCTGATTCTTCTTCAATATAAAGTGGTTGCATCAGATCTCGTCTCATCATTGCCTCATCTCCAACGTGCCCCTCTCCTGCCCTGACCATCCTGGCCTTGAAGTAGTGTTCTGGCCGACACTAGATTGTGTGTGTTGATAAAACACGAACGGCCCCTATACAGTCCTACCCTACCTATACAGCTCTACCCATCTACTAACCCTCACCCACATTTTATTTTATTTATTTATTTTTAAGAAAGTAAACCTTTGGTCAGCAAAGAATTGACAGATATTTTCAAGTTCAAAATTATATATTTTGCCAAGAAATGTGTCCTGAATTAGGAAGGATCTTGTGTGTTTTCAAAGTATTAAGGTATTGTAAATCTGTCATGTTTGATTGTACTCTAGTCGATATCCAGATGACCAAAATAAAAGAGAAAATATATGGGGCGCACGCCACGAGGCTTTGCCGCGTTGGGTTCAATGACAAAATGGACCCCCCCTAAAAAAATCCTAGCTAAAAGCCTGTACACAATCACATACACACACAAATAACTGATGTTAGAAAATTTGATTGATATTCACAATATAGGTGGATCTATGCCTGCTATCATTCAAATTAAAATCTTCTGACAGAATGTAATTTAAATGTGAAATTGCAAATACTGTTGGAAACGTGATTTTAAACGTATTGTTGTGTCCATGTTAAATATTGCTTTGGCCATCTGCATTCAGCCATTCAACTTGCTTGGATAAAGCATGCCAAAATACATTTCTGTTCCAAACTTCAGTCATATTGGAGTGTTATTTGAGTGAGTCCAGGAATAGTGAACACATTTTCACGAACTCACCTTTGTAAGGGAGAACGTTGGATGCTCTGGGTGGATACTGTATACAGGTGCATCTCAATAAATTAGAATATCAAAAAGTTGATTTATTTCAGTAATTCTATTCAAAAAGTGAAACTCATTTTTTATATAGGTTCATTACACACAGACTGATATATTTCAAGTGATTATTTCTTTTAAATTTGAGGATTATAACTGACAGCTAATGAAAACCCCAAATTCAGTATCTCAGAAAATTAGAATATTACTGAAGACCAATAGAAAAAAGGATTTTTAACACAGAAATGTTGGACTAGTGAAAAGTATGAACATGTACAGCACTCAATACTTGGTCTGGGCTCCCTTTGCATGAATTACTGCAGCAATGCGGCGTCGCATGAAGGCAATCAGTCTGTGGCACTACTGAGGTGTTATGGAAGACCAGGTTGCTCTGATAGTGGCCTTCAGCTCTTCTGCGTTGTTGGGTCTATTGTCTCGCATCTTCCTTTTCACAATACCCTATAGAATGTATGGGTTTAAGGTCAGGCGAGTTTGCTGGCCAATCAAGCACAGGGATACCATGGTCCTTAAACCAGGTACTGGGACCTTTGGAAGTGGGTGCAGGCGCCAAGTCCTGATGGAAAATGAAATATGCATCTCCATAGGATGGTCAGCAGAGGGAAGCATGAAGTGCTCTAAAACAGACGGCTGTGCTGACCTTGGACCTGAGAAAATACAATGGACTAACATCAGCAAATGACATGGCACCCCAAACCATCATTCACTGTGGAAACTTTACACTGGACCTCAAGCAACTTGGATCCTGTGCCTCTCCTCTCTTCCTCCAGACTCTGGGACCTTGATTTCCAAATGAAATGCAAAATGTACTTTCATCTGAAAAGAGAACTTTGGACCACTGACCAACTGTGCAATCCTTTTTGTCCATAGCCCAGGTGAGACGCCTCTGACGTCTCCGGTTCAAGAGTGGCTTGACACAGGAATGCGACAGTTGAAGCCCATGTCCTGGATACGTCTGTGTGTGTAGGCTCTTGAAGCACTGACTCCAGCTGCAGTCCACTCCTTGAGAATCTCCCTTGAATTGGCTTTGTTTCACAATCCTCTCAAGGCTGCGGTTATCCCTGTTGCTTGTGCACCTTTTTCTACCACATTTTTTCCTTCCATTCAACTTCCCATTAATGTGCTTGGATATAGCACTCTGTGAACAGCCAGCTTCTTTAGCAATGACCTTTTGTGTCTTACCCTCCTTGTGCAGGGTGTCAATGATCGTCTTCTGGACAACTGTCAAGTCAGCAGTCTTCCCCATGATTGTGTAGCCTACTGAACTAGACTGAGAGACCATTTAAAGGCTCAGGAGGCCTGTGCCGGTGTTTTGAGTTAATTGGATGATTAGAGTGTGACACCATGAGTCTTCAATATTGAACTTTTTCACAATAATCTAATTTTCTGAGATACTGAATTTTGGGTTTTCATTAGCTGTCAGTTATAATAATCAAAATTAAAAGAAATAAACACTTGAAATAGATCAGTCTGTGTGTACACAATCTATATTATATATGAGTTTCACTTTTTGAATAGAATTACTGAAATAAATCAACTTTTTGATGATATTCTAATTTATTGAGATGCACCTGTATTTGTAATTCAACAACAGTAAAACTATGCTGTAGGTCTCTGAAGGAGTATGTGTGTAATTTTCTACAAGCATACTGTAGAAGGGTAAGTCTCCAACAGTACAAGTATACTGTAATTCTTTGTTTGCACATGTTCACTATATTTTTCTTGCATTAAATAACGGTTTGACTGGATTTTCTTTTAAATACAGAACTGAAGTCCGAAATGTCAGGATCTGCTGAACCATCACAACTGCTCACGTCAGTGAAGGAGGAGATCAAAGAAGAGTTTGATGATTTCCTGCAAGAGTATCTGTCTGCACTTCCGAAAGTGGAAGACAAGCTTGAACTGGAACTTGACTGCAAGACTGAAATAAACACATCACCAGCATTGACCCACAAAGAAGAAGAGTATTTGCCATTGGAAATTAAACAGGAGGAATCATCTGATTTTAGAGAATATGGTCACAATGACTCTCCTCCTGCAGGTAAGTTGCACATACGTTTGTATCATAAAAAACTTGGAAAATATGATAGTTAATATGAATTTGACATCATGTTAATATGAAGCTACAAAACACCCAGAGGATTTCTGCCTATAATAGCTTTTTAACTATCTTTCTCTAGCTTAGGAAACCTGTTCACATTTGGCCGCTGCTAGTGTGTGTTGACATTAACTCATATTAATATCTGTGAATTTTAACTTGTCTCAATATGAAGACGCACAGGCAACAAAGGGTTTCTACCTTTTGTACCTATTACATTTGACTAGTTAAATTGAGGAGACTGCAACATCAGCTAGATACAGTGCCCTCCACAAATATTGGCACCCTTAGTGAATATGAGAAAAACATTTTATGAAAAAATATGTCTTTGCTGTTTAACCTGTTTTCACTCTAAATATTCACAAAAATCTTACCTTTTCATTGAAGTAAAATTATCTATCAGACACACTAGTTAAATTGAGGAGACTGCAACATCAGCTAGATAACTGGTTTAATATTTAAAATAATACTGATAATAAAAAAACATTAAGTAATATTTTATTTAATTGCAACTTAGCAATTTATATGGTTTTAGGTTAGTTAAAAGTTGATTTAAACAAAAGTTAAAACCCCCTGGCTTCATCTTCTGATTAAGTCAAAGGAATGTGAGACCTATCAAGAGAAGTGAGTTACCATGGGAATACTTTAATGTGACATGTAATTTTCAGTCAGTTACATTTCAGACAATCAAAATGTCTGCCATCATTTTGTCTCCAGATCTCTAACGCATGTGCCTGTGTCTGCCTACAGTTACAGTGCAGTATCTAGGTGTTCACTGTAAGCCTTAGGGACTTCCACGTTATATACTATTCTAGCAATAGCTAGTCAATCAAAGATACATTGTTTTCAGTTTTACTGTTAAATAGTGCTGATGTAACAAATAGAGCAGAGAGAGGATATTATCTTTAAAATATGTTCTAATGTTATAGGACATCTTCAACAGATCTATTCGGGAAAAAGGAGTTCAGGGGAAAGAGGCAAGAAAGTCATCAGACATCAGCAATCAAATACAAGGAAGAAAAAGCATGAATGCTCCCAGTGTTTCAAAACCTTTGCTGCACCGTCTGCTCTTGTAATTCATCAACGAACACACACAGGGGAAAAGCCACATCAGTGTTCTCAATGTGGAAAGGTCTTTACTACAATGGGTCATCTCAAGATACACCAGAGGATCCACACTGGGGAAAAGCCATATCAGTGTTCTCAGTGTGAAAAGGCCTTTACTGAAATGGGTAAACTAAAAATACACCAGAGGATCCATACTGGGCAAAAGCCATATCAGTGTTCTCAGTGTGAGAAGGCCTTTAGTGATTTGGATCATCTCAAGAAACACCAGAGGATCCATACTGGAGAAAAGCCACATCACTGTTCTCAGTGTGGAAAGGCCTTTAGTAGAAAGGGTGATCTCAAGATACACCAGAGGATCCACACCGGAGAAAAGCCGTATCAGTGTTCTCAGTGTGGAAAGGCCTTTACTACCATTGGTCATCTCAAGATACACCAGAGGATACACACTGGGGAAAAGCCATATCAGTGTTCTCAGTGTGAAAAGGCCTTTGCTGAAATGGGTAAACTAAAAATACACCAGCGGATCCATACTGGGGAAAAGCCACATCAATGTTCTCAGTGTGGAAAGGCCTTTACTCGAATGTCTCATCTCAAGAAACACCAGAGGATCCACACCGGAGAAAAGCCATATCAGTGTTCTCAGTGTGGAAAGGGTTTCAGAAGTACCAGTGAACTTAGAATCCACCAGATGATCCATACTGGGGAAAAGCCACATCAGTGTTCTCAGTGTGGAAAGGCCTTTACTACCACAGGTCAGCTCAAGACACACCAGATGACACATACTGGAGAAAAGCCATATCACTGTTCTCGGTGTGGAAAGGCCTTTACTACCACAGGTCAACTTATGACACACCAGATGATCCATACTGGTGAAAAGCCATATCAGTGTTCTCAGTGTGGAAAGGGTTTCAGAAGTACCAGTGAACTTAGAATCCACCAGATGATCCATACTGGGGAAAAGCCACATCAGTGTTCTCAGTGTGGAAAGGCCTTTACTACCACAGGTCAGCTCAAGACACACCAGATGACACATACTGGAGAAAAGCCATATCACTGTTCTCAGTGTGGAAAGGGTTTCAGAAGGAGCAGTGAACTTAGAATCCACCAGATGATCCATACTGGGGAAAAGCCACATCAGTGTTCTCAGTGTGGAAAGGCCTTTACTACCACACATCATCTCATGACACACCAGATGATCCATACTGGGGAAAAGCCGAACACAAGGAACAAAAAGCATGAATGCTCCCAGTGTTTCAAAACCTTTGCTGCACCTTCCATTCTTGCAAAACATCAACGAACACACACAGGAGAAAAGCCACATCAGTGTTCTCAGTGTGGAAAAGCCTTTAATGAAATGGGTCATCTCAAGTCACACCAGAGGATCCACACCGGAGAAAAGCCATATCATTGTTCTCAGTGTGGAAAGACTTTTAGTCAAATGTCTCATCTCAAGACACACCAGAGGATCCATACTGGGGAAAAGCCATATCAGTGTTCTCAGTGTGGAAAGGCCTTTACTGAAATGGGTGGTCTCAAGAAACACCAGAGGATCCACACTGGAGAAAAGCAATATCAGTGTTCTCAGTGTGGAAAGGGTTTCAAAAGTAGCACTGAACTTAGAATCCACCAGAGGATCCATACTGGGGAAAAGCCACATCAGTGTTCTCAGTGTGGAAAGGCCTTTACTACCACAGGTCAACTTATGACACACCAGATGATCCATACTGGAGAAAAGCCATATCAGTGTTCTCAGTGTGGAAAGACTTTTAGTCAAATGGGTAATCTCAAGAAACACCAGATGACACATACTGGATAAAAGCCATATCAGTGTTCGACATGTGGGAAGGGTTTCAAAGGTATGAACTTAGACTCCACCATATGACACATGCCGAGGAAAAGCCACATCACTGTTCCCAGTGTGGTTAGACTTTTAGTCAAATGGGTAATCTCAATAGACACCACAGAAACCATCACGGTGAATAGCCGTATCAATGACCTATATATGAGGGAACTCAAATGTTGCTCAGATATCACTGTCCATTAGGTCACACATCAGTTTGGTACAGTCCATGCAATTCTGTAAAATCAGCAACTTACTGCAATAATGCCTGATATTGCAACTTTAATAGTTTTATATTGCATAGAAGTAACACTTTGATGCTCAACTGCAACTTGTTGTTCAATGTTGTGTATATAATTCAGTTGTACTCTAAATATAGGGCAAAATACTGTACTTTTTGTCAGCCCACGCCCTCTTATCCTTTTCTTTTTGTCAAAACATGAACCAATAAAAAGTATTTAAAGTGATATAGGCACCCATTCATATTACTTTGATGTCTGAGTGACTTAGTTACCTGAATGTTTTGATTATTTCATATTGTTTGCCGGTAAATCTCTATCTAGGTACGAGTCTGTTCCTGTGTTGTCAGTGGGCATACTGCCTAAATCCCCTTTTGAACGATGTTTATTGTATTTATATCTGTGCTATTATTAATGTAGGGTATTAAATAATGGGGGTGTAGACATTCTAGCAGGGCAATATACTCCCCTACCCCTGATATCTTAAAAAAAAATAACAAATTAAAAGTGTTAAATGTCTGGGATACTGGTGTCTAATTGACCCACCCTGTATCATAACCCAAGATTTTATAATATATGTATCTTCTATCCTCATATGAAGTAAGATTATTTTTAGAAGACATACAGTGGGGAAAATAAGTATTTGAACCCCTGCCGACTTTGCAAGTTTGGCCACTTGCAAAGAAATGTGTGATCTAGAATTTTAATGGTGGGTGTATTTTAACAGTTAGAAACAGAATATCAACAAAAAAATCCAGAAAACTGCATTTTATAAGATTTATGACTTTATTTGCATTTGATGCAAAAAATAAGTATTTGAACCCCCAAGCAAACAGCAAGAATTCTGGCTCCCAATGGCCAGTCATGTGCCCAAAAAGCACACAGATTAGTCCTCATTAGGTCTAACAAGGTATACCTGATCTCAACTGGTGACCTGTATAAAAGAAACCTGTCCAAAGAAACATACTTCACACCTTCTACCTCACCACCATGGGCAAGACCAAAGAGCTGTCCAAGGACGTCAGAGATAAGATTGTAGACCTGCACAAGGCTGGAATGGGCTAAAAAATCACCGGCAAGCAGCTTGGTGAGAAGCAGATAACTATTGGTGCGATTATTCATAAATGGAAGCAACACCAAACAATTGTCACCCACTCTAGGTCTGGGGCTCAATGCAAGATATCCCCTCTTGCGGAATCAGTGATCATTCGAAAGGTGCAGAATAACCCCAGAACTACACAGGGGGAGCTTGTGAATGATCTCAAGGCAGCTGGGACCAGAGTCACCAAGAAAACCATTGGCAACACACCACGCCATAATTTTTTGAAGTACTGCAGCACTCGCAAGGTCCCCCTGCTCAAGGAAGCGCATGTACAGGGCCATCTGAAGTTTACCATTGCACACTTGAATGATTCTAGGGAGGATTGGGAGACAGAATGTGGTCAGATAAAACCAAAATCAAGCTCTTTGGCATCAACTCGACTTGCCGTGTTTGACGGGGGGGAATGCTGAATATGACCCCAAGAGTACATCATACCCACCATCAAGCATGGCGGTGGAAACATTATGCTTTGGGGCTGTTTCTCCACAGCGACTCCACAGCATCACAGGACGACTCCACAGCATCAAGGGGACTATGGATGGGGCCATGTAACGTGGAATATTGGGCTTGAACCTCATTCCCTCATTCCATCCCATTGAAAACACAACCTTAAAGATTTGGAGAGGATCTGGAAAGAGGAGTGGACCAAAATCCCTCCTGAGATGTTTGTAAACCTGGTGACCAACTACAAGAAACGTCTGACGTCTGTGCTTGCCAATTAGGGTTATTCCACCAAGTACTAAGTCATTTTTGTCAGTCAATTTTGGGGGTTCAAATACTTATTTTTGCATCAAATGCAAATAAAGTCATAAATGTTATAAAATGCATTTTTCAGGATTTTTTTGTTGATATTCTGTTTCTCACTGTTAATATACACCTACCATTACAATTATAGATCACACATTTCTTTGCAAGTGGCCAAACCTGTGAAATCGCAAGGGGTTCAAATACTTATTTTCCCCACTGTACATACAATCCAACATTCACACACTAAATTAACATACACACTATCATACAGTAGGAAAAGCTTTGACATGCACACCATAGGGTTTCTATAGCTGGATAACTTCAGACTTTTCTGCGGAAGAGGGCCCGGCTGAATGCAGGTGTTTACATTCATCACAGATGATAAGGCTGCAGATGGATGTGTTTGAAATATAGGCTCCAAAGAGCTTCTCCCGCTCATTGGTTAGATTTTGAATCCAGGAAGCTAATGAGTCAGATAGAAGATACACTGGAGTCCGATTCTTGAACTTACATTTGTACGTGCTACTGATGATAAGGTTACTAATGGGTGTGTATGAAATGTAGGATCCCAATCATTCTTATGGTGGTTACATGGCCTATTCACTTGCATGTTTATATAATGTTTGCTGGTGAAACTATGTAAATAAAACTGCTCTTCTGCTTGTTTAGTAGGACAACACCCAAATTAAAGCTTTTTTTTTTATCTTTCATAACATTTGTGTTTATTCCTGTTGTATTCTTAAAGTAAGATAAAAAAGGCCCTTAATAAATATATATATATATATATATACAAAATATTTGTACTCACATGAACCTTGTTTATTTCTGTTGTATTTTTAAAGTAAGGTACACAACTAGAATGCGTTTCGTGAACGAACTGTGAGAGTGTGCTTGCTCTGTTGCGGCCATGACCGAGAGAACAAGTGCCTTGGAATTGGGGCAGATGTCAGCTCTCCAGCTCTCCCTGCTGGATGAGCATGCACAAATGAGTATGCACAAATGAGTATGCATGAGTGAGTATGCATGAGTGAGTATGCATGAGTGAGTATGCATGAGTGAGTAAACATGAGTGAGCAAACATGAGTGAGTACGCATGAGTGAGTACGCATGAGTGAGTAAACATGAGTGAGTAAACATGAGTGAGTATGCATGAGTAAGTATGCACGAGTGAGTATGCATGAGTGAGTATGCACGAGTGAGTAAACATGAGTGAGTATGCATGAGTGAGTAGAGCCCTGGTATGGAAGGTGTCTCTTAATATTCCTAGTTATACAGTTGAATGGAGAGGGACAGAGAGAGAAGAGGAACCGTGCGCAGGTGTCAGTGAGAGTTGTCAGTGAATCACAGGTGCAAGCCAGTTTAATGAGCCTATTATGATGTCATAATGCCTCAAAGTTCTGCCATGCAAGTCTATGGAGAAAAAAGGTGATGGAAAAAGAGGAATAAAAAAGGAGTGGCAAGGAGTACCGCCACGAAAAGTCATAGCAGCTTGCACCGGATCGGGCCGGACGTTTTGGTGTTTGAACGGCGTCTCTATCTCAATCGGGCGAGGAGTAGTTCCCTTCGGGCAAGCACACTAATGAAAAGGCTCTTGATTTATAGATAATAATTTATTTTAATATCACAAGAATAGTGTTTATTTTATTTCTATTTTATTCTTAGAGTAATGAAACGGCTCTTAAATTGTGCTTCAGCTGAACACTCCACTGCCAACCCTGAACAAATAAAAAGTATTCAGAGTGAACTGGGGTAAATGTCTTGGATTTTGGTGCAAATGATAATGCCCTCTGTGTATTTATATAATACTAAAGTCACTCACACCTTAGTTTGCTTCCTGACCCCAAGTGTCTGAGAAAATCCAGTGTGGGGACCTTTCCTTTGTTACCATGCTACCATTTTGGATGTTATGCTGGCCAACTTTTGGTGGTCACAGCAGCTGCTTGATCATGAATCTTACTAAATACATGAAGACTGCAGAAGAGGGTTTCTATAACTGAGTGACTTCAGTAGTCACTGAGGAAGAACACATGTCTGAATGCAGGTGTTTACATGACTCACTGATAATTAGGCTACTGATGGGTGGGAATGAAATGTAGGATCCCATTCATATTAATATGGTGTCTGTGTGACTTAAGTACCTAGGATAAATGAAAGCTTTCTTCAGTTCCCAATTCCACCTGTCCACTTATTCCCCATCACATTTCAGTTCACAACCACTGCCACCCATAGTCAAAACAAAAAAACAGGTGGAGTCCTTAAACATGAAGTATGAAAATGTCTGATTAAGAATTGAGGCTTTCTTCAGATTTCCACCCCACTCCCCCTGCCCTTTCTCACCCAGCACCTCTCATATCACACATCCACCCCCACCCCCCTAATATACTCCTTTGTGTAGTTTCTGCAGGCTAAGCTATGCCCATGCCCACCTGAGCACCATCAGACGTGTAAACGGTACTCATAGACATGTTCTTCCTGCCCATACTCCATTGTCATGCTAGTTTAGATCTAGTTTAGGCTCTCATCATTCTCATGGTGGCTATATGGCCTTTGTACTTGCATGTTTATATTACATCTGCTGGGCAAACTCTATGTAGATAAAACTGTGTTTCTGTTTGTTTAGTAGGAGTACAACCAAGATAAAGCTTTTTAATTTGTAATCTTTCACGTGATTTGTGTTTATTGCTGTTGTATGCTTAAAGCAAGGTACACAATGAAAATACCTTTAATATATATGTATATTTATTACAATATTTGTATTCATGTGAACCTTTTTTAATCGTGTTGTAGAAAGGTAAAAATGAAAAGGCCCTTAATATGTAGATAATGATTACTGTTTATTTCACATTAATAGTGTTTATTATACGGCTCTTCAGAATGTTCCAAAAAGTACCGTTGATTTGAATGGGCCATCCCTACGTCATACCCATACATTAATTCCTGCTAACAGACCTCTGCGAAAGATAATCACCGCTGTCATTGGCAACGGGTTTTGTACTTCTAATTCACATCTTTCATATCATTCCGCCAGAAGTCCAGTCATTTTAACGCAACAGTAGAGAGTAATTTGAAGTCAGCAAGTAATGGGTTGCTATGCAACACCTGAAACTTCAAAGTTCTATTTGCTTGAAGAACTATTTATTTCTAAACGGGACACATGAAACGGCACCTAAATCATTAAAAAGAGATATGTTGGAGGAATGTCTTCTATCGTTTTTGGCAAGTACCCGTATAATAAGCGGGATAATGTATTGTCCGTCGGTCATTCTACAAAAATAATTCCCTTCGGTACAAAACAACACCCTCCGCTGCGCGTCGGGGTGTTGTTCGCCCCGTCGGGAATTATTTTTGTAGAATGACCTCCGGACAATACATTATCCCTTACTTATTTCTGTTGTATTCCTAAAGTTAGGTACACAATGAAAATTCCCTAATATATTTTTATACACAGAGTAAACTTAATATGCATATAATTTAATCATGGGATAGTATTTTACATTTAAAAGAGAGACATTGTCTGTCTCCAGTTCTGTCTGTACTAGCCCATAGCCAATGTTGTATGATGAAAATCTTGACATGAAAATCATGAAAATCGTGAAGATATGACAGGGGATATGATATGGGGATCTGCTACCGCCGCATCACTACCAAGTCCTGCAACTGACTTTGAAAGGAGAATCCTGGGTGCCCTGAGTGGGTTGTCTCGCCAGTTGGCACAGGTGATTACAGTCCTGCACTTTCTTATGTAAAATCGTATTTATTGTTACACCAGGTCTCTATTGCTTGCTGCTTGAATGTTCTCTCCTTTGACTATGACTAAATGACTAAATATTGATGTAAATGTATGCAGAACACTGCTGAAGTCAGGGCCGAACTTGCTGACTTGAAGGCCGAGGTTGGGGAGGTAAAAGCCAGAATTCAGTCGATAGAAGAAGCCATGTCGGTGTCCAGTGCGTCGAACTACAGCTGTCCAGAACCAACGAGGAAACGAAGAGCGCAAAATCCAAAAATCGCTGTAAGTCTATTTATTTTTAGGTGATTTCTTCTTAGAGTTATACAAGGCCTCAGAATTGTGCTCGCAAGCAATGTCAATTATTCAGGGAAATCATGTTGAAATGTGCCAGACTGCCCATGCCTGCTGCTTAACTCTGAAAATGTTTATTGTACTTTACAGGAAACTGTGCGGCGTTTACACAACAGTGAGGCATACGACCCAATGCAAGGGTGAGATTTAAAGAAAAATGCAGGATCTGTTCAGCTAAAGTAGGTGTATCATTCTCTATCATTCAACTAAACTGTTGACATTTTGTTTTCACAGACTGAGCTCACCCCACAACACGGCAGTCACAACTGATTTGGTGGCAGCCCTGTCCCAAAGTCCGGACATGATCGGTGTGGACCCTGGAATTATTTTAAGTAAGTGACCTTATATATTACTTTTGTTTTCAGTTTGTTGTTATCTGTGGCATCTGAGGCAGCACAACGATGTTATCTGTTATTTTATTTTTTGTAATTATTTATTTTCCAGCGGCCTGTAAGACATATTATGAAACTGTCCGGAGGAATTATCGCTACAGCCAGCCAGACCTTGCAGCCCAGGCAGCAGCCACAAAGTCTGCTGCCCGTCTACGGCAGAGAAGAAAGAGGGTAAGATTGATAAGGATTAGATCAGCTGTAGGCTAAAGTAATTGCAGCGCATGGTCCTACGTAATCGTGTTAATAAAAAGTGACGTTTTGCATCAGAAACGATGTCCTGTATAAACAAATGTACATTGCAGCCGTTAAATACATTTGATGGACAAACTGTGGAAATATGCGTTATCGTTGTGTCAGCACAGCGGCACTAATTTGGTTTATCTTTACAGCTGGTGGAGGCGAGGATGACTGTCTTGGCGAGGGAAGAAATGGACCTCTGGAAGAACGTTACCCTGGACCTGATGTCCGATGAAGAGGATTGCACACACGAGGGGGAAACTGGCTGGATTGTGCGGCCGCCAGTTTTCAGAAGCGACGAGCTCTCTGACCTGTGTGCGGCTCTACAAGGAAGACTGGACCGGGACCCCAGATATGCGCAGACGCACAACAGAAGGCTTCGTGTCGGCACACCATCGGAAAGAGTACCACCATCGGTGTATGACTCTGAGGCTGCAAAGAGACATTTCCGCCACTACTAAACTGTCTGTTTTCTGTTTAAATAAAGCTTTGTTCTTCAATCCCTGACTAAGGTCTTCAATGCTCGATTTGTCTAAAGCAATTGCCTTTCTATTAGGCCTACTATTATTTTGATTATTTAAAGGATCAATAAGAAATTCATTCATTTCAATATAACCATTATTAGTGTATTATTATAATGTTATTATACATCAATCATTAATTTCATTTTTATTGGGCAAAAGCTGTAAATGGGAGGGGATACTCTGTTGTCAGTTGAAAGTTGACCAAAAGAGAGAATCTCATTCCCCAATCACAAGACGTTTTAATTCAAATCAAATTTGTGGGGAAAGAATTTTAGTCAATTCAAATTCAAATTGGTGTGGAAAGACTATTAGTCAAATGTGTAATCTCAATAGACACCAGAGAAACCTTCACGGGGAATAGCCGTATAAATGTACTATATGTGGGAAGGGATTCATATGTTGCTCAGATATCAATGTCCATTAGGTCACACATCAGTTTCGTACAGTCCATGCAATTCTGTAAAATCAGCCATTTACGGCAATAATCCCTGATATTGCAACTTTTGGCTTCCTAATGGTGCTATAAGATAATGCACAGACTGTCCCAACCACTGCCACACGGGAAAAGTCCCTGCAGTGCAGTACAGGTGGGCAGAGTTTCAGGGGTAGCTCACATCTCACCGCTCATCAGGTCGCACTTCAGTCCCAGTTTTAAGTGATTCATTTTATCTCGAGATCTCTAGCTCATGTGCCTGAATCTCTGCCTATATTTACAGAGCAGTCTATAGGTGATAATTTTTAGCCTCAGGGACCTCCAAATAGCCAGTCAATCAATAATACATTGTTTGTAGTGTTGTAGTTGTAATGTAGGATATTAGAGAGGATATTATTACAAACATATTCTCGGATATTATAGGAGACATTCAAAGGATCCATTCGGGCTAAAGGAGTTCAGAGGAAAAATTAAAGAAAGTCATCAGACATCAGCAATCGACAATAAAGAAGAAAACACATGAATGCCCCCAGTGTTTCAAAACCTTTGCTGCACCTTCTACTTTTGCAACTCATCAACCAACACACAGGGGAAAAGCCCCATCATTGAGTGTGGAAAGGGCTTTAGTGAAAAGGGTAATCTCAAGACACACATGAGGATGCACACTGGGAAAAAGCCACATCATTCTTCTGATTGTGGAATGACTTTTAGTCAAATTTGTCATTTCAAAGACACCAGAAGATTTATATTGGGGAAAAGCCCCATCATTGTGGAAAGGCAAGATGAAAGGGGTTTCAGGTAAAATGTTACTATAGGATCCAGAGTGGATGGCTTCAAGAACCATCATGAAATTGAAAGAAATTAAGAGGTTTCTTTGTTTTTGATGCAGCAATCTTTATTCCAGTAAATTGCAGTAAGGAAACATGTGGAGCATACACTGGATCCAGTGATGTAGGTCTGAACCACAAGCATCTCCAACTCCAGCCATAGTGTTTAAGAAGCGCATGGAACATACTCTGGATTCAGTGGTGAAGGTCTAAGTTTGTTGGCTTTAAGTTGTGCTTTACTCAACCAAATTGACTGATTTTTGAGTGATACTATAGGAATGTCTTTACAATGGGCTAGAATGAGCTGTTTGTTACACTTTTATCCTGAGCAACTTCCAGGCAAGGTACAATTTTTGGGAAAAGGTATTTTCACCAAAATACTCATAAAAAGCAAACAGTTTATGAAAGCAAAGTTTAAAATCTAAATAATTATTATTTTTATGTTATGAAACACATGTAATTTAATCTGATAAAGAGGGTTTCAAGTAAGTTGTTACTGTAGAAGACACAGTGGATAGTTTCAAGAACCATCTTGAAATATGCAGACTGAAGAAAAGGGTTTCTATAGCTGGTTAACTTCAGTAGTAATTGAGGAAGAACACATGGCTGAATGCAAGGGTTTACATGAGTCACTGATGATTAGGCTTCAGATGGGTGTGTATGAAATGTATGCTCCCATTCATACTATTATGGTGTCTGTGTGACTTAGTTACCTATGATAAATGGAAGCTTTCTTCAGTTCCAAATCCCACCTATCCTCTAACTCCCCATCACTTTTCTTTTCACACCCCAACCCCCTACTACCCTCCTGTGAGGAGTTTCTGCAGACTGAGCTATGGCCACGCCCATCAGAGGACCATCAGACGTGTAAATGGTGCTCTTTCACAATCCTTTGGCATTCTAGTTTGCATTCCAAAAGCTCCTGCAGCTGATTGGATGAGCCATCTTTTTAAGGCAGACACTGGATTATCTGGAAGTATAGTGTGTATGTGTAACTCACATGCAGCACAACTATACTGCAGTTCCAGTTTGCACATCTTTACTATATAAGTATAAAATTGAAGGAAAGTTCAGGATTTCTTTTGTAAAACAGAACTAAAATGTCAGGATCTACTGAACCATCACAACTGCTGATGGCCGTGATGGCGGAGGTCAAAGAAGAAGAATTTGATGATTTCCTGCAAGAGTACCTGTCTTCATCTCAGAGAGTCGAAGAAAAGCCTGGACTGGAACATGAATCAAAGACTGAATCAGAAAGATCCCCAACATTGGCCTGCAAAGAAGAAAATTCTTCAATGGAGGAGGATGGATCGGATTTAAGAGAATATGATTGCGATGATTCTCCTACAAGTAAATTGCAGATTATTATCTATCATGAAAAGACATAATATGTACCGACATTAGTCATGGGATACTATTGTTACATTTAAAAGAGAGAAAGTGTCTGCCATTGTTTTTCTCCAGTTCTGTAACTGAGGTGTCTGTTTCTCTGTTTTTAGTCCCTGCAGTTCGTCTCTAGGTAGACAAGTATTCTATTGACTAATTTTGTCCTAAATGAATTCCACATGAGGAACAATTCTAGCCAATAGCTAATAATGAAAATATATTTAAAAATATGAAGAAATAATTTGTAAAATGAAAATCTTGACAAATATGATAGTTATTATGACGTGAATATACCATGATGTTAGAAGGTTTCTTCCTATCGTAGCTTTTTAACTATCTCTAGCTTAGGGAACCATCTTCACATTTTGCCACTTTTAGTGTGTGTTAATATTAACTCATGCAACTTTCTGTTAATATGTATACTTAATTGTGTCAATAAGAACAGTTGGAAAATCAACCCGAAGGTTTCTAACTTTTCCCATTATAATTGTATGAGTTACAGGAGACTGTAACATCAGCTAGAACACTTGCATGGTATTTTTTTCAAAATATTCAGAGTTCAAAATATTTCCTGCCATTGGAACAATTAAAATGCCTACTCCTATTAGTGATATACTATTTACGCAAATAGCCAGTCAATCCAAAACTACATTTTTACATGAGTTATACTGTGTTTTTTTAATGTAATAAATCGAGAATATCGATGACTGAGAATCGTGGATATATTTAAAAAAATATTTTGTAATGTTATAGGAGACACTCAAAGGATCCATTCTAGAAAAAGGACTCCAGAGGAAAGAAGAAAGAAAGTCATCAGACATCAGCTGTCGAACACAAGGAACAAAAAACATGAATGCCTCCAGTGTTTCAAAACCTTTGCTGCACCTTCAACTCTTGCAATTCATCAACGCACACACACAGGAGAAAAGCCACATCAGTGTTCTCAGTGTGGAAAAACCTTTAGTCAAAAGGGTGATCTCAAGAACCACCTGATGATACATACTGGAGAAAAGCCCCATCAGTGTTCTCAGTGTGGAAAGACCTTTAGTCACAAGAGTAATCTCAAGACACACCAGAGGATCCACACTGGGGAAAAGCCATATCATTGTTCTCATTGCGGAAAAACCTTTAGTCAAAAGGGTGATCTCAAGAAACACCTGATGATCCATACTGGAGAAAATCCTCATCAGTGTTCTCAGTGTGGAAAGACTTTTAATCGAATAGGTCATCTCAAGAGACACCAGAAAATCCACACTGGGGAAAAGCCATATTGTTGTTCTCTGTGTGGAAAGACCTTTAGTCAAACAGGTCATCTCAAGATACACATGATGATCCACACTGCAGAAAAGCCACATCATTGTTCTCAGTGTGGAAAAACATTTAGTCGAATGGATCATCTCAAGGCACACCAGAAGATACACACTGGAGAAAAGCCATAGCAGTGTACCTCATGTGGGAAGGGTTTCAAAACTAGCAGTCAACTTAGAATCCACCAGATGACACATACTGGAGAAAAGCCACATCATTGTTCTCTGTGGAAAAACATTTAGTCGGATGGATCATCTCAAGGCACACCAGAAAAAAACACACTGGAGAATAGAATAGGTCATCTCAAGATACACATGATGCTCCACACTGGAGAAAAGCTAAAGCTAGATAAGTAAGCATAATTCTGACATCAGCTGAAATAATATAGATTTGTATTGATACTGTGTTTTCAACCAAATGTTTTACAGGGTTTAAGGTTTAAGGAAATATTTTGTAGCCAGCCAGATTTGTAAATGTATGCTGCCTTTGGGTGAAACATAGACAGTTGTTAGATATCACTGAGTTGATGCACTCAAACTAGCTTCCTGCTATTCATGGGGATTTAATCAAGGTACTCATTCACTGTGATTAAATCAGGTTCAATCATCCAATCAGAAATAGTACCCACCTCTAGACACACCCATTCCCTCCCATATCCTGGATGATTGTATAAATATCTGCTACTCCTCTCAGTATGTTGAGAGAGACCTACCGTGTACCATACGATTGGATTGTCCTGTGACGCTGAAATAAACCTATTTCTACTGTTGGACACTCTCCCAAGTTTCCTGACTATCTGCAAACCTGACCTTGGATCCAAGACTGAGACAGACTTCTTCACAGTGTATTAATGGCTTGTTTTAAAAGTTGTGGTCAACTTTGCACACAGGTCACCTCTGATTACTTCAGCTCAGCCTCAAAGATAGTGTATCAGTGTGCATCTATTGATTCAGTGAGGATACTTCAGTGAATGGAACAATTAAGAATTGTAATTAAGTAATATATGTTAGACACTAAGCACAAATTTTTCCAAATCTCCCCCATCATGGATCTCTCCTACACAATGATGAAAAATTATATATTTCCTGCCAGCATGTTAAGATGAGAAACATGACAACCCATAATAATGTCAAAAGGTGCAATCTTTTCCCCCTTCATATATGGACTTCAATATCAAAAAGTATGATATGAATTGTTATATGAAAATGATTAAAGATCTGGATAGTTTTTACTGCTCTGAAAAAAGGTAGACACCAGCTGTACGACTGTCCCTGTTTTTAATGTCTATACACTGATAGTGCGTTCTTATCTCAAACACATTTAGTAAAAATCAGTGAATTGCCCCTATTTGTGACGGTTGGTGTGTTTTTGAAGTGTAGACATCGATAAATGTGTGTTTGTCTTTGAAGTGTAGATATGCATCCATTTGATGTCTTTTTTCTATAGTTTGGTATCTTCAGAATTCCATGAATCATTGATGAGCAGACTATAGATGCCGATGTTTGAAAATAAGACACCCAATTATTCTTATGATGCTTCTGTGACCTGAATATTTGATTTTGAATGTTTGCTGCTAAATCTCTATGTAGGTTTGAGTCTGTTCCACTGTTTTTAGTGTGATTGCTGCCAAAAAATAAAGGTTTTTAATATAATGTATTTATTTCTGTTGTATCATTAATACAAATATTCCACATATCCTAGTTGGGCAAGATACTTCACTGCCACCCACAGTAATGAAATTTGAAAACTGGAGAATTTCCTCAGATAACTACTCCCCCCCCCCACCCATCATCTCTCAGTTCACACATCCACCCCACCCCCTACTATACTCCTTTGTGTAGTTTCAACAGGTTCAGCTATGACCAAGCCCACCTGAGGACCACCAGAGGTGTAAATGTTGCTCATAGACATAGAGATCCTGCCCTTAATCCCTTGACACTCTAGTTTGCATTCCAAAAGCTCCTGCAGCTGATTGCTTTGATTTGAACCCAGAGAGAAGATGCACTATATTAACACCACATAGGGGAGTCTGAAATTACCTTTGTAAGATAGACACTGGGATGCTCTGGATGTATACCGAACTCACCACTTGAGAGCATTGACAGCATTATAAACAGAAATATCAAACAGTTTCTTAAGCTAAAAGCCTTTGGTCTGTTTATTCCTGATGGTGGAAGGACAGGTGACTCTCTGGGTAGATTCACCTACTGCTCCCCTCTCTGTAGTAATGTTGCAGCTCATGCATTCACAGACCCAAGTCATATAAACTACTCTACAGTAAGGCCTCAGATTCCATTCTGAGATCACGGCCATGTCACATTTAGTCCAAATAAAGAACCCTGAAACATCCTCTGAAAAAGGTAAACAAATAGACAGTATTCAGAGTGAACTGGGGGTAAATGTCTGGCATTTTGTTGCATATGATAATGCCCTTTCTGTACTTCAAAAAATAATAAAGCTTCTTAAGTCACCTGGCTTTTATTTAACTCAGTTGTGTGTTTTTTTTAAGTGAGGCTTCACACTGGTATGTAGGTCTGATATTACCCTTATATAATTATTATAATACAAACACAGAGGCTTCCTACAATTTACCAACCTACCCAATCCTACCTAAACACCTTTCAGTTCACACCTCCAACCCACCCCCACCTACTCTCTTGTGTGGAGATTCTGCAGGCTGAGCTATAGTCACGCCCACCTTAGGGCCATCAGATGTGTAAACGGTGCTCATAGACATGGAATCCCTTCCCATGATCCCTTTTTCATTCTAGTTTGCATTCCCAAGATACCTACAGCTGATTGGATGAGCCACCCATTTAAGGTAGACACTGTGGTGGTCTGGAACTATAGTGTGTAAGTGCAACTCAAAGACAGTACAGCTCTACTGCAGTTCTTGTTTGCACAGCTTCACTATAGTAGTCCCGTATTGAAGGACAGTTCAAGGATTTCATTTGCAAAACAGAACTAAAATGTCAGGATCTACTGAACCATCACAAATGCTAATGCCAGTGAAGGAGGAGATAAAAGAAGAAGAATTTGATGATTTCCTGCAAGAGTATCTGTCTTTATTTCAGAAAGTGGAAGAAAAGCCTGGACTGGACCATGACTGTAAGACTGAATCAGAAAGTTCCCCAACCTTGGCCTGCAAAGAAGAAAATTCTTCAATGATTGAATTTAAAGAGGAGGATAAATCAGATTTAAGAGAATATGGTCGCGATGATTCTCCTACAAGTAAGTTGCAGATTATTAAAAAAACGTTCATTGCCATGTGTTTTTATATTGCCAACACCTGCTTTTTAGTAAATGGCTTTAACTTGTGCTTTACTCGATACAATGTGAGATCTGTACAGAGAGTAGACATAATATGCATATCACCCTAATCATGGATACTATTATTGTTACATTTAAAAGAGAGAAAGTTTCTGCCATTGTTTTTTTCTTCAGTTCTGCAACAATGCTTTTGTATCTCTGTTTGCATTTAGTCTCTAGGTAGACAATTATACTATTGAACAGGTTTGTCCTAAATGACTTCCACATGAGGAATAACCAATAGCTAATAATAAAAAGATGTTTAAAAATATGAAGAAATTATTTGTATGATGAAAATCTGAATTTGAAGTGAATATGACATCAGGTTAATATGAAGCTTTTGGGCAACCAGAAAGTTCCTGCCTTTCATAGCATTTTAACTATCTGTATCTAGCTTACGACACTTCACATTTGGCCACTTCTAGTGTGTGTTATTATTAAGTTAAGTTCTGCTAATATGAACTTGTGTCAATAAGAACATATGGACAAGCAACCAGAAGGTTTCTACCTTTCCCATTGTAATTTTAAGAGTTCAATTAGGAGACGTTAACCTCAGCTAGAAAACTGCCATAATATTTTTTTATAATAAAACATAGAGTTAGACATGCCATTGGAACTGGAATTTATACTGTTATAAATAGGTTATTTAAAAGTTGATTTAAAAACTCCTGGCTGTATCTTCTGCTTTACTCAATGAAATGTCAGACCTGTTGAGAGAATAGAGATACCATGGGAATACCATAATAATGAAATATTATTTGCAGCCTGTTTCATTGAAAACATTTAAATTGCCTACTGTCTTCCAAGTGATTACTATTTAAGCAAATAGCCAGTCAACCCAAAATGAATTGTATTATTGTGAGTTATACTGTGTAGTGTTAATGTAACAAATCGAGAATATCGATGATTGAGAATCGAGGATACTATTTAAAAAATATTTTGTAATGTTATAGGAGACGTTCAGTGGATCCATTCTAGAAAAAGGAGTCCAGAGGAAAGAAGAAACAAAGCCATCAGACATCAGCAATCGAACACAAGGAACAAAATACATGAATGCTCCCAGTGTTTCAAAACATTTGCTACCCCTTCCGCTCTTGTGATACATCAACGCACACACACCGGAGAAAAGCCACATAAGTGTTCTCAGTGTGGAAAGGCCTTTAATCATATAGGTAATCTCAAGAAACACCAGATGATCCATACTGGAAAAAAGCCATATCAGTGTACCACATGTGGGAAGGATTTCAGAAGTAGAGATAAACTTACAAGCCACCAGCTGACACATACTGGGGAAAAGCCACATCAGTGTTTTCAGTGTGGGAAGACCTTTATTCAAAAAAGTAATCTCAAGATACACATGATGATCCACACTGCAGAAAAGCCACATCAGTGTACTTCATGTGGGAAGGGTTTCAAAACTAGCAGTGAACTTAGAATCCACAAGATGACACATACTGGAGAAAAGCCACATCAGTGTTCTCAGTGTGAAAAAAAGTTTAGCCGAATGGATCATCTCAAGATACACCAGAGGATCCATACTGGGGAAAAGCCATATCCGTGTTCTCAGTGTGGAAAGACCTTTACTGAAATATCGAGTCTCAAAATACACCAGCGGATCCATACTGGAGAAAAGCCACATCAGTGTTCTCAGTGTGGAAAGACCTTTATTCAAAAAGGTAATCTCAAGATACACATGATGATCCACACTGCAGAAAAGCCACATCAGTGTACTTCATGTGTGAAGGGTTTCAAAACTAGCAATGAACTTAGACTCCACAAGATGACACATACTGGAGAAAAGCCACATCAGTGTTCTCAGTGTGGAAAGACTTTTAGTCGAATGGATCATCTCAAGAAACACCAGAGGATCCATACTGGGGACAAGAACCTCACCAAAATAGGTGATATATGCAAAGACTGAAATATACACCAATCAAATATCACCAACCTTGAACTGCAAAGAAGAAAGTTATCTATCAATGGAAATTAATGCAAAGAAGAAGAAATCCATCATCATTTTCATTAACATTTAATGGCATGAAGTTTAGTTTGCTGGCTTTAAGTTGTGCTTTACTCAAACAAATTGACATTTTTTTCTTTTGGCCCCCTAATGGTGGTATACTGTAATGCACAGTGTGTCCCAGTCACTGCCACTTCCTCATGTCCAATTCGTTTAGTGTGAAGATTGTGAAGGGTTGACAACTACATTGGTTAACTTGATGTAATACATTTGATTGATATTCACAAGATAGGTGAATCTATGCCTGTTATCTCATTAAAAGTGAAATCATATTCTGATATATATTGTAATTCAATTGTGAAATTACAAATACTGTGATAACCAAACGCGATAACATAACGTGATATTCAAAGTATTGTTTGTTTTCATGTAAGATATTGCTTTGCCCATCTGCATTCAGCCATTCATCTTGCTTGAATAAAGCATGTCAAAATAAATATCTGTTCTCAACTTCAATCATATTGGAGTGTTATATGAGTGAGTAGGAAGTAAGGCCAGGAATAGTGAATAATTGTGTTTTCCATTCTGTGTTCTGTCACATGTTATGCACAATGTGAGACAATGGTTTGGGAAAAGCCTTCATAGCCAGCTAGATATGTAAACATAATGCTGACATCAGCTGAAGTAATATAGATTTGTATAAATGCCATGTTATCAAACATTTTACAGTGCTCCGTTTGGTTTGAGAAAACCTTTCATAGCAAGCCAGATACGTAACGTTATGCTGACATTGGGTGAAACATAGACAGTTATTGATGGCTAGGTTTAAAAGTTGTGTGCACATTTTTCCAAATCACTTACTCACAGGGTATTCCCCCATCATGGTTCTCTCCTACACAATGATGAAAAAATATGTATTTCCTGCCAGCCATTTAAGATGAGATACATAACAACCCATAACAATGTCATAAAGTGCAATCATATCCCCCTGCATACATTGACTAAATTCAAAAAAGTATGATATGCATTATCATATGAAATGATTGAAGATCTAGGTAGTCTTGACTGCTCTGAAGAAAAGGAAGACACCACATGTATGACTGTCCCTTATGATACGGTCAACAAACTGATGGTGTCTTCTTATCCCATACACATTTGTAAAAACCAATGGATTGTCCCTGTGTGTGTCAGTTGGTGTGTGTTTGAAGTGTGGACTTGCATTCATTTGAAGTCTGTTTTCTATAGTTCGGTATTTTCAGAAATCCACAAATCATTGATGAGCAGACTATGTATGCAGATGTTTGAAAAGTAGACACCCATTAATTCTTATGATGCCTCTGTGACCTGCATATTTGATATAGAATGTTTGCTCCTGAATCTCTATGTAGGTTTGAGTCTGTTCCACTGTTTAGTGTGATTGCTGCCAAAAATAAAGGTTTTTAATAGAATGTATTTAGTTCTGTTTTATCATAAATACAAATATTCCACATATTCTAGTTGGGCAAGATACTCCCCTGCCATCCAGTAAAAGTAAAAAAGAAAATGACAAGTCCTTGAACATAAAATTTAAAAACTGGAGACTTTCTTCAGATTACCACTCCCCTCACCCTTTCTCACCCATCACCTCTCAGTTCACACATCCACCCCACCCCCTGCTATACTCCTTTGTGTAGTTTCAGCAGGTTGAGCTATGATCATGCCCACCTGAGGACCACCAGAGGTGTTAATGGTGCTCATAGACATGGAGATCTTCCCCTTAATCCCTTGTAACTCTAGTTTGCATTCCAAAAGCTCCTGCAGCTGATTGCTTAGATTAGAACCCAGAGAGAGTATGCACTTTATTAACATCACATAGGGGAATCTGAATTTACCTTTGAACCCAGAGAGAAGAAGCACTATAGTAACACCACATAGGATTCTGAATTTACCTTTGTAAGGCAGACACTGGGAGGCTCTGGATGGATATTGAACTCACCAATTGAGAGCAATGGCAGCATTATAAACAGAAATATCAAACAGTTATTTTAGCTAAAAGCCTGGGTCTGTTTATTCCTGATGGCGGAAGGACGGGTGACTCTCTGGGTAGATTCTCCTACTGCTCCCCTATCTGTAGTAATGTTGCAGCTCATGCAGTCACAGACCAGTCATATAAACTACTCTACAGTAAGGCCTCAGATTCCATTCTGAGATCACAGCCACATCACATTTAGTCTAAAAAAGTACATCAACCCTTAAACATCCTCTGAAACAGGTAAACAAACTATATCCTCTCCAAACACAATTTTGGTCTCTCTCAATATTAGGCTGAAAGATACAAATTGAAAATAGGATCTGCACATTTTTGTTTTTAAAGCCTATACAGAGATCCTGCTCAAGAACCATTGATTGATATATTACACAAACAAGTATCAAATGTAAAGTACAAACAAATAATCTGAATGCTCATGAATCATACCACTAGCTAAGAATGATTCCCTCTACAAAAAAAAAATCGAGCAAAAGTGTGTGAGACATTAGTGTGCAATGAAGATGTAGTATGATGCCCTCATGGCTGAAAATGCACTGCAGGGGAGCACTAGAGGCAGGCACTGCTAAAACCCTGATGGCCAATGATCAGATCAAACATAGCACTGCTTATAGCTTAATGTTGACTTGTGATTAGTTGTATTGTAAAACTTTGTTATTTGGTCTGTGTTTTTTAGTTAGAGTCCTGCCAAGAATAAGGCTGCTACCACTCGGCGGGAGGGAACCAAGCATTGTCATTGAAAAGGGTAGACACAGAAAAACATGACTACCTCAAAAAACAGTCTCTGCACTCACTCTATTAAATGGGGGTAGTGGATGAAGAGTTTATTTTCCTGACAGAATGTAATGAGTATAACAACATGAGGACATTTGCTCTGGGTTTACAAAATAAAAAGAGAAGAAAAATTATCAAAATGATAATTTCTCCTATGTGAAGCGATGCATGTGGGAAGGATTACAAGCATAGATCACATCTCACCACCCATCAAATCACACAAACCGAATATAAGTCACATCAGTTAAGAGTGTGGAAAGAACTTAAGCCAATGTCTGCTTTTATGATACACCAGAGGGTCTGTGAAACTTCATATTTCTGTTGTACTCTAAATATAAGGAACCTAATCAAAGCTGAGCAGAATACTCTACTGTTGATAAGCCCAGCCCCTCTTAACCTTTCCTGTTTTATCATTTACATGATTTGTGTTTATTTCTGTTGTATTCTTCAAGGAAGGTACTCAATGAAAATGCCCTTAAATTTTACTTCAGCTGAGCATTACATTGTCACTGACAGTGAAAACATGACCAAATAAATAGTAGTCAGAGGGAACTGGGGTAAATGTCTGGCATTCTAGTGCATATGATAATGCCCTCTCCGTACTTAAAACAATAATAAAGATTCTTAGGTCACCTGGCTTCTATTTAACTCAGTTTTGTGCTGTTGTTTTTTTAAAGTGAGGCTTCACACTGGTATGTAGGTCTGATATTACCCTTATATAATTATTATAATACAAACACAGAGGCTTCCTACAATTTACCAACCTTCCCAATCCTACCCTAACCCCTTTCAGTTCACACCTCCACCCCACCCCCACCTAATCTCCTGTGTGGAGATTCTGCAGGCTGAGCTATAGCCACGCCCACTGTAGGGCCATCAGATGTGTAAACGGTCCTCATAGACATGGAATCCCTTCCCATAATCCTTTTTGCATTCTAGTTTGCATTCCAAAGATTCCTGCAGCTGATTGGATGAGCCACCCTTTTAAGGCAGACACTGGCGTGTTCTGGAACTATAGTGTGTATGTTTAACTCAAAGACAGTACAGCTCTACTGCAGTTCTTGTTTGCACAGCTTCACTATATTAGTCCTGTATTGAAGGACAGTTCAAGGATTTCATTTGCAAAACAGAATTAGAATGTCAGGATCTACTGAACCATCACAACTGCTGATGTCAGTGAAGGAAGAGATAAAAGAAGAATAATTTGATGATTTCCTGCAAGAGTATCTGTCTTCATTTCAGAAAGTGGAAGAAAAGCCTGGACTGGACCATGACTGTAAGACTGAATCAGAAAGATCCCCAACCTTGGCCTGCAAAGAAGACAAGTCTTCACTGATGGAAATTAAAGAGGAGGATAAGTCGGATTTAAGAGAATTTGATCGAAATTATTCTCCTACAAGTAAGTTGCAGATTATTATGAATCATGAGAAACTAAAAGAAAAAAAAACACAATCATTTCTATGTGTTTTTTATATGGCCAATACCTGCATTTTAGTGAATGGCTTAAACTTGGGATTTACCCAATAAAATGTGAGTAGACATAATATGCATATTACCTTAATCATGGGATACTATTATTGTTACATTTAAAAGAGAGAAAGTGTCTGTCTCCAGTTCTGGCTGTTCTAGCCAATAGCCAATAATAAAAAGATATTTAGAAATATGAAGAAATTATTTGTATAATGATAGATATGATGGTTAATATGACGTGAATATGACATCATGTTAATATGAAGCTCTAAGGGCACTCAGAGGATTCCTGCCTATCGTAGCTTTTTAGCTATCTTTCACAAACGTAGGGAAACCATCTAATTCGGCGGCTTCTAGTGAGTGTTTCATGCCATTGGAACTCATACATTTTTACTATTAGGGAACCATCTTCACATTTGGCCGCTTCTAGTGTGTATTTCATGCCATTTGAACTCAGAGAGTTACTGTTATGAATAGGTGATTAAAAAGTTGATTAAAAAACCTGGCTTTATCTCCTGCTTTGCTCAATAAAATGTGAAACCTGTTGAGAAAATAGAGATACCATGGGAATACCATAAAAAGGGATATTTCTTGCAGTCGGTTGAATTTAAAACATTTAAATGCCTACGTTAAATTTGCCTTCCAAGAGATATACTATTTAAGCAAATAGCCAGTCAATCCAAAATACAACTGTTTTCAGTGTTATACTGTGTATTGTTAATGTATCAAATCAAGACTATCAATAATGGAGAATCGAGGATATTATTTAAAAAATACGTTGTAATGTTATAGGAGACGTTCAAAGGATCCATTATAGCAAAAGGAGTCCAGAGGAAAGAAGAAAGACAGTCATCAAACATCAGCAATCGAACACAAGGAAGAAACAACATGAATGCCCCCAATGTTTCAAAACCTTTGAAACACCTTCCTCTTTAGCAATTCATCAACGAACACACACAGGAGAAAAGCCCCATCAGTGTTCTCATTGTGGAAAGGCTTTTAATCAAATAGGTTATCTCAAGACACACGAGAGGATCCACACTGGGGAAAAGCCATATCATTGTTCTCAGTGTGGAAAGACCTTTAGTCAAACAAGTCATCTCAAGATACACATGATGATCCACACTGCAAAACTGCCATATCAGTGTACTTTGTGTGGGAAGGGTTTCAAAACTAGCAATGAACTTAGAATCCATAAAATGACACATACTGGAGAAAAGCCACATCAATGTTCTCAGTGTGGAGAGACTTTTAGTCAGATGTCTACTCTCAAGAAACACCAGATGACACATACTGGTGAAAAGCCATATCAGTGTCTGCATGTGGGAAGGGTTTCAGGAATAGCAAAGAATTTATTATCCACCAGATGACACAGACTGGAGAGAAGCCACATCAGTGTTCTCAGTGTGGAAAGACTTTTATTCATATGTCTCATCTCAAGAGACACCAGATGACACATACTGGGGAAAAGCCATATCATTGTTCTCAGTGTGGAAAGACCTTTGGTCAAGTGGGTAATCTCAAAAGACATCAGAGGATCCACACTGGAGAAAAGCCACATCAGTGTTCTCATTGTGGAAAGACCTTTCCTGAAATGTCTAATCTCAAAATACACCAGCGGATCCATACTGGAGAAAAGCCACATCAGTGTTCTCAGTTAAGTCAGAAGTGATAACTTCAAATACTGAAATATACACCAATCAAATATCACCAACCATGAACTGCAAAGAAGAAAGTAATGTATTAATGGAAATGAATGCAAAAAAAGAAGAAATCCATCATCATTCAATAAAATAAAGTATAAAAATGTATATTTCATTCAAATTATTGAGGATCTGGATAGTGTAGACTGCTCTGAAGAATAGGAAGACACCACATGTATGACTGTCCCTTATGTGAAGGTCTATAAACTGATGGAGCATTCTTATCCCATACACATTTAGTAAAAATCAGTGGATTTTCCCTGTGTATGTGTGTTTGAAGTGTAGACAAACAGCCATTTGATGTCTTTTTTTTATAGTTTGGTATTGAAAGAATTCCATGAGTCATTGATGAGCAGACTATAGATGGTGATGTTTGAAAACATAAGACACCCTTTCATTCTAATGATGCTTCTGTGACATGTAATGCATATTTGATTTTGAATGTTTGCTGCTGAATCTCTATGTCGGTTTGAGTCTGTTCCACTGTTTTTAGTATGATTGCTGCCAAAAATAAAGGTCTTTATAGAATGTATTTCTTTCTGTTGTATCATTTATACAAATATTCCACATTTTGTAATTGGGCAAGATACTCCACTGCCACCCAGAGTAAAACAAAAAAAAAGTCAAGTCCTCGAACATGAAGTTTGAAAACTGGAGACGGGGAAAAGTCATATTAGTTGTCACAGTGTGGAAAGACCTTCACTGATATGTCTAATCTCAAAATACACCAGCGGATCCACACTGGGGAAAAGCCATATCAGTGTCCTCAGTGTGGAAAGACTTTTAGACAAATGAGATGTCTCATGACACACCTGATGATCCATACTAGGGACAAAAACTTAACCAAATAAATACTGAAATATACACCAATCAAATATCACCAACCTTGACCTATAAATAGTGCTTTACTCAAACTAAATGAAAAATGTTCTATTGCTGGCTAACTTCAGCAGTCACTGAAGAAGAACACATGGCTGAATGCAGGTGTTTATATGTGTCGCTAATGATCAAGCTACTATTTGAGTTTCTTTTCCTGACAGAATGCTGTAAAGAGACACCAGAGGATCCATAAAACTTTATACTTCTTTTGTTCTCTAAATATAGGGAACTTAATCACAGCTGAGCAAATGTATTGTTTATCAGCCCACCCCCTCTTATCCTATCCTTTTTTTTAATCATTTACATGATTTGTGTTTATTTCTGTTGTATTCTCCAAGGAAGGTAAACAATGAAAAGGCCATTGCCGTTTTACTTCAGCTGAGCATTACATGGCCACCCTGAGTCAAAACATGAACACATAAAAAGTATTCAAAGTGGTGTAGGCTTCCATTCATATTATTATGATGTCTACGTGAATTAGTTACCCTAATATTTTCTTATTGTTTGCCTTTAAATCTCTATGTTGTCACAAGTCTGTTCCTGTGTTTTCAGTGGGAGTCCTGCCCATGATCCCCTTTGTAATGAAGTGTATTATATTTATTTCTGTTCTATTATTAATGTAGGGCACCTAAGCATAGGAGTGCAGACATTCTATCAGGACAAGGTACTCCCATTGGGCAAGGCTGGCAGTCGACTAGCACATGTTCAAGCAAAAGTAGTGTATGCATCAGCTTTCTAGATATGAGGCCATAAACAGATTATCATATGAAGGCTGTGAGCCTGGCAACAGGTTAAATAAGTGTTGAGCCTCTGGGCGGGATGGGGGTGCACATAAAGGGGGGAGGGGTAGGAAACATAGCATTGTCTTTGTCTAAAGGGTACACAGACAAACATGGCTACCTTGAGAAAACAGACCATGCACTCAATTTAGTAATCGGAAAGTGAAGGATGATTTTCTTTTCCTGACAGATTGTGAGAAGTAAAAAAAAAACATCAGGAAAGCCTACTTCTCAAGAACAGAAGATATTTGCCTTGGGTTTATAAAAATGAAAAGAGAACAAAAATCCCTTCTAGGGGGAATAGGTGAATACATATACACCTAATCTACCTATAACTTCTTTCTTGTCACATATTGAGAGATACTACCACACAACTGTAAATTGTAAATTGCATTGTTGTTTTTGCATTTTGCATTTGTTACATTATATTCATTTTTTACTGAAAGGTATGCCAGTTTATCTTATTATATTTTCCCTTGACTATTTATTACTTCATTTATTGGTTCATTATCATTATTATTATTATTATTATTATTAGAAACACTATTATTCACACACAAAAAAAACTTACTTTACATGAAGGAGACTACTAGATCAGAATGTAATTGATGTAGAGTTTTAGGTTAATCAGAGCATACACACAGGTGAAAAGGCCTATGAGGGTTTTCATTGTGGAACAGTTTTTAATCATTGAATTTACAGTTTGTTATTTAGCAGACGCTTTTGTTCATACAAGAGAGAGAATAGACAAGCTACAAGCAATAGAGACCTAGTGTAACAATACATAAGGAAGAGAAAAAAGGAGTGCAGGAATGTAACTGCTGTAAGTGCAATTAAATACTAGTTGAAGTGCAAGTTTAGGAGGTACGTAGGTGCTCTCTGAAGAGTCAGATCTTCAAAAGCTTCTTAACTGTAGAGAAGAACGCCCCTGGTCTGGTAGTGCTCAATTTTTCATTCTTCCAGTGTGGATGGACGTAGTTGCAAAGACGCTAATCGACCCTGGCATGACAGGGCAGCATCCTGGGTGTAGCATTTGCCCTTTCAAGGGCATTTAAGTAGGTGGGAGCAGCATCATTTATCATAACTGACTTGAACTTAATGCTAGCAGCTACAGGCAGCCAATGGAGCTAGATGAGTAGCGTGGTGACGTGTGCCCTCTCTGGTTGGTTGAACACCAGATGTGCCGGCACGTTCTGGATCATCTGTAGTGGTTAAACCATGCATGCCGGTAGGCCCGTTATGGGCACGTCATGTAAAGAAGTATTGAAAGATACACAGAGGAGATATTCCCCAATCAGTGCAGTGCCCTGCACCCGAAGAGGATTCACTATGGAGAAAATCTGTAGTAGTCCTCTGCATGTGGGAAAAGCTTCCCCAAAAGCCACAGGTGCACCCAGCCATCAGATCAACCACAGGTGAGGGAAACCTTACCAGCACTCTTTGAGGAAAGGATTCATTCAGAAATGGCACATTGAAGATTCATCAGTGATGCACTCATTCCTCACCCACACTATCAGTCCATGAGTTCATACCGGAGAGAAGCCTTTTGTTTGTTCTGAATGTGGGATGAGCTGTCTTTGTGTTCTGTACTGACTTCAGAGAATCCACACTGGGGAGAACCCTCCCGAACGCTCTGTGCGTGGGAAGAGGCTTGCTCAAAGTTCTCATCTTTGGAGCTATTTTGAAACAGAAACCATATGGCACACACACACACACACACACACATACACACACACACACAGAGGATTTGGGAATGATGCACCCTAATAATAGGTTGCAACTTAAATACCGGGTTTTCGGCCCTAATGATAGGTCACACTTGTGCCAGAGTTTGAAGAATAAAGTGTGAAGATCTTCCCCCCCAGAAGTGTAGTGGAATGAAAATGTAGAAACAATGTCTTATGATTCATATTAAGTTTATGCCCTTGTGGGTCTTAGAGTTAAAAATTACAGTTAAAGTAACATTATGCAGATTCTCATCTTTAAATTAACAGTAAAGATGTCAGTACAAACATACCACTAGCTCAGTATGAAGTGTTAGATCTAAAAAAAAAAAATCGAATTGGACAAAAGTGTGTGAGACAATAGTGTGCAAAGAGGATATAGTATGATGCCGCCGTTGTTGAACATGCACTGCAGGGGAGCACTGGAGGCAGGCACAGTTAAGACCCAGATGGCCCATGACCAGATGTGACAGAGCACTGCTGATAGCTTCATGTTGAGGATGAGATGCTTAGTAAAACGTTTGCATTTTGTCAATGTTTTTTATTTGGAGTACTGCCAATAATTAAAGTATTATTAATAATGTGAGTTGCATATGTTCTTGCGGTCAAGTCATGTACTGTGTTATGTTCTTGAAATGTAAGGCAAAAACAGATGAAAAGTCAAGTATTCAGAATGAACTGGGGTAAATGTCTGGGATTCTAGGGCAAATGATAATGTCTTGTGTTATCACAAAAAATGTCCCATGAATTATATTTAATCCCATTCTTTAAGTGGAGCTTCACACTGGCATGTAGGTGTGATATTAAACATTCTTCTCTATCCTTTAATCAGTATGATAGATACACACACTCTAAACACACATGCTACATGAATACTAACCTAAACATATGTAGCGGGCTATCCTCAGTGCCGCATGCCCATACACACCATCACACTTACACCCGATCATGCTTGGTTCACTCCAGTCCACTAGGGACAGCAAGGTGTCATTGGATGCACTCTGCAAGGCAGGGAAGGATAAGAGAAGAAATTGGGAAGCTTTAGTTTGAACTCCATGCCTTGACACCTGAATTTGTTCCTTCACATTTCAAGGTAATATAACATTTTCTTGTGGGTTTGAACTGCTGTAATTGAATATGTATGATCTCAAAACAAGCATACTGGTTAATGGGGTGTTACTTTGTTAAAGGATATCTGTGTGTGTGTTTAATGATGTTAGTGGATTGTGATCGAGCATGGCTTTGGTCCACTGATGGTGGTAGTCTTGAATAATGATGCAAGAGTAAGTGAACCTGAAATGATGTTGGAAGCCTGTCTTGATTAATTATGTATTTGGAAGAGAACATTAAATTATGTAGGATAAAGTGTTGATGCTGTTATCTGTTGATGTGTTTGGTGTAAATGTCGATTGTAAAAGTGTGCTTCAGTGTTTGAGTTAGTGTTATTTATATCTGACTGCTGGGTGCTCATGTTAGTTTATGTAATGGCATGTAGAACTAGACATGTAGTTCCTGCCCATAATCCCTTGTCTCTCTAGTTTGCATTCCAAAAGCTCCTGTAGTTTATTGGTTAGGCTTGAACCCAGGAAGCTAATGGGTCAGACAGAAGAAGCACTTTATTTACACCCTGAAGGGGTGTGGTACAAACTGGGATGCTCTGGATGGATATTGAACTCACCATTGCAAGGTAGACACTGGGGTTTTCTGGATGGATACTGTATGTGTAATGTAGTTTTGTAAGGTAGACACTGGGATGTATGGATAGATACTGTATGTGTGTAATTCAACAAAAATACAATTTTACTGTAGTTCTTAACTATATTATCTTTGCATTGAAGGAATGTTAGAGTGGATTTCCTTTACAAAACAAAACTGAACTGATTGGTCATGGGATGCTCTGAAGGATTATGTGTGTAATTCTTTGGAAGCATACTGTTGGAGAAAAGACTCCAACAGTACAACTACTATGTCGTTCTCTGTTTGCACATTTCACTATATTAGTCTTGTATTGAATTAAAGTTTGACTGGATTTTCTTTGGAAAAACAGAACTGAAGTCTGAAATGGCAGGATCTACTGAAACATCACAACTACTCATGTCAGTGAAGGAGGAGATAAAAGAAGAAGAATTTGATGATTTTCTGCAAGAGTATCTGTCTTCATTTCAGAGATTGGAAGAAAAGCATGGACTAGAACACGACTTTAAAACTGAACCAGAAAGATTCCCAACCTTGGCCTGCAAGGAAGAAAAGTCTTCAATGATGGATATTAAAGAGGAGGATGAATCGGATTCAAGAGAATATGATCGTGATGATTCTCCTTCAAGTAAGTTGCAGATTATTTTGTATCATGAAAAAACACAATATGCATATTACCTTAATCATGGGGGACTATTATTGTAACATTTATAAGAGAGAAAGTGTCTGCCCTTATTTTTCTCCAGTTCTGTAGCTCATGTGTCTGTTTCTCTGTGTGCATTTAGTCTCCAGGTAGACAGTTGTTCTATTCAACACTTTTGTCCTAAATAACTTCCAAATGAGGAACAATTCTAGCCAATAGCTAATAATAAAAAGATATTTAAAAATATGAAGAAATTATTTGTATAATGAAAATCTTGACAAATATGGTAGCTAGCTTAGGAAACCATCTGCACATTTTGCCACTTCTAGTGTGTGTGTTAATATTAACTCATGTAAAGTTCTGTTAACATGTATACTTAATTGTGTCAATAAGAATAGGTGGAAAAGCAACTGCCTTTCTGCCTTTTCCCATTATAATTGTACGAGTTACAAGAGACTGTAACATCAGCTAGATATCTGGAATAATATTTTATATAATAATGGTGTTAAAATATTTCATGCCATTGGAACTCAGACATTTATACTGTACATTTACATTTACATTTAGTCATTTAGCAGACGCTTTTGTCCAAAGCGACGTACAAGGGAGAGAAGAATCAAGCTAAGAGCATTAAAAACCTGGTGTAACAATTAATACTGCTTATAAAACGACATAGAAAGAATAAAAAAGAAGTGTGGGCCTGTTACTGCTTAAGTGCAGGTTAAGCCAAGGTGCCAGTTAGGGAGGGAGGTGCTCTTTGAAGAGTTGGGTCTTCAAGAGCTTCTTAACCCTTCCAAAACGATGTGCGCCCGTGGGGCGTTTGGTGGTATTTCTATTAATAGAATGTAAAATCTCCGCGAGTTTTTGTCCTCCAAACATAAAACTAACACCTTGAGAAAGCTTGAATCTTCTAGTTTTCAAATATATCCAGTTCGAAACAAACAAATGAATGAGCACTTTGTAAGGAGAATACAGGTAAAGCCTTGCATATTTCTCTCTCAGAGTGTATAAGCAACCGGTGATTGCCCACCCATTAGCAGATTAGGGCTATTCATATGATAAGATCATGGTAAATCTCCGATCGCTATTGGGTAATGACGTTGCAGTAAAACGTGAGAAAACGCCCCATTTTTCCGTATAAACAAGGCAGCATGTAAGGATGTTTACATTTGGACTGAAGAGATACATGATGGCGAACTCCTTCTCTGCTGCCGAAGCCTTGCGCCAAATTCAAGAAGACCTAGTCAGCGAGGAGGAAACCACATCCTCGGATGAGAGCGATGACGATATGGAAGATGAACACATGCACTTTGAGCTTCGTCTTTACCCCGTTGAGGATATCCCTGTTGAGTAAGTTTTATTTGTTTATTTGTTCACCTAGCTCTTGTAATGAATGCTGTTGATTAACTTATAGGGAGTAAAATGCTCCTCTGAGTTGAACGAAATATTTTAGTATGCTACTGTTTGCATAGTGAATAAATTACTTTATGCTTCTAAGACTATGTATGGATATAATTCTCAGAGTTGCGTTAATGATGTTAGGCTATATCAACGATTGTTGTTGACGTTTCGAGTTGGTTGTCTGTGCTGATATAAGTAAAACATACTTGGTGACTATATTGCAGCCATTGATGTAAAAATGCAAACGTGTCTTACTGTTATAGCGAGTAAAATGCACGTCGGTATGCTATGAGTTGAATGGAATGTTTAGTATGCTACTATTTGCAGAGCGATTCAATCACTTTATGTCGCTAAGACTATTGTAGTAGAAAACATATTTAATTAACAGAGCTGGGTAAATGATAACAGGCTACACATATAAACGATTGTTGCTGAGATTAGTAAAACATAGAACTACATGGTGACTATATTGCAGCGGATGATATAAATTGCAATCGCTAAAAACGTGTCTTACTACTGTGGGTAGTCGTTAGTGTTATTATGATGCGTATGGTAGGTGTGAATCAAAACTAGGAGGTGTTTGTGTTCGAAACTGTAGTCGTTAGAGCGCTAAAGTGATATGTGTTAGCCTACAATGCCCGAACATAAAATGAAAGAGCAACAGTTAATTTTATTTTACTTTATTACAGAAACTTGGAGAACATTGCACCTACACCGCCAAGGAAGAGAGCACGCTGTCAGCCTAACCCAGATCTGTCGTCATGGAAGTCAGAGGGTGACAATGATGCAACTCCATCAGCACTGAGGTTTTTTCCTGCAAGGGAGCCTGGTGTGCAGCTGAATGCAGCAGACAACCACACTCCTCTAGACCTCTTCAAGTTGTTCTTTTCAGAGGATGCTGTGGAAACCCTCTGCCAGAACACCAACAAGCAAGCTGCTAGGAGCATTGCCAGAGGTGTAAAGTACAAATGGGTGGATGTTGGAGTTGCTGAATTCTACAGATACATTGGACTGGTTTCTACATGTGCATGATCAAGCTGGATCACATTTCTGACTACTGGAGGAGAAACACCATCTTGTCCATCCCTTTTGTGGCAGATGTGATGGTAAGAGACCGGTACCAAACCATATCATGGAATGTGCACATGAGTGACCCAAGCGAGGACATGGTGAATGATGCCTACCTTTATGTTCCTACTTTTATGCACCTTATTTTATGTACCTACTATGCCTTTACTTTTATGCACCTTATTAAATTCACCTTCTTATGCACCAAACTTGTTTGCAATTTCTTGTATGTACTTTCAAAGCTGATGGTTGTGGGGGAGAGATAGCCACAATGACAGTCCAGGGCCATTGACAGGTGAGCCATACTGGGGAGGGGCACTCACAGGGCAGTTTACACCTCTTTCATCAATATGCATAGTGGTCTAGGTGGAAAAAAGTGCCCCCTTGTAAAATTCTTATAATTAGTGTAGAAATCTTACACACTTTCTGAATGCTAAACTCACCTATGTGGAGCAAACACATATGTCTACAAGGTTCAGAGTAAAAAAGAAAACTTCCAAAATATTTACAATGTGTTTTTTGTAAAAAGTCTGAGCACCTCTAAAGCTAGAGTTAATTTGAGTGTCTTTAGATTTAATTTTAATACAAAACTTTTTTTACTACATTTCTTTTACTCTCATTTTATTATTGCTGAGTTGTTCTAGAATATAATCATAAATTCCACTTTTGCCTAATGGTTTTTAGTTAGGTGAAATATACAAAAATATCAGGTATGGCAGACTACCTAACAGAGTAAAAAAAAGCCCTCTGGGTTGGAAGTGTTAAAGGTAGAGAGGGATGCTCCTGCTCTGGTAGTGCTAGGCAGGTCGTTCCACCAACGTGGAACTACAACTGAGAATAGTCTGGATGAGCGCAGCGTCCTGGGTGTAACTGTCATGAATAGGTTATTTAAAAGTTGATTTAAAAACCCCTGGCTTTATCTTCTGCTTTACTCAATGAAATGTGAGACCTGTTGAGAGAATAGAGAAACAGTACCATGGGAATATACAAAAGGGATATTACTTGCAGTAGGTTGCATTTAAAACATTTAAAATGCCTACTTTAGGTCATTAGTGATATACTATTTTAGCAAATAGCCAGTCAATCGAAATACATGTTTACACAAGTTATACTGTGTATTGTGTATGTAACACATCGTGAATATCGATGATTGAGAATCGAGGATATTATTTTAAAAATATTTTGTAATGTTATAGGAGACGTTCAAAGGATCTATTCCAAAAAAAGGAGTCCAGAGGAAAGAAGAAAGAAAGTCATCAGACATCAGCAGTCGAACACAAGGAAGAAACAACATGAATGCTCCCAGTGTTTCAAAACCTTTGCTGCATCTTCCGCTCTTGCAATTCATCAACGAATACACACAGGAGAAAAGCCACATCAGTGTTCTCAGTGTGGTAAGACCTTTAATCAAAAGGGTGATCTCAAGAAACACCTGATGATCCATACAGGAGAAAAGCCCCATCAGTGTTCTCAGTGTGGGAAAACCTTTAGTCAAATGTATCATCTCAAGTCACACCAGAGAATCCATACTGCGGAGAAGCCCCATCACTGTTCTGAGTGTTCTGAGTGTGGAAAGACATTTTATCACAGGGGTAATCTTAAGAGACACCTAATGATCCATACAGGAGAAAAGCCATATCAGTGTTCTACATGTGGGAAGGGTTTCAAACGTAGCAAAACATTTAGAGTCCACCAGCTGACACATACTGGAGAAAAGCCACATCACTGTTCTCAGTGTGGAAAGACTTTTAGTCAAATATCTTCTCTCAAGAGACACAAGATGACACATACTGGGGAAAAGCCCCATCAATGTTCACAGTGTGGAAAGGCCTTTACTCTTTTGTGTAATCTCAAGACACACCAAATGACACATACTGGGGAAAAGCCCCATCAATGTTCACAGTGTGGAAAGGCCTTTACTATATTGGGTAATCTCAAGAAACACCAGAGGATCCATACTGGAGAAAACCCTAACCAAGTGATAAATGCAAATACTGAAATATACACCACTCTAATATTACCAACCTTGACCTGCAAAAAAAGAAAGTAATGTATTGATGGAAATTAAAAAAGAAGAAAAACATCACCTTTTTATTAACATATAAAGGCTTGACTTTTAGTTTGTTGGCTTCAAATAGTGCATTACTCAAATTAAATGGCAGATTTTCTATAGCTGGGTAACTTCAGTAGTCACTGAGGAAGAACACATGGCTGAATGAAGGCGTTTACGAGTCACTAATGATCAAGCTAGTAATGGGTGACTATGAAATGTAGGCTCCCATTAATATTTGTAATGTCTATATGGATTTAATACCTGAATGTTTAGATTATTTCATATTGTTTGTGAAGGAATGTGTCATCTCAGGAAGTACCAGGGATTTGATATGCTGCCCTGCTTATTCTTGATGGAGTCTGATTTAAATATTTTGGATTTGATGAATATGGGATGGACATGATTAAGTCTTTTTTCTTCATATTTGAAACTTTGATTTGGTAGAGATTGAAATAAAAATTGTGTAAAAAAAAAAAATGATTGGTACATACTTGTGGGTGTGTATGTGCAATATATAATCGACATTAATGGCCTTAACAGCACCTCTTAACAATGATCCTCAGCTCAAAGATGTGTTGAATGTCAGAGGTGGGGAGAGGGAAAGACCTCATGGGGGTAGGAATAGCATTATCATTGAAAGAGGTAGACACAGAAAAACATGGCTACCTCGAGAAAACAGGCTTAACACTCACTTTGATAGGGTAGCGGATGATGAGTTCCAGACAGAATGTTATAAAGAGACACCAGAGGATCCATGAAACTTTATATTTCTGTTGTACTCTAAATATTGGGTACTTAATCACAGCTGAGCTAAATTTGACTGTTTATCAGCCCAGCCCCTCATATCCTATCCTTTTTATAGAGATACTATGGGAATGTCTATACCATGGTCTACTATGAGTGTGACTTAGTTACCTAGGAAACATGGAAGCTTTCATCAGTTCCCAACCACATTGTGCCGATGTTTGAAATGCAATTGTAACACACACAAACATACAGTTTCAAAAGCTTTGAGGAACAATGGAAGGTTTCTTCAGTTCACCAGCCCACCCCATCTACCACATGACCTTTTAGTTCACACCTCCAACCCAACCCCACATATCCTTCCCTACCCAATCACCTTTCAGTTCACACCTCCAACCCAACCCCACATATCCTTCCCTACCCAATCACCTTTCAGTTCACACCTCCAACCCAACCCCACATATCCTTCCCTACCCAATCACCTTTCAGTTCACACCTCCAACCCAACCCCACATATCCTTCCATACCCAATCACCTTTCAGTTCACACCTCCAACCCAACCCCACATATCCTTCCCTACCCAATCACCTTTCAGTTCACACCTCCAACCCAACCCCACATATCCTTCCCTACCCAATCACCTTTCAGTTCACACCCCCAACCCAACCCCACATATCCTTCCATACCCAATCACCTTTCAGTTCACACCTCCAACCCAACCCCACATATCCTTCCATACCCAATCACCTTTCAGTTCACACCTCCAACCCAACCCCACATATCCTTCCATACCCAATCACCTTTCAGTTCACACCTCCAACCCAACCCCACATATCCTTCCCTACCCAATCACCTTTCAGTTCACACCTCCAACCCAACCCCACATATCCTTCCATACCCAATCACCTTTCAGTTCACACCTCCAACCCAACCCCACATATCCTTCCATACCCAATCACCCCTCAGTTCACACCTCCAACCCAACCCCACATATCCTTCCATACCCAATCACCTTTCAGTTCACACCTCCAACCCAACCCCACATATCCTTCCCTACCCAATCACCTTTCAGTTCACACATCCAACCCAACCCCACATATCCTTCCATACCCAATCACCTTTCAGTTCACACCTCCAACCCAACCCCACATATCCTTCCATACCCAATCACCTTTCAGTTCACACCTCCAACCCAACCCCACATATCCTTCCCTACCCAATCACCTTTCAGTTCACACATCCAGGAATGGCCCATCTACCCTCCTTTGTGATGTCTCTGCAGGTTGAACCCTTACCACGCCGACCTGAGCTGACATGGAACTCCTTTGTCTTTCTAATTTACATTCCAAAAACTTAAACTGCATTTTAAAACAAAAGTTAAACCCCCTGGCTTAATCATGCGCACTAAATTATTTATTTTGTGCTTAAGCAATTTCAATGTGAGACCTATTGAAATAATAGAGATACCATGGGAATACCTTAATGATGGAATTAAATTTGCAGTCTGTCTCTGCTGTGATTTTATCTCGAGATCTCTAGCTCATGTGCCTGAATCTCTGCCTATATTTACAGAGCAGTCTCTAGGTGATAATTTTTAGCCTCAGGGACCACCAAGTCTTATACTATTCTAGCAAATAGCCAGTCAATCAATAATACATTGTTTGTAGTGTTGTAGTTGTAATGTAGGATATTAGGGAGGATATTATTAAAAACATATTCTCGGATATTATAGGAGACATTCAAAGGATCCATTCGGGCTAAAGGAGTTCAGAGGAAAAATTAAAGAAAGTCATCTGACATCAGTAATCGTCAATAAAGAAGAAAACACATGAATGCCCCCAGTGTTTCAAAACCTTTGCTGCACCTTCTACTTTTGCAACTCATCAACCAACACACAGGAGAAAAGCCCCATCATTGAGTGTGGAAAGGGCTTTAGTGAAAAGGGTAATCTCAAGACACACATGAGGATGCACACTGGGAAAAAGCCACATCATTCTTCTGATTGTAGAATTGCTTTTAGTCAAATTTGTCATTTCAAAGACACCAGAAGATTTATATTGGGGAAAAGCCCCATCATTGTGGAAAGGCAAGATGAAAGGGGTTTCAGGTAAAATGTTACTATAGGATCCAGAGTGGATGGCTTCAAGAACCATCATGAAATTGAAAGAAATTAAGAGGTTTCTTAGTTTTTGATGCAGCAATCTTTATTCCAGTAAATTGCAGTAAGGAAGCATGTGGAGCATACACTGGATCCAGTGATGTAGGTCTGAACCACAAGCATCTACGACTCCAGCCATAGTGTTTAAGAAGCGCATGGAACATACACTGGATCCAGTGTTGTAGGTCTGAACCACAAGCATCTACGACTCCAGCCATAGTGTTTAAGAAGCGCATGGAACATACTCTGGATTCAGTGGTGTAGGTCAGAACCACGTACATCTAGGACTCCAGCCATAGTGTTTAAGTAGTAAAAGGATATAGTGAATCCTAATTATCAGAGACTCAGTCAAGTGAATATGGAATGTTATGAAACACATGCTATTTAATTCAAGTAAGATGTTATTGTGAGGACCCAGTGGATAGTTTCAAGAACCATCATGAGATACTCACACTGAAGTATGGGGTTTCTATAGCTGGGTAACTTCAGTGGTCATTGAGGAAGAACACATGGGTGAATGCAAGGGTTTACATGAGCCACTGATGACAAGGCTGCACATGAGTTTGTATGAAATGTAGGCTCCCATTCATATTATTATGGTGTCTGTGTGACTTAGTTACCTATGATAACTGGAAGCTTTCTTCAGTTCCAAATCCCACCTATCCTATAATTCCCAATCACTTTTCTTTTCACACCCCAACCCCCTACTACCCTCCTGTGAGGAGTTTCTGCAGGCTGAGTTATGGCCACGCCCACCAGAGGCCCATCAGACGTGTAAATGGCGCTCTTTCACAATCCTTTGGCATTCTAGTTTGCATTCCAAAAGCTCCTGCAGCTGATTGGATGAGCCATCTTTTTAAGGCAGACACTGGATTATCTGGAAGTATAGTGTGTATGTGTAACTCACATGCAGCACAACTATACTGCAGTTCCAGTTTGCACATCTTTACTATATAAGTATAGAATTGAAGGAAAGTTCAAGGATTTCTTTTGTAAAACAGAACTAAAATGTTAGGATCTACTGAACCATCACAACTGCTGATGGCCGTGATGGCGGAGGTCAAAGAAGAAGAATTTGATGATTTCCTGCAAGAGTACCTGTCTTCATCTCAGAGAGTCGAAGAAAAGCCTGGACTGGAACATGAATCAAAGACTGAATCAGAAAGATCCCCAACATTGGCCTTCAAAGAAGAAAATTCTTCAATGGAGGAGGATGAATCGGATTTAAGAGAATATGATTGCGATGATTCTCCTACAAGTAAGTTGCAGATTATTATCTATCATGAAAAGACATAATATGTACCGACATTAGTCATGGGATACTATTATTGTTACATTTAAAAGAGAGAAAGTGTCTGCCATTGTTTTTCTCCAGTTCTGTAACTGAGGTGTCTGTTTCTCTGTTTTTAGTCCCTGCAGTTCGTCTCTAGGTAGACAAGTATTCTATTGACTAATTTTGTCCTAAATGAATTCCACATGAGGAACAATTCTAGCCAATAGCTAATAATGAAAATATATTTAAAAATATGAAGAAATAATTTGTAAAATGAAAATCTTGACAAATATGATAGTTATTATGACGTGAATATGCCATGATGTTAGAAGGTTTCTTCCTATCGTAGCTTTTTAACTATCTCTAGCTTAGGGAACCATCTTCACATTTTGCCACTTTTAGTGTGTGTTAATATTAACTCATGCAACTTTCTGTTAATATGTATACTTAATTGTGTCAATAAGAACAGTTGGAAAATCAACCCGAAGGTTTCTAACTTTTCCCATTATAATTGTATGAGTTACAAGAGACTGTAACATCAGCTAGAACACTTGCATGGTATTTTTTTCAAAATATTCAGAGTTCAAAATATTTCCTGCCATTGGAACAATTAAAATGCCTACTCCTATTAGTGATATACTATTTACGCAAATAGCCAGTCAATCCAAAACTACATTTTTACATGAGTTATACTGTATTTTTTTAATGTAATAAATCGAGAATATCGATGACTGAGAATCGTGGATATTATTTAAAAAAATATTTTGTAATGTTATAGGAGACACTCAAAGGATCCATTCTAGAAAAAGGACTCCAGAGGAAAGAAGACATCAGCTGTCGAAGACAAGGAACAAAAAACATGAATGCCTCCAGTGTTTCAAAACCTTTGCTGCACCTTCAACTCTTGCAATTCATCAACGCACACACACAGGAGAAAAGCCACATCAGTGTTCTCAGTGTGGAAAGGCCTTTCGTCAAAAGGGTGAGATCAAGATACACCAGAGGATCCACACCGGAGAAAAGCCATATCATTGTTCTCAGTGTGGAAAAACCTTTAGAATAAAGGGTGATCTCAAGAAACACCTAATGACACATACTGGAGAAAAGCCACATAAGTGTTCTCAGTGTGGAAAAACCTTTAGCCGAAAGGGTGAGCTCAAGATACACCAGAGGATCCATACTGGGGAAAAGCCATATAAGTGTTCTCAGTGTGGAAAGGCCTTTACTGAAATGGGTAAACTCATTACACACCAGAGGATCCATACTGGGGAAAAGCCATATCATTGTTCTCAATGTGGAAAAACCTTTAGTCAAACAGGTCATCTCAAGCAACACCAGATGAGCCACACCGGAGAAAAGCCATATCATTGTTCTCAGTGTGGAAAGACCTTTACTGAAATGAGTAGTCTAAAACTACACCAGAGGATCCACACCGGAGAAAAGCCATATCATTGTTCTCACTGTGGAAAAACCTTTAGACTAAAGGGCGTTCTCACGACTCACCTGATGACACATACTGGAGAAAAGCCACATCAGTGTTCTCAGTGTGGAAAAACCTTTTGTGTAAAGGGTGAGCTCAAGAAACACCAGAGGATCCATACTGGGGAAAAGCCACATCAGTGTTCTCACTGCGAGAAGGCCTTTGCTGAAATGGGTACACTCATCAGACACCAGAGGGTCCATACTGGGGAAAAGCCATATCACTGTTCTCAGTGTGAAAAGGCCTTTACTGAAATGGGTAGTCTCATTAGACACCAGAGGATCCATACTGGGGAAAAGCCTTATCAGTGTTCTCAGTGTGAAAAGGCCTTTACTGACATGGGCAGTCTCAAAATACACCAGCGGATTCATACTGGGGAAAAGCCAAATAAGTGTTCTTAGTGTGTAAAGGCCTTTTGTCAAAATGGTGATCTCAAGAATCACCAGAGGATCCACACCGGCGAAAAGCCATATCATTGTTGTCAGTGTGGAAAAACCTTTAGTCAAAAGGATGATCTCAAGAAAGACCTGATGACCAATACTGGAAAGACTTTTTAAATGAAAGGGTCATCTCAAGGCACACCAGAAAATCCACAGTTAAGAAAAGCCACATCAGTGTTCTCAGTGTTTGAAGGTCTTTACTGAAATGAGTAAACTCATTAGACACCAGAGGATCCATACTGGGGAAAAGCTACATCAGTGTTCTCAGTGTGGTAAGACTTTTAGACGAATGAGATGTCTCAAGCCTCACCAGATGATCCATACTGGGGACAAGAACCTCACCAAAATACGTGATATATGCAAAGACTGAAATATACACCAATCAAATATGACCAACCTTGACCTGCAATGAAGAAAGTAATGTATTTATGGAAATTAACGAGAAGAAATTCTTCACCATTTATATTTAATGGCCTGAATGGTAGTTTGTTGGCTTTAAGTTGTGCTCGCTTTAAGAGATGCAATGGGAATATCTTTACCATGGGCTACTATGAGCTGGGTATTGTTGCTTATTCTGGCCTCCTAATGGTTGTATATGGTAATGCACAGTCTGTCCCAGCCACGGCCATTCCCCCCATTCATCTAGTGTAAAGTGTGTGATGGATTGAAAACTGCATTGAAGTTAACTTGATGTTATAAATTTGGTTGATATCCACAAGTTAGGTGGATCTATGCCTGTTATCTCTTTAAAAGATAAACCATCTTCTGACATATTATGTAATTCAATTGTGAAATTGGAAATACTGTAAGAAACGTGATATTGAACATATTTTTGTTTCCATGTGAAATATTGCTGTGTCTATATGCATTCAGCCATTCAACTTGCTTGGATAAAGCATGTCAAAATAAATATCTGTTCCCAACATCTGTCATATTGATGTTTTATTTGAGTGAGTCAAGGAATAGTGAACTCATTTTTATTTTTTATTTAAAATGTTAGGGGCAATGTGAGCAAACAGTTTGTGAAACACTTATATAACGAGCTAGATATGTAAGCATAATGCTGAAATGCTGAATCAACTGAAATAATATTTGTATTACCGTGTTTTTAGCCAAATATAAAACAGTGCTACGCTTGGTTTGAAAAAATCTTTGATAGCCAGCCAGATAATATCATATTATGTAAATGTACGTAGATATTGGGTGAAACATAGACAGTTTATTAATGGCTTGTTTTAACCCTTCCAGCACGAAGGTGCCCCGTGGGGCACTTTGTGGTATTTATATTAATACAATTTAAAATCTCAGCGAGTTTTTGTCCTACAAACATAAACTAACACCCACAAAAATAAACTCACACCCACAGTAACATTGAACCCTTACCTTTTTAAATATATACAGAAGTAAACTAAAGTATAAATAATCACTTTGTAAGGAGGATTTAACTAATCCCTTGCACATTTCAGCCTCTGAGTGAGGTTTTGACCCTCCCATTAGCAAATGACAACTATTCATAAGATAAGGGCATGGTAATTCAGTGATCACCATTGGTTCCTGATGTGTCAAGAAAACCTGTAGGGGGTAGTGGGGCACAAAGACATTCCAGGGCTATTACGTCATGGCCATTGTCATTTGACCAAGGTGTCCCAGAATGTTCACACCTCTCTCATCAATATGCATAGTGGTCTAAGTGAAGAAAAGTGTCACTGTCTATAGTACTCATAATTAGTATAGAAACCACACACACTTTCTGAATGCTAAACTCACCTATGTGGAACAAACACCTATGTTTACAAGGTTCAGAGTAAAAAAGAAAACTTCCAAAATATTAACAATGTGTTTTTGTACAAAGTCTGAGCACCTCTAAAACTAGATTTCATTTTAGTGTCTTTAGATTTCATTTTAATAAAAAAACTTGTTTTACTACATTCCTTTTACTTTCATTCATTTTTTGCTGAAGTGTTCTAGAATATAATCATGAATGCCACTTTGGCCTCATGGTTTTTAGTTGGTTGAAATATACAAAAATATCAGGCATGGCAGAATACTTAACAGAGTCAAAAAAGGCCTTAGTGTTGGAAGTGTTAAAAGTTGTGGTCAACAGTTGTATCATTAATACAAATATCACTCATATTCTAGTTGGGCAAGTTACTTCACTGCTTCCCAGAGTCAAAAAAAAATAAATAAATGACAAGTCCTTGAACATGAAGTTTGAAAACTGGAGACTTTCTTCTGATTACCACTCCCCTCAGCCTTTCTCTCCCATCACATCTCAGTTCACACACCCACCCCACCCCCTGCTATACTCTTTTGTATAGTTTCAGCAGGTTGAGCTATGATCCTGCCCACCTGAGGACCACCAGAGGTGTAAATGGCGCTCATAGACATAGAGATCCTGCCCTTAATCCCTTGGCACTCAAGTTTGCATTCCAAACGTTCCTGCAGCTGATTGCTTAGATTTGAACCCAGAGAGAGTATGCACTATATTAGGGGAATAGGGGAATCTGAATTTACCTTTGAACCCAGAGAGAAGGAGCACTATAGTAACAACACATAGGGGGGTCTGAACTTACCTCAGTAAGTAGGCACTAGGATGCTCTGGATGAATACAGAACCCACCAATTGAGAGAAATGACAGCATTATAAACTGAAAAATCAAACAGTTACTTCAGCTAAAAGCCTGGGTCTTTTTTATTCCTGATGGTGGAAGGACGGGTGACTCTGGGTAGATTCACCTACTGCTCCCCTATCTGTAGTAATGTTGCAGCTCATGCAGTCACAGACCCAAGTCATATCAACTACTCTACAGTAAGGCCTCAGATTCCATTCTCAGATCACAGCCATGTCACATTAAGTCTCAAACCTGAAACATCCTCTGAAACAGGTAAACAAACTATATCCTCTCCAAACACAATTTCGGTCTCTCTCAATATTAGGCTGAAAGATACAAATTGAAAATAGGATCCGCACATTTTTGCTTTTAAAGACTATACAGAGATCCTGCTCAAGAACCATTGATTGATAAATTGCACAAACTAGTATCAAATTTAAAGTACAAACAAATAATCTGAATGCTCATGTATCAAACCACTAGCTGATAATGATTCCTTCTACAAAAAATCGAATTGAGCAAAAGTGTGTGAGACATTAGTGTGCAATGAAGACGTTGTATGATGCAATGAAAATGCACTGCAGGGGAGCACTACAGACAGCCACTGCTAAAACCCTGATGGCCAATGACCAGATCAAGCATAGCACTGCTGATAGCTGAATGTTGAAGATTAGTTGTATTGTAAAACGTTGTTATTTGGTCTGGTTTATTTGTTTATACGTTTTTTAGTTGGAATCCTGCCAAGAATAAGGCTGCTACCACTCGGCGGGAGGGATCATAGCATTGTCATTGAAAAGGGTAGACACATAAAAACATGACTACCTCGAAAAAACTGTCTCTGCACTCATTGTATTAAATTGGGTAGTGTTTGAAGAGTTTCTTATCCTGACAGAATGTAATGAGTACAACAACATATGGGAAACCTACTTCATTAGGACATTTGCTCTGGGTTTACAAGACAGAGAAGAAAAATCATTCCTCCTGTGTGAAGCGATGCATGTGGGAAGAATTACAAGAATAGATCACATCTCACCACCCATCAGATCACACAAACCGAATATAAGTCACATCAGTTAAGAGTGTGGAAAGAAATTAAGACAACGTCTGCTTTTATGATACAACAGAGGGTCTGTGTAATATCATATTTCTGTTGTACTCTAAATATAGGGAACCTAATCAAAGCTGATCAGAATACTCTACTGTTATCAGCCCAACCCCTCTTATCCTTTCCTGTTGTATCATTAACATGATTTTTGTTTACTCCTGATGTATTCTTCAAGGAAGGTACACAATGAAAATGCCCTTAAATTCTACTTCAGTTGAGTATTACATTGCCACCGACAGTGAAAACATGACCAAATAAATAGTATTCAGAGTGAACTGGGGTAAATGTCTGGCATTCTGGTGCATATGATAATGCACTCTCTATACTTAAAACAATAATAACGTTTCTTACCGGAACTGGCTTCTATTTAACTCAGTTGTGTGTGTTTCTTTTTTTTTTTAAAGTGAGGCTTCACACTGGTATGTAGGTCTGATATTACTCTTATATAATTATTATAATACAAACACAGAGGCTTCCTACAATTACCAACCTACGCAATCCTACATAAACACCTTTCAGTTCACACCTCCACCCCACCCCCACCTACTCTCCTGTGTGGAGATTCTGCAGGCTGAGCTATAGTCACGCCCACCTTAGGGCCATCAGATGTGTAAACCGCCCCACAAAGACATGGAATCTCCTCCCATAATCCCTTTTACATTCTAGTTTGCATTCAAAAGATTCCTGCAGCTGATTGGATGAACCACCCTTTTAATGAAGACACTGGGGTGGTCTGGAACTATAGTGTGTATGTGTAACTCAAAGACAGTACAGCTCTACTGCAGTGCTTGTTGACACAGCATCACTATATTAGTCCTGTATTGAAGGACAGTTCAAAGATTTCATTTGCAAAACAGAGCTACAATGTCAGGATCTACTGAACCATCACAACTGCTGATGTCAGTGAAGGAGGAGATAAAAGAAGAAGAATTTGATGATTTCCTGCAAGAGTATCTGTCTTCATTTCAGAAAGTGGAAGAAAAGCCTGGACTGGACCATGACTGTAAGACTGAATCAGAAAGATCCCCAACCTTGGCCTGCAAAGAAGACAAGTCTTCACTGATGGAAGTTAAAGAGGAGGATGAATCGGATTTAAGAGAATATGATCGCGATGATTCTCCTACAAGTAAGTTGCAGATTATTTTGTATCATGAGAAACTAAAAGGAAAAAAAAAACACATTCATTGCGATGTGTTATTTATATTGCCAACACCTGCATTTTAGTAAATGGCTTTAACTTGTGAGATTTGTACAGAGAGTAGACATAATATGCATATAACCTTAATCATGGATACTATTATTGTTACATTTAAAAGAGAGAAAGTGTCCCCCATTGTTTTTTTTCTCCAGTTCTGCAACCCATGTGTCTGTATCTCTGTTTGCATTTAGTCTCTAGGTAGACAATTATTCTATTGAACATGTTTGTCCTAAATTACTTCCACATGAGAAACAACTCTAGCCTATAGCTAATAATAAAAAGATAATTCAAAATATATAGAAATTATTTGTATGATGAAAATCTTGACAAATATCATAGTTAATATGAAGTGAATATGACATCATTTCAATATGAAGCTCTTGGGCACCCAGAGGCTGCCTATTGTAGCTTTTTAACTTTTTAGCTTAGGGAACCATCTTCACATTTGGCCGCTTCTATTGTGTGTTAATATTAACTCATGTTAAATTCTGTGAATACGTACTTTTGTCAATGAGAACAGGTGGAAAAGCTACCAGAAGGTTTCTGACTTTCCCATTGTAATTTTAAGATTAGGAGACATTTACATCAGCTAGATAACTGGCAAAATATTTTATATAATAATAATAGAGTTAAAAATAGGTTATTTAAAAGTTGTTTAAAAACCCCAGACTTTATCTTCTGCTTTACCCAATGAAATGTGAGACCTTTTGAGAGAAAGAGATATAATGGGAATACAATAACAATTAAATATTATTTGCAGTCTGTTTCATTTAAAACATTTAAAATGCCTACTTTCATTTTGTGAAGTGAAGCTTATTTTTTAAGCAAATAGCCAGTCAACCCACAATGTAACATTTCGAGAATATCAATGATTGACAATCAAGGCTATTATTTAAAAAATCTTTTGAAAATGTTATAGGAGACATTCAAAGGATTAGTATAGTATTAGTATAGTATTACTCCTGATGTATTCTTCAAGGAAGGTACACAATGAAAATGCCCTTAAATTCTACTTCAGTTGAGTATTACATTGCCACCGACAGTGAAAACATGACCAAATAAATAGTATTCAGAGTGAACTGGGGTAAATGTCTGGCATTCTGGTGCATATGATTATGCACTCTCTATACTTAAAACAATAATAACGTTTCTTACCGGAACTGGCTTCTATTTAACTCAGTTGTGTGTGTTTCTTTTTTTTTTTAAAGTGAGGCTTCACACTGGTATGTAGGTCTGATATTACTCTTATATAATTATTATAATACAAACACAGAGGCTTCCTACAATTACCAACCTACGCAATCCTACATAAACACCTTTCAGTTCACACCTCCACCCCACCCCCACCTACTCTCCTGTGTGGAGATTCTGCAGGCTGAGCTATAGTCACGCCCACCTTAGGGCCATCAGATGTGTAAACCGCCCCACAAAGACATGGAATCTCCTCCCATAATCCCTTTTACATTCTAGTTTGCATTCAAAAGATTCCTGCAGCTGATTGGATGAACCACCCTTTTAATGAAGACACTGGGGTGGTCTGGAACTATAGTGTGTATGTGTAACTCAAAGACAGTACAGCTCTACTGCAGTGCTTGTTGACACAGCATCACTATATTAGTCCTGTATTGAAGGACAGTTCAAAGATTTCATTTGCAAAACAGAGCTACAATGTCAGGATCTACTGAACCATCACAACTGCTGATGCCAGTGAAGGAGGAGATAAAAGAAGAAGAATTTGATGATTTCCTGCAAGAGTATCTGTCTTCATTTCAGAAAGTGGAAGAAAAGCCTGGACTGGACCATGACTGTAAGACTGAATCAGAAAGATCCCCAACCTTGGCCTGCAAAGAAGACAAGTCTTCACTGATGGAAGTTAAAGAGGAGGATGAATCGGATTTAAGAGAATATGATCGCGATGATTCTCCTACAAGTAAGTTGCAGATTATTTTGTATCATGAGAAACTAAAAGGAAAAAAAAAACACATTCATTGCGATGTGTTATTTATATTGCCAACACCTGCATTTTAGTAAATGGCTTTAACTTGTGAGATTTGTACAGAGAGTAGACATAATATGCATATAACCTTAATCATGGATACTATTATTGTTACATTTAAAAGAGAGAAAGTGTCCCCCATTGTTTTTTTTCTCCAGTTCTGCAACCCATGTGTCTGTATCTCTGTTTGCATTTAGTCTCTAGGTAGACAATTATTCTATTGAACATGTTTGTCCTAAATTACTTCCACATGAGAAACAACTCTAGCCTATAGCTAATAATAAAAAGATAATTCAAAATATATAGAAATTATTTGTATGATGAAAATCTTGACAAATATCATAGTTAATATGAAGTGAATATGACATCATTTCAATATGAAGCTCTTGGGCACCCAGAGGCTGCCTATTGTAGCTTTTTAACTTTTTAGCTTAGGGAACCATCTTCACATTTGGCCGCTTCTATTGTGTGTTAATATTAACTCATGTTAAATTCTGTGAATACGTACTTTTGTCAATGAGAACAGGTGGAAAAGCTACCAGAAGGTTTCTGACTTTCCCATTGTAATTTTAAGATTAGGAGACATTTACATCAGCTAGATAACTGGCAAAATATTTTATATAATAATAATAGAGTTAAAAATAGGTTATTTAAAAGTTGTTTAAAAACCCCAGACTTTATCTTCTGCTTTACCCAATGAAATGTGAGACCTTTTGAGAGAAAGAGATATAATGGGAATACAATAACAATTAAATATTATTTGCAGTCTGTTTCATTTAAAACATTTAAAATGCCTACTTTCATTTTGTGAAGTGAAGCTTATTTTTTAAGCAAATAGCCAGTCAACCCACAATGTAACATTTCGAGAATATCAATGATTGACAATCAAGGCTATTATTTAAAAAATCTTTTGAAAATGTTATAGGAGACATTCAAAGGATCCATTCTGGAAAAAGGAGCCCAGAAGAAAGAAGAAAGAAAGTCATCAGACATCAGCAATCGAACACAAGGAACAAAAAACATGAATGCTCCCAGTGTTTCAAAATCTTTTCTGCGACTTCCACTCTTGCAATTCATCAACGCAAACACACAGGAGAAAAGCCATATCAGTGTTCTCAATGTGGCAAAGCCTTTAATCAGATAGGTAATCTCAAGACACACCAGAAGATCCACACTGGAGAAAAGCCACATCATTGTTTTCAGTGTGGAAAAACCTTTAGACAAAAGGGTGATCTCAAGAAACACCTGATGACACATACTGGAGAAAAGCCACATCAGTGTTCTCAGTGTGAAAAGGCCTTTAGTGAAATGGGTAGTCTAAAAATACACCAGAGGATCCACACCGGAGAAAAGCCATATCATTGTTCTCAGTGTGGGAAGACTTTTTGTCGAAATGGTGATCTCAAGATACACCAGAGGATCCACACCGGAGAAAAGCCATATCATTGTTCTCAGTGTGTAAAAACCTTTAGACAAAAGGGTGATCTCAAGAGACACCTGATGACACATACTGGAGAAAAGCCGCATCAGTGTTCTCAGTGTGGAAAGACTTTTAATCAATTGGCTCATCTCAAGGCACACCAGAGGATCCACACAGGAGAAAACCCACTTCAGTGTTCTCAGTGTGAGAAGGCCTTTACTGAAATGTGGAAACTCAACAGACACCAGAGGATCCATACTGGGGAAAAGCCATATCAGTGTTCTCATTGTGAAAAGGCCTTTACTGAAATGGGTAGTCTCATTAGACACAATAGGATCCATACTGGGCAAAAGCCATACCAGTGTTCTCAGTGTCCAAAAGCCTTTAGTGATTTGGGTACTCTCAAAAAACACCTGATGACACATACTGGAGAAAAGCCATATCATTGCTCTCAGTGTGGAAAGACTTTTTGTCGAAATGGTGAGCTCAAGATACACCAGAGGATCCACACCGGAGAAAAGCCGTATCATTGCTCTCAGTGTGGAAAGACTTTTTGTCGAAATGGTGATCTCAAGATACACCAGAGGATTCACACCGGAGAAAAGCCATATCATTGTTCTCAGTGTGTAAAAACCTTTAGACAAAAGGGTGATCTCAAGAAACACCTGATGACACATACTGGAGAGAAGCCACATCAGTGTTCTCAGTGTGAAAAGGCATTTACTGAAATGGGTAGTCTCATTAGACACCAGAGGATCCATACCGGAGAAAAGCCATATCATTGTTCTCAGTGTGGAAAGACTTTTTGTCGAAATGGTGATCTCAAGATACACCAGAGGATCCACACCGGAGAAAAGCCATATCATTGTTCTCAGTGTGTAAAAACCTTTAGACGAAAGGGTGAGCTCAAGAAACACCTGATGACACATACTGGAGAGAAGCCACATCAGTGTTCTCAGTGTGAAAAGGCATTTACTGAAATGGGTAGTCTCATTAGACACCAGAGGATCCATACTGGGCAAAAGCCACATCAGTGTTCTCAGTGTGGAAAGGCCTTTCGTCAAAAGGGTCATTTCAAAAAACACCAGCTGATCCATACTGGGGAAAAGCCATATCAGTGCAATGGGTCTTCTCTCTAGGCACACCAGAAGATCCACACCGGATAAAAGCCATATCAGTGTTCTCATTGTGGAAAGTCCTTAAGTCATATGGGTGATCTCAAGAAACACCATAAGATCCATACTGTAGAAAAGACATATCAGTGTTCTGATTGTGGAAAGACATTAAGTCAAAGGGTTAATCTCAAAACACACCAGAGGATCCATACTGGAGAAAAGCCATATCAGTGTGGTAAGACTTGTAGACAAATGAGATGTCTCAAGATACACAAGATACACCAGATAGTATGGACAATAACCTCACCAAAATATGCGATATATGCAAAGACTGAAATATACAACAATCAAATATCACCAACCTTGACCTGTGAAGAAGAAAGTAATGTATTGATGGAAATTAAAGAAAAATCCATCATTTTTATTTACATTTAATGGCATGAAAATCAGTTTGTTGGCTTTAAGTTGTTCTCTACTCAAACAAATTGACAGATTTTTTTGAGAGATAAAATGGTTTTGTCTTTACCATTGGCCATATGAGCTTTGTATTTCTGCTTCTTCTGGCCTCCCAGTGGTGGTATACGGTAATGCAGAGTTTGTCCCTGCCACTATCTCGTGTTCCATTTGTTTACTAATGTAAAACTGTGTGAAGGACTGACGACTACATTTCAGTTAACTTGATGTTAAAAATCTGACTAACAGGATAGATGTATCTATGCCTGTAATTTCATTAAAAGTTAAATCATCTTCTGGCACATTATGTAATTAAATTAATTATTGTGATCATATAAAATATTGCTGTGTCCATATGCATTCGGTCAGATAGTATGTCAAAAATAAAAACTGTTCCAAACTTCAGTCATATTGGAGTGTTATTTGGGTGAGTTGATAGTAAGTCCAGGAATAGTGAACACATTTTTAAGGTGTTTTCCATTCTTTGTTCTTTAAAAATGGTAGGGGCAATGTCAGCAAAAAAATCATAACCAGCTAGATATGTAAGCAAAAATGCTGAAATCATAAAGATTTGTGTTAATACTGGGTTTTCAACCATATATTTGATAGGGTTTGAGAACATCTTTCATAGCCAGCCAGATGTTTGAAAAGTAGACACCCATTCATTCTTATGTTGCCTCTGTGACCTGCATCTCTATGTAGGTTTGAGTCTGTTCCACTGTTTAGTGTGATTTCTGCCAAAAATAAAGGATTTTAAAATAATGTATGTATTTCGGTTGTACCATTAATACATATATTACAAATATTCTAGTTGGGCAAGACACTTAAAATAAAAATTAAAATAAAAAAATGACAAGTCCTCGAACATGAAGTTTGAAAACTGGAAACTTGCTTCAGATTACCACTCCACTAGACCTTTCTTACCCATCATCTCTCAGATCACACATCCCCCCCACCCCCCTACTATACTCCTTTGTGTAGTTGAAGCAGGTTGAGCTAGAGGTGTAAATGGTGCTCATAGACATGGAATCCCTAGATGTGAAAACATAATCAGCTGAAATAATATATATATTTGTATTAATGCCATAATTTCAATAAAACATTTTGCAGTCCTCCATTTGGTTTAAGAAAATATTTTATAGCCAGTCAGATATGTACATTTAAAAATAAATGGGTGAAACATAGATGGTTTATCAACGGCTTGTTTTAAAAGTTGTGGTCATCTGTACAAACAGGTCACCTCTGGTCACTTCAGCTCAGTTTCAAATAAAGCTTTACATTGTTCAACCATTGATTCAATGACAAGGCTTGTAAAGACAGTGAATTTAACAACTAAGAATGAATAAGACATGTATTTATGTTAGGCACTAGGCACACATTTTTTTCAAATCACTCCTACACAAGTTCTCTCCTACACAACGTTGAAAATATTTTTTTCCTGCAAGGATTTTAAGATGAGATACCTCACATAAAAATGGCATAAGATGCAATCTCTTTTTGCCCCTTCATTCATGGGCTTAAATTAAATGACATATTATAATACAAAACAGAACTTAAATGTCAGGATCTACTGAAAGATTTCAAGAAGCTAAAGAGTCAGATAGAAGATGCATTATATTAACAGCACAGAGTGGAGTCAGATTACTGATCTCACATTACTGATGGGTGTGTATGAAATGTAGGATCCCAATCATTCTTATGGTGGATATGGCCCTTTCACTGCATGTTTATATTATGTCTGCTGGTGAAACTCTGTGAAGATTAAAGACTGTTCCAGGTTTTTTAGTGAGTACCACACCACATACATGCAACCTGAAGAAGAGAATTTCTATAGCTTGGTATCTTCAGTTGAGTGAGACATGTAGTTTGGATTGTTAGCCATATTCATTTCTGTTGTATTCTTAAGGTCGGGTGCCCAATCAGAGGAGTCCTGACATTGTAGTTGAGCAATATATTGAATTGAGAGACACAAAAACACAAAAGCTTTAAAGGAGAGTGGAGGTTTATATGCAGGTCTAAAAGTCTTTTTATCCTCTGTCCTCATATCAAGTTATAAACTATTATAAAACATATATTAATTCACACAAACGTACACATATGTCTTCAGAAATACACACACAAACATACAGTTTCAAAAGCTTTCAGGAACAATGGAAGGTTTCTTCAGTTGACCAGCCCACCCCATCTACTACATGACCTTTCAGTTCACACCTCCAAGCCAACCCCACATATCCTTCCCTACCCAATCACCTTTCAGTTCACACCTCCAACCCAACCCCACATATCCTTCCCTACCCAATCACCTTTCAGTTCACACCTCCAACCCAACCCCACATATCCTTCCCTACCCAATCACCTTTCAGTTCACACCTCCAACCCAACCCCACATATCCTTCCCTACCCAATCACCTTTCAGTTCACACCTCCAACCCAACCCCACATATCCTTCCCTACCCAATCACCTTTCAGTTCAAACCTCCAAGCCAACCCCACATATCCTTCCCTACCCAATCACCTTTCAGTTCACACCTCCAACCCAACCCCACATATCCTTCCCTACCCAATCACCTTTCAGTTCAAACCTCCAACCCAACCCCACATATCCTTCCCTACCCAATCACCTTTCAGTTCACACCTCCAACCCAACCCCACATATCCTTCCATACCCAATCACCTTTCAGTTCTCACATCCAGGAATGGCCCATCTACCCTCCTTTGTGATGTCTCTGCTGGTTAAACCCTGACCACGCCAACATGACTACCATCAGACGTGAACAATGTATTGATATTTAGCAGACACTTTTGTCCAAAGAGACATTAAAAGGAAGCCAATGCACATTAAATTCCTTTCCAAACTCCTTCATCATTCTATTTTGCATTCCAAAAGCTCCTGCATTTATGAAACACCCTGTCATCATTGTGTGCTTTACTCAATGAAATGTGAGACCAATTGAGAGAATAGAGATGTCATGGGAAAACCTTCATCATTGGATTAAATTTGCAGTCTTTTACATTTAAGACCTTTGAAATGTCTGCTATCATTTAGTCTCCAGATCTCTAACTCATGTGCCTGAATCTCTGTTTATATGTACTGTGCAGTCTCTAGGTGTTCATGTTTGGCATTAGGGGCCTCCAAGTCATAAACTGTTCTAGCAAATAGCCTGTCAATCAATAATACATTGTTTTTAGTGTTGTAGTCCTAATGTAACAAATAGAGGAGAGAGAAGATATTATTTAAAAAATGTTGTCGAATGTTATAGGAAACATTCAAAGGATCCATTCAGGCAAAAGCAGTACAGAGGAAAAAAGAAAGAATGTCATCAGACATCATCAATCGACAATAAGGTAGAAAACACATGAATGCCCCCAGTGTTTCAAAACCTTTGCTGCACCTTCTACTCTTGCAATGCATCAACCAACACACAGGAGAAAAGCCCCATCATTGTTGTCAGTATGAAAAGGCCTATACTGAAAAGGTTAATATCAAGACACATCAGACGATGCACACTGGAAAAAAGCCACTTCATTGATCTCAGTGTGAAAAGGCCTTTACTCTCAAGCAGAATCTGAAGACATATCAGATAATCCATACTGGGGAAAAAGCCATGTTGGAAGAATTTCAAGAGTAGCTCAAATATCACCAGCCATCAGATCACACATACGGGATAAAAGCCACATCATTGTTCCGATTGTGGAAAGACTTTTAATACAATTTCTCATTTCAAGACACACCAGAGGATGCAGACTAGGAAAAACCCACATCATATTTCCGATTGTGGAAAGACTTTTAATACAATTTCTCATTTCAAGACACACCAGAGGATGCAGACTGGGAAAAAGCCACATCGTTGTTCCAATAGTGGAAAGACTTAAAGTAACATTTCTTAATTCAAAAGACTCCAGAGGATTCATACTGGGGAAAAGCCCCATAATTGTGGAAATGCCCTAAAGAGATTATTTACTCTCAAGGTACATAAGAAACTACATTCAAGAGAAAGTCCCTTCTGTAAAGTACAGGTTAAAAGAGTCTCCCTGCATTCTATGGTATCATCCACCCTGTACTGTTTGAAATTAGTGTTGCCATTTCGGAAAACCCTTTGGGCAATGTTCTTATACCAACACTCAACTGAGAATAAACAAAACAAATCTCATCAGTGTAAAAAGGCTTTCAATCAATCTGCTTGTCTGAAAAGACGTCAGAAGATACGAGTATAACACAATATCAGTGTCTACACGTGTAGACTCCCAATCATAAGCTGTCTCTGAACTGCTGACTGAGATGGTTCTCAATGGCCTAACCCCATTCCCATACTATGATTAATTGCAGTCACTCACACCTTAGCTTGCTTCCTGACCCCAAGTGTCTGAGCAAATCCAGTGTGGGGACCTTTCCTTAGTTACCATGTTACCATTTTGGATATTATGCTGGCCAACTTTTGGTGGTCACAGCAGCTGCTTGATCATGACTCAATACATGCAGATTGAAGAAGAGGGTTTCTATAGCTGGGTAACTTCAGTAGTCACTGAGGAAGAACACATGTCTGAATGCAGGCGTTTACATGACTCACTGATGATTAGGCTACTGATGGGTGTGAATGAAATGTAGGCTCCCATTCATATTATTATGGTGTCTGTTTGACTAAGTAACCTAGAATAAATGAAAGCTTTCTTCAGGTCCCAATCCCACCTGTCCTCTTATTCCCCATCACATTTCAGCTCACACCCACTGCCACCAACAGTAAAACAGGTGAAAAGTCCTTGAACAATAAGTATGAAGTATTCTGATGAAGAAATGAGGCTTTCTTCAGATCTCCATGTTTACTTCTGTTGTATTCGATGGCTACGGCCGAACACCACCCGTGGGATTATCCCTTACCTACCCCACTCCCACTCGTGCTATATTGCTTAAATATACAATATTTGTATTCACATGAACCTTGTTTATTTCTGTTGTATTTTTAAAGTAAGGTACACAATGAAAAGGCTCTTGATTTATAGATAATAATTATTTTTTATATCACAAGAATAGTGTTTATTTTATTTCTGTTTTATTCTTAAAGTAATGAAACAGCTATTAAATTGTGCTTCAGCTGAACACTCCATTGCCACCCCTTAGTCAAAACATGAACAAATAAAAAGTTTTCAGAGTGGACTGGGATTCTGGTGCAAATGATAATGCCCTCTGTGTATTTAGAATAATAATAAAGTCACTCACACCTTAGTTTGCTTCCTGACCCCAGGTGTCTGAGCAAATCCAGTGTGGGGACCTTTCCTTTGTTACCATGCTACCATTTTGGATGTTATGCTGGCCAACTTTTGGTGGTCACAGCAGCTGCTTGATCATGAATCTGCAGAATAGGGTTTCTATAACTGAGTGACTTCAGTAATCACTGAGGAAGAACACATGTCTGAATGCAGGAGTTTACATGACTCACTGATGATTAGGCTACTCATGGGTGGGAATGAAATGTAGGCTCCCATTCATATTATTATGGTGTCTGTGTGACTTAGTTACCTAGGATAAATTAAAGCTTTCTTCAGTTCCCAAACCCACCTGTCCTCTAATTCCCCATCACATTTCAGTTCACACCCACTGCCACCCAGAGTCAAAACAAAAAAATTGGTGAAAAGTCCTCAAACATGAAGTATGAAAAAATCTGTTTAAGAATTGAGGCTTTCTTCAGATTTCCACCCAACTCCCCTCACCCTTTCCTACCCATCACCTCTCAGATCACACATCGAACCCATCCCCCTACTATCCTCCTTTGTGTAGTTTCTGCAGGCTAAGCTGTGCCCATGCCCACCTGAACACCATCAGACGTGTAAACGGTACTCATAGACATGTACTTCCTGCCCATACTCCATTGTCATGCTAGTTTAGATCTAGTTTAGGCTCCCAATCATTCTCATGGTGGCTATATGGCCTTTTTACTTACATGTTTATATCATATCTGCTGGTGAAACTCTATGTAGATAAAACTGTGTTTCTGTTTGTTTAGTATGAGTACAACCAAGATACAGCTTTTTAATTTTTAATCTTCCACGTGATTTGTGTTTATTCCTGTTGTATGCTTAAAGCAACGTACGCAATGAAAAGACCTTTAATATATATATATATATATATATATTTATTACAATAGCTGTATTCATGTGAACCTTGTTTACTTGTGTTGTAGGAAGGTAAAAATGAAAAGGCCCTTAATATGTAGCTAATGATATCTGTTTATTTCTCATTCATTGTGTTTATTTCTGTTGTATTCCTAAAGTTAGGTACACAATGAAAATGCCCTAATATATTTTTATTTCACATTGATAGTGTTTATTTCTGTTGTATTCTTAAAGTAAGGTACACGATAAAAAGGCTCTTAAATTGTGCTTCAGCTGAGCACTCCACTACCACCCTCAGTCAAAACATGAACAAATAAAAAGCATTCAGACTGAACTGGGGTGCATGCCCAGGATTCTGGTGCAAATGATAACGCTCTCTTTGTATTTAAAATAATAATAATGTTTCTTAAGTCACCTGGTTACTATTTACCTCAGTTGTGTGTTTTTTTTAAAGTGAGGCTTCACACTGGTAAGTAGGTCTGATATACCCTTATATCATTATTAAAATACAATCACACAGACTTTCCACAGTTTACCAACCTATCCTCTTCTCCCTAATCACCTTTCAGTTCACACCTCCACCCCACCCCCACCTACCCTCCTGTGTGGAGATTCTGCAGGCTGGGCTATAGCCACGCCCAACTTACGGCCATCAGACGTGTAAACGGTGCTCATACACATGGAATTCCTTCCAATGACTGCAGCTGATTGGATGAGCCACTGTAAACGGTGCTCAGAGACATGGAATCCCTTCCCATAATCCCTTTTGCATTCTAGTTTGCATTCCAAAGATTCCTGCAGCTGATTGGATGAGCCACCTTTTTAAGGCAGACCCCGGGTGTTCTGGAATAATAGTGTGTATGTGTAACTCAAAGGTAGAACACCTATACTGCAGTTCTTGTTTGCACATCTTCACTATATTAGTCCTGTATTGAAGGACAGTTCAAGGATTTCTTTTGTAAAACAGAACTGAAATGTCAGGATCTACTGAACCATCACCACTGCTGATGTCAGTCAAGGAGGAGATACAAGAAGAAGAATTTGATGATTTCCTGCAAGAGTATCTGTCTTCATTTCAGAAAGTGGAAGAAGAAAAGCCTGGACTGGACCATGACTGTAAGACTGAATCAGAAAGATCCCCAACATTGGCCTGCAAAGAAGAAAAACCTTCACTGATGGAAATTAAAGAGGAAGATGATTCGGATTCAAGACACTATGATCATGATGACTCTTCGCCTACAAGTGAGTTGCATATTATTTTGTATCAAGAGAAGCCAACTAACTCTTAAACTGTATCTCTGTTTACATTACGTTTGTCTACACTTATCCTATTGAACACTTGTCCTAAATTACTTTCACATGATGTCCATTTTTAGCCAATACAGTAATTAAAAAGATTTTAAAACATTTTGAAGAAGTTCTCTGTATAATGAAAATCTTGACAAATATGATAGTGAACATGAAGTGAAAATTACATCATGTTAATATGAGTCTGCAAGGACACCCAAAGGGTTTCTGCCTTTTGTAGATTTTTAACTTTCTGTCTCTAGCTTAGGCCATCTCCACATTGGGCCACTGCTAGTGTATGTTAATATGAACTCATGTTAATATCTGTGAATATGAACTTGTGTCAATATGAAGCTGCACAGGCACCCAAGGGTTTCTACCCTTTCTACCAACTATACTTTTACAAGCTAAATTGGAGAGACTGCTAAATCAGTGGTTTCATATTTGATATCATAATTATATATTTTTAAGTGTTTCATGCCATTGGAACATTTATACTGTTATGAATAGGTTATTTAGAAGTTGATTTAACTGTCTAAGGTCTATATCCCTCGTCCGGGATATTTTTATTTTTTTGTCAAATGTTTAAGCTCCGCGAGTTTTCGTCTTAGAGACATAAAAAGAACAACCACGGAAACATTGAACCCTTTTCTTTTATAATATATACAGTTCAAAATTTTAAAATAAATAAGCACTTTGTCAGGGGAATAGAACTGATGTGTTGCACTTTCTAGTATCTGAGTGGGGTTTCTGCTGCTAAGGACCCACCCATTAGCAAATGACAGCTATTCATATGATAAGGGGATGGTGATTCAGTGATCTCCATTGGTTCATGGTGTGGCAAGATTCACTCCGGGGGTTTTGGGTCACAAAGACATTCTAGGGCCATTAGGATATGGCCTTTGTCTTTGCGAGAGGTGTCACAGGTTTGTTCACACCAACTCATCAATATGCATTTGTAGGGGCACAGATTTAGGAATGGCACAGGACACTCTGAAATTATAAATATGTGGTAGTGAAACAAGACATACTTTCTGAATGCTAAACTAACATGTGTTTAGCCAACACCTATGTTTACAAGGCTCAGAAATAAAAAGTCTTGTGAATAAATCTTTACAATGTGTTTTTGTACAAAGTCTGAGCACCTCTGAAACAAGGTTTTTCCAAGGGTATGTTTACATTTGATTTAAATTAAACTTTTTTTTACTACATTCCTTTTACTTATATGATATTATTGCTGAGGTCTTCTAGAATACAATCATATATTCCATTTGTGCATCAATGTTTTGAGTTAAGCAAAATGTACAAAAACATCAAGGCATGTCAGACAACTTAGAAAAGTCTAAAAGGCCTTGGACCTTAGAGTGTTAAAAACCCCTGGCTTTCTCTCCGGCTTTACTCAATTAAATGTTAGACCTGTTGAGATAATAGTGATACCATTGGAAAATCATAATGATAATAATTATTTGCAGTCTGTTGCATTTAAAATGCCTTTTATCATTTTGGCTTCCAAATTATATACTAAACTGGCAAATAGCCAGTCAATCCAAAATACATTGTTTTTGTACATTGTACATTGTTTCAGTGTTATACTGTGTAGTGTTAAAATACACATTTCAGAATCAAGGATATTATTTTAAAAATATTCTCTAATGTTACAGGAGAAGTTCAAAGGATCCATTCTAGAAAAAGGAGTCCAGAGAAAAGAATAAAGAAACAACATGAATGCTTCCAGTGTTTCAAAACCTTTTCTGCACCTTCGGCTCTTGTAATTCATCAACGAACACACACAGGAGAAAAGCCCCATCCGTGTTCTCAGTGTGGAAAGACTTTTAATCAAAAGGGTGATCTCAAGAAACACCTGAGGATCCATACTGGAGAAAAGCCATATCATTGTCCTCAGTGTGGAAAGACATTTAAAGAATTGTCTACTCTCAAGAAACACCAGAGAATCCATACTGGTGAAAAGCCACATCAGTGTTCTCAGTGTGGAAAGACTTTTTATCAAAAGGGTGATCTCAAGAAACACCTGAGGATTCATACTGGTGAAAAGCCACATCAGTGTTCTCAGTGTGGAAAGACCTTCCATTCAACGAGAGATCTCAACATACACTTGATGATCCATACCGGGGAAAAGCCATATCAGTGTTCTCTGTGTGGAAAGGGTTTCAAAAGTAGCAGTGAACTTAGAATCCACCAGATGACACATACGGGAGAAAAGCCACATCAGTGTTCTCAGTGTGGAAAGACTTTTACTCAAATGCAGCATCTCAAAAGACACCAGAGAATTCACACTGGGGAAAAACCATATAGTTGTTCTCAGTGTGAGAAGGCCTTTACTGAAATGGATAAACTCATCAGACACCAGAGGATCCATACTGGGGAAAAGCCATATCTGTGTTCTCAGTGTGGAAAGACCTTTACTGAAATATCGAATCTCAAAATACACCAGCGGATCCATACTGGAGAAAAGCCACATCAGTGCTCTCAGTGTGGAAAGGCCTTTAGACAAAAGGTTGATCTCAAAACACATCAGAGGAGCCATACTGGGGATTTTATTAACATTTAAAGGCTTGAAGTTTAGTTTGTTGACAAGTAGTGCTTTACTCAAACTAAATGGCAGATTTTCTGTAGTTGGGTAACTTCAGTAGTCAAGAAGAACACAGGCCTGAATGAAGGCATTACATGAGTCACTGATGATCAAGCTACTGATTGGTGTGTATGAAATGTAGGTTCCCATTAATATTTGTATAATGTCTTTATGGATTTTTTAACCGAATGTTTAGATTATGTCTTATTCTTTGTGAAAAGGCCTTCAGCCGGATGAGTCATCTCGAAAAGTACCAGAGGATCTATTCATATGATGTGCTGCCCTGCTAATACACGATGGAGTCTGACTGAAATATTTTTGATTTGATGAGTTTTAAACATGTGATGTTCATGATGAAGTCTTTTTTTCTTCATATTTGAAATGTTTGATTTAATAGAGATTTAAAAAAATATATGATTTGCTTGTTTTTCATGTATGTATAAATATAAACTTGGGGGTGTTTATGTGCAATATACAGTATATTCAATATAAAATCGACAAGCAGCACCCTAGACTGCTGGCCTTAACGGGACCTCATGAAAATGATCCGAAGCTCAAAGATGTGTTGAGTGTCAGAGATTGGGAGAGGGGAAGAGGACATGGTGGAGGAACACTGTATTTCTTATGTTAAACATTCTCAGACATTCTAAGGGAGCCGTTGTATTCATTCATATTAATTCAACCTGAAACGAAAGGGACATTACATGTATGGATTAGGTTAAGGGCGGGAGGCAACAAAGCATTGTCATTGAAATGGGTAGACAGAGAAAAAAGGTGGATACCTCCAGAAAACAAGGACCCATCATTGTCCATGGTGTGGAAAGACATTTAGCCAAACGAGTGATCTCAAGATACACCAGAGGTGATTTCAAGATACACCATATGAAACTGTGACTTTAATCAAGTCTCTGAGAGGGGCCGTGCCGTTCCATGACCTGTCAGCACGTGGGTTTGTTGTTGTTGAATAAATGTACTTACATGCAACTCTGTAGTCCTGAGGTAACTTGAGTGATATTTCACCTAACAAAACTCTATGTAGAATATACTTCTGTCCCTGTTTGTGTATTAGGATCACTACCAAAAATAAAGCGTTTGTATTATACTCGTGAATTGTGTTAATTCCTGTTGTATTCTTAAAGTAAGGTACCACCTGAAAAGCTAATATGCTAAAAACTAATATGAATATATGATTTAAATAACATATATTGTTATTCACATTAATTGTGCTTATTCCTGTTGCATTTTTAAAAGACACACAATGAAAAGACCCTTGAATTTTACTTCAGCTGAGCATTCCACTACCAACCCTCAGTCAGAACATGAACAAATAAAAAGTATTCAGAGTGAACTGGGGTAAATGTCTGGGATTGTGGTGCAAATAGAATAGAATAGAATAGAATATATTTATTTGTCATTGAACAAGTGCAACGAAATTGAGGTGGCAGCTCTCAGACAGTGCTATTGAAAAATGAAAAACAAAAACAATACAAATATATACAATATCACTATACAAATTTAATTTGTGCATTGTTAAGTGCTATGATGGCTATTGGATAGAAGCAGTTTCTCAGCCTGTCTGTTTTTGCTTTGATGGTGCGAAAGCGCCTCCCTGAGAGCAACAGTTCAAAAAGGTGGTGACCAGGGTGTGTTAAGTCTCTGAGGATGCTGTGGGCCTTCCTGAGGCAGCATGTTCTATAGATGTCCTCCAGAGGTGTCAGAGAGCAGCCAATGACTCTTTGTGCGGTGTTAATGACCCTCTGGAGTACCTTTCTTTCTGCTGCTGTGCAGCTGGCAAACCACAGCGAGATGCCATAGCTCAGCACTGACTCCACAGAGCAGCGGTAAAAGGACACTAACAGTTCCTGTTTTAATTTATTTTTCCTAAGTAACCTCAGGAAATACAGCCTCTGTTGTGCCTTTTTCAGCAGTGCATTGGTGTTGTGTTTCCAGGAAAAGTCCTCCTCAATATGAGTGCCCAGGAACCTAAAGTCTGATACCCTCTCCACTTGCTCCCCATTTATAACAATAGGCTGCATGTCTGATGTTTTCCTCCTTAAGTCTACTAACAGCTCTGTTGTCTTGGAGGTGTTGAGGACCAGATTGTTTAAGGTGCACCATGTTGACAGCTGATACAAATGACAATGCCCTCTGTGTTTTTAAAAGAACACTACGACGCACACATATGTCTGCAGAAATACCCACACAAACATACAGTTTCAAAAGCTTTGAGGAACAATGGAGGGTTACCTCAGTTCACCAACCCTACCCCACATATCCTTCCCTACCCAATCACCTTTCAGTTCACACATCCAGGAAAGGCCCATCTACCCTCCTTTGTGATGTCTCTGCAGGTTGAACCCTGACCACGCCCACTAGAGGATCATCACACATCAACAGTGCACATGGAATTCCTTCCCAACTCCTTTGTCATCCTAATTTACATTCCAAAAGCTCCTGCATTTAAAAACAAAAGTTAAAACCCCCTGGCTTAATCGTGCGCAATAAATAATGTATTGTGTGCTTAAGCCATTTCAATGTGAGACCTATTGAAAGAATAGAGATACCATGGGAATACTTTAATGATGGGATTACATTTGCAGTCTATGTAAGACCTTTAAAATCTCTGCCGTGATTTTGTTTCCAGAACTCATGTGCCTGAATCTCTGCCTATATTTACAGTGCAGCCTCTAGGTGTTAATTTTTAGCCTCAGGGACCTCCAAGTCATATACTATTCTAGCAAATACCTAGTCAATCAAAAATACATTGCTTGTTCTAATGTAACAAATAGAGGAGAGAGAGGATATTATTAAAAACATATTATCGAATGTCATAGGAAACATTCAAAGGATCCATTCAGGCTAAAGGAGTACAGAGGAAAAATTAAAGAAAGTCATCAGACATCAGCAATCAACAATAAAGAAGAAAACACATGAATGCCCCCAGTGTTTCAAAACCTTTGCTCTATTTTCTACTTTTGCAACTCATCAACCAACACACAGGACAAAGCCCCATCATTGTTCTGAGTGTGGAAAGGGCTTTAGTGAAAAGGGTAATCTCAAGACACACCTGAGGATGCACACCGGGAAAAAGCCACATCATTCTTCTGATTGTGGAATGACTTTTAGTCAAATTTGTCATTTCAAAGACACCAGAAGATTTATATTGGGGAAAAGCCCCATCATTGTGGAAAGGCAAGATGGAAGGGGTTTCAGGTAAAATGTTACTATAGGATCCAGAGTGGATGGCTTCAAGAACCATCATGAAATTGAAAGAAATTAAGAGGTTTCTTTGTTTTTGATGCAGCAATCTTTATTCCAGTAAATTGCAGTAAGGAAGCATGTGGAGCATACACTGGATCCAGTGATGTAGGTCTGAACCACAAGCATATCCGACTCCAGCCATAGTGTTTAAGAACCGCATGGAACATACTCTGGATTCAGTGGAGTAGGTCTGAACCACAAGCATCTAGGACTCCAGCCATAGTGTTTAAGAACCGCATGGAACATACTCTGGATTCAGTGGTGTAGGTCAGAACCACGTACATCTAGGACTCCAGCCATAGTGTTTAAGTAGTAAAAGGATATAGTGAATCCTAATTATCAGAGACTCAGTCAAGTGAATATGGAATGTTATGAAACACATGCTATTTAATTCAAGTAAGATGTTATTGTGAGGACCCAGTGGATAGTCTCAAGAACCATCATGAGATACTCACACTGAACTATGGGTTTGTATGAAATGTAGGCTCCCATTCATATTATTATGGTGTCTGTGTGACTTAGTTACCTATGATAAATGGAAGCTTTCTTCAGTTCCAAATCCCATCTATCTTCTAATTCCCCATCACTTTTCTTTTCACACCCCAACCCCCTACTACCCTCCTGTGAGGAGTTTCTGCAGGCTGAGTTATGGCCACGCCCACCAGAGGCCCATCAGACGTGTAAATGGCGCTCTTTCACAATCCTTTGGCATTCTAGTTTGCATTCCAAAAGCTCCTGCAGCTGATTGGATGAGCCATCTTTATAAGACAGACACTGGATTATCTGGAAGTATAGTGTGTATGAGTAACTCACATGCAGCACAACTATACTGCAGTTCCTGTTTGCACATCTTTACTATATAAGTATAGAATTGAAGGAAAGTTCAAGGATTTCTTTTGTAAAAACAGAACTAAAATGTCAGGATCTACTGAACCATCACAACTGCTGATGGCAGTGAAGGCGGAGGTCAAAGAAGAAGAATTTGATGATTTCCTGCAAGAGTACCTGTCTTCATCTCAGAGAGTGGAAGAAAAGCCTGGACTGGAACATGAATCTAAGACTGAATCAGAAAGATCCCCAACATTGGCCTGCAAAGAAGAAAATTCTTCAATGGAGGAGGATGAATCGGATTTAAGAGAATATGATTGCGATGATTCTCCTACAAGTAAGTTGCAGATTATTATGTATCATGAAAAGACATAATATGCACCGACATTAGTCATGGGATACTATTATTGTTACATTTAAAAGAGAGAAAAAGTCTGCCATTGTTTTTCTCCAGTTCTGTAACTGAGGTGTCTGTTTCTCTGTTTTTAGTCTCTGCAGTTCGTCTCTAGGTAGACAAGTATTCTATTAACTACTTTTGTCCTTAATGAATTCCACATGAGGATCAATTCTAGCCAATAGCTAATAATGAAAATATATTTAAAAATATGAAAAAATAATTTGTAAAATGAAAACTTGACAAATATGATAGTTATTATGACGTGAATATGCCATGATGTTAGAAGGTTTCTTCCTATCGTAGCTTTTTAACTATCTCTAGCTTAGGGAACCATCTTCACATTTTGCCACTTTTAGTCTGTGTTAATATTAACTCATGAAACTTTCTGTTAATATGTATACTTAATTGTGTCAATAAGAACAGTTGGAAAATCAACCCGAAGGTTTCTAACTTTTCCCATTATAATTGTATGAGTTACAAGAGACTGTAACATCAGCTAGAAAACTTGCATGGTATTTTTTTCAAAATATTCAGAGTTCAAAATATTTCATGCCATTGGAACTCAGATATTTATCCATTATGAATAGGTTATTTAAAAGTTTATTTAAAAACCCCTGGCCGTATCTTCTGCTTTACTCAATGAAATGTGAGAACCTGTTGAGAGAAAAGAGATACCATGGGAATACCCTAATACATGGATATTACTTGCAGTCGGTTGCATTTAAAACAATTAAAATGCCTACTCCTATTAGTGATATACTATTTACGCAAATAGCCAGAATCCAAAACTAAATATTTACATGAGTTATACTGTTTTTAAAGTAACAAATCGAGAATATCAATGACTGAGAATCGTGGATATTATTTAAAAAAATATTTTGTAATGTTATAGGAGACACTCAAAGGATCCATTCTAGAAGAAGGACTCCAGAGGAAAGAAGAAAGAAAGTCATCAGACATCAGCTGTCGAAGACGAGGAACAAAAAACATGAATGCCTCCAGTGTTTCAAAACCTTTTCTGCACCTTCAACTCTTGCAATTCATCAACGCACACACACAGGAGAAAAGCCACATCAGTGTTCTCAGTGTGGAAAGGCCTTTAGTCAAAAGGGTGAGCTCAAGATACACCAGAGGATTCACACCGGAGAAAAGCCATATCATTGTTCTCAGTGTGGAAAAACTTTTAGACAAAGGGGTAATCTTACGATACACCAGAGGATCCACACCGGAGAAAAGCCATATCATTGTTCTCAGTGTGGAAAAACCTTTAGTCGAAAGGGTGAGCTCAAGAATCACCTGATGACACATACTGGAGAAAAGCCACATCAGTGTTCTCATTGTGGAAAAACCTTTAGTCGAAAGGATGAGCTCAAGATACACCAGAGGATCCATACTGGGGAAAAGCCATATAAGTGTTCTCAGTGTGGAAAGGCCTTTACTGAACTGGGTAAACTCATTACACACCAGAGGATCCATAGTGGGGAAAAGCCATATCATTGTTCTCAGTGTGGAAAAACCTTTAGTCAAACAGGTCATCTCAAGAAACACCAGATGATCCACACCGGAGAAAAGCCACATCATTGTTCTCAGTGTGGAAAGGCTTTTAGTCAAAATAGTGATCTCAAGCTACACCAGAGGATCCACACCGGAGAAAAGCCATATCATTGTTCTCAGTGTGGAAAAACCTTTAGACTAAAGGGTGTTCTCAAGACTCATCTGATGACACATACTGGAGAAAAGCCACATCAGTGTTCTCAGTGTGGAAAAACATTTTGTGTAAAGGGTGAGCTCAAGATACACCAGAGGATCCATACTGGGGAAAAGCCACATCAGTGTTCTCACTGCGAGAAGGCCTTTGCTGAAATGGGTAAACTCATCATACACCAGAGGATCCATACTGGGGAAAAGCCATATCACTGTTCTCAGTGTGGAAAGGCCTTTAATGTAATGGGTAGTCTCATTAGACACCAGAGGATCCATACTGGGCAAAAGCCTTATCAGTGTTCTCAGTGTGACAAGGCCTTTACTGAAATGGGTAATCTCAGGAGACACCAGAAGATCCATACTGGGGAAAAGCCACATAAGTGTTCTTAGTGTGTAAAGGAATTTCGTCAAAAGGGTGATCTCAAGAAACACCAGAGGATCCACACCGGCGAAAAGCCATATCATTGTTGTCAGTGTGGAAAAACCTTTAGTCAAAAGGATGATCTCAAGAAACACCTGATGACCAATACTGGAAAATGAAATGAAATGAAAGGGTCATCTCTAAGGCACACCAGAAGATCCACAGTGGAGAAAAGCCACATCAGTGTTCTCAGTGTTTGAATGTCTTTACTGAAATGAGTAAACTCATTAGACAACAGAGGATCCACACTGGGGAAAAGCTACATCAGTGTTCTCAGCATGGTAAGACTTTTAGACGAATGAGATGTCTCAAGCCTCACCAGATGATCCTTACTGGGCCTTCTTCTGGCCTCCTAATTGTCTATATGGTAATGCACAGTCTGTCCCAGCCACTGCCATTCCCCCCTTTCGTCTAGTGTAAAGTGTGAATTGAAGTTAACATGATGTTAGTAATGTGATTGATATCCACTAGTTATGTGGATCTATGCCTGTTATCTCTTTAAAAGACGAATCATCTTCTAACATATTTTGTAATTCAATTGTGATTGGAAATACTATATTGTAATGATAAGAAACATGATATTGAACATATTTTTGTGTCCATGTGAAAAATAGCTGTGTGCATCTGCATTCAGCCATTTAACTTGCCTGGATAAAGCATGTCAAAATAAATATCTGCTCCCAACCTCTGTCATATTGATATGTTATTTGAGTGAGTCCAGGAACAGTGAATACATTTTTAATAATCGTATTTTCTTTAAAATGTTAGGGGCAATTTGGGCAAACGGTTTTGGAAACACTTTTATAACCAGATAGATATGCAAGCATAATGCTGAAATGCTAAATCAACTGAAATAATATAGATCTTTGATAGCCAGCCAGATATGTAAATGTACACAGACATTTGGTGAAATTTAGACGGTGTATTAATGGCTTGTTTTAAAGTTGTGGTGAACTGTTGTATGATTAATAACAAAAAACACATATATTCTAGTTGGGCAAGATACTCAACTGCCACCCAGAGTCAAACAAATCCTCTGACATAATGTTTGAAAACGGGACTTTCTTCAGATTACCATTCCCCTCACCCTTTCTCACCCATCACCTCTCAGTTCACACATCCACCCCACCCCCTACTATACTCCTTTGTGTAGTTTCAGCAGGTTGTGCTATCATCATGCCCACCTTAAGACCACCAGAGGTGTAAATGGTGCTCAAAGACATGGAGATCCTGTCCTTAACCCCTTGGCACTCAAATTTGCATTGCAAAAGCTCCTGCAGCTGATTGCTTAGATTTGAACCCAGAGAGAAGATGCACTATATTAACACCACATAGGGGAGTCTGAACTTACCTTTGTAAGATAGACACTGGGATGCTCTGGATGAATACCGGACTCACCACTTGAGATCAATGACAGCATTATAAACAGAAATATCAAGTAGTTACTTCAGCTAAAAGCATGGGTCTGTTTATTCCTAATGGTGGAAGGACGCGTGACTCTCTTGGTAGATTCACCTACTGCTCCCTTCTCTGTAGTAATGTAGTAGCTCATGCGGTTTCTTTCAGTCTTTACTCAAATTATGTGTCATTTTTTTTTGAGAGATACTATGGAATGTCTTTACCATGGGCCATATGAGCTTTGTATTTCTGCTTTTTCTGGCCTCCTAACGGTGGTATGTGGTAATGCACAGTCTGTCCCAGCCACTGCCACTTCGTGTGTTCCATTTGTTTAATGGAGCAGCTTGAATCTCACCACCCATCATATCACGCATACTGGGGAATGGCCATATCATTGTTGTCAAATATGTAATCTCAAGAGACACCAATGGATCCACACTGGGGGTTTAACATTTAAAGGCTTGAAGTTTAGTTTGTTGACAAGTAGTGCTTTACTCAAACTAAATGGCAGATATTCTATAGTTGGGTAACTTCAGTAGTCACATGCCTGAATGAAGGCATTACATGAGTCACTGATGATCAAGCTACTGATTGGTGTGTATGAAATGTAGGTTCCCATTTATATTCGTATAGATTTTTTCTTATTGTTTGTGAAAAGGCCTTCAGCCGAATGTGTCATGTCGAGAAGTAGCAGAGGATCCATTCATATGATGTGCTGCCCTGCTAATACATGATGGAGTCTGACTGAAATATTTTTGATTTGATGAGTTTTAAACAACATGTGATATTCATGATGAAGTCCTTTTTCTTCATATTTGAAACGTTTGATTTAGTAGAGATTCAAATAAAATTGAGTGAAAAAAATATGATTTGATTGTTTTGCAAATATGTATAAATAAAAAACTTGTTGGTGTGTATGTGCAATATACAATATATTCAATATAAAATTGACAAGCAGCACCCTAGACTGGTGGCCTTAACGGCACATCATGTAAATGATCCTTTGATAGATTACTGAACTTACATTTGTAAGGTGGTACAAATGATAAGGTTACTGATTACTGTGTATGAAATGTAAGCTCCCAATCATGCTTATGGCGTCTATATGGCCTATGTTCCTGCATGTTTATATTAGGTTTGCTGGTGAAACTTGATAGTGAAATTTGAAACTGTGACCGTGCCGCTCCCTGACCTTCCAGGACATGGGTTTGTTGTTGAATAAATGTACTTACATGCATCTCTGTAGTCCTGAGGTAACATGAGTGAAATTTCACCTAACAAAGCTCTATGTAGATATACTGTACTTCTGTTACTGTTTGTGTAATGGGAGTACTACCTAAAATAGGCTTTATTTTTATTATACTCGTGAATTGTGCTCATTCCTGTTGTATTCGTAAGGTCCAGCTGAATAGGCCCGTCATAAAATATGAATATATGATTTAAATTACATTTATTGTTATTCATATTAATTGGGCTTATTCCTGTTGCATTTTTAAAGTAAGACACACAATGAAAAGACCCTTGAATTTTACTCCAGCTGAGCTTTTCACTACCCACCCTCAGTCAGAACATAAGCAAATAAAAAGTATTCAGAGTGAACTTGGGCAAATGTCAACAGCACTACAACGTACACAAATGTCTTAAGAAATACCCAAACAAACATAGAGTTTCAAAAGCTTTGAGGAACAAAGGAGGGTTACTTCAGTTCACCGGCCCACCCCATCTACTACATCACCTTTCAGTTCCCACATCCAACCCAACCCCACATATCCTTCCATACCCAATCACCTTTCAGTTCACACCTCCAACCCAACCCCACATATCCTTCCCTACCCAATCACCTTTTAGTTCACACCTCCAACCCAACCCCACATATCCTTCCATACCCAATCACCTTTCAGTTCACATATCCAGGAATGGCCCATCTACCCTCCTTTGTGATGTCTCTGCTGGTTAGTAAACCCTGACCACGACAACATGACTACCATGAGACGTGAACAATGCATTGATATTTAGCAGATGCTTTTGTCCAAAGAGACATTCAAGGAAGGCAATGCACATGGAATTCCTTCCCAAACTCCTTCATCATTCTAATTTACATTCTAAAAGCTCCTGCAATTATAAAACACCCTGTCATCATTGTGTGCTTTACTCAACGAAATGTGAGACCCATTGAGAATAGAGATACCATGGGAAAACCTTAATGATATAATGGCTATATGGCCTTTTTACCGGCAAAGCCTTTTATCATTCACATGATTTCTGCTTATTCCTGTTTGTAGCATTCCATTGCCACCCACAGTCAAATCAAAAACAAATTAAAAGTTTTTCTCTAAAAAGGCTGACCCCATTTAAACTCATCAGAGGACACACACAGCAGAACATATTTAACGGAAAAACCTTACAAAATATTTGATATATGCAATGACTTAAATAAACACCATCCAAATATTAGCAACTTTGACCTGCAAAGAAGAAATTCAAAGAATGTATCTCCCTCTTGAACGAAATACTGTTTTCTGATTGACTAATGGGGTGTACATTAAGTTCGTGGAACCGCACACCTTGGACGTAGTCCCAATAGAAAAGTTAAATCGCCATTCCATATCAATGCTCTTGAATGGTTACCATTGACAACCAACGTAATGTTTTGTTTTTTGAAAAACAGCCGGTTCCAGGCACTACTTTCTCTAACGGGAGCACTAGGCTTCAAATCAAGAATTCATCAGGTTATTATGAATACTACATTTCCTAAAGATAAAGGAAATTCTAAATAATAATAATAATAATAATAAAAAAAATTTTGGATGTTGTAAACGGGAGATAAGCGGGATAACGGCCTCCGAGCTGTGCAGTTCTACGCTCCGCGTCGTGGTGTTCTTTGCCCCGCAGCGTCCATTAACTTCGTAGAACTGCACAGCTCGTCGGCCGTTATCCCTTACATAATGCATCTTCTTAAGAAAAATCAATCTATCACCATTTTTATTTACATTTAAAGAAATTACATTTTGTTTGTTGGCTTTAAGTTGTTCTTTACTCTACTCTTGAGAGATACTAAAGGAGTGTCACTACTCTGGGCTACAATAAGCTGTTTTTTACAAGCTTATCCTATGCGATTTCCAAGACAAGTACAATTTTAGGGGACTTTAGCACAATTTTTACCAAAATACGCCAGCAAAAAGAGAACAGGACATGAAAGCAAACTGTTAAATATTCAAATACATTTAATATCAATATGTTATGGATCATATGTCGTATTAATCTGGATAGTTTCAAGAACCATCATGAAATTGTAATAAATGAAAGAAGTTTCTTTGTTTTTGGTGCAGCAATCTTTATTCCAGTAAATTGCAATATTGAAGCGAATGGAAAATACTCTGGATTAAGTGGTGTAGGTCTGAACGACAAGCATCACCAACTCGAGCCCTATTAGACACCTCCTAGGCTTCTAAAGTAAATGAGCTGGTCTTGTAATGCAAACAGTTCTGGCAACCTTTTGTTGTTCTGTCTGATAATCAGGTTTCTATGTCCTGCTGCCTGAAATGGTTCTCAATGGTCTACCCTATTCCCATACTATGATTAATTGCAGTCATTCACACCTTAGTTTGCTTGCTTACCCCAGGTGTTGGATCAATTCCAGTGTGGGGAACTTTCCTTTGTTACCATGATATCCCTTGCTCCCTGGACCAGCATCAGTATGCTTACAGGGAAAACAGGTCCACTGAGGACACTATCGTCACAGCCCTCCATTCAACACTGACACACCTGGACAAGAAGGAGACATATGTAAGACTACTCTTTATAGATTACAGCTCAGCTTTTAATACCATCGTCCCCAACCGGCTGATCACTAAACTCCTTGATCTGGGCCTCAGCTACAGCCTGTGTATGTGGATTAAGGATTTCCTTACAGATCGCCCGCAGGCAGTGAGACTGGGTCCTCACCAATCCTCAAGCCTGTCCCTCAGCACTGGAGCTCCACAAGGCTGTGTATTGAGTCCCCTGCTGTACTCCGTATACACATATGACTGCACCAACACCCATCCTTCAAATACTGTGATCAAATTTGCAGATGACACCACTGTGGTAGGACAAATCACCCATGAAAATGAAAGTGCCTACAGAGACGAAGTTGACAGACTGACAGAATGGTGTCAAAAAAACAACCTGACCCTGAATGTCAGAAAGACAAAAGAAATCATAGTCGACTTCAGGTGGCAAAAGGCGAACCCTCAACCCCTCATCATCAATGGTGAGGAAGTAGAGAGGACCTCCTGCTTTAAGTTCCTGGGGGTTATGCTCTCAGAGGACCTGAAATGGGTGATGAACACAACTGCCACAGTAAGGAAAGCACAACAGCGGCTCTACTTCTTGAGAATATTGAGGAAAAACAACCTGTCTCCCGAGCTGCTTAAGACTTTTTACCACTGCTGCATTGAAAGTGTGATCACATACTGTATCACTGCATGGTACGTCAACTGCACAGAAAAGGACAGGAAATCCCTCAGTCGGGTCATAAGGTCTGCTGAGGGAATAGTTGGACTTCCACTGCCTCCCCTGGATGACATCTTTAGGACGCGCTGCCTCCGCCGAGCATGTGGCATTTTAAAGGATGAGACTCACCCCGCAAACCATCTCTTCACCCTGCTACCCTCTGTCAGGCGCTACCGGGCCACTACAGCCCGCACCTCCAGACTGCAGAACAGTTTCATCCCCAGGGCCATCACAGAACTTAATAATCACACTACACTCATACCCTCCACCCAGCACAACTGCACTTTTGTTAGTGGTTGCACAAACAAATTTCGTTGTGTATCCAATGCACAATGACAAATAAAGTCTATTCTATTCTGTTCTATGATTACCATTTTGGATGATTATGTTGCCAAACTGTTGGTGGTCTCAGCAGCGGCTTGATCAATGAATCTTACAAAATGCATGCAGATTGAAGAAGACGGTTTCTACAGCAGACTAACTTCAGTAGATTGTGACATGCAGTTTGGATCATTAGCCTTCTGCAGATTGAAGAAGAGGGTTTCAATAGAAGGGTAACTTCGGTACACATGTCTGAATGCAGGTGTTTACATGATTCACTGATAATAAGGCTACTCATGTGTGTGTATGAAATGTAGGATCCCATTCATATTATTATGCTGTCTGTGTGACTTAAGTACCTAGGATAAATGAAAGCCTTCTTCAGTTTTCAATCCCATCTGTCTTCTTATTCCCCAATACATTTCAGCTCACACCCACTGCTACCAACAGTAAAACAGGTGAAAAGTCCTTGAACATGAAGTATTCTGATTAAGAATTGAGGCTTTCTTCAGACTTCCACCCCACTCTGTTAGGCTTTCTCACGGCAAGGACCCAATCGCAAACCAGATTGCAAAAAACTCAGGATTTATTTTCTTCCAAAAACAGAACACAAGCAATATATCCAAAAAGGCAAAAGCACAATTCCAAAACGGTAAACACAGAAGAGTAAAAATCAGAGAGTCCAAAAGAGATAACAGGCAAACAGAATTCCAAGGGCAAAACACTGAAGATCGCAAAACAGAAAATCGTATACGATACCACTCGGGAAAAGACAGAATTCGGGCATAGATCCGCATAGAAAAGAATTACAATCCGACAGTGAACTAAAGAGGGACAGAACGATTTATAGCAGGGGGAACAGAATTACACAGGTGAAACATTTCGGGTAAGGCAATAAACCATAAATTGGGGCAAGGAAAATGAACACAGGTGAAACGAATTCAAGCACAAACTGTCAGCGAAAAGAATGGGAACAGAGCAATACACGGGTGAAAACAATAAGGGGAATTAACAAGGCAAAGGAGAAACAATTTGGCCAACAAATCACAGGTAATTTGGGAAACCGGTGAGTTAACTGAAAGGTCAGGGAAAGGCAAAGGGCGGAGTCAGCAACCAATTATAAACGCACATGGCCTGATCACAGGAACAAAACAAACATAGGAAAGCACGTAGCAAAACAGTAGCAAAACAGAACACAAGCAGCGATCGCAATAAAAATGTCTTAGATCGCTGGGATCTAAACACACTCCCCCTTTCCTTTCCTACCCATCGCCTCTCAGTTCACACATCCACCTTATTCCATGTTTGTTTCTGTTGTATTCTTATAGTGAGGTACACAATGAAAGGGCTCTTAAATTGTGCTCCAGCTGAGCACTCCACTGCCACCCTCAGTCAAAACATGAACAAATAAAAAGCATTCAGAGTGAACTGGGGTAAATGCCTGGGATTCAGGTGCATATGATAATGCTCTCTTTTTATTTAAAATAATAATAATGTTTTTTAAGTCACCTGGTTACTATTTAACTCAGTTGTGTTTTTATTTTTATTTTAAGTGAGGCTTCACACTGGTATGTAGGTCTGATGTACCCTTTTATCATTATTAAAATACAATCACACAGGCTTTCCACAGTTTACCAACCTATCCTCTTCTCCCTAATCACCTTTCAGTTCACACCTCCACCCCGCCCCCCACCTACCCTCCTGTGTGGAGATTCTGCAGGCTGGGCTATAGCCACGCCCAGCTTACGGCCATCAGACGTGTAAACGGTGCTCATACACATGGAATTCCTTCCAATGACTCTTGGCATTCTAGTTTGCATTCCAAAAGTTCCTGCAGCTGATTGGATGAGCCACCTTTTTAAGGCAGACCCCGGGTGGTCTGGAATATTAGTGTGTTTGTGTAACTCAAAGGTAGTACACCTATACTGCAGTTCTTGTTTGCACATCTTCACTATATTAGTCCTGTATTGAAGGACAGTTCAAGGATTTCATTTGCAAAACAGAACTAAAATGCCAGGATCTACTGAACCATCACAACTGCTGATGTCAGTGAAGGAGGAGATCGAAGAAGAAACATTTGATGATTTCCTGCAAGAGTATCTGTCTTCATTTAAGAGAGTGGAAGAAAAGCCTGGACTGGAACATGACTGTAAGACTGAATCAGAAAGATCCCCAACCTTGTCCGGCAAAGAACAAAAGCCTTTAATTATGGAAATTAAAGAGGAGGATGAATCGGATTTAAGAGAATATGATCGCGATGATTCTCCTACAAGTAAGCGCATATTATTTTGTATCATGAAAAGACATAATAAGCATATTGCCATAATCATTGTTACATTTAAAAGAGAGAAAGTGTCTGCCAGTTATGTAATTCATGTGTCTGTATCTCTGTTTTTTAGTCTCTGCAATAAGTCTTTAGGTAGACAATTATTCTATTGAACACTTTTGTCCTAAATAAATTCCACATGAGGAAGAATTCTAGCCAAAAGCTAATAATAAAAAATATATTTAAAAATATGAAGAAATAATTGGAATAATGAAAATCTTGACAAATATGATTAATATGAAGTGAATATGACATGATGTTAGAAGGTTCCTTCCTATTGTAGCTTTTTTGCTATCTCTAGCTAACGAAACCATCTTCATATTTTGCAACGTCTATTGTGTGTTAATATTAACTCATGTAGGGTTCTGTTAATATTTTACTTAATTGTGTCAGTAAGAACAGGTGGAAAAGCAACCTGAAGGTTTCTACCTTATCCCTTTATAATTGTAAGAGTTAAAAGAGACTGTAACTCTCAGCTAGATAGATAATAGAGTTAAATATTTCATGCCATTGGAACTCAGACATTTATACTGTTATGAACAGGTTACTTAAAAGTAGATTTTAAAACCCCTGGCTTTATCTTCTGTTTAGTCAATGAAATGTGAGGCCTGTTGAGAGAATGCAGATACCATGGGAATACCATGATAAATGGATATTAGGTGCAGTCGGTTGCATTTAAAACAATTAAATGCCTACTCTAATGAGTAATATAGTATTTTAGCAAACAGCCAGTCAAACCAAAATAAATGTTTGCATGAGTTATACTGTGTATTGTTAATGTAACAAATCGTGCATATCCTTGATCAAGAATTGAGGATATTATTTTTAAAATATTTTGTAATGTTATAGGAGACGTTGAAAGGATCCATTCTAGAAAAAGGATTCCAAAGGAAAGAAGAAAGAAAGTCATCAGGCATCAGCAACCGAACCAAAGGAACAAAAATCATGAATGCTCCCAGTGTTTCAAAATCTTTGCTGCACCTTCCACTCTTGCAATTCATCAGCGAACACACACAGGAGAAAAGCCCCATCAGTGTTCTCAGTGTGGAAAAACCTTTAATTATATAGGTAATCTCAAGAAACACCAGATGATTCACACTGGAGAAAAGCCATATCATTGTTCTCAGTGTGGAAAGACTTTTAGTCAAAAGGGTGATCTCAAGACACACCAAATGATCCACACTGGGGAAAAGTCACATCATTGTTCTCAGTGTGGAAAGACCTTTACTGGAGTGGGTAAACTCAACCGACACCAGAGGATCCATACTGGAGAAAAGCCATATAAGTGTTCTCAGTGTGGAAAGGCCTTCACTGAAATGGCTAGTCTCATTAGACACCAGAGGATCCATACTGGGGTAAAGCCATATCAGTGTTTACAGTGTGAAAAGGCCTTTACTACAATGGCTAGTCTCATTAGACACCAGAGGATCCATACTGGGGAAAAGCCATATCGATGTTCTCAGTGTGGAAATTGTTTCAAAAGTAGCAGTGAACTTAGAATCCACCAGATGACACATACTGGAGAAAAGCCACACCAGTGTTCTGAGTGTGGAAAAACCTTTAGACTAAAGGGTGGGCTCAAGATACACCAGAGAATCCATACTGGGGAAAAGCCATATAAGTGTTCTCAGTGTGGAAAGGCCTTTAATGAAATGGGTAGTCTCATTAGACACAAGAGGATCCATACTGGGCAAAAGCCATATCAGTGTTCTCAGTGTGGAAAACCCTTTAGTCAAAAGGGTGAACTCAAGATACACCAGAGAATCCATGCTGGGGAAAAGCCGTATCAGTGTTCTTAGTGTGAAAAGGCCTTTATTGATTTGGGTTATCTCAGGAAACACCAGAGGATCCATACTGGGGAAAGCCACATCAGTGTTCTCAGTGTGGAAAGGCCTTTTTTCCAAAAGGGTGATGCCAAGAAACACCTGATGACACATACTGGAAAGACTTTTAAATGAATGGGTCATCTCAAGGCACACCAGAAGATCCACAGTGGAGAAAAGACACCAGAGGATCCATACTGGGGTAAAGCCATATCAGTGTTCTCAGTGTGGCCAGACTATTAGAAAAATGACATGTCTCAAGCCACACCAGATGATCCATACTGGGGACAAAAACCTCACCAAAACCGTGATGTATGCAAAGACTGAAATATACACCTACTTGAAATTGAACATATTTGTGTGTCCATGTAAAATATTGCTGTGTCCATCTGGATTCAGCCATTCAACTTGCTTGGATAAAGCATGTCAAAATACATATATGTTCCCAACATCTGTCATATTGATGTGTTATTTGAGTGGTTCCAGGAATACTGAACTCATTTTTGATGAACATATTTTCCATTATTTGTTCTTTAAAATGATACGGGCAATGTGAGCAAATGGTTTGGGAAAAACCTTTGTAACCAGCTAGATAAGTAAACATTATGCTGAAATCAGTTGAAATAATATACATTTGTATTAATACTGTTTTTCCAAACATATATATATTACACTGCTCCGTTTGGTTTGAGAAAATCTGACATAGCCAGCAAGATAAATGTACGCTGACATTGAGTGAACATGTACTCAAATCAAAAAAGTATGATATGTATTATCATATCAAATGATTGAAGATCTGGAAAGGCTTGACTCTTCTGAAGAAATTAAAGACACTATATGCATGACTGTCCCTTATGTTAAGGTCTATAAACTGATGGTGAGTTCCTATCCCATACACATTAAGTAAAACAACTGTGGATTGCCCCTTGTAGTTGGTGTGTGTTTGAAGTGTATACATGTCTGTTATCTATAGTTCAGTATTTTCAGAAATCCACGAATCACTGATGAGCAGAATATGGATGCGGATGTTTGAAAAGAAGACACCCATTCATTCTTTGAAATATACACCATAGGGTTTCTATAGCTGGATAACTTCAGACTTTTCTGAGGAAGAGGACATGGCTGAATGCAGGTGTTTACATTCATCACAGATGATAAGGCTGCAGATGGATGTGTTTGAAATGTAGTCTCCAAAGAGCTTCTCCCGCTCATTGGTTAGATTTTGAATCCAGGAAGCTAATGAGTCAGATAGAAGAAACACTTGAGTCAGATTAATGAACATACATTTGTACGGTGCTACTGATGATAAGGTTACTAATGGGTGTGTATGAAATGTAGGATCCCAATCATTCTTATGGTGGCTACATGGCCTATTCACTTGCATGTTTATATTATGTTTGCTGGTGAAACTATGTAAATAAAACTGCTCTTCTGCTTGTTTAGTAGGACAACACCCAAATTAAAGCTTTTTTTTAATCTTTCATAACATTTGTGTTTATTCCTGTTGTATTCTTAAAGTAAGATAAAAAAGGCCCTTAATAAATATATATATATATATATATATACAATATATATATATACAATATTTGTACTCACATGAACCTTGTTTATTTCGGGTTGTATTTTTAAAGTAAGGTACACAATGAAAAGGCTCTTGATTTATAGATAATAATTTATTTTAATATCACAAGAATAGTGTTTATTTTATTTCTATTTTATTCTTAGAGTAATGAAACGGCTCTTAAATTGTGCTTCAGCTGAACACTCCACTGCCACCCCTGAACAAATAAAAAGTATTCAGAGTGAACTGGGGTAAATGTCTGGGATTCTGGTGCAAATGATAATGCCCTCTGTGTATTTAAAATAATAATAAAGTCACTCACACCTTAGTTTGCTTCCTGACCCCAGGTGTCTGAGCAAATCCAGTGTGGGGACCTTTCCTTTGTTACCATGCTACCATTTTGGATGTTATGCTGGCCAACTTTTGGTGGTCACAGCAGCTGCTTGATCATGAATCTTACAAAATGCATGCAGACTGCAGAAGAGGGTTTCTATAGCTGGGTAACTTCAGTAGTCACTGAGGAAGAACACATGGCTGAATGCAGGTGTTTACATGACTCACTGATAATTTGGCTAATGATGGGTGTGAATGAAATGTAGGATCCCATTCATATTAATATGGTGTCTGTGTGACTTAAGTACCTAGGATAAATGAAAGCTTTCTTCAGTTCCCAATTCCACCTGTCCACTTATTCCCCATCACATTTCAGTTCACCACCACTGCCACCCATAGTCAAAACAAAAAAACAGGTGGAGTCCTTAAACATGAAGTATGAAAATGTCTGATTAAGAATTGAGGCTTTCTTCAGATTTCCACCCCACTCCCCCTGCCCTTTCTCACCCAGCACCTCTCATATCACACATCCACCCCCACCCCCCTAATAAACTCCTTTGTGTAGTTTCTGCAGGCTAAGCTATGCCCATGCCCACCTGAGCACCATCAAACGTGTAAACGGTACTCATAGACATGTACTTCTTGCCCACACTCCATTGTCATGCTAACTTAGATGTAGTTTAGGCTCCCAATCATTCTCATGGTGGCTATATGGCCTTTTTACTTGCATGTTTATATTACATCTGCTGGGCAAACTCTATGTAGATAAAACTGTGTTTCTGCTTGTTTAGTAGGAGTACAACCAAGATAAAGCTTTTTAATTTGTAATCTTTCACGTGATTTGTGTTTATTGCTGTTGTATGCTTAAAGCAAGGTACACAATGAAAATACCTTTAATATATATATATATGTATATTTATTACAATATTTGTATTCATGTGAACCTGTTTTAATCGTGTTGTAGAAAGGTAAAAATGAAAAGGCCCTTAATATGTAGATAATGATTACTGTTTATTTCACATTAATAGTGTTTATTTCTGTTGTATTCCTAAAGTTAGGTACACAATGAAAATTCCCTAATATATTTTTATTTCACATTTATAGTGTTTATTTCTGTTGTATTCTAAAGTAAGGTACACGATAAAAAGGCTCTTAAATTGTGCTCCAGCTGAGCACTCCACCACCACCCTCAGTAAAAACATGAACAAATTAAAAGCATTCAGAGTGAACTGGGGTAAATGCCTGGGATTCAGGTGCAAATGATAATGCTCTCTTTGTATTTAAAATAGCATTTCTTAAGTCACCTTGTTACTATTTAACTCAGTTGTGTGTGTTTTTTATAAGTGAGGCTTCACACTGGTATGTAGGTCTGATATACCCTTATATCATTATTAAAATACAATCACACAGACTTTCCACAGTTTACCAACCTATCCTCTTCTCCCTAATCACCTTTCAGCTCACACCTCCACCCCGCCCCCAACCTACCCTCCTGTGTGGAGATTCTGCAGGCTGGGCTATAGCCACGCCCAGCTTACGGCCATCAGACGTGTAAACGGTGCTCATACACATGGAATTCCTTCCAATGACTCTTGGCATTCTAGTTTGCATTCCAAAAGTTCCTGCAGCTGATTGGATGAGCCACCTTTTTAAGGCAGACCCCGGGTGGTCTGGAATATTAATGTGTATGTGTAACTCAAAGGTAGTACACCTATACTGCAGTTCTTGTTTGCACATCTTCACTATATGAGTCTTGAATTGAAGGAAAGTTAAAGGATTTATTTTGCAAAAGAGAACTAAAATGTCAGGATCTACTGAACCATCACAACTGCCAATGTCAGTGAAGGAGGAGATAAAAGAAGAAGAATTTGATGATTTCCTGCAAGAGTATCTGTCTTCATTTCAGAGAGTGGAAGAAAAGCCTGGGCTGGAACATGACTGTAAGGCTGAATCAGAAAGATCCCCAACCTTGGCCTGCAAAGAAGAAAAGCCTTCAATGGTGGAGGATGAATCGGATTTAAGAGAATATGGTCGCGATCATTGTCCTACAAGTAAGTTGCAGATTATTTTGTATCATGAGAAACTAAAAGAAAAAAAAAACATTCATTGCAATGTGTTATTTATATTTAAAACCTGAATTTTAGTAAATGGCTTTAACTTGTGCTTTTCTCAATACAATATGAGATCTGTATAGAGAGTAGACATAATATGCATGTAACCTTAATCATGGGACACTATTATTGTAACATTTAAAAGAGAGAAATTGTCTGCCACGTTTTCTTTTTTCCAGTTCTGTAAATCAAGTGTCAGTATTTATTTTATTCAATAGTCTCTGGGTAGACAATTATCCTATTTAATACTATTGTCCTGAATTACCTCCACATGAGGAAATGTTCTAGCCAAAAGCCAAGAATAAAAAGATATTTAAATTAAAAAATCTTGACAAATATGATAGCTAATATGAAGCGAATATGACATCTTGTTTATGTAAAGCTCTAAAGGCACCCAGAGGGTTCCTGCCTATCGTATCTTTTTAACTATCTTTCAGAAACATTTACAATACAATCAATTCAAAATACATTTTTCAGATTTACACTGTGTAGTGTTAATATTACAAATCGAGGATATTGATGATCGAGCATTGAGGATATTATTAAAAAAATATTTTGTAATGTTATAGGAGATGTTCAAAGGATCCATTCTAGAAAAAGGAGTCCAGAGGAAAGAAGAAAGAAAGTCATCAGACATCTGACATCGAACACAAGGAACAAAAAACAGGAATGCTCCCAGTGTTTCAAAACCTTTGCTTCGCCTGCCGCTCTTGCAAATCATCAACGAACACACACAGGAGAAAAGCCATATCAGTGTTCTCAGTGCGGAAAAAACTTTAATCAAATGGGTAATCTCAAGACACACCAGATGATCCATACCGGAAAAAAGCCATATCAGTGTACCACATGTGGGAAGGATTTCAGAAGTAGAGAAAAACGAACAATCCACCAGCTGACGCATACTGGGGAAAAGCCACATCAGTGTTCTCAGTGTGGAAAGACCTTTAGACAAAGGGGTGGTCTCATGATACACCTGATGATCCACACTGGAGAAAGACCATTTTCTTGTTCTCAGTGTGGAAAAACCTTTAGTCAAAAGTGTGATCTCACGACACACCTGATGAGCCATACTGGAGAGAAGCCATATCAGTGTTCCACATGTGGCAAGGGTTTCAAAAGTAGCAGTGTACTTAGATTCCACCAGATGACACATACGGGAGAAAAGCCACATCAGTGTTCTCAGTGTGGAAAGACTTATACTCAAATGGGTCATCTCAAAAGACACCAGAGAATTCACACTGGGGAAAAGCCATATCATTGTTCTCAGTGTGAGAAGGCCTTTACTGAAATGGATAAACTCATCAGACACCAGAGGATTCATACTGGGGAGAAGGCATATCAGTGTTCTCAGTGTGGAAAGACCTTTACTGAAATATCGAATCTCAAAATACACCAACGCATCCATACTGGAGAAAAGCCACATCAGTGCTCTCGGTGTGGAAAGGCCTTTAGTCAAAAGCGTGATCTAAAGACACACCAGATGTTCCACACTGGAGAAAAGCCACATCAGTGTTCTCAATGTGTCAAGGCCTTTACTTCATTGCGTAGTCTCATCAAACACCAGAGGATCCATACTGGGGACAAGAACCTCACCAAAATACGTGATATATGCAAAGACTGAAATATACACCAATCAAATATTACCAACCTTGACCTGCAATGAAGAGGGTAATCCATTTATGGAAATTAAAGAGGAGGATTTCTTCATTTATATTTAATGGCCTGAATTTTAGTTTGTTGACTTTAAGATGTGTTCGCTTTAAGAGATGCAATGGGAATATCTTTACCATGGGCTACTATGAATTGGGTATTGTTGCTTCTTCTGGCCTCCTAATTGTCTATATGGTAATGCACAGTCTGTCCCAGCCACTGCCATTCCCCCCTTTCGTCTAGTGTAAAGTGTGCATTGAAGTTAACATGATGTTAGTAATGTGATTAATATCCACTAGTTATATGGATATATGCCTGTTATCTCTTTAAAAGATGAATCATTTTCTGACATATTTTGTAATTCAATTGTGAAATTGGAAATACTGTAAGAAACATGATATTGAACATATTTTTGTGTCCATGTGAAAAATAGCTGTGTCCATCTGCATTCAGCCATTCAACTTGCTTGGATAAAGCATGTCAAAATAAATATCTGTTCCCAACCTCTGTCATATTGATGTGTTATTTAAGTGAGTCCAGGAACAGTGAATACATTTTTAATAATCGTATTTCCATTCTTTTCTTTAAAATGTAAGGGGCAAACGGTTTGGGAAACACTTTTATAACCAGATAGATACACAGACATAATGCTGAAATGCTAAATTAACTGAAATAACATATATCTTTGATAGCCAGCCAAATAAGTAAATGTACGCAGACATTTGGTGAAATTTAGACGGTTTATTAATGGCTTGTTTTAAAGATGTGGTGAACTGTTGTATGATTAATAACAAATAGCACACATATTCTAGTTGGGCAAGATACTCAACTGCAACCCAGAGTCAAAAAATCCTCCGACATGATGTTTGAAAACTGGACTTTCTTCAGATTACCACTCCCCTCACCTTTCTTACCCATCACCTCTAAGTTCACACATCCACCCCACCCCCTACTATACTCCTTTGTGTAGTTTCAGCAGGTTGAGCTATGGTCATGCCCACCTGAGGACCACCAGAGGTGTAAATGGTGCTCATAGACAGCTGTGTGTGAACTTACCTCTGAACCCAGAGAGAAGATGCACTAGAGTAACAACATATATGGAGAGTGTGAACTTACCTTTGTGAGGTAGACACTGGGATGCTCTGGATGAATACTGAACTCACCACTTGAGATCAATGACAGCATTGTTAACAGAAATGTCAAACAGTTACTTCAGCTAAAAGTCTGGGTCTGTTCATTCCTTATGGTGGAGGGACAGGTGACTCTCTGGGTAGATTCACCTACTGCTCCCCTCTTTGCAGTAATGTAGTAGCTCAAGCAGTCACATATCCAAGTCATATGAACTACTCTACAGTTAGGCCTCATATTCCATTCTCAGAAAACACACATCACATAAAGTCTAAAAAAGTACATCCTTTGAAACAGGTAAACCAACTCTATCCTCTCCAAACACTATTTTAATCTCTCTCAAAATGTGTACATATTTTTGTTGTTAATAGCCTCTACAAGGGTGGTTATAGAATCTGCCCAAGAACCATTGATTGATATATTACACAAACTAATATCAAATATAAACTACAACCTAATAAAAAAAAATAATCTGGATACTCATGTATCGTACCACTATCTGAGAATGAAGCATTCTTTCTACAAAAATGCCAATTGGGCAAAAAAGTGTGAGACATTGGTGTGTGATGAAGATGTAGTATGATGCCATCATGGTGAAAATGCACTGCAGGGGACCACTGGAGGCAGGCCAAGACTCGAATTGCCAATGACCAGATCAAACATACAGTAGCAGTGCTGATAGCTTCATATTGAGGATGAGTTGCTTAGTAAAACGTTTGCATTTCTTCAATGTTTTTTTATTTGGAGTTCTTGCAAGAATTAAGTTATTGTTAATAGTCTGAGTTGCATATGTTCTTGTGGTAGTTTTTAAGTTAGATACAATATCATATGAGGTCAGAGCCCTTGAAATGTAAGGCAAACACAGTAGTTAATTATCTGGGGTAAATGTCTGGAATTCTGGGGCAAATGATAAAGTCCTGTGTTATCACAAAACATGTCCCATGAATTATATTTAATTCCATTCTTTAAGTGGAGCTTCACACTGGCATGTAGGTGTGATATTAAACATAATTTGTATCCTTTTTTCAGTATGATAGATACACACACTCAAAACACACATGCTACTTAATACTCACCTAAGCATATGTAGCGGGCTATCCTCAGTGCCGCACGCCCATACACACCATCACACATACACCCGATTATGCTTGGTTCACTCCAGTCCACTAGGGACAGCAATGTGTCATTGGATGCACTCTGCAAGGCAGGGAAGGATAAGAGAAGAAATTGGGAAGCTTTTGTTTGAACTCCATGCCTTGACACCTGAATTTGTTCCTTCACATTTCAAGGTAATATAACCTTTTCGTGTGGGTTTGAACTGCTGTAATTGAATATGTATGATTTCAAAACAAGCATACTGGTTAATGGGGTGTTACTTTGTTAAAGGATATCTGTGTGTGTGTTTAATGATGTTAGTGGATTGTGATCGAGCATGGCTTTGGTCCACTGATGGTGGTAGCCTGTCTTTAATAATGATGAAAGAGTAAGTGAACCTGAAATGATGTTGGAGGCATGTCTTGATTCATTTTACATTTGGAAGTGAAAATTAAATTATATAGGATAAAGTTTTGATGCTGTTATCTGTTGATTTGTTTGATGTTAATTTCGATTGTAAAAGTGTGCTTCAGTGTTTGAGTTAGTGTTATTTATATCTGACTGCTGGGTGCTCATGCTAGTTCATGTAATGGCATGTAGAACTAGACACGTAGTTCCTGCCCATAATCCCTTGTCTCTCTAGTTTGCATTCCAAAAGCTCCTGTGGTTTATTGGTTAGGCTTGAAACCAGGAAGCTAATGGGTCAGACAGAAGAAGCACTTTATTAACACCACATAGGGTGTGTTACACACTGGGATGCCCTGGCTGGATACTGAACTCACCATTGTAATGTAGACACTGGGGTGTTCTGGATGGATACTGTATGTGTATTATAGTTTTGTAAGGTAGACACTGGGTTGTATGGATAGATACTGTATGTGTGTAATTCAGCAAAAATACAATTCAACTGTAGTTTCTTTAATTAATTATATTATCCTTGCATTGAAGGAATGGATTTCCTTTACAAAATAAAACTGAACTGATTGGTACTGGGATGCTCTGAAGGATTATGTGTGTCATTATTTGGAAGCATACTGTAAGTCTCCAACAGTACAACTAAACTGTTGTTCTATGTTTGCACATTTCACTATATTAGTCTTGCATTGAATTAATGTTTGAATGGAATTTCTTTGAAAAACAGAACTGAAGTCTGAAATGGCAGGATCTACTGAAACATCACAACTGCTGATGTCAGTGAAGGAGGAGATAAAAGAAGAAGAATTTGATGATTTCCTGCAAGAGTATCTGTCTTCATTTCAGAAAGTCGAAGAAAAGCCTGGACTGTACCATGACTGTAAGACTGAATCAGAAAGTTCCCCAACCTTGGCCTGCAAAGAAGAAAAGTCTTCACTGATGGGAATTAAACAGGAGGATGAATCGGATTTAAGAGAATATGATCGCAATGATTTTCCTACAAGTAAGTTGCAGATTATTTTGTATCATGAAAAAAACACAATATGCATATTACCTTAATCATGGGGTACTATTATTGTTACATTTAAGAAAGAGAAAGTGTCTGCCATTATTTTTCTCCAGTTCTGTAAGTCATGTGTCTGTTTCTCTGTGTGCATTTAGTCTCTAGGTAGACAATTATTCTATTGAATACTTTTGTCCTTAATTAATTCCACATGAGGAGCAATTCTAGCCAATAGCTATTAATAAAAAGATATTTAAAAAATAATAATGATACCATGGGAATACTATAATAAGGGATATTACTTGCAGTAGGTTGCAATTAAAACATGAGTTATGCTGTGTATTTTTACATCGTGAATATGGATGATTGAGAATCGAGGATATTATTTTAAAAATATTTTGCAATGTTATAGGAGATGTTCAAAGAACCCATTCTAAAAAAAGCAGTCCAGAGGAAAGAAGAAAGAAAGTCATCAGGCATCAGCAACCGAACAAAAGGACCAAACAACATGAATGCTCCCAGTGTTTCAAAACCTTTGTTTCACCTTCCACTCTTGCAATTCATCAACGAATTCACACTGGAGAAAAGCCATATCACTGTTCTCAGTGTGGAGAGACATTTAAACAATTGGGTCATCTCATTACACACCAGAGGATCCATACTGGGCAAAAGCCATATCAGTGTTCTCAGTGTGGAAAGACATTTAGTCAAATGGGTAATCTCAAAACACACCAGAAGATCCATACTGGAGAAAAGCCACATCAGTGTTCTGAGTGTGGGAAGACCTTTACTGAAATTGGTAATCTCATTAGACACCAGAGGATCCACAGCGGAGAAAAGCCATATCATTGTTCTCAATGTGGAAAGACCTTTAGACACAAGGGTGATCTCAAGACACACCTGATGACACATACTGGAGAAAAGCCACATCAGTGTTCTCAGTGTGGAAAGACTTTTAATCGATTGGGTAATCTCAAGGCACACCAGAAGATCCACGCAGGAGAAAACCCACTTCAGTGTTCTCAGTGTGGGAAGGCCTTTACTGAAATGGGTAAACTCATCAGACACCAGAGGATCCATACTGGGGAAAAGCCATATCAGTGTTCTCAGTGTGGAAAGGCCTTTACTGAAATGGGTAATCTCAGGAAACACCAGAAGATTCATACTGGTTAAAAGCCACACCAGTGTTCTCAGTGTGGAAAAACCTTTAGTCAAAAGGATGATCACAAGAAACACCTGATGACACATACTGGAAAGACTTTTAAATGAATTTTATTTCCAACCTTGACCTGCAATGAGGAAAGTAATGTATTTATGGAAATTAAAGAGAAGAAATCCTTCACCATTTTCATTTATATTTAATGATACAATGGGAATATCTTCACCATGGGCTACTATGAGCTGGATATTGTTGTTTCTTCTGGCCTCCTAATGGTGGTATACGGTAATGCACAGTCTGTCCCAGCCACTGCCATTCCCCCCATTCGTCTAGTGTAAAGTGTGTGAAGGATTGACATTGCATTGAAGTTTACTTGATGTTAGAAATTGGATTGATTGAATTAGAAACCCAAATGGTCCACTCGCCAAATTTCCACTCAGTCCAGGGTCCGGAACAGTGACGGTCAAAATCCAAAAACAGAACTCCAACATTAATATTCAAACTATGCACAAAAGATGATGTGGCCTTATTTGTGTGAAAGGTGACACTTTTATGTGGTTTAAACTTGGGCATAAAAGGCGGAGGCACTGATGTAAGTAATCATTAGTGAGTGTGCTCCTGTATTTGTTTTTCACCATATAGTCCAGGCAAAATAGTCCATTTTGGAGCAAAATATTAAATATTGTATATTATATTCAATAAGTGTGGAGCTCCTGTGCATATTCAAATTAATTTCAAAATAAACTTGTGATTCAATTTTAATTGTGTAAAGTTTCATTTTAATAGGAGTGAAATAAAAAAAAATACATGTTTGAGGTGAATTATTACCATGCATTATTAGCACACATCTCAGATTGATGAGAATTAAACATGTTTCCTCAATTGAGATTTCTTATTACTTTTAGTATTTAGTTTTAGTCTGGACACCTCATAGAAATGATCTATGCTGAAATGTTTTTGTTTACATTTAGTCTGTCTTAAAACACTATTTTGCCTGGACTAATATGTATGGTTAAAAAGGCAGACTCACAACAGAATGTTTGAGGTATGCACGCTCAGAGTTGTGCAGGTATTTTTGTTCGAAGTGTGCCTGCTTTGTTTAATAGTGACGTTTCACGTTACCATTGCAGATTGATGCAGATGAAATGTGATTGATATCCACAAGATAGCTGGATCTATGCCTGATATCTCACTCAAAGTTAAATCATCTTCTGACATATAATGGATTCCAATTGTGAAATTGCAAATACTGTTAGAAGCGTGATATTAAACGTATTTTGTGTCCATGTTAAAGTTGCTTTGTCCACCTGCATTCAGCCATTCATCTTGCTTTGATAAAGCATGTCAAAATAAATATGTGTTCCAAACAGTCATATTGGAGTGTTATTTGAGTTGAAAGCATGTCCAGGAGTAGTGAACTCATTTTTAAGGTGAAAACACGGTATTGATACAAATCTATATTATTTCAGCTGGTGTCAGCACTTTGTTTACTTATCTAGCAGGTTATGGAAGTGTTTCCCAAACCATTTGCTCACTTGCCCATTTTAAAAGAACAAAGAATGGAAAACACCCATATATTTTACAGGGTTTAAGAAAATCTTTGATAGCCAGCCAAATATGTAAATTTACACTGATATTGGGTGAGACATAGACAGTTTATGAATGGCTTGTTTTAAAAGTTGTGGTCAACTTTGCACAAAGGTCACCTCTGATCACTCCAGCTCAGCTTAAATAAAGCTTTACATTGTTCATCCATTGATTCAGTGAGGATACTTCAGTGAATGAAACAAAAAAAAAATATTTATATTAGGCACTAAGCACACATTTTTCCAAATCACTAACTCATAGAGTTTCCCCATTATGGATCTCTCCTACACAATGATGAAAAAATATATATTTCCTGCCAGCATTTTAAGATGAGATACATGACAACCCATAACAATGTCATAAGGTGTAATCTCCCCCCCCCTTTTTTTCTATAGTTTGGTATCTTCAGAATTCCATCAATCATTGATTAGCAGACTATAGATGCCGACGTTTGAAAATAAGACACCCATTCATTCTCATGGTGCTTCTGTGACCTGCATATTTGATTTAGAATGTTTGCTGCTGAATCTCTATGTAGGTTTGAGTCTGTTCCACTGTTTTTAGTGTGATTGCTGCCAAAAATAAAGCTTTTTAATAGAATGTATTTATTTCTGTTGTATCATTAATATAAATATTCCATATATTCTAGTTGGGCAAGATACTCCACTGCCACCCAGAGTCAAAAAAATAAATAAATAAAAAATGTCAGGTCCTCAAACATGAAGTATGAAAACTGGAGACTTTTTTCAGATTACCACTCCCCTCACCCTTTCTTACCCATCACCTCTCAGTTCACACATCCATCCCACCCCCAACCAGGGATGCAACTGCCCAGTGTCAGGGGGGTATGCAGCAACAATTTTGGCGCCCCCCCCCCCCCCACTTTTTTTTTGCTTTATCCATCTTCCATCCAACCAACTCACTACTCGTAGCCTAGTTCTAACTGCTTTTGTGTTCAGCGGTCACGGCGCTCACGCTCCCTCTTCTATGTCAAAATTCTATTATGGAATCTTAAGAGATGAGGCGCCTACTCTAGCCTCTTTAGTCCTCTAAAATGTTATATAACATAATAATTAAGGAAATGCAGAAATTATTTAGAAACGCACAACAGTAGCTATATATAGAAAATTATTTTTTTTTTACCATCGCTTTGGCGCCTCCATGGGTGCGGCGCCCCTATGCGCTGCATACAGCGCATACCCACTTTTTGCGCCACTGCCCCCAACTATACTCCTTTGTGTAGTTTCAGCAGGTTGTGCTTTGATCATGACCACCTGAAGATCTGAGAAGGTGTAAATGGTGCTCATAGACATGGAGATCCTGCCCTTAATCCCTTGGAACTCAAGTTTGCATTCCAAAAGCTCCTGCAGCTGATTGCTTAGATTAGAACCCAGAGAGAGTATGCACTATATTAACATCACATAGGGGAATCTGAATTTGCCTTCGAACCCAGAGAGAAGAAGCACTATAGTAACAACACATAGGATTCTGAATTTACCTTTGTAAGGTAGACACTGGGATGCACTGGATGGATATTGAACTCACCAATTGAGAGCAATGACAGCATTATAAACAGAAATATCAAACAGTTACTTTAGCTAAAAGCCCGGGTCTGTTTATTCCTGATGGTGAAAGGACGGGTGACTCCTACTGCTCCCCTCTCTGTAGTAATGGTGCAGCTCATGCAGTCACAGACCCAAGTTATATAAACTAATCTACAGTAAGGCCTCAGATTCCATTCTCAGATCACAGCCACGTCACATTAAGTCTAAAAAAGTACATCAACCCTGAAACATCCTCTGAAACAGGTAAACAAACTATATCCTCTCCAAACACAATTTTGGTCTCTCTCAATATTAGGCTGAAAGATACAAATTGTCTGCTTTCATGATACACCAGAGGGTCTGCGAAACTTCATATTCTAAATATAGGTAACCTAATCAAAGCTGAGCAGGATACTCTACTGTTGATCAGCCTAACCACTCTTATTCTTTCCTTTTTGTATCATCTACATGATTTGTGTTTATTCCTGATGGATTCTTCAAGGAATGTACACAATGAAAATGCCTTTAAATTCTACTTCAGGTGAGCATTACATTGCCACTGACAGTGAAAACATGGCCAAATAAATAGTATTCAGAGTGAACTGGGCTAAATGTCTGGCGTTCTGGTGCATATGGTAATGCCCTCTCTGTACTTAAAACAATAATAAAGTGTCTTAGGTCACCTGGCTTCTATTTAACTCAGCTGTGTTTTTTTTTTTTTTTAAGTGAGGCTTCACACTGGTATGTAGGTGTGATATAACCCTTATATAATTATTTTAATACAAACACAGAGGCTTCCTACAATTACCAACCTATGCAATCCTACCTAAACACCTTTCAGTTCACACCTCCACCCCACCCCCACCTACTCTCCTGTGTGGAGATTCTGCAGGCTGAGCTATAGTCACGCCCACCTTAGGGCCATCAGATGTGAAAAACTGTGCTCAAAGACATGGAATCTCCTCCCATAATCCCTTTTGCATTCTAGTTTGCTTTCAAAAAAAGATTCCTGCAGCTGATTGGATGAGCCAACCTTTAAAGCAAGACACTGGGGTGGTCTGGAACTATAGTGTGTAAGTGTAACTCAAAGACAGTACAGCTCTACTGAAGTGATTGTTGGCACAGCTTCACTATATTAGTCCTGTATTGAAGGACAGTTCAAAGATTTCATTTGCAAAACAGAGCTACAATGGCAGGATCTACTGAACCATCACAACTGCTGATGCCAGTGAAGGAGGAGATAAAAGAAGAAGAATTTGATGATTTCCTGCAAGAGTATCTGTCTTCATTTCAGAAAGTGGAAGAAAAGCCTGGACTGGACCATGACACTAAGACTGAATCAGAAAGTACCCCAACCTTGGCCTGCAAAGAAGAAAAGTCTTCACTGATGGAAATTAAAGAGGACGATGATTTGGATTGAAGAGACTATGATCGCGATGACTCTTCGCCTACAAGTGAGTTGCAGATTATTTTGTATGAAGAGAAACCAACTAACTCTTGTATCTGTATCTCTGTTTACATTAAGTTTGTCTACACTTATCCTATTGAACACTTGTCCTAAATGACTTTCACATGATGTCCATTTTTAGCCAATAATTAAAAAGATATTAAAACATTTTGAAGAAGCTCTTTGTATTGGAAGTCAGACATTTATACTGTTATGAATAGATTATTTAGAAGTTGATTTAAAAACCCCTGGCTTTCTCTCCGGCTTTACTCAATGAAATGTTAGACCTGTTGAGAGAATAGTGATACCATGGGAAAATCATAATAATAATTATTATTTGCAGTCTGTTGCATTTAAAATGCCTTTGATAATTTTGTCTTCCAAATGATATACTAAATTGGCAAATAGCCAGTCAATCCAAAATACATTGTTTTCAGTGTTATACAGTGTAGTGTTAATAAAAAAAAAAATCAAGAATAGCTATGATTTCAGAATCAAGGATGTTATTTAAAAAATATCCTCTTTTGTTATAGGAGAAGTTCAAAGGATCAATTCTAGAAGAAGGAGTCCAGAGAAAAGAAGAAAGAAACAACATGAATGCTTCCATTGTTTCAAAACCTTTGCTGCACCTTCGGCTCTTGTAATTCATCAACGAACACACATAGGAGAAAAGCCACATTCGTGTTCTCAGTGTGGAAAGACTTTTAGTCAAAAGGGTGATCTCAAGAAGCACCAGAGGATCCATACTGGAGAAAAGCCATATCAGTGTTCTCAGTGTGTAATTGGTTTCAAACATAGCAGTGAACTTAGAATCCACCAGATGACACATACTGGAGAAAAACCACATCACTGTTCTCAGTGTGGAAATACTTTTAGTAAAATGTCTCATCTCAAGCAACACCAGATGACACATACTGGGGAAAAGCCCCATCAATGTTCACAGTGTGGAAAGGCCTTTACTCAAATGGGGGCTCTCAAGACACACCAGAAGATCCATACTGGAGAAAAGCCATATCATTGTCCTCAGTGTGGAAAGACATTTAGCGATTTGTCTACTCTCAAGAAACACCAGAGGATCCATACTGGGGAAAAGCCATATCAATGTTCTCAGTGTGGAAAGGGTTTCAAAAGTAGCAGTGAACTTAGAATCCACCAGATGACACATACTGGGGAAAAACCACATCAGTGTTCTCAGTGTGGAAAAGCATTTAATCAAATGGGTAATCTCAAGTCACATCAGAGGATCCATACTGGTGTAAAGCCGTATCAGTGTTCTCAGTGTGGAAAGGGTTTCAAACGTAGCAGTGAACTTGGAATCCACCAGATGATCCATACTGGGGAAAAGTCATATCATTGTTCTCAGTGTGGAAAGGCCTTTAGTCGAAAGGGTTCTCTCAAGACACACCAGAAGACACATACTGGGGAAAAGCCATATCAGTGTTCTCAATGTGGAAAGACTTTTAGTCATATGTGTAATCTCAAAAGACACCAGAGGATCCATAGTGGAGAAAAGAAATATTAGTGTTCTCAGTGCGAAAAGGCCTTTAGTCAAAAGGGTGATCTCAAGAATCACTAGAGGATCCACACTGGAGAAAAGCCATATCAGTGTTCTCAGTGTGGAAAAACTTTTAGTCAAATGGCTAATCTCATCAGATACCAGAGGGTCCATGCTGGGGACACTAATCTCACCTAAATAAGTGATATGAGCAAAGACTGAAATATACACCAATCTAATATCACCAACCTTGACCTTCAAAGAAAAAAGTAACGTTTTAATGGAAATTAAAGAAGTAGAAATCCATAATTTTGATATACATTTAATGGCATGCATTTTAGTATGTTAGCTTTAAGTTGTGCTTTACTCAAATTCATTTTGAGATTTTTTGAGGGATACTATGGTATGTCTTTACCATGGGCTACTATGAGCTTTGTATTTCTGCTTCTTCTGGCCTCCTAATGGTGGTATATGGTAATACACATTGTGTCCCTGCCACTGCCACTTCTTCATGTTCCTTTCGTTAAGTGTAAAGAATGGGAAGGATCGACAACTGCATTGATGTTAGATTTTTTATTAATATGTTATAGATATGTGGATCTATGCCTATTATCGCCTTTAAAGTTAAAGCATCTTCTGACATATAATGTCATTTAATTGTGAAATTGCAAATACTGTTAGAAATCTGATATTAAACGTATGGCTGTGTCCATCTGCATTCAGCCTTTCATCTTGCTTGGATTAAGCATGTAAAAAAAATATCTGTTCCCAACTTCAGTCATATCTGAGTGTTATTTGAGTGAGTAGGAAGCAAGGATAGGAATAGTGAGCGCATTTTGAATAATTGTGTTTTCCATTTTGTGTTCCTTAAAAATGGTGACATTGGAGCAAATGGTTTGGAAAAAACATTCATAAACAGCCAGATCTGCCGACATAATGCTAACATCAGCTGAATTAATATAGATTTATATTAAGGCCATGTTTTCAACCAAACATTTTGCAGTCCTCCGTTTGGTTCGAGAAAAGAAAATCTTACCTAGCCAGACAGATATGTAAATGATATGATATGTAAATGTATACAGCATTGGGTGAAACATAACCGGTTTCTTAATGGCTTGTTTTTAAAGTTGTGGTCAGCTGTACACACAGGTCACCTCTGGTCACTGATCTCATATTTGTAAGGTGACACCGATGATAAGGTTACTGATGGGTGTGTCTGAAATGTAGGCTCCCAATCATTCTTATGGTGGATATGGCCCTTTTATATGCATGTTTATATTAGGTTTTCCGGTGAAACTCAATGAAGATAAAAGAATGTTTCTGATTGTTTAGTAAGAGCACCACACCAGATACATGCAAACTGAAGAATACGATTTCCTATAGCTGGGTTTCTTCTTTCAAGTGAGACATGTAGTTTGGTTTGTTAGCCGTTTTCATTTCTGTTTTATTCTTAATGTTCGGTGTATATTCACAGGAGTCCAGACATTGTAGTTGAGCAAGATATTCCACTGCAAAGTCAAAACAATTAAAATGTCTTCTGAATTGAGAGACACAAAAACACACAAAGCTTTAATGAAGATTGGATTTTTATATGGAGGTCTAATCATCTTTGAATCCTCTATCCTCGTATCAAGTTATAAACTATTATAAAACATACACTCATTCACACAAACGTATATACAGCCGCGGAAAAAATTAAGAGACCACTTCAAAATTATCAGTTTCTCTGGTTTTACTATTTATTGGTATGTGTTAAAGTAAAATGTACATTTTAGTTTTATTCTATAACCTACTGGCAACATTCCTACCAAATTTCAAATAAAAATATTGTCATTTAGATCATTTATTTGCAGAAAAATGACAATTGGTCAAAATAGCAAAAATGATGCAGTGTCTTCAGATCTCGAATAATGCAAAGAAAACAAGCTCATATTCATTTTTAAACTACACAATACTAATGCTTACACTTAGGAAGAGTTCAGAAATCAATATTTGGTGGAATAACCTTGATTTAAAATCACAACTTTCATGTGTCTTGGCATGCTCTCCACCAGTCTTTCACATTGCCGTTGGGTGACTTTATGCTACTCCTGGCGCAAGAATTCAAGCAGCTCGGCTTCTTTTCATGGCTTGTGACCTTCCATCTTCCTCTTTATCACATTTCAGAGGTTATTTATGGTATTCAGGTCTCGAAATTGGGCTGGCCATGACAGGGTCCTGATCTGGTGGTACTCCATCCACACCTTTACTGGCCTGGCTGTGTGGCATGGAGCATTGCCCTGCTGGAAAAAACACTTCTCAGAGTTGGGGAACATTGTCAGAGCAAAAGGAAGCAAGTTTTTCTTCCGGGACAACGTTGTACTTTGCCTGGCTGAGGTTTGTAAAAGACCATAAGGATTGAAAAAGCGGACTGGAGGTTCTTCTTAGTTCGTCTTCTCTGATGAGTCCGATTTCACAGTAGGTGCAAGACTCTCTGGCTTGTAGGCCTCTCCAGGTCTCCGTCTAACCATCAGACGACCATGTGTTGGGCAAAGCTGAAAATTGGACTCATCAGAGAAGACGAACTAGAAGACCCTCCAGTCCGCTTTTTTCAATCCTTATGGTCTTTTACAAACCTCAGCCAGGCAAAGTACAACGTTGTCCCAGAAGAAAAACTTGCTTCCTTTAGCTCTGACAATGTTCCCCAACTCTGAGAAATGTTTTTTCCAGCAGGGCAATGCTCCATGCCACACAGCCAGGCCAGTAAAGGTGTGGATGGAGTACCACCAGATCAGGACCCTGTCATGGCCAGCCCAATTTCGAGACCTGAATCCCATAAAAAACCTCTGAAATGTGATCAAGAGGAAGATGGATGGTCACAAGCCATGAAAAGAAGCCGAGCTGCTTGAATTCTTGCGCCAGGAGTAGCATAAAGTCACCCAACGGCAATGTGAAAGACTGGTGGAGAGCATGCCAAGACACATGAAAGTTGTGATTTTAAATCAAGGTTATTCCACCAAATATTGATTTCTGAACTCTTCCTAAGTGTAAGCATTAGTATTGTGTAGTTTAAAAATGAATATGAGCTTGTTTTCTTTGCATTATTCGAGATCTGAAGACACTGCATATTTTTTGCTATTTTGACCAATTGTCATTTTTCTGCAAATAAATGATCTAAATGACAATATTTTTATTTGAAATTTGGTAGGAATGTTGCCAGTAGGTTATAGAATAAAACTAAAATGTACATTTTACTTTAACACATACCAATAAATAGTAAAACCAGAGAAACTGATAATTTTGAAGTGGTCTCTTAATTTTTTCCGCGGCTGTATATGTCTTCAGAAATACACACACAAACATACAGTTTCAAAAGCATTTAGGAACCCTTCAGTTGACCAGCCCACCCCATCTACTAAATCACCTTTCAGTTCACACCTCCAACCCAACCCCACATATCCTTCCATACCCAATCACCTTTCAGTTCACACCTCCAACCCAACCCCACATATCCTTCCATACCCAATCACCTTTCAGTTCACACCTCCAACCCAACCCCACATATCCTTCCATACCCAATCACCTTTCAGTTCACACCTCCAACCCAACCCCACATATCCTTCCATACCCAATCACCTTTCAGTTCACACCTCCAACCCAACCCCATATATCCTTCCCTACCCAATCACCTTTCAGTTCACACCTCCAACCCAACCCCACATATCCTTCCATACCCAATCACCTTTCAGTTCACACCTCCAACCCAACCCCACATATCCTTCCATACCCAATCACCTTTCAGTTCACACCTCCAACCCAACCCCACATATCCTTCCCTACCCAATCACCTTTCAGTTCTCACATCCAGGAATGGCCCATCTACCCTCCTTTGTGATGTCTCTGCTGGTTAGTAAACCCTGACCACGCCAACATGACTACCATCAGACGTGAAGAATTGATATTTAGCAGACACTTTTTTCCAAAGAGACATTCAAAGGAAGGCAATGAACATGGAATTCCTTCCCAAACTCCTTTGTAATTGTAATTTCAATTTTAATTGATAATCAGGTTTCTATGTCCTGCTGCCTGAAATGTTTCTCAATGGTCTTCCCCATTTTCATACTAAATTAATTGCAATCACTCACACCTTAGTTTGCTTCCTGACCCTAGGTGTTTGAGCAAATCCAGTGTGGGGACCTTTCCTTTGTTACCATGATGAGATTACTATTTTGGATGATTATGTTGGCCAAATGTTGGTGGTCCCAGCAGCGGCTTGATCATGAATCTTACAAAATACATGCAGACTGAAGAAGTAGGTTTCTATAGCAGGTTAACTGCAGTAGCTTGAGACATGTAGTTTTGGATCGTTAGACTTCTGCAGATTGAAGAAGAGGGTTTCTATAGCAGGGTAACTTCAGTAGTCACTGAGGAAGAACACATGTCTGAATGCAGGTGTTTACATGACTCACTGATAATTAGGCTACTCATGTGTGTGTATGAAATGTAGGCTCCCATTCATATTATTATGGTGTCTGCGTGACTAAAGTACCTAGGATAAATGAAAGCTTTCTTCAGTTCCCAATCCCACCTGTCTTCTTATTCCCCATCACATTTCAGTTCACATCCACTGCAACACACAGTAAAACAGGTGAAAAGTCCTTGAACATGGAGTATGAAGTATTCTGATTAAGAATTGAGGCTTTCTTCAGATTTCCAACCCCTTTCCTTTCCTACCCATCAACTCTCAGTTCACACATCCACCTTTATCCATGTTTATCTCTGTTATATTCTTAAAGTGAGGTACACAATGAAAGGGCTCTTACATTGTGCTTCAACTGAACACTCCACTGCCACCCCTTAGTCAAAACATGAACAAATAAAAAGCATTCAGGGTGAACTGGGGTAAATGTCTGGGGTTTTGGTAATAATAACGTTTTAGGTCACCTTGTTTCTTTTTAACTCAGTTGTGTGGGGTTTTTAAGTGAGGCGTCACACTGGTCGGTCTGATATTAACTTTATATCGGTATTAAAATACAAACACACAGGCTTTCTAAAGTTTACCAACCTATCCTCTCCTGCCAAATCACCTTTCAGTTCACACCTCCACCCCACCCCCACATAGCCTCCTGTGTGGATATTCTGCAGGCTGAGCTAAAGTCACGCCCACCTTAGATGTACCCTTCCATACCCAATCACCTTTCAGTTCACACATCCAGGAATGGCCCATCTACCCTCCTTTGTGATGTCTCTGCAGGTTGAACCCTGACCACGCCCACTAGAGGATCATCACACATCAACAGTGCACATGGAATTCCTTCCCAAACTCTTTTGTCATTCTAATTTGCATTCCAAAAGCTCCTGCATTTATGAAACACCCTGGCTTCATTGTGTGCTGTACTCTGGAATGTGAGACCTATTGAGAATAGAGATTACATGGGAACACCTTCATGATTGGATTTAATTTGCAGTCTGTTACATTTAAGACCTTTAAAATGTCTGCTGTCATTTTGTCTCCAGATCTCTAACTCATGTGCCTGAATCTCTGCTTATATTTACAGTGCAGTCTCTAGGTGTTAATTTTAAGCGTTAGGGACTTCCAAGTGATATACTGTTCTAGAAAATAGCCAGTAAATCAATGATACATTGTTTTTAGTGTTGTAGTTCTAATTTAACAAATAGTGGAATTAGAGGATACAATTTTGTTTTTAATATTCTTGAATGTTATAGCAGACATTCAAAGGATCCATTCAGGTAGAAGCAGTACAGAAGAAAAAAGTAAGTCATCGGACATCAGCAATCGGCAATAAGGCAGAAAACACATGAATTCTCCCAGTGTTTCAAAACCTTTGCTCAACCTTCTGTTCTTGCAATTCATCCACCAACACACAGGAGAAAAAGCCCCATCATTGTTCTCAGTGTGGAAAGGCCTTTACCTGAAAAGGGTAATATCAAGACACACCAGAGGATGCACACTGGGGAAAAAACACATCATTCTTCTGATTGTGGAAAGACTTTTAGTCACATTTCTCATTTCAAAAGACACCAGAGGATTCATACTGAGGACAAGCCCCATCATTTTGGAAAGGCCTTTAAGGTACATCAGAAACTTTGTTCAATAGAAAGTTCTATCTGTGAAGTACAGGTGTAAAGAGACTCCCTGCACTCTATTCTATCATCCACCCTGTACTGGTTTTAATTTGTGTTGCCAGTGTGGAGAACGCTTGAATTAATGTTCTAATACCAACACTCAACTGGGGCGCACAAATGAAGCCTCATCAGTGTTGGCGGTGTAAAAAGGCTAACAATAAACTGGTTACCGGTTACCCTTCCCTTGGTAGGGCTGTTTCCTGCGTTGATATTGACCATTGCCTCGCCAGCTCTTCCACCCACCCTGGTGGTGGTTTTGTGGAGAGCGGTTTTGGGTGGCACCTCTATGGGTTGGCCACTCCACCGGCACTTCACAGCCTTCCGAGTCAAACGGATCACCAGCTGTGGATTGTACATTGAGCACTCTAGGCTCCTCATCCGGCTGGTCAACCGGGCGCACAACTGTTTCCCATGTCCTTTGTGCTTTTTCCTAATCTGACGCATTTTGGTTTTACCCTGTTGGCACATCCGTGCAACATGCGTGCGCACACAAGGGTGGAGGTTGTGTATAAATAGGGACCTGAAGGCCCTATGCTCTTCCAGGCCTGGGGCGCTACTGCCTTGGAAGAACGCGTGTCTTAAACGCGCATGATATTCACGTGGGGGTTCTGTCCTTCTCTGCCTGATTTGGATGGCGCTAGTGGAGGCCAATGTCTCAGCGGGGAAACTACCTCTCCGTGTTTTCCTTGACCTGGGGCGGTCACTCTCTGAGCTACCAGATGAAGAGTTCCTTAGGGGAGAGCTGCTCTCATCGTAGCTATCAGAGAAAAAGTACGAGGACGAGGAAGAGGCTTCACAGTAAGTAGGTTTAGCTACTGCGTGCCTTTTCCTCTTTCTCTCCTTCTTGGCAGCCTGAGGCTTTATGAGCCTTTCAGGTGCTGGTGGGCATGCCCTGGCTCCACCTGGGTTGTGAGAGGGGGCTACAGCATGGCGCTCAGGTTCGTCTGAAAGGAGTGAGGTATGCAGGCAATCTGATGTGTCTGCGTCTGACTCTACTCCTATCCTAGCTACTGGCTCTGCTTCTGCCTCTGTCTCTCTGGGGGATGCTTTAAGCTTTGCTTGGGCCCTGGCACTTGTTTCGGGGCTTTCCTTCGGGGCATGGTCATAAACGGCTACTCTGGGCCATTCAGTGTCGAGCATGTTAACGCAATTTACAAGGGTCTCCATAGTGAGTTGGAGCTCCTCATGCAGTTCATCGTTGCGTGTGTCTAGTTTGTCACAACTAGAATACAGTTTCATGTTCTCCTTGCGGAGAATCTCTATCTCCAGGCGGGTGCTCTGGTGATGAAACAGGAACAATCTACCTATCACTCCTTGATGGGTGGGGACTTTACGGTAGGGATTATGAACATGCCTGATTAAGTCGCCTATCTTGGACTGACACTCATCTAGGTTCATCTGTTCAAGTGCCTCCCTTTCATCAGGGGAGGTCTTAAGGAGGTCTGCCACAAATTTAAAAAGTTGGGCTGACTCCACAGGAGGGAGGTTACTCTCAGCTCCTGGCGTGTGTGGGGTTTTCGGGCTCATCCTGTCTGCCTAGTCTGGGGCACGGAACTACGCCTGGCAAGCTAGTGACGTGATCACTGATGCTTAATTTAACCCTTTTAATGCAAGTAGTCACAACGCAAACTACAACAATGTTATGCTTAATAACAAAACAAGGAGATGCACAGGTGAGGGACTCGAACCTGTGACTTACACTCACGGCTAGGTAACTACCGTGTTGTTTTTACAGTTCTAAAATGCTAGTTACTCTCTTGTTACAACTATTACAACTGATTGTACAGGTTGCTATGGTAACATATGGTACTTGTGTGTCCAATGGGTTGCTGGTATCACAAGTATGGACTCCCACTAATTATACTTACAGTGTGGCTGGAACAGGGACTGTTAGATAATTAGTATGTATTAAACAGTTAGTACACAACACCTAAAATTATTCAAAACCACATTTGATCTATGCCTTAGAAGTTTCAATGGACCTGGTAAGGTCTTGGAGTTACTCAGGGGGTTGGATTCTTATTTGTTATTGCAACAATATCACTGAAGCCAACAATACCAATCCTCACACGGGGCACCATATTATGTAGGTAAAACCGTGGTTGTTACATTAGTTTAATTAAATCAGTCTCATAAAATTTAATAATCATTAAATTTAGTATTTAATATTTTATAATTAAATTACTAAAATAATGGAAAGCTCTAGTTGTACCACTATGCTACAGTCTAAGTATGGTATCACAATACTATCGTACTACAATATCACTACAAAGTCTATAACACTTCATGGAACAACCAGAGAAGTGAAGGCAATTGGAGTACTTGGTTGGCGGAAAATGGCTTTCAGTGGAATATTGGAACAACAACAGACAAGACAATTGTTTAAATCTAAATAAACAATTTATTAAAGGTAACATATAGTAATTAATGGCTAATACTAATCACATAAACAACTGAGTATAACAATGAAACAAGGCACAAAGTGGAGTTGGGATTACCGAGGAGGGGCATGAGAGCCTGCTCGCCCGTGTGTGTGTGTGTGTGTGTTTGCGTGCATGCGTGCGCAGGTATGCGCGGTTACGCGCTAAGTGGTGCGCGTACGTCTGTGTGAGAGACGCCAATATAAATTGGAGGATGGGCACAACTTTAAATGAGTAGGTTATAGACAAAGGATTCTTATCTCAAGGATAGAATCGGCCTTCAACTCAATACAATATATTTCAGCAGCACTGAACTCGCGATGTGGAGAGAGGGGGAGTGAGAAAGGCTATGCGAGCGCACAGATAATAAAATCTGTTTGAGTGAAGTGAAGAGTGCGCTAGCCCTAAATTCAGGAGATAAGGCTGGGGTCCGAGACCTAAACTCATTTGTTTTCTTAGTTGGGGGCAGGGCACCTTTCTGGGTAAAGAATGCCTGAACAGAGGGATTCTTGTCTTAAGGACTAAATCCAAGCTGCCTTAATTCAAAACAAGATATTCAACAACACTTAACTCGCGATATGACGTGTATATGTTTAGACGGTGATTGAGGTAGTTAGAGAGAGAGAGAGAGAGAGAACGTGCATGCACGTTTCTAACAAGTTAGCGAAAGTAAAACAAACGCAAGATATAGCACGGTTACAAACCATGCACTGTGAATTACAAAGTAAGCATTTAAATCATGAATGAAATAAAACAGCAATACTTTCACACATATATTAACACACATATAAGACTAATCTCTGCCCAGATGTCAGCCTTACGTGAAGAACGCTCCTGCTAAGCATTCAACGGTGTTTTCGCGGAATCCTTGGAACAACGCGTAACGTAGGTTCACTGGATGTCCGTCTGTCCTTTCTTTGCAGCCCGTCGGCTGAACTCGCGGAGGCCTTGCTGGAGGTCCGATGTTTTAGAAGGATGTAAAGTTCTGTCGACTTGGAGAAACGAATAAGGGAAGCCGGTCGCCTTATCCTACTCAGAGCACTGCTGGGCTGCAGTAATATACTACCGGTATAACTTGGTTGCAACTAGACGCGTCAAAGTATTTTCTTAACTTCGGCCAAAAGTTCAATACGACTGTCGTGCGTTGTCCTTTGTTCTGCAGAGAGGGTATCTCTTAATTGAAGGATCTTCACGTGTGTGAGACCACCGTACAGAGAGAAAGATTTGGGGGGTTATCACTGTTTTAAGGGCAAAATGCGTCACCCTTTTTATGACTTTGATGTGACCAATTGCGAGGTCACTGACTGTTGATAAGGATTGAAATGTGATAAGGGAATTGTGGGTAATGGAGTCTATGGTGGCTCATTCACTGACAGTAGTAAACTCTCAGTTATATGATCGCTTGGATATTACTGTCACAACTTAAAAATAAAAGGCGATTTTCACGGATTAGTCTACAAAGTTTTATTAAGTCTACCGAAAGTAGCCTATGAGAGCTTAAACAAGTTTGTCCACTAAACATCGCATTGTCCCACCTGCAAAGCAGTTTCATTAAACTTCCCATCCTCACGATATCCAGTTTTTCTTGAAAGTTCCGTCTTGAAAATGGCGTTGTAATTGTATCAAAAACTGGATTTATGAAGTTGGTGTAAACTAGTTTATTTGAGTTGGTTAATGTAATTATATTTAGTCTTACCAATTGAAACAACTAGCATAATAAGCATTGAAACCGATGTACGTCGTTTTCCGTTTTCGCATTAGCCAGCTAAACTGAGCACTGAAGCACTGTACCGGTCTGCCTCAGTATCCAATCAAAGGACGTTTACGTGTCACGTTCAACGCGAGGAAAGAAATATTCCGGGCCTTCTAGAAGGCCCAGTGTCGCCAACTCGAAATCTGATTGGTTGTCACAACTGTCTGTTTCAGTTCATTCAACTTAAATGAACTGAAACAGCCAGTTGTGAAAACCAATCAGATGTACACGGGCCTTCAATGTGAATTCTGAAGGCCTCAGGGAAGAATTCTGTTCTCGGGGAAGGTTTTTCGGAGCGTGGCAACACATGATAGCTGAAATATGATTGGATGAAAGCTCTAACATAAATTAACAACGCTGGAAGCTATGAAATGAAGATAATGGACTATGAGGAATAATTGAATACATATTTATGAAAAGAAAATATTAAAATTAAATGTATTTATTACATTTATTTTCTGATGATGTTTAGGCCAGCAGAGAAGGCCTTGAAGGCCCTGACGGACCACCACTGTTTGGTAGTGTACCACCTCATATAAAGCCTTTTATCATTCACGTGATTATTCCTGTTGTGTTCAAAAAGTAAGTTACAGAGTGAAAGGCCCTTGCATTCTACTTCAGCTGAGCACTCCATTGCCACCCACAGTCATAAACTTTAGAAAAATGTTCACAAAAAGATTCCAGCAGAAAGAAAAAAAAGACGTGGGAAAAGTGTTTCATGTAAAGTGTTTCTATAGGATCCAGAGTGGATAGTTTCAAGAACCATCATGAAAAAGTGTTTACTGAAATGGGTAGTCTAAAAATACACCAGCGGATCCATACTGGGGAAAAGACACATCAGTGTTCTCAGTGTGGAAAGACTTTTAGTCAATTGGGTCATCTCCAGGCACACCAGAGGATCCATACTGGGGAAAAGCCATATACGTGTTCTCAGTGTGGAAAGGCCTTTGGTGATTTGGGTAATCTCAGAAAACACCAGAAGATCCATACTGGTGAAAAGCCACATCAGTGTTCTCAGTGTGAAAAGGCATTTTTTGCCAAAGAAAATCAACAGCAAATGATGTACTAGTTGTGCTTTATTAAAACAAATTGACATATTATTGGAGAGATACTATAGGAATGTCTTTATCATGGTCTACTATGAGTGTGACTCAGTTACCTAGGAAACATGGAAGCTTTCATCAGTTCTCAGCCCCACCTGTCCTCTAATTCCCCATCACTTTTCATTTCACACCCCAACCCAATACTACCTTCCACTGTTTGGAGTTTCTGCAGGCTGAGCTATGGCCATGCCCACCTGAGGACCATCAGACGTGTAAACGGTGCTCATACGCATGGAAGTCCATCCCGAAATCCTTTGTCATTCTAGTTTGGATTCTCAAAGGTTACTCCAGCTAATTGGTTTTACATTTTTAATCAAGAAATCCAATGGGTCAGATAGAAGATGCATTATATTAACACCACAGACTAAAGTCAGATTCTTGAACTTGCATGTACGGTGGCACTTATGATAAGGTTACTTATGGGTGTGCATAAAATGTAGGATCCAAATCATTCTTATGGTGGCTACATGGTGAATCCAACCTGTCCTCTAATTCCCCACCACATTTCAGTGCACACCCACTGCCACCCTTTTGGTGAAAAGTCCTCAAACATGAAGTATGAAAAATTCTGTTTAAGAATTGAGGCTTTCTTCAGATTTCCACCCAACTCCCACTACCCTCTCCTTCCCATCACCTCTCAGATCACACATCCACCCCCACCCCCATACTATCCTCCTTTGTGTAGTTTCTGCAGGCTGAGCTGTGCCCATGCCCACCTGAGCACCATCAGACGTGTAAACTATACTCATAGACATGTACTTCCTGCCCAAACTCTTTTGCATGCTAGTTTAGATCTAGTTTAGGCTCCCAATCATTCTCATGGTGGCTATATGGCCTTTTTACTTGCATGTTTATATTACATCTGCTGGTCAAACTCTATGTAGATAAAACTGTCTTTCTGTTTGTTTAGTAGGAGTACAACCAAGATACAGCTTTATAATTTTTAATATTTCACGTGATTTGTGTTTATTCCTGTTGTATTGTTAAAGTAAGGAACACAATAAAAGGTTCTTTAATATATAAATATATATATAATGCAATATTTGTATTCATGTGAACCTTGTTTACTGGTGTTAGGAAGGTAGAAATGAAAATGCCCCTAATATATAGATAATAATGTATTTTTATATCACATGAATAGTGTTTATTTCTGTTCTATATATTAAGGTCGTTTTCATTGGATTCTGGTCAGATGAAAATGGCCGCTGTGTTTTTAAAATAATAATAAAGTTTCTTAGGTCAACTGGTTCCTATTTATCTCAATTGTGTTTTTTGAGTGAGGCTTCACACAGGTATGTAGGTATTTTATTACCCTTATAACATTATTAAAAAACAAACACAGAGGTTTCTTACAGTTTACCAACATGCCCTCTCCTACCCAATCACCTTTCAGTACACACCTCCACCCCTCCCCAACTAACCCTCCTGTGTGGAGATTATGCTGAATGAGCTATAGCCACGCCCACCTCCAGGCCATCAGATGTGTAAACGGTGCTCAAAGACATGGAATTCCTCCTTGGACATTCTAGTTTGCATTCCAAAAGCTCCTGCAGCTGATTGGATGAGCCACCTTTATAAGGCAGGCACTGGGATGGTCTGGAAGTATAATATAGAGGTGTAACTCACAGGCAGTACAACTATACTGTAGTTCTTAGTCTGCATATGAACAAATTAGTCTGGCATTGAAAGGAAGTTCTTGGATTATTTTGCAAAACAGAACTAATATGTCAGGATCTACTGAACCATCACCACTGCTGATGTCAGTGAAGGAGGAGATAAAAGAAGAAGAGTTTGATGATTTCCTGCAAGAGTATCTGTTTGTAAGTAAAAACGAAGAAGTGCTTGGACTGAAACATGAATGTAAGACTGAAACAAAAAGTTCACCAACCATGACCTGCCAAGAAGAAAATTATTCAATGATGGTAATTAAACAGGAGGATGAATCTGATTTAAGAGAATATGATCGCGCTGCCACTTCGCCTACAAGTAAGTTGCGTATTATTGCAAAGTGAATTATTTTGTTTATTTCTTCAATCTAATGTGATATCTGTACAGAGAGTAGACATATTAGTAATATAGTTTTGTAAGGTAGACACTGGGATGCATGGATAGATACTGTATGTGTGTAATTCAACAAAAATACAATACTGTAGTTCTTTCATTAACTATATTATCCTTGCTCTGAAGGAATGTTAGAGTGGATTTCCTTTACAAAACAAAACTGAACTAATTGGTACTGGGATGCTCTGAAGGATTATATGTGTCATTCTCTGGAAGCATACTGTAGACGTTTAAGTCTCCAACAGTACAACTACACTGTAGTTCTTTGTTTGTACATTTTACTATATTATTCTTGCATTGAATGAAGGTTTGACTGTATTTTCTTTGAAAAACAGAACTGAAGTCTGAAATGGCAGGATCTACTGAAACACCACAACTGCTCATGTCAGTGCAGGAGGAGTTCAAAGAAGAAGAATTTGATGACTTCCTGCAAGAGTATCTGTCTGCAATTCCGAAAGTTGAAGAAAAGTCTGGACTAAAACCTGACTGTAAGACTGAAATATACACATCAACAACCTTGACCAACAAAGAAGAAGAGTATTCACTATTGGAAACTAAACAGGAGCCAACAACAGATTTGACAGAATATGGCCACGATGACTCTACTCCTACAGGTAAGTTGCACATACGTTGTTATCATGAAAAACTTGAACAATATGATAACCTTAGTTAAAATGAATTGAATATGATATCATGTTAATACAAAGTTGCAAGGGAACTTAGAGGGTTTTTGCCTATTGTAGCTTTTTAACTATTTGTCTCTACCATAAGGAATCATCTCGGTTGCCGCTAGCATGTGTGTTAATATCTCTGAATATTAAGTCTTGTCGATAGGAAGCTGTAGGTACCCCAAGGGTTTCTACCTTTTAAACCAACTATAATTTTACGAGTTAAACTGAGAAGAATTTAGCTTTAGCCTAATAACTGAAATAATACTTAAAATAATAATGAAAATTATATTAGACTGAATTAAATTTTCCATTGGAAATAAGCCATTTATATGGTTTAAGGTTAGTTAAAAGTTGTCACAAAAGTTCAAACCCCCAGGCTTTATCTTGTGCTTCACTCAATGACACATGAGACCTATGAAGAGAATAGAGATACCATGGGAATACCTTAATGTAGGTTTATCATTTTGCAATCCGTTACATTTCAAATATTTAAAATGTCTGCCATCACTTGTGTTCAGATCTCTTACTCATGTGCCTGGATCTCTGTTACATTTAAGGAAAGGCTCTGGGAGTTTACTTTAAGCCTAGGTGACCTCCAAGTGGTTTACTATTCTAGCAAATAGCCAGTCAATACAAATACATTGTTTTCAGTGTTTTAGTGCTAATCTAACAAATAGAGGAGAGAAAAGATGCTTTTTAACACATCATTATTATTATTTAACAAATATGTTTTAATGTTATAGGAGACGTTCAGATGATCCATTCAGGCAAAGGGAGTACAGAGGAAAAAGGAAAGAAAATCATCAGACATCAGACATTGAACCCAAAGAAGAAAAAACATGAATGCTCCCAGTGTTTCAAAACATTTGCTGCACCTTCCGCTCTTGCGATTCATCAACACACACACAAAGGAGAAAAGCCACATCAGTGTTCTCAGTGTGGAAAAACCTTCAATCATATAGGTATTCTCAAGACACACCAGATGATTCACACTGGAGAAAAGCCATACCATTGTTCTCAGTGTGGAAAGACTTTTAGTCAAATGCGTTATCTCAAGACACACCAGAAAATCCACACTGGGGAAAAGCCACATTGCTGTTCTCAGTGTGGAAAGACCTTTAGTCAAACAGGTCATCTCAAGATTCACATGATGATCCACACTGCTAAAAAGCCATATCAGTGTTCTCAGTGTGGGAAGGGTTTCAAAAGTAGCAGTGAACTTAGAATCCACCAGATGACACATACTGGAGAAAAGCCATATCAGTGTTCTCAGTGTGGAAAGAATTTTACTCAAATCGGTCATCTCCAAAGACACCAGAGAATTCACACTGGGGAAAAGCCATATAATTGTTCTCAGTGTGAGAAGGCCTTTACTGAAATGGATAAACTCATCAGACACCAGAGGATCCATACTGGGGAAAAGCCATATCAGTGCTCTCAATGTGGGAAGACCTTTACTGCAATGTCGAATCTCAAAATGCACCAGCGGAGCCATACTGGAGAAAAGCCACATCAGTGCTCTCAGTGTGGAAAGGCCTTTAGTCAAAAGGGTGATCTCAAAACACATCAGAGGATCCATACTGGGGAGAAGCCACATCAGTGTTCTCAATGTGACAAGGCCTTCACTTCATTAAGTACTCTCATCAAACACCACAGAATCCATACTGGGGACAATAACCTCACAACAATACGTGATATATGCAAAGACTGAAATAAACACCGATCAAATATCACCAACCTTGACCTGCAAAGAAGAGAGGAATATGTTGATGGGAATTAAAGAAAAATAATTTACATTTAAAGGCATGAAAATCAGTTTGTTGGCTCTAAGTTGTGCTTTACTCAAACAATGTGAGAGATACTATGGGATGTCTTTACCATGGGCCATATCAGCTTCATATTTCTGCTTCTTCTGGCTTCTAATGGTGTTATGTGGTAATGCACAGCCTGTCCCAACCACTGCCACTTCCTCGTCCATTTGTTGAATGTAAAGTGTGGGAAGAATATCAAGAGTAGCTTGAACCTCACCACCCATCATATCATGCATACTGGGGAAAAGCCATATCATTGTTGTCATTGTGAAAAAAAAAAAGACTTTTACTCAAATATGTAATCTCAAGAAACACAAATGAATCAACACTGGGGTTTTTATTGACATTTAAAGGCTTGAAGTTTAGTTTGTTGTCTTCAAGAAGTGCTTTACTCAAACTAAATGGCAGATTTTCTATAGTTGGGTAACTTCAGTAGTCAAGAAGAACACATGCCTGAATGAAGGTATTACATGAGTCACTGATGATCAAGCTTCTGATTGGTGTGTATAAAATGTAGGTTCCCATTAATATTTGTATAGTGTCTTTTTTAAACCGAATGTTTAGATTATATCTTATTGTTTGTGAAAAGGCCTTCAGCCGAATGAGTCATCTCGAAAAGTACCAGAAGATCTATTCATATGATGTGCTGCCCTGCTAATACACGATGGAGTCTGACTGAAAAGTCTTTTTATTTTCATATTTGAAATGTTTGATTTTGTAGAGATTTAAATAAAAATTGATTGAAAAATATATGATTTGATTGTTTTTCAAGTTTGTATAAATATAAACTGTATATGCGATATACAGTATATTCAATATAAAATTATCAACCAGCACCCTAGACTGCTGGCCTTAACGGTACCTCATGAAAATGATCCGAAGCTCAAAGATGTGTTGAGTGTCAGAGATGGGGAGAGGGGAAGAGGACATGGTGGAGGAACACTGTATTTCTTATGTTAAACATTCTCATGTCTAATGTGAAAGAGAGTCAAAGGGAACCGTTTTATTCATTGTATTCAACCTGAAACGAAAGGGACATTACATGTATGGATTAGGTTAAGGGCGGGAGGCAACATAGCATTGTCATTGAAAAGGGTAAACAGAGAAACATGTGGATACCTCCAGAAAACAGGCCCCATCATTGTCCTCAGTGTGGAAAGACATTTAGCCAAACGAGTGGTCTCAAGATACACCAGAGGATTCACACTGGGGAAAAGCCTCATAAGTGTTTTCAGAAAGCAAAGGCTTTTATTCGGATGTGTCATGTCAAGACAAACCAGATGATCCATACAGGGGCAAAGCCTTAGCATTGTCTTCAGTTTGGAAAGTCCTGTCATAGAATATCTAGTATCAAGGTACCCTCTCCCTAAAAATCACTTTTCATTGCACATTGCACTTAGCTCATTGGTTTTGAAACCAGGAAGCTTATGGGTCAGGTAGAAGATGCATTATATTAACACAAGGGAGTACAGTCCGATTACAGGAGTCACATTTGTAAGGTGGCACTGATGACAAGGATACTGATGGGTGTGTATGAAATGTAAACTCCCAGTCATTCTTATGGCGTCTATATGGCCTATTTTCCTGCTTGCTTATATTATGTTTGCTGGTGAAACTTGATAGTGAAATATGAAACTGTATCTTTAATGAAGTATTTTATTGTTGAATAAATGTACTTACATGCAACTCTGTAGTCCTGAGGTAACTTTAGTGATATTTCACCTAACAAAACTCTATGTAGATATACTTCTGTTACTGTTTTGTGTAGTAGGAGTACTACAAAAAAAAAAAAAACTGCGTATTTCAAGAACCATCAGAAATACGCAGACTGAAGAACAGGGTTTCTATAGCTGGGTAGCTTCAGTAGTCATTGAGAAAGAACACATGGCTGAATGCAAAGGGTTTACATGAGTCACTGATGATTAGGCTACTGATGGGTGTGTAGGAAATGTACGCTCCCATTCATATTATTATGGTGTCTGTGTGACTTAGTTACCTATGATAAATGGAAGCTTTCTTCAGTTCCAAATCCCACCTATCCTCTAATTCCCCATCACTTTTCATTTCACGCCCCAACCCCCTACTACCCTCCTGTGAGGACTTTCTGCACACTGAGCTATGGCCACGCCCATCAGAGGACCATCAGACGTGTAAACTGCATTGCATTTCAAAAGTTCTTGCAGCTGATTGGATGAGCCATCCTTTTAAGGCAGACGCTGGAATGGTCTGGTTAAGTGTGTATGAGTAACTCACATGCAGCACAACTATACTGCAGTTCTTGTTTGCACATCTTGACTAGATAACTTTAATTGAAGGCAAGTTCAAGGATTTCTTTTGCAAAAGAGAACTAAAATGTCAGGATCTACTGAACCATCACAGCAACTCATGACGGTGAAGGAGGAGTTCAAAGAAGAAGAATTTGATGATTTCCTGCAAGAGTATCTGTCTTCATTTCAGAAAGTGGAAGAAAAGCCTAGACTGGAACATGACTGTAAGACTGAATCAGAAAGATCCCCAACCTTGGCCTGCAAAGAAGAAAAGTTTTCAATAATGGAAATTAAAAAGGAGGATGAATCGGATTTAAGAGACTTTGATCGCAATGATTCTCCTACAAGTAAGTTGCAGATTATTTTGAATCACGAGAAACTAAAAGAAAAACAAAACACATTCATTTCTATGTGTTATTAATATTGCCAATACCTGCATTTTAGCAAATGGCTTTAACTTATGATTTATTCAACAAAATGTGAGCTCTGCACAGAGAGTAACCATAATATGCATATTACCTTAATCATGGGGTACTATTTTACATTGAAAAGATAGAAAGTGTTTGGCTGTTCTAGACAATAGCCAATAATAAAAAGATGTTTAAAAACATGAAGAAATAATTTGTACAATATATTGAAAATCTTTACAGATATGATAGATAATACGAAGTGAATATGACATCATGTTAACATGAAGCTCTAAGGACACCCAGAGGGGTTCCTGCCAAACGTAGCTGTTTAACTATCTTTCACAAACTTGGGAACCATCTCATTTGGCGGCTTCTAGTGAGTGTTTCATGCCATTGGAACTCAGACATTTTACTGTTATGAATAGGTTATTTAAAAGTTAATTTAAAAAAACCTGGCTTTATCTTCTGCTTTGCTCAATGAAATGTGAGACCTGTTGAGAAAATAGAGATACCATGGGAATACCATAAAAAAGGGATATTAGTTGCAGTCGGTTGAATTTAAAACATTTAAATGCCTACTTTAAATTTGTCTTCCAAGTGATATACTATTGAAGCAAATAGCCAGTCAATCCACAATACATTGTTTTCAGTGTTATACTGTGTAGTGTTGATGTATCAAATAAAGAATATCAATAATGGAGAATCAGGGATTTTATTTAAAAAATATGTTGTAATGTTATAGGATACGTTCAAAGGATCCATTCTAGAAAAAGGAGTCCAGAGGAAAGAAGAAAGAAAACCATCAGACATCAGAGGAAGAAACAACATGAATGCCCCCAATGTTTCAAAACCTTTGAAACACCTTCCTCTTTAGCAATTCATCAACGGCAACACACAGGAGAAAAGCCCCATCAGTGTTCTCAGTGTGGAAAGGCTTTTAATCAAATAGGTTATCTCAAGACACACGAGAGGATCCACACTGGGGAAAAGCCATACCATTGTTCTCAGTGTGGAAAGACCTTTAGTCAAACAAGTCATCTCAAGATACACATGATGATCCACACTGAAACACAGCCATATCAGTGTACTTCATGTGGTAAGGGTTTCAAAACTAGCAATGAACTTAGAATCCATAAAATGACACATACTGGAGAAAAGCCATATCAGTGTTCTCAGTGTGGAAAGTCTTTTATTCAGATGGGTCATCTCATGACACACCAGAGAATCCATACTGGTGAAAAGCCATATCAGTGTTCCACATGTGGGAAGGGTTTCAAGAATAGCGAAGAATGTATTATCCACCAGATGACACATACTGGAGAAAAGCCACATCAGTGTTCTCAGTGTGGTAGGACTTTTATTAAAGTGGGTCATCTCAAACGGCACCAGAGGATCCACACTGGAGAAAAGCCATATCATTGTTCTCAGTGTGGAAAAACCTTTGGTCAAGCGGGTCATCTCAAAAGACATCAGAGAATCCACACTGGAGAAAAGCCATATCAGTGTTCTCAGTGTGGAAAGACCTTTCCTGAAATGTCTAATCTCAAAATACACCAGCGGATCCATACTGGGGAAAAGCCACATTAGTGTTTCATACACAATGCGCCTCACAGTAGGAAGGAAAGAAAAGTGGGGGAGGGGATTTACAAATACTTGTAAAGAGACACAGATAAAAAAAATAAGTAAACGTCACATTAATGCTAAAAAGATACATTTTACATGATACCAGGGCACCACATATGATACCAGGGCACCACATTAAACATTACAATAATGTTAATTAAATACATTGTACAGGTTACAAAGCACTTTTAAAGAGACACAGATTCTGCCAAGGAAAATCAACAGCAAATGATGTACTAGTTGTGCTTTACTAAAACAAATTGACAGATTATTGGAGAGACACTATAGGAATGTCTTTATCATGGTCTACTATGAGTGTGATTTAGTTACCTAGGAAACATGGAAGCTTTCATCAGTTCTCAACCACACCTGTCCTCTAATTCCCCATCACTTTTCATTTCACCCCCCAACCTCATACTTCCTTCAACTGTTTGGAGTTTTTGCAGGCTGAGCTATGGCCACGCCCACCTGAGGACCTGAGGACCATCAGACGTGTAAACGGTGCCCATACGCATGGAAATCCATTCCATAATCCTTTGTCATCCTAATTAGGGTTCCCAAAGGTTACTCCAGCTAATTGATTACATTTTTAATCAAGAAAGCCAATGGGTCAGATAGAAGATGCATCATATCAACACCGCATAGTAAAGTCAGATTCTTGAACTTGCATTTGTATGGTGGCACTAATGATAAGGTTACTAATGGGTGTGTATGAAATGTAGGATCCCAATCATTCTTATGGTGGCTACATGGCCTATTCACTTGCATGTTTATATTATGTTTGCTGCTTTAACTTTGTAAATCAAACTGCTCTTCTGCTTGTTTAGTAGGACAACACCCAAAATAAAGCTTTTTTATCTGACATGAGATTTGTGTTTATTCCTGTTGTATTCTTAAAGTAAGGTACAAAATAAAAAGTCCCTTAATATCAACGTAAATATATATATATATACAATATTTGTATTCACGTGAACCTTGTTTATTCCTGTTGCATTTTTAAAGTAAGGTACACAATGAAAAGGCCCTTGATTTATAGATAATAATGTATTTTTTAATCACAAGAATAAAATAAAATTAGTTTTATTCTTTAACCTGTTTGCAACCAATGGCTTTTTTGTCAATTCTGCCTATTTCCGCACTGTTTCATTTAAAACTTGAATATCTATTGTTCTAGACATAGCATAATGACCATTCATGGCTTAAATTGAAGAAGACACTTGGGCCACCAACTGCAATAAGTTAAAGTGTTTTATTATGACATTTAAATGTACAGTTCAGAGCATCAAAATTAAGGATTTGTCAGAAAGAAAAAAAAATGCTTATGGTTTTCTTTTTTGTTTCAGTATAATCTTGGGTTTTAAAATATCAGAGGAAACTAAAACCTATATTTCCTGATACAGAAACATCTTGACAGTGTGTGTACAAAGTTGCAAGCAGATAGACAAAAGTTTACAAATGTTACAGATCAGTTTCTATAACGTGTCTTTAGACCTCTCCAAGTGTCTCCTGACCTCTCCAAATCACCAAATACAAAAGTCACTATATATCAAGAATTTAAACTTTTTTTTGTCATCTGTAGTTCAGCAAACCAATTTTAATTAATTCCAGTGTAATATAATCCATTGTTTTGTATTTTTTTGTGAGAATAAACGTGATTGCCTATACCCTATCCAAAATGTACCCAAACCTACCCAAATCCATTTAGAAGGACATTTTCACATTATCATGAATGTTTTTGTGCTTTGTACTTGTCTGAGGTGTAGTCTGTCCTGATGTTTTTACAAATAGGAACACAGAACAAATAATTATTTACAAAAATGTATGTATAAAAATAAAAAAATTAAAAATTATCATAAAAAAAAAAATCAGACACGCTGGCTGCTTTTGGCATCATGCCACAATGCGTAGCAACAGCGCCCTGGGATTATGCACAGGGGCACTTGACAAGCCCTACATAGCCACATAGTGAGGTTCTTGCAGATTTTGCACCTCCTCCTCCCCTTGGTGGCTTTCAGGGTAGGATCATCGGAGAGTTCACAGACAAGTTCTGGGACACACAGTGTCTGTGGCTCTGGTGGCACAGAAGCCGTGGCTCGCCCAACAGCTGATGCTTCAGAAGACGTGGCTCGTCCAACAGCTGCCTTAGAAGCCGTGGCACGCCCAACAGCTGCATTAGAAGCCATGACTCCCCCAACAGCTGACTTCTGCCTTCCAACCTCGGAGTTTGATGACAGCTGGTCACACAGAAGCACCCTGAACATCTTCTGGGTGAGGGGCTTTTGCTTCTTTGCCTCTGCCATCTCCTTGTGGATTATGAAGCTGTTTACGACCGCAATATCAACAAAGTGTAGAAACATCTTCATATACCACCGCCTTGTCCTCCGGGTCACAGTGAAGTACTTTATCAGGGCATCAGAGAGGTCCACTCCGCCCATGTACTTATTGTAGCACTTGATTGGGTCAGGCACAGGAAACTCCTTCTTGGACCAGCCTGTTTGAGGGTGACGGACACGCCGTTGCACAGACTCCCCACTGTATGCCTTGTTGAATAACTGATCACTACAATCAAATTAGAAAAATGAAACTAAAGCAACCAATGCGCGCTGAAAATAATGCATCCACGTTCACGTATCTAACGTGAGCCAGATAGCAGGATTTAGTCATAAAATAACATTCCGCAGTTTATGGAACATACATGCTCGGTATATCTCGGTACATAAACACGCTGTATATCATTTATTTCTATACTCACACAATAATGATTAACCATTACAACCGATTAGAACAGCAGATATAATATAAATATATAAAGTATGCAATATAAAGCAATCAGTGAGCGCCTGAAAATAACGCATCAATTTTTTTTTTATCTAGCGTGAGCTAGGAGAAGCTTTTAGTCAGATAATACATAATAATATCGTGGAAACATACCGAAATGCATGCTCATAGCATAAGTATATAATTCACAAACATAACTGTTGATATGTACTTACATGTCATCCGATGAATCTGAACTTTCTCTTCCTGAGAAATCTTTCTCGGATTCCTCCTCGTCATTGAACAGCAGCTGTAGTACTTCTTCACGCGTAAAGGACTTCATTTCCCAACAGTAATCGTCGCAAAAAAGCAGAAACGAGTGGCAGTTGTCGCAAAAACAGCTCAGAGGCAGGTGTTTACACAGCTGGTCGAAGCGTAATGGTCGTTGCCTGTGGCGCAGGGCTCATAAATCATGCACTGAGACATTACGCATTGTCCAATCAGACCCTTTCATCATTCAAAAACAGACAATGGGCGTATCATTGTAAACCTAAGAATGTGTACTATTGGATAAAATAGCTGTCAATTACTTTATAGTGCCTGGATTGGCGGAAAAGACATCTTTGTAAATCACCAACTGTTACAGGAAATGAATTGTTTGTGTGCATTTCTCATGAAACCTATCCTAGAACGATGGATAAACTGTACTGTGGCAAAAAATAACCACATAGTTCCGTAGAAGAGACATATGGCTTTAATTATAAAGGTATGTTTTAGAAAAAAAATATTTGTCGTGCCCGCGAAAAAACGGCGAAGTTTGAAGTTGTATTGTAAGGGAAAAAGATGCACGTTTTTTGCTATGATGTAGTACATAAATAAACCATGATAAACCCCTCAGTTAAACTGTCCAGTATCATTATTTAGTTGTTTGGATAGTTAGCGATTTGTTCATGTAAAAAAAAATACATTTTGGCAAAGATAGCATGTTTAAATGGACAATTAGTTTGAAGAGGCAGCAAATCTCTGACATGCAGTGGGCATATCCTGTTACAAATAATTCGGTTTTTCTAGTAAACCGTTGGACACAAGTATTTCATATTACGGGTGCTTTTGGCAGTATTAGTGCTTAATTGATAATCAAACAGTTTTTGGTAAAATGTTTTTTATTTTCGTCGCTACGTTGCTGTAAAAAAATGTACCGGCAAAGTGATCGCAGGCGATACTTTTCGCGTCACTTGCACCCAAACAGGTTAATAGTGAAACGGCTCTTCAATGGTGCTTCAGCTGAGCACTCCACTGCCACCCTCAGGCAAAACATGAACAAATAAAAAGCATTCAGAGTGAACTGGGGTAAATGTCTGGGATTCTCTCGCAAATGATAATGCTCTCATTGTATTTAAAATAATAAAAAAGTTTCTTAAGTTACCTGGTTACTTTTTAACTCAGTTGTGTGGTTTTTTTTTAAGTGAGGCTTCACACTGGTATCTGGTCTGATATTACCCTTATATAATTATTATAATACAAACACAGAGGCTTCCTACAATTTACCAACCTACCCAGTCCTACCTAAACACTTTCAGTTCACACCTCCACCCCACCCCCACCTACTCTCCTGTGTGGAGATTCTGCAGGCTGAGCTATAGTCACGCCCACCTTAGGGCCATGAGATGTGTAAACGGTGCTCAAAGACATGGAATCCCTTCCCATGAACCCTTTTGCATTCTACGTTGCATTCCCAAGATCCCTGCAGCTGATTGGATGAACCACCTTTTTAAAGTAGACACTGGGGTGGTCTGGAACTATAGTGTGTACGTGTAACTCAAAGACAGTACAGCTCTACTGCAATTCTTGTTGGCACAGCTTCACTAAATTAGTCCTGTATTAAAGGACAGTTCAAGGATTTCATTTGCAAAACAGAACCAAAATGTCAGGATCTAATCACAACTGCTAATGTCAGTGAAGGAGGAGATAAAAGAAGAAGAGTTTGATGATTTCCTGCAAGAGTATCTGTCTTCATTTCAGAAAGTGGAAGAAAAGCCTGGACTGGACCATGACTGTAAGACTGAATCAGAAAGTTCCCCAACCTTGGCCTGCAAAGAAGAAAAGTCTTCAATGATGGAAATTAAAGAGGAGGATGAATCAGATTTAAGAGACTATGATTGCCATGATTCTCCTACAAGTAAGTTGCAGATTATTTTGTATCATGAAAAAAACACAATATCTATATTAATCTATATTAAACTATATATAATCATGAGGTACTATTATTGTTACATTTAAAAGAGAGAAAGTGTCTGCCATTATTTTTCTCCAGTTCTTTAACTCATGTGTCTGTATCTTTGTGCATTTAGTCTCCAGGTACACAATTATTCTATTGAACAAGTTTGTCCTAAATTACTTCCAAATGAGGAATAATTCTAGCCAATAGCTAATAATAAAAAGATGTTTAAAAATATGAAGAAATTATTTTATAATGAAAATCTTGACAAATATAGTAGTTAGCTTAGGAAACCATCTTCACATTTTGCCACTTCTAGTGTGTGTTACTATTAACTCATGTAAAGTTATGTAAACATAACATACTTAATTGTGTCAATAAGAACACGTGGAAAAGCAACTCAAAGGTTTCTACCTTTTCCGATTATAATTGTACAAGTTACAAGAGACTGTAACATCAGCTAGATAAATGGCATAATATTTTGTATAATAATAAGGGAGTTAAAAATATTTCATACCATTGGAACTCAGACATTTATAGTTGATTTAAAACCCCTGGCTTTATCTTCTGTTTTACTCAATGCAATGTGAGACCTGTAGAGAGAATAGAGATACCATGGGAGTACCATAATAAAGGGATATTACTTGTAGCATGTTGCATTTCAAACATTTAAAATGCCTACTTTCGATAATTAGTGAGGATATTATTTAAAACATATTTTGCAATGTTATAGGAGACGTTCAAAGGATCCATTCTAGAAAAAGGACTCCAGAGGAAAGAAGAAAGAAAGGTATCAGACATCAGCAACCGAACAAAAGGAACAAAAGACATGAATGCTCCCAGTGTTTCAAAACCTTTGCTGCACCTTCCGCTCTTGCAATTCATCAACGCACACACACAGGAGAAAAGCCACATCTGTGTTCTCAGTGTGGAAAAACCTTTAATCATATAGGTAATCTCAAGATACACATGATGATCCACACAGGAGAAAAGCCACATCATTGTTCTCAGTGTGGAAAAACCTTTAGAGGAAAGGGTGATCTCAAGAAACACATGATGACACATACTGGAGAAAAGCCACATCAGTGTTCTGAGTGTGAAAAGGCCTTTACTGTAATGAGTAGTCTCATTAGACACCAAATGATCCATACTGGGCGAAAGCCATATCAGTGTTTTCAGTGTGAAAAGGCCTTTACTGAAATGGGTAGTCTCATTAGACACCAGAGGATCCATACTGGGCAAAAGCCATATCAGTGTTCTCAGTGTGAAAAAGCCTACAGTGATTTGGGTACTCTCAAGATTCACCAGAAGATCCATACTGGGCAAAAGCCATATCAGTGTTCTCAGTGTGACAAGGCCTTTACTGAAATGAGCAGTCTAAAAATGCACCACAGGATCCACACCGGAGAAAAGCCATATCATTGTTCTCAGTGTGGAAAGACTTTTAGTCAAAATAGTGATCTCAAGATACACCAGAGGATCCACACCGGAGAAAAGCCATATCATTGTTCTCAGTGTGGAAAAACCTTTACACAAAAGGGTGATCTCAAAAAACACCTGATGACACATACTGGAGAAAAGCCACATCAGTGTTCTCAGTGTGGAAAGGCCTTTACACAAAAGGGTGATCTCAAAAAACACCTGATGACACATACTGGAGAAAAGCCACATCAGTGTTCTCAGTGTGGAAAGGCTTTTAATCGAATGGGTCGTCTCAAGGCACACCAGAGGATCCACACAGGAGAAAACCCGCTTCAGTCTTCAAAACAGCCATATCAGTGTTCTCAGTGTGGGAAGGCCTTTACTGAAATGGGTAAACTCATCAGACACCAGATGACCCATACTGGGGAAAAGCCATATCAGTGTTCTCAGTGTGGAAAGGCCTTTACTGAAATGGGTAGTCTCATTAGACACCAGAGGATCCATACTGGGCAAAAGCCATATCAGTGTTCTCAGTGCGAAAAGGCCTTTACTGAAATGAGTAGTCTCAAAATACACTGGCGGATCCACACTGGGGAAAAGCCATATCAGTGTTCTCAGTGTGGAAAGACTTTTAGTCATATGTGTAATCTCAAAACACACCAGAGGATCCATAGTGGAGAAAATAAATAATAGTGTTCTCAGTGCGAAAAGGCCTTTAGTCAAAAGGGTGATCTCAAGAATCACTAGAGGATCCACACTGGAGAAAAGCCATATCAGTGTTCTCAGTGTGGAAAAACTTTTAGTCAAATGGCTTATCTCATCAGACACCAGAGGGTCCATGCTGGGGACAATAATCTCACCAAAATATGTGATATAAGCAAAGACTGAAATATACACCAATCAAATATCACCAACCTTGACCTGCAAAGAAAAAAGTAACGTTTTAATGGAAATTAAAGAAGAAGAAATCCATAATTTTGATATACAATTAATGGCATGCATTTAGTGGGTTAGCTTTAAGTTGTTCTTTACTCAAATACATTTTGAGATTTTTTGAGGGATACTATGGTATGTCTTTACCATGGGCTACTCTGAGCTTTGTATTTCTGCTTCTTCTGGCCTCCTAATGGTGGTATACGGTAATACACATTGTGTCCCTGCCACTGCCACTTCCTCATGTTCCTTTCGTTTAGTGTAAAGTGTGGGAAGGATCGACAACTGCATTGCTGTTAGATATTTTATTAATATGTTATAGATATGTGGATCTATGCCTATTATCGCCTTTAAAGTTAAAGCATCTTCTGACATATAATGTAATTTAATTGTGAAATTGTAAATACTGCTAGAAACCTGATATTAAAAGTATTGCTGTGTCCATTTGCATTCAGCCTTTCGTCTTGCTTGGATATGGCATGTAAAATAAATATCTGTTCCCAACTTCAGTCATATTTGAGTGTTATTTGAGTGAGTAGGAGGTAAGGCTACTAATAGTGAACACATTTTGAATAATCGTGTTTTCCATTCTGTGTTCCTTAAAAATGGTGCCATTGGAGCAAATGGTTTGGAAAAAATCATTCATAACCAGCCATATCTGCAAACATAATGCTAACATCAGCTGAATTAATATAGATTGATATTAATGCCATGTTTTCAACCAAACAGTTTGCATTTGCAGTCCTCCGTTTGGTTCGAGAAAATCTTACCTAGCCAGCCAGATATGTAAATGTATACAGCATTGGGTGAAACATAACCGGTTTATTAATGGCTTGTTTAAAAAGTTGTGGTCAACCGCACACACAGGTCACCTCTGGTCACTGATCTCATATTTGTAAGGTGACACTGATGATAAGGTTACTGATGGGTGTGTATGAAATGTAGGCTCCCAATCATTCTAATGGTGGATATGGCCCTTTTATATGCATGTTTATATTATGTTTGCTGGTGGAACTCTAAAAGAAGAATCTGAAGATAAAAGACTGTTTCCGATTGTTTAGTCAGAATACATCACCACAGACATGCAAAATGTAGAAGACGGTATCTATAGTTGGGTATCTTCGGTTAAGTGAGAAATGTAGTTTGGATTGTTAGCCATATTTACCTCTGTTGAATTCTTAAGGTAGGGTGCCTAATCACAGGAGTCCAGATATTGTAGTTGAGAAAGATATTTCACTGCCATTCACAGTCAAAAACCAAAAAAAATTAGACACAAAAACTTTAAAGGAGAGTAGAGGTTCGAAAGTCTTTTTATCCTCTGTCCTCATATCAAGTTATAAACTATTATAAAACATACACTCATTCACACAAACGTACACATAGGTCTTCAGAAATACACACAAACATACAGTTTCAAAAGCTTGCAGGAACAATGGAAGGTTTCTTCAGTTGACCAGCCCACCCCATCTACCACATGTCCTTTTTAATCACACATCCAACCCAACCCCACATATCCTTCCATACCCAATCACCTTTCAGTTCACACATCCAGGAATGGCCCATCTTCCCTCCTTTGTGATGTCTCTGCTGGTTAAACCCTGACCACGCCAACATGACTACCATCAGACGTGAACAATGCATTGATATTTAGCAGAAGCTTTTGTCCAAAGAGACATTCAAAGGAAGGCAATGCACATGGAATTCCTTCCCAAACTCCTTCATCATTCTAATTTACATTCCAAAAGCTCCTGCATTTATAAAACACCCTGGCTTCATCGTGTGCTTTACTCAATAAATTGTGAGACTTATTGAGATAATAGAGATGCCCAGGGTGCGATTTGTCCAAAAACCAGAGGGGGGGATGTTTTTTTTTTTTATCATGAAAAAAAAACAAGCAATACATAGGCCTAATTCTCTTCATATACATGCATCATACTCAGTTCTTGTGCTTCCTCTCATTCACGTTGAAATACTGAAACCGAAACTGAAACTTTGAAACTGGAACGCAACTGTTTTGGACAGAACTCGCTAATTCAGTGAACAAATATTTTCATATTCATTGTACAGTAGCCTATACACGGAAATTAGCAAAGCCAGCGAATTCTGAGAATGCCGACAGTTCGGGTAAGGTTCGTTAGTGCCAGCGATGTAAGCAAGTGTTAGAAAACACTGTCACAACCTGTCTGTTTTTTCATTGTTTTTTTAATAATTGAGGGTTATCCACCCCATGTATGAAATTCATCCAGCTGAGGTGGGGATGTAAAAACCAGAGGGGGGGTAAATCCCCCCCATCCCCCCCGGCAAATCGCACCCTGGAGATGCCATGGGAACACCTTAATGATGGGATTTAATTTTCAGTCTGTTACATTTAAGACCTTTAAAATGTCTGCTGTAATTTTGTCTCCAGATCTCTAACTCCTGTGCCTGCATCTTTGCTTATGTTCACATTGCAGTCTCTAGGTGTTATTTTTAGCCTTAGGGACTTCCAAATTATATACTGTTCTAGCAAATAGCCTGTCAATCAATGATATATTGTTTTTAGTGTTGTAGTTCTAATGTAATAAATAGTGGAGAGAGAGGATACTATATTAGAAATATTCTTGAATGTTATAGCAGACATTCAAAGGATCCATTCAGGCAAAAGCAGTACAGAGGAAAAAAGTAAGTCATCAGACATCTGCAATCTGCAATAAGGAAGAAAACACATGAATTCTCCCAGTGTTTCAAAACCTTTGCTGCACCTTCTACTCTTGCAATTTATCAACCATCACACAGGAGAAAAGCCCCATCATTGTTCTGAGTGTGGAAAGGCCTTTAGTGAAAAGGGTTATATCAAGACACACCTGAGGATGCACACTGGGAAAAAGCCACATCATTCTTCTGATTGTGGAAAGACTTTTAGTCAAATTTCTCATTTCAAAAGACACCAGAGGATTCATACTGAGGAAAAGCCCCATCATTGTGGAAAGGCCTTTAAGAGACTATTTGCCCTCAAGGTACATCAGAAACTTCGTTCAATAGAAAGTTCTATCTGTGAAGTACAGGTGTAAAGAGACTCCCTGCATTCTATGATATCATCCACCCTGTACTGGTTTTAATTAGTGTTGCCAGTGTGGAGAACCCTTTAATTAATATTCTAATACCAACACTCAAATGAAGCCTCATCAGTGTTGGCGGTGTAAAAAGGCTAACAATAAACCGGCTTGTTTGAAAAGATGTCAGAAGATACATCTATACAAGCGAAAAACAATATCAGTGTGTACGCGTTTAGGCTCCCAATCATTCTTATGGTGGCTTTATGGCCTTTTTATTCACGTGATTTGTGTTTATTCACGTTGTGTTCATAAAGTAAGTAACAGAGTGAAAGGCCCTTGCATTCTACTTCAGCTGAGCATTCCATTGCTACCCACAGTCAAAACATGAACAAATTAAAAGTTTTTCTCTAAAAAGGCTGACACCATTAAAACTCAACAGAGGACACAAACAGCAAAACATCTTAACGGAAAAAAACCTTACAAAATGTTTGGTAACACTTTCTATGAAGCCCAGCGTTATAAGGCCCTATAAGGACATTATAAGGGCCTTAATAATGACTTATAGCGATTGCTACGATGACTTATAGCTACTTTATAACTACGTATAATGTCTTCATGATGACTCATAATCACCTTTATGATACATTATATCAGTTCATTATGAATGGTTATAATTAAAGACGGAATAATGCATTATAAATATGTGACTGTCGGGTAACACTTGCTATGAAGCCTGCCTTTATAAGGTCCTATAAGGACATTAATGATGACGTTTTAAAAGTAGCTATAAGTCATTGTAGCACTCTTCATAACTATGTTTAGCATCTCCACAATGACTCATATCCACTGCTCTGAAACGTTATGTCAGTTCATTATAAATGGTTATAATCTAAGATAAAATGATGCATTATAAATATGTGATCATAGGTTTGTGTGGGTAATCATGAATCCTATGAAGCCTGCATATGAAGCACTATAAGAAAAATCATAATACCTTTAAAAACTAGTTAAGTCATTGTGGCACTCATTCTTACCTTCTCAGTCCTACGTCTTCTACCTTCTTGAGCGTGCTCTCAGGTCTGAAAGCTGTATTACCATCGATATTTGCTTGACTGGTTGATGAACAGATTTCATTGGTCCAAAAGCGCACGGTGTCAAAGTTATGCTTTTATGTAGACAACTTTAATATTTCGTCGTTTCTGCAACTATCAGTATTTATTGTGTAGGGACATTGGGTTTGGATTAATAACAGCAACTCTGAAGTTCAAAAGTCTTAGCCCGAAATCTTTACAATGTGTTTTTGTATAAAGTCTGAGCACCTCCAGAAAGTTTTAAATAAAAGGGTTTTCATCTGTATCCTGTTGTATTTACTGTCAGCACTATTAACAAGTTCATAATGTCTTATCTTCTCTTCTCTTATCTTATAATAATCTTATGTCTGTTTAAAACAACATTACCCTTTTGTCATTTTACTTAAAGGCACCCAGTGCAACTTTCGAGGCTTAAAAATAAACATTCAATTTCTAGTCTTTTTTACACGTAGTAAGTTTCAATAACTCCATACCATTACATACTGACATTCAAGCAGCAAAGATGAGACGTCGTTGTGTGGTGAGAACTGATAGAAAATCGATAACAACAACAATCGCCGCCATTTTCTTTATTTTTTGTAACCTACAATAAATAAAGCAGGCTTCCAGTCAATGGAAAAATGGCTTCTCCCCACCGACGATTGTTGTTGTTTACGATTTTCTATCAGTTCTCACCACACAACAACGTCTCATCTTTGCTCCTTGAATGTCGATATGTAATGGTATGGAGTTATTGAAACTTACTACGTGTAAAAAAGACTAGAAATTGAATGTTTATTTTTCATTGAATGTTTACATAAAGTTGCACTGGGTGCCTTTAAAGCTGACAAAGTACACTTATAGAATCTTATATCTGTTCATAACAACACCACCCTTTTGTCAATTTACTTAAAGCTGACAAAGTCCACTTATAGGATCTTCTAAAAGTTTATAATATTCTATGTCTGTATAGCAGCCTAGTCACCATACTAATAACCATTAATGAATAATACATAATATATCACAAAGGTGGTTATGATGTGCTGTGAAGACCTATATACATAGTTATAATGAGTGCAACAATGACTTAACTAGTTTTTAAAGCTATTATGAATGTTCTTATAGTGCTTCATATATGCAGGCTTCATAGGATTCATGATTACCCACACAAACCTATGATCACATATTTATAATGCATCATTTTATCTTAGATTATAACCATTTATAATTAACTGACATAACGTTTCAGAGCAGTGGATATGAGTCATTGTGGAGATGCTAAACATAGTTATAAAGAGTGCTACAATGACTTATAGCTACTTTTAAACGTCATCATTAATGTCCTTATAGGACCTTATAAAGGCAGGCTTCATAGCAAGTGTTACCCGACAGTCACATATTTATAATGCATTATTCCGTCTTTAATTATAACCATTCATAATGAACTGATATAATGTATCATAAAGGTGATTATGAGTCATCATGAAGACATTATACGTAGTTATAAAGTAGCTATAAGTCATTGTAGCAATCGCTATAAGTCATTTTTAAGGCCCTTATAATGTCCTTATAGGGCCTTATAACGCTGGGCTTCATAGAAAGTGTTACCAAATGTTTTTACAGGATCCAGACTATATCCAGACTATATCAGTATTAAAATACAAACACACAGGCTTTCTAAAGTCTACCAACCTACCCTCTCCTGCCAAATCACCTTTCAGTTCACACCTCCACCCCACCCCCACATAGCCTCCTGTGTGGAGATTCTGCAGGCTGAGCTATAGTCACGCCCACCTTAGGGCCATCAGATGTGTAAACTGTGATAATAGAGATGATACTCCTTCCCATAATCCCTCTGCAGTCTGCATTCCAAAAGCTCCTGCAGCTGATTGGATGAGCCATCTTTTTAAGGCAGACACTGGGATGGTCTGGAAGTATAGTGTGTATGTGGAACTCACATGCAGCACAACTATACTGCAGTTCTTGTTTGCACATCTTCACTATATAAGTCTTACATTGAAGTAAAGTTCAAGGATTTCTTTTGCAAAAGAGAACTAAAATGTCAGGATCTACTGAACCATCACAACTGCTGATGTCAGTGAAGGAGGAGATCAAAGAAGAAGATCTCGATGATTCTCCTACAAGTTAGTTGCAGATTATTTTGAATCATGAGAAACTAAAAAAACAACAACATTATATTGCCAATACCTGCATTTAAGTCAATGGCTTTAACTTGTGATTCATTCAATACAATGTGAGATCTGTTCACAGAGTAAACTTAATATGCATATTATTTAATCATGGGATAGTATTTTACATTTAAAAGAGAGAAATTGTCTCTCTCCAGTTCTGGCTGTACTAGCCAAAAGCAAATAATAAAAAGATATTTAAAAATATGAAGAAATAATTTGTATGATGAAAATCTTGACATGAAAATCTTGATATGACAGGGGATATGATATGGGGATCTGCTACCGCCGCATCCCTACCAAGTCCTGCAACTGACTTCGAAAGGAGAATCCTGGGTGCCCTGAGTGGGTTGTCTCGCCAGTTGGCACAGGTGATTACAGTCCTGCACTTTCTTATGTAAAATCGTATTTATTGTTACACTAGGTCTCTATTGCTTGCTGCTTGAATTATCTCTCCTTTGACTATGACTAAATGACTAAATATTGATGTAAATGTATGCAGAACACTGCTGAAGTCAGGGCCGAACTTGCTGACTTGAAGGCAGAGGTTGGGGAGGTAAAAGCCAGAATTCAGTCGATAGAAGAAGCCATGTCGGTGTCCAGTGCGTCGAACTACAGCTGTCCAGAACCGCCGAGGAAACGAAGAGCGCATAACCCAAAAATCGCCGTAAGTCTATTTATTTTTAGGTGATTTCTTCTTAGAGTTATACAAGGCCTCAGAATTGTGCTCGCAAACAATGTAAATTATTCAGAGAAATCATGTTGAAACGTGCCAGACTGCCCATGGCTGCTTCTTAACACTAAAAGGTCTATATCCCTCGTCCGGGATATTTTAATTTTTTTGTCAAAAAAAATGTTAAGCTCTGCGAGTTTTCGTCTTAGAGACATAAAAAGAACAACCACGGAAACATTGAACCCTTTTCTTTTATAATATATACAGTTCAAAATGTTAAAATAAATAAGCGCTTTGTCAGAGGAATAGAACTGATGTGTTGCACTTTCTAGTATCTGAGTGGGGTTTCTGCTGCTAAGGACCCACCCATTAGCAAATGACAGCTATTCATATGATAAGGAGATGGTGATTCAGTGATCTCCATTGGGTCATGGTGTGGCAAGATTCACTCCGGGGGTTTTGGGCCACAAAGACATTCTAGGGCCATTAGGATAGGGCCTTTGTCTTTGTGAGAGGTGTCACAGGTTTGTTCACACCAACTCATCAATATGCATTTGTAGGGGCACAGATTTAGGAATGGCACAGGACACTCTGAAATTATAAATATGTGGTAGTGAAACAAGACATACTTTCTGAATGCTAAACTAACATGTGTTTAGCCAACACCTATGTTTACAAGGCTCAGAAATAAAAAGTCTTGTGAATAAATCTTTACAATGTGTTTTTGTACAAAGTCTGAGCACCTCTGAAACAAGGTTTTTCCAAGGGTATGTTTACATTTGATTTAAATTAAACTTTTTTTTACTACATTCCTTTTACTTACATGATATTATTGCTGAGGTCTTCTAGAATAGAATCATATATTCTATTTGTGCATCAATGTTTTTAGTTAAGCAAAATGTACAAAAACATCAAGGCATGTCAAACAACTTAGAAAAGTCTAAAAGGCCTTGGACCTTAGAGTGTTAACTCTGAAAATGTTTATTGTACTTTACAGGAAACTGTGCGTCTACACAACAGCGGGGGAAACGCCAGGCCATACGACCCAATGCAAGGGTGAGATTTAAAGACAAATGCAGGATCTGTTCAGCTAAAGTAGGTGTATCATTTTCTATCATTCAACTAAACTATTGACATTTTGTTTTCACAGACTGAGTTCACCACACAACACGGCAGTCACAACTGATTTGGTGGCAGCCCTGTCCCAATGTCCGGACATGATTGGTGTGGACCCTGGAATTATTTTAAGTAAGTGACCTTATATATTACTTTTGTTTTCAGTTTGTTGTTATCTGTGGCATCTGAGGCAGCACCACGATGTTATCTGTTATTTTAATTTTTTTAATGATTTATTTTCCAGCGGCCTGTAAGACATATTATGAAACTGTCCGGAGGAATTATCGCTACAGCCAGCCAGACCTTGCAGCCCAGGCAGCAGCCACAAAGTCTGCTGCCCGTCTACGGCAGAGAAGAAAAAGGGTAAGATTGATAAGGATTAGATCAGCTGTAGGCTAAAGTAATTGCAGCGCATGGTCCTATGTAATCGTGTTAATAAAAAGTGACGTTTTGCATCAGAAACGATGTGCTGTATAAACAAATGTACATTGCAGCGGTTAAACACATTTGATGTAGAAATATGCATTATCGTTGTGTCAGCACAGCGGCACTAATTTGGTTTATCTTTGCAGCTGGTGGAGGCGAGGATGACTGTCTTCGCGAGGGAAGAAATGGACCTCTGGAAGAACGTTACCCTGGACCTGATGTCCGATGAAGAGGATTGCACACACGAGGGGGAAACTGGCTGGATTGTGCGGCCGCCAGTTTTCAGAAGCGACGAGCTCTCTGACCTGTGTGCGGCTCTACAAGGAAGACTGGACCGGGACCCCAGATATGCGCAGACGCACAACAGAAGGCTTCGTGTCGGCACACCATCGGAAAGAGTACCACCATCAGTGTATGACTCTGAGGCTGCAAAGAGACATTTCAGCCACTACTAAACTGTCTGTTTTCTGTTTAAATAAAGCTTTGTTCTTCTATCCCTGACTAAGGTCTTCAATGCTCGATTTGTCTAAAGCAATTGCCTTTCTATTAGGCCTACTATTATTTTGATTATTTAAAGGATCAATAAGAAATTCATTCATTTCAATATAACCATTATTAGTGTATTATTATAATGTTATTATACATCAACCATTAATTTCATTTTTATTGGGCAAAAGCTGTAAATGGGAGGGGATACGCTGTTGTCAGTTGAAAGTTGACCAAAAGAGAGAATCTCATTCCCCAATCACAAGACGTTTTAATTCAAATCAAATTTGTGGGGAAAGAATTTTAGTCAATTCAAATTCAAATTGGTGTGGAAAGACTTTTAGTCAAATGTGTAATCTCAATAGACACCAGAGAAACCTTCACGGGGAATAGCCGTATAAATGTACTATATGTGGGAAGGGATTCATATGTTGCTCAGATATCAATGTCCATTAGGTCACACATCAGTTTCGTACAGTCCATGCAATTCTGTAAAATCAGCCATTTACGGCAATAATCCCATATATTGCAACTTTTGGCTTCCTAATGGTGCTATAAGATAATGCACAGACTGTCCCAACCACTGCCACACGGGAAAAGTCCCTGCAGTGCAGTACAGGTGGGCAGAGTTTCAGGGGTAGCTCACATCTCACCGCTCATCAGGTCGCACTTCAGTCCCAGTTTTAAGTGATTCATTTTATCTCGAGATCTCTAGCTCATGTGCCTGAATCTCTGCATATATTTACAGAGCAGTCTATAGGTGATCATTTTTAGCCTCAGGGACCTCCAAATAGCCAGTCAATCAATAATACATTTGTGAAAAGGCAGCCCCTCCTTTTCCCTAACGCACCTGACACCACCCGCGACATTTAAACTGAACGCTACTTCTCTGCCACACGGAAACACGCACACACGCATCCATACACAACCCGGTTACTTTGGAATGTTGCACGGTGCCGGCAACCGTGTATCCATTCCAACACAGCACGATCATATTTCACAAATCGCTCTGTTACTCACCCAGTTACCATGCACCATCATAGCGATCAGCTTGGTACCAGTTGTATCCGCTCCATAACTCATTTCACGCTGTTAATCCATACATTGTCGCACCACACAAACAAGCATTGACATCACACACACTTCCTGGTCCCGCAAACTTTCCGTCCCCCAAGAAACCTGAGCTCTGGACAATTGCATGATTAAATGCTGAGATAATTTGTGTAATTGGGAGGGGGGAAAGGGAATGATTTGTGCAGGGGTAATGTCATTGTGTATCATGTTTACTTGTATGTAAACGGACTGTTTAGTACCCTATTGTAGATGGTATGTTCCAATGAAGATAATTGGAAGGCTTTATTTAAGCTCAAGATTTTCTCACTTCTGGGTGGGAGTCTGGAGAGCAGGTAGACTGAAAAGCAAGTAGAAGTGATTTTGATTGTGAAGGAGAATTGTGCATTAGTAATTGGTTTTTGTTTGTTAGTTTGTTTGTTTGTCTGTTTAGAGTGTGTTTGCTGGCGTTTTGTCACTGCACTGTTTTGTCATCATTGTTTTTGCACTGTAAATAAATTCTCACTTAAGTTCACTGGATATCACCTTGTTTTGCCGTGTTCTTCACACCCTCACCCAAGACCTCTGGAAGTCCTAGGGCCACCATCCTGGTGTGGGAGTTAGCGCGAGGCGCAATCTTTTCACAGTTGGTGTCAGAAGTGGGATCGTGGCGCCTCCTAGAGGACAGAGGAAGGGGTCGACGAGACGGACCCTGGTACGTAGCATGGCGTACCAACAGCTGGTCCCTCATGACCTAGTTCCGCCAGGTGAGGAAGAGGATGAAGGAGCCAGAGGGGGAGTGACAGAGCCTGTCGCTGTCGTGGACAGACAGACGGAGGCGCTTGACCTCACATCCCTGTATGGTCTCCTGCAGAAGTCCCTACAGACCCAGGAACGTGAGGCGCATAAGCAGGAGCAGAGGTGGCGAGGTGTCCAGGTGCAGCTCAACAACTTCCATGATGAGCTGGAGCTGGAACGGGGGAGGCAGCCGTTGCATGGAGATGCAGCGCGAGCGGCGCCGATAGGCATACCACCACCAGCAGCGCACCCCGGCGTGCTACCAATAGCACCACCAGCAGCCCCACCTCCAGAACTATCGCCAGCAGCCTGGCACAGGTCAGCAGTGCCGAAGTTATTGGAAGGTGATGACGTGGAGCAGTACCTGACGACCTTTGAAAGGCTGGCGACAGCCTACAGGTGGCCTCCAGCTGACTGGGCCATTTTCCTGGTGCCCTACCTGACGGGAAAAGCACGGGCGGCGTATGTAGCCATGGATCCAAACGTGATGATGGATTATGTCAAGGTGAAGGAGGCAATTTTGGCAAAATATGAAATAAATAATGAAGTCTACCGGCAGAGGTTTCGAGACCCACACTGCCCAACGGGAGAGACCCCAAGGGAGTTCTACAACCGACTAAAAGACTTGTTTACCAAATGGATTAAGCCGATGGAGAGAACAGTGGAAGAGGTAGGGGAGCTGCTCATATTGGAGCAGTTTCTTAGCTCATTGTCCCCGGAGGTGCGAGTGTGGGTTAAGGAGCACAACCCCCTCACAGGACACGGAGCCGCGGAGCTTGTGGAGTCTTTCCTGGCTGCCCGACATGGACGAAAAGACTTCCGCTCACCAAGCTCCAGCCGACCGGTGATGAGGGGTAAGTCTGAGAGTTATGGGAGTGGAGTGGTTCCTAGTGAGCAGAATAGGGGGCCAATCACTAGATATTACCCCCCTCAACAGTACACAGCACGACACTCACCCACACCCAGACCCACATTTACACCGACAACCCGAACCCCCATGAGCGGAGGCAGTAATGGGTGTCACTACTGTGGTAATCCAGGGCATCTAATTAGAGACTGCCCTGTTAAGAAAGCCAAGGCTGCAGGATTGTGTGTTATCCCTAGACTGTTTAAGGAACCTTATTGTGCTGGTAAAGTGCAGGGGATGGATGTCACTGTTAATGGCAGGCCAGCCAGGGCTCTGCTAGACACAGGCAGCACTCAGACGCTGGTGCGCCCCTACCTGGTGGATCAGCCGGAATCGCTGACAGGGGGACGCCTCAGGGTGTGCTGTGTGAACGGGGATGAGCATGAGTACCCGATAGCCGAGATATGTCTGCAGGTTAGGGAGCACACATATAAGCTTAAAGCGGGCATAGTCAAGGGGTTGAGTCATCCAGTTGTGTTAGGCCAGGATGTGTTGATTCTGTCAGAACTGGTGCAGTCTACTCTGCCAATGAGTATGGTTGCTACCAGGTCTCAGACTAAGAAGGCCTTAGTTGAGGAGACAGAAGCACAGAAATGGTTGGAGTTAATGCCATTCAGGCAAGAAGAGATAAGTTCCCCAGAGAAGACCAAAGAGCGAAAGAGTCGTGTGCAGCGCAGAAGGGAAAAGATGTTTGGTACTGTACGAGGGTTGAGTAGCACAGATCAGGAAGTTATGTCTTGTGATGGTGAGGACGTTTGGGATATACCCACCGACCTAAAAGAGCTACAGGGAAAGGATGAGTCGCTTAGCGAGCTCTTCAGCAAGGCTACTGAGGTTGATGGGGTGAGCACAGGTCAGCCAAAGGCTCTCTCTGGGGAGTTTTACTTTGTGCAAGATGGCCTGCTGTATCATCAGCCTGAGGGTGGCAGCACAGAGCAGTTAGTGATCCCCTGTAGTCTCAGACCAAAGCTCCTCCGCTTGGCACATGACATTCCTTGGGCTGGGCATTTGGGTAATGTTAAAACCCTGCAGAGGTTGGCCAGTAGATTTTATTGGCCAGGCATGTATACTGATGTCCACAAACACGGTAGAACATGTCCCAAGTGTCAGATCTCAAGCAAACACAAGGTCAAGCCGTTCCCACTACAGCCACTCCCAGTCATAGAGGTGCCGTTCTCTAGAATAGCGATGGACATTGTTGGGCCTTTAGAGCGCACACAGTCAGGACACCAGTACATTCTTGTAATTTGTGATTACGCCACACGCTACCCCGAAGCTTTCCCCTTACGGAAGGTAACTGCCAGAACCATTGCCCCTGCCATCCTACAATTATTCTCCAGGGTAGGGATTCCCAAGGAGATATTAACGGATCAGGGAACAGCATTCCTCTCCAACACACTGAAGCAGGTATATAGGCTGTTAGGGATAAGGGGAATTAGGACCACTCCCTACCACCCTCAGACTGATGGCCTGGTGGAGCGGTACAACCAGACCCTGAAAGGCATGCTGCGTAAGTTTGTGGCTGCCAATGGCAAGGACTGGGACCGTTGGCTACCCTACCTGATGTTTGCCTATCGAGAGGTTCCCCAAGCCTCAACAGGGTTCTCGCCTTTTGAACTCCTGTATGGTAGACAGGTGCGGGGGCCTCTGGATCTTCTCAGGGATGCCTGGGAGTCACCAAAGTCCACCACCACCAACATCCTCACCTACGTCATCGCCATGAGGGAGAAGATGGAGGAGATGACCAGCCTGGTCGGGGAGAATCTTCAGCGTGCCCAGGAGACCCAGACAGGCTGGTACGACAAGAAAGCGAGGCAGCGGACTTTCCAGCCCGGCCAAAGAGTTCTCTTGCTCCTGCCTACGGAGGAGAACAAGCTACTGGCCAAGTGGCAGGGACCATTCTGCATAAGCAGGAAGCTGGGGCCCACCACCTACGAGCTGGAAATGCCGGAAAGACGAAAGCAGAAGCAAGTGTTCCACATAAACCTGCTGAAAGAGTGGCATGACAGAGAAGTGCCCCCCAGTCAACAGTTGCTGGTGCAAGCGGTGAGGGAGGAGGAAGACAGTCCGGAGCAGTTCTTCCCAACTGAACGTCCAGCTGGGGAGCGGGATTTTTCACACCTCACCTCACAACAGCAGCAAGAGTTACGGGCCATCATCCCCGATGGCCTGTTCAGTGAGCAGCCCGGGAACACGTCCCTGGCAAAGCACCATATCCGCATGAAGGACTCCACCCCGGTTCGACAGCGGATGTACCGGGTGCCGGAGCGAATGTTGCCTGCCCTCCAGGAGGAGCTGCAGGTAATGAAAAGGCTGGGTGTGATTGAGCGGTCAGAGAGCGCCTGGAGCAGCCCGATTGTCCTGGTTCCGAAGAAGGACGGCAGCATGCGCTTCTGCATCGACTTCCGGAAGGTAAACGCTCAGTCACACTTTGACGCCTACCCGATGCCCAGACTGGAGGACCTCATTGAGCGCCTAGGAAGGGCTCATTTTATCACCACGTTGGATTTAAGCAAAGGCTACTGGCAAGTTCCTCTTGCTAGGGAGGCCAGACCCTACACAGCCTTCAGAACACCCCAGGGCCTGTTCCATTTTAAGATGATGCCCTTTGGCCTGCAGGGGGCGCCAGCCACGTTCCAGCGGCTAATGGACCGTGTGCTGGAGGGGACTGGCGCCTTCGCAGGCGCATATCTAGATGACATTGTTGTCTACAGTGCCACATGGGCGGAGCACATGCAGCATCTGTCTGAGGTGTTCAGGCGACTTCATCAGGCACAGCTGACTGTGCAGCCCAAGAAGTGCGCTTTTGCCCAGCAGGAGGTGCGCTATCTGGGCCACATTGTTGGCCGTGGGGTGATTCGGCCTCAGAAAGAAAAGATGGAGGCTGTCCAAAACTGCCCGCAGCCCCAGACCAAAAAGGATATCCGGTCCTTTTTGGGGCTTGCAGGGTGGTACAGGCGCTTTGTGCCAAACTTTTCCACAAGGGCGGCGCCTCTCACTGACCTGACCAGAAAGGCTGGGTCTCCAAAGGTCCAGTGGGAGAAGCAACATGAGCAAGCCTTCAAAGACTTGAAGGGGGCTCTTTGCAGTGACCCTGTACTGCAGAGCCCTGATTTTGAAAAGCCTTGGACAGTGCAGACTGATGCCTCTGGAGTTGGTCTGGGGGCAGTACTACTCCAGGGGGAGGGAGAGCAGCAGCGGCCGGTGGCGTACATCAGCCGCAAGCTGTTTCCCCGGGAAACGAGGTACTCAGCCGTGGAGCTGGAGTGTCTGGCGGTGAAGTGGGCCTTGGACACTTTCCGCTACTACCTATTGGGTAGAGACTTTGTGCTAGAGACAGACCACAGAGCCTTGAAGTGGCTGGGGACAATGAAGGACACTAATGCCCGTATAACCCGATGGTTTTTGGCTATGCAGCCTTACAGGTTTACCGTGCAGTATAGGGCCGGAAAACAGAACCTGGTGGCTGATTTCCTGTCTCGCCACCCCAGTGTCGAGCCTCCTGAGGTGGAAGGAAATGTGAAAAGGCAGCCCCTCCTTTTCCCTAACGCACCTGACACCACCCGCGACATTTAAACTGAACGCTACTTCTCTGCCACACGGAAACACGCACACACGCATCCATACACAACCCGGTTACTTTGGAATGTTGCACGGTGCCGGCAACCGTGTATCCATTCCAACACAGCACGATCATATTTCACAAATCGCTCTGTTACTCACCCAGTTACCATGCACCATCATAGCGATCAGCTTGGTACCAGTTGTATCCGCTCCATAACTCATTTCACGCTGTTAATCCATACATTGTCGCACCACACAAACAAGCATTGACATCACACACACTTCCTGGTCCCGCAAACTTTCCGTCCCCCAAGAAACCTGAGCTCTGGACAATTGCATGATTAAATGCTGAGATAATTTGTGTAATTGGGAGGGGGGAAAGGGAATGATTTGTGCAGGGGTAATGTCATTGTGTATCATGTTTACTTGTATGTAAACGGACTGTTTAGTACCCTATTGTAGATGGTATGTTCCAATGAAGATAATTGGAAGGCTTTATTTAAGCTCAAGATTTTCTCACTTCTGGGTGGGAGTCTGGAGAGCAGGTAGACTGAAAAGCAAGTAGAAGTGATTTTGATTGTGAAGGAGAATTGTGCATTAGTAATTGGTTTTTGTTTGTTAGTTTGTTTGTTTGTCTGTTTAGAGTGTGTTTGCTGGCGTTTTGTCACTGCACTGTTTTGTCATCATTGTTTTTGCACTGTAAATAAATTCTCACTTAAGTTCACTGGATATCACCTTGTTTTGCCGTGTTCTTCACACCCTCACCCAAGACCTCTGGAAGTCCTAGGGCCACCATCCTGGTGTGGGAGTTAGCGCGAGGCGCAATCTTTTCACAACATTGTTTGTAGTGTTGTAGTTGTAATGTAGGATATTAGAGAGGATATTATTAAAAACGTATTCTCGGATATTATAGGAGACATTCAAAGGATCCATTCGGGCTAAAGGAGTTCAGATGAAAAATTAAAGAAAGTCATCAGACATCAGTAATCGTCAATAAAGAAGAAAACACATGAATGCCCCCAGTGTTTCAAAACCTTTGCTGTATTTTCTACTTTTGCAATTCATCAACCAACACACAGGAGGAAAGGCCCATCATTGAGTGTGGAAAGGGCTTTAGTGAAAAGGGTAATCTCAAGACACACATGAGGATGCACACTGGGAAAAAGCCACATCATTCTTCTGATTGTGGAATGACTTTTAGTCAAATTTGTCATTTCAAAGACACCAGAAGATTTATATTGGGGAAAAGCCCCATCATTGTGGAAAGGCAAGATGAAAGGGGTTTCAGGTAAAATGTTACTATAGGATCCAGAGTGGATGGCTTCAAGAACCATCATGAAATTGAAAGAAATTAAGAGGTTTCTTTGTTTTTGATGCAGCAATCTTTATTCCAGTAAATTGCAGTAAGGAAGCATGTGGAGCATACACTGGATCCAGTGATGTAGGTCTGAACCACAAGCATCTACGACTCCAGCCATAGTGTTTAAGAAGCGCATGGAACATACTCTGGATTCAGTGGTGAAGGTCTAAGTTTGTTGGCTTTAAGTTGTGCCTTACTCAACCAAATTGACTGATTTTTGAGTGAAACTATAGGAATGTCTTTACAATGGGCTAGAATGAGCTGTTTGTTACACTTTTATCCTGAGCAACTTCCAGGCAAGGTACAATTTTTGGGAAAAGGTTTTTTCACCAAAATACTCATAAAAAGCAAACAGTTTATGAAAGCAAAGTTTAAAATCTAAATAATTATTATTTTTATGTTATGAAACACATGTAATTTAATCTGATAAAGAGGGTTTCAAGTAAGATGTTACTGTAGAAGACACAGTGGATAGTTTCAAGAACCATCTTGAAATATGCAGACTGAAGAAAAGGGTTTCTATAGCTGGTTAACTTCAGTAGTAATTGAGGAAGAACACATGGCTGAATGCAGATGTTAACATGAGTCACTGATGATTAGGCTTCAGATGGGTGTGTATGAAATGTAGGCTCCCATTCATACTATTATGGTGTCTGTGTGACTTAGTTACCTATGATAAATGGAAGCTTTCTTCAGTTCCAAATCCCACCTATCCTCTAATTCCCCATCACTTTTCATTTCACGCCCAACCCCCTACTACCCTCCTGTGAGGAGTTTCTGCACACTGAGCTATGGCCGCGCCCACCAGAGGACCATCAGACGTGTAAATGGCGCTCTTTCACAATCCTTTGGCATTCTAGTTTGCATTTCAAAAGTTCCTGCAGCTGATTGGATGAGCCATCTTTTTAAGGCAGACACTGGATTATCTGGAAGTATAGTGTGTATGTGTAACTCACTTGCAGCACAACTATACTGCAGTTCCAGTTTGCACATCTTTACTATATAAGTATAGAATTGAAGGAAAGTTCAAGGATTTCTTTTGTAAAACAGAACTAAAATGTCAGGATCTACTGAACCATCACAACTGCTGATGGCAGTGAAGGAGGAGATCAAAGAAGAAGAATTTGATGATTTCCTGCAAGAGTACCTGTCTTCATCTCAGAGAGTGGAAGAAAAGCCTGGACTGGAACATGAATCTAAGACTGAATCAGAAAGATCCCCAACATTGGCCTGCAAAGAAGAAAATTCTTCAATGGAGGAGGATGAATTGGATTTAAGAGAATATGATTGCGATGATTCTCCTACAAGTAAGTTGCAGATTATTATGTATCATGAAAAGACATAATATGCACCGACATTAGTCATGGGATACTATTATTGTTACATTTAAAAGAGAGAAAGTGTCGGCCATTGTTTTTCTCCAGTTCTGTAACTGAGGTGTCTATTTCTCTGTTTTTAGTCCCTGCAGTTCGTCTCTAGGTAGACAAGTATTCTATTGACTACTTTTGTCCTAAATGAATTCCACATGAGGATCAATTCTAGCCAATAGCTAATAATGAAAATATATTTAAAAATATGAAGAAATAATTTGTTAAATTAAAATCTTGACAAATATGATAGTTATTATGACGTGAATATGCCATGACGTTAAAAGGTTTCTTCCTATCGTAGCTTTTTAACTATCTCTAGCTTAGGGAACCATCTTCACATTTTGCCACTTTTAGTCTGTGTTAATATTAACTCATGCAACTTTCTGTTAATATGTATACTTAATTGTGTCAATAAGAACAGTTGGAAAATCAACCCGAAGGTTTCTAACTTTTCCCATTATAATTGTATGAGTTACAAGAGACTGTAACATCAGCTAGAAAACTTGCACGGTATTTTTTTCAAAATATTCAGAGTTCAAAATATTTCATGCCATTGGAACTCAGATATTTATCCATTATGAATAGGTTATTTAAAAGTTTATTTAAAAACCCCTTGCCGTATCTTCTGCTTTACTCAATGAAATGTGAGACCTGTTGAGAGAAAAGAGATACCATGGGAATACCCTAATACATGGATATTACTTGCAGTCGGTTGCATTTAAAACAATTAAAATGCCTACTCCTATTAGTGATATACTATTTACGCAAATAGCCAGTCAATCCAAAACTAAGGGCCTGATTTACTAATATGCGAGCGCTTCTTAATCTGCGTTCGCAAATTAACGCACGGTGTTTTTGCGCATTTTACTTGGTATTTATCAAGCCAGATCTGCGCTGGGCAAACTGTGCTTACTCCGCCCTTTAAAGAGCCTGATTTACTAAGATTGATTTGCGAACGCATCTTTGCCAGGCGCACATTAACGCACGGTGATTCCCCGCATTTTCCGTGATATTTATCAAGCCAGATACGCGCTGGGCAATCATTATTTAGCGCGCCGTTAAAAGACTGGAGAACTTGCCAGCAAGTTACTGCCACCATGGAGATTCGAGGAAGAAAAAACTAAGGTTCAGCGAATAGATAGCGAATAGATAGCGAATAGATAGCGAGATAGATGTATTGGTTCACGTTCGCTCAATCACTGAACCTGATTCAATGGGTTATATTGTTGTTTTGCCCGCCATCATCTACAGCGAGATGTTTAAAAGAACACGATTATAAATAATATGCTATTGGTGGCATTAATGCATACACTGTCTATTATAACAATATATATGTGTACATGGCGAGATTAATACGTTCTACAAGGGACATGGGTTCACTACAATATATCCCCACTGAAACAAATACATTTACCAAGTAGACAGGCCTCTCCAAAATCACCGTTGCTCAATCATGGATAAATTACACTATTCCGAAAGATAAAACTGTCATGGACAGACCACTACCACGTAAGTAATGGTCATGTTGGCATCACATATGACCTGGACATTCATTGAATATGTGTGCTTTCTGTTTCGGTAAACGTGTTCGCGGATTGAAGGTGGGACTGTTTGCATGTGGGTGCGATCAATTTCTCCAATTACGTTCGGAAAGTTTAATTTCATATATATGAATATATGAATTATACGAGTTGAAACAAATATTTCTGTTCGCTGTCTCTGTCTATGTCTTTGCCTTGCTGCTGCCATATCAACGTTTTCAGACTCAGTGGAAATGCGCATGGTTAAGACGTGCTTTTATGAGGCGGAGAATTAGCGTGCAAATCAGAGATGTGCGCTCGCCGGGCAGTTTAGTAAATACCACGCAGTTCATCATTAGGCGCACTCCTCCCATTAAATAGCGCTACACGCCTACGTTACCACCCACGTTTCCGAACCATCCCACCTGTTTGCAGGTACACACCCTCAAAGCGTTAATATGCGCTGCGCCAGCTTAGTAAATACCGTTTTTCGTTACGACCGCTATTTTACGCCAGAAAATGGGCGCAATCCTGTTAGTAAATCAGGCCCTAAATATTTACATGAGTTATACTGTTTTTAAAGTAACAAATCTAGAATATCGATGACTGAGAATCGTGGATATTATTTAAAAAAAATATTTTGTAATGTTATAGGAGACACTCAAAAGGATCCATTCTAGAAAAAGGACTCCAGAGGAAAGAAGAAAGAAAGTCATCAGACATCAGCTGTCGAAGACGAGGAACAAAAAACATGAATGCCTCCAGTGTTTCAAAACCTTTGCTGCACCTTCAACTCTTGCAATTCATCAACGCACACACACAGGAGAAAAGCCACATCAGTGTTCTCAGTGTGGAAAGGCCTTTAGTCAAAAGGGTGAGCTCAAGATACACCAGAGGATTCACACCGGAGAAAAGCCATATAATTGTTCTCAGTGTGGAAAAACTTTTAGACAAAGGGGTAATCTTAAGATACACCAGAGGATCCACACCGGAGAAAAGCCATATCATTGTTCTCAGTGTGGAAAAACCTTTAGTCGAAAGGGTGAGCTCAAGAATCACCTGATGACACATACTGGAGAAAAGCCACATCAGTGTTCTCAGTGTGGAAAAACCTTTAGTCGAAAGGATGAGCTCAAGATACACCAGAGGATCCATACTGGGGAAAAGCCATATAAGTGTTCTCAGTGTGGAAAGGCCTTTACTGAACTGGGTAAACTCATTACACACCAGAGGATCCATAGTGGGGAAAAGCCATATCATTGTTCTCAGTGTGGAAAAATCTTTAGTCAAACAGGTCATCTCAAGAAACACCAGATGATCCACACCGGAGAAATGCCATATCATTGTTCTCAGTGTGGAAAGGCTTTTAGTCAAAATAGTGATCTCAAGCTACACCAGAGGATCCACACCGGAGAAAAGCCATATCATTGTTCTCAGTGTGGAAAAACCTTTAGACTAAAGGGTGTTCTCAAGACTCACCTGATGACACATACTGGAGAAAAGCCACATCAGTGTTCTCAGTGTGGAAAAACATTTTGTGTAAAGGGTGAGCTCAAGACACACCAGAGGATCCATACTGGGGAAAAGCCACATCAGTGTTCTCACTGCGAGAAGGCCTTTGCTGAAATGGGAACACTCATCATACACCAGAGGATCCATACTGGGGAAAAGCCATATCACTGTTCTCAGTGTGGAAAGGCCTTTAATGTAATGGGTAGTCTCATTAGACACCAGAGGATCCATACTGGGCAAAAGCCTTATCAGTGTTCTCAGTGTGACAAGGCCTTTACTGAAATGGGTAATCTCAGGAGACACCAGAAGATCCATACTGGGGAAAAGCCACATAAGTGTTCTTAGTGTGAAAAGGAATTTCGTCAAAAGGGTGATCTCAAGAAACGCTAGAGGATCCACACTGGCAAAAAGCCATATCATTGTTGTCAGTGTGGAAAATTCTTTAGTCAAAAGGATGATCTCAAGAAACACCTGATGACCAATACTGGAAAATGAAATGAAATGAAAGGGTCAAGGCACACCAGAAGATCCATACTGGGGAAAAGCCACATAAGTGTTCTTAGTGTGAAAAGGAATTTCGTCAAAAGGGTGATCTCAAGAAACGCTAGAGGATCCACACTGGCGAAAAGCCATATCATTGTTGTCAGTGTGGAAAAACCTTTAGTCAAAAGGATGATCTCAAGAAACACCTGATGACCAATACTGGAAAATGAAATGAAATGAAAGGGTCAAGGCACACCAGAAGATCCACAGTGGAGAAAAGCCACATCAGTGTTCTCAGTGTTTGAATGTCTTTACTGAAATGAGTAAACTCATTAGACACCAGAGAATCCATACTGGGGAAAAGCCATATCAGTGTTCTCAGCATGGTAAGACTTTTAGACGAATGAGATGTCTCAAGCCTCACCAGATGATCCTTACTGGGCCTTCTTCTAGCCTCCTAATTGTCTATATGGTAATGCACAGTCTGTCCCAGCCACTGCCATTCCCCCCTTTCGTCTAGTGTAAAGTGTGAATTGAAGTTAACATGATGTTAGTAATGTGATTGATATCCACTAGTTATGTGGATCTATGCCTGTTATCTCTTTAAAAGACGAATCATCTTCTAACATATTTTGTAATTCAATTGTGATTGGAAATACTGTAAGAAACATGATATTGAACATATTTTTGTGTCCATGTGAAAAATAGCTGTGTGCATCTGCATTCAGCCATTTAACTTGCCTGGATAAAGCATGTCAAAATAAATATCTGTTCCCAACCTCTGTCATATTGATATGTTATTTGAGTGAGTCCAGGAACAGTGATTACATTTTTAATAATCGTATTTTCTTTAAAATGTTAGGGGCAATTTGGGCAAACGGTTTTGGAAACACTTTTATAACCAGATAGATATGCAAGCATAATGCTGAAATCCTAATTCAACTGAAATAATATAGATCTTTGATAGCCAGCCAGATATGTAAATGTACACAAACATTTGGTGAAATTTAGACGGTTTATTAATGGCTTGTTTTAAAGTTGTGGTGAACTGTTGTATGATTAATAACAAAAAACACATATATTCTAGTTGGGCAAGATACTCAACTGCCACCCAGAGTCAAAAAAATCCTCTGACATAATGTTTGAAAACTGGACTTTCTTCAGATTACCATTCCCCTCACCCTTTCTCACCCATCACCTCTCAGTTCACACATCCACCCCACCCCCTACTACATTTACATTTACATTTACATTTAGTCATTTAGCAGACGCTTTTGTCCAAAGCGACGTACAAGGGAGAACAATCAAGCTAAGAGCATTAAAAAACCTGGTGTAACAATAAATATTGCTTATAAAACGACATAGAAAGAATTAAAAAAAGAAGTGCGGGCATGTTGCTGCTTAAGTGCAGGTTGAGCCAAGGTGCCAGTTTAGGAAGAGAGGTGCTCTTTGAAGAGTTGGGTCTTCAAGAGTTTCTTAAAGGTAGGGAGGGACGCTCCTGCTCTGGTAGTGCTAGGCAGGTCGTTCCACCAACGTGGAACTACAACTGAGAATAGTCTGGATTGCCTTGCTTGCACTGGGGGCAGTGCCAGACGACGCTCACTGGATGAGCGCAGCGTCCTAGGTGTGACATTTGCCCTTACAAGAGCATTTAGGTACTACTATACTCCTTTGTGTAGTTTCAGCAGGTTGTGCTATCATCATGCCCACCTAAAGACCACCAGAGGTGTAAATGGTGCTCATAGACATGGAGATCCTGTCCTTAACCCCTTGGCACTCAAATTTGCATTCCAAAAGCTCCTGCAGCTGATTGCTTAGATTTGAACCCAGAGAGAAGATGCACTATATTAACAACACATAGGGGAGTCTGAACTTACCTTTGTAAGATAGACACTGGGATGCTCTGGATGAATACCGGACTCACCACTTGAGATCAATGACAGCATTATAAACAGAAATATCAAGTAGTTACTTCAGCTAAAAGCCTGGGTCTGTTTATTCCTAATGGTGGAAGGACGCGTGACTCTCTTGGTAGATTCACCTACTGCTCCCTTCTCTGTAGTAATGTAGTAGCTCATGCGGTTTCTTTCAGTCTTTACTCAAACAATGTGTCAATTTTTTGAGAGATACTATGGAATGTCTTTACCATGGGCCATATGAGCTTTGTATTTCTGCTTTTTCTGACCTAAGGTGGTATGTGGTAATAGGGCTGGGCGATATGGGAAAAAGTTATATTTCGATTTTTTCCCCAAAACATTTTCGATTTCGATTTTATATCACGATATGAACAAAATCACCCCACATTTTTTTGAAAAACGTACATGCAAATACCTGCATTCTGGTGCATTTTACCATGTTTTTCTCTGAGATGTATCATGTTATCAGCATATCAAATTCACAATTGATATAGGTTTGGTGGCCTGATAATTATGTTGGCTACATTCAAACTGACCACCTCATTAAAGTAGTCAGTGTTCAGGTCAGAAATGGCCAAATGTGTATTGAAACCCAAAGTCTTTAAGGATGGAAGCTGCCAGAAGTAAACGGTTCACGTAGGGGAAATAGTTTTCATACATGGCAAAGCTTGACAGCATGCCCAGCACACCAATGTTCATTTTATTTGTGGCATTGACATCATCTTTCGTGTGTGAGTCAAAGAGAGGTATACAAGTGAGTGACACATTCAAAAAGAAATCTTCTTTGGTGAGTGTGTGTTTAGTCGCTGCTGTCGTTAGAAAAACTGCCATTAGCTAGCTAACGTTAACGCCAGATTAGCTCACGGTTGTTATGGCAATAACAATACGATTATAGCCAGATAATGTCCATTGGGTGGTCCTTAATTGTCAACTACAGGTAAAACTTGGGCAACTCTGACTTACTTTCCTCTTCTTCGAAAAAAAAATCCGTATGTCCATTTCTGTGGTCTGCTTCTAGCGCGACGCTCCGATCAAATCAGAGAATGAATGAACATTAATGACAGTTGAAACTGCGTGCGTGATGAGGCTGCGTAGTACACCAGGAAAACGTGGAGTGGATTTATATTGCTGTGGGTATTCCCCACTGATAAAGTTGAACGGATTTAATTGTGAAGCAATGGAAAGAATAATGGACTAGTAGACCAGCAGTCACGCACGCACTATTTTGACTGCAAAAGTGGGGGGGTCGAAACGACTTGTTTTGAAAAGTGAGGGGGTCTTGTCCCCCCCCAATTACATTGTCGCGACGCCCATGGGCTACGTGCGGCGCTGTATTCGCGGGTCTGTGAAAACATTGATTTTTTTTTTTTTGAAGGCGCCGTCTAATCGAACGTCTCATTTAAAACCGTAGAAAGAAATTACATCGCGATTAAAATCGAAATCGAAAAATCGCCCAGCCCTATGTGGTAATGCACAGTCTGTCCCAGCTACTGCCACTTCATGTGTTCCATTGTTCCCCAACTCTGAGAAATGTTTTTTCCTGCAGGGCAATGCTCCATGCCACACAGCCAGGCCAGTAAAGGTGTGGATGGAGTACCACCAGATCAGGACCCTGTCATGGCCAGCCCAATTTCGAGACCTGAATCCCATCAAAAACCTCTGAAATGTGATCAAGAGGAAGATGGATGGTCACAAGCCATGAAAAGAAGCCGAGCTGCTTGAATTCTTGCGCCAGGAGTAGCATAAAGTCACCCAACGGCAATGTGAAAGACTGGTGGAGAGCATGCCAAGACACATGAAAGTTGTGATTTCAAATCAAGGTTTTTCCACCAAATATTGATTTCTGAACTCTTCCTAAGTGTAAGCATTAGTATTGTGTAGTTTAAAAATGAATATGAGCTTGTTTTCTTTGCATTATTCGAGATCTGAAGACACTGCATCTTTTTTGCTATTTTGACCAATTGTCATTTTTCTGCAAATAATTGATCTAAATGACAATATTTTTATTTGAAATTTGGTAGGAATGTTGCCAGTAGGTTATAGAATAAAACAAAAATGTACATTTTACTTTAACACATACCAATAAATAGTAAAACCAGAGAAACTGATAATTTTGAAGTGGTCTCTTAATTTTTTCCGCGGCTGTATGTTAGACACTAAGCACACATTTCCAAATCTCCCCCATCATGGATCTCTCCTACACAATGATGAAAAAATATATATTCCCTGCCAGCATTTTAAGATGAGAAACATGACAACCCATAACAATGTAAAATGGTGCAATCTTTTCCCCCCTTCATATATGGACTTCAATATCAAAAAGTATGATATGAATTGTTATATAAAAATGATTAAATATCTGGATAGTTTTGACTGCTCTGAAAAAAGGTAGACACCAGCTGTATGACTGTCCCTTTTTTAATGTCTATAAACTGATGGTGCGTTCTTATCTCAAACACATTTTGTACAAATCAGTGAATTGCCCCTATTTGTGACGGTTGGTGTGTTTTTGAAGTGTAGACATCGATAAATAAATAAATGATAAATGTGTCTTTGTTTTTTAAGTGTAGATATGCATCCATTTGATGTCTTTTTTCTATAGTTTGGTATAATCAGAATTCCATGAATCGTTGATGAGCAGACTATAGATGCTGATGTTTGAAAATAAGACACCCATTCATTCTCATGGTGCTTCTGTGACCTGTATATTTGATTTAGAATGTTTGCTGCTGAATCTCTATGTAGGTTTGAGTCTGTACTCCTTTGTGTAGTTTCAGCAGGTTGAGCTATGATCATGCCCACCTGAGGACCACCAGAGGTGTAAATGGTGCTCATAGACATGGAGATCCGGCCCTTAATCCCTTTGCACTCTATCAATATGCATTTGCCTTTGAATCTCTGTTGTCACGAGTCTGCTCCTGTGTTTTCAGTGGGAATACTGCCCATGATCCCCTTTGTAATGAAGTGTATTATATTTATTTCTGTTCTACATAGCCCTTTCATCTGCATGCTTAAATTACATTTGCTGGTGAAAATATGTAGGTTAAACTGGGTTCCTGTTTGACTAGTAGGAGCAAAACCAAAATAAAGCTTTTTTTATCATTCACGTGATTTGTGTTTATTCTTGTTGTGTTCTTAAAGTAAAGTACACAATAAAAAGGACCTTAATATAAAAAATGGGGGGTGATCATAAGAGGACACACACAGGGGACAACACTTATCGGAGAAAAACCTTACCAAAATACTTTGCATATGCAATGACTGAAATATACACCTACCAAATATCACAAACCTTTTCATGCAAAGAAGACAAGTTATTAATTGATGGACAATCAAGAAGAAATGCATCACCTTTTTATATATAAATACATGAATTTTAATTTGTTGGCTTTAAGTTGTGCTTTACTAAAACAAATGTACAGATAATTGGAGAGATACTATGGGAATGTCTTTACCATGGTCTACTATGAGTGTGACTTAGTTACCTAGGAAACATGGAAGCTCTCATCAGTTCCCAACCCCACCTGTCCTCTAATTCCCCATCACTTTTCATTTCACACCCAAACCCCATACTACCTTCCACTGTTTGGAGTTTTTGCAGGCTGAGCTATGGCCTTGCCCACCTGAGGACCATCAGACGTGTAAACGGTGCCCATACGCATGGAATTCCATCCCGTAATCCTTTGTCATTCTAGTTTGGGTTCCCAAAGGTTACTCCAGCTAATTGGTTACATTTTTAATCAAGAAAGCCAATGGGTCAGATAGAAGATGCATTATATCAACACCACATAGTAAAGTCAGATTCTTGAACTTGCATTTGTACGGTTGCACTGATGATAAGGTAACTAATGGGTGTGTATGAAATGTAGGATCCCAATCATTCTTATGGTGGCTACATGGCCTATTCACTTGCATGTTTATATTATGTTTGCTGCTGAAACTATGTAAATAAAACTGTTCTTCTGCTTGTTTAGTAGGACAACACCCAAAATAAAGCTTTGTTATCTTTCATGAGATTTGTGCTTATTCCTGTTGTATTCTTAAAGTAAGGTACAAAATAAAAAGTCCCTTAATATCAACGTAAATATATATATACAATATTTGTATTCACAGTAACCTTGTTTATTCCTGTTGTATTTTTAAAGTAAGGTACACAATGAAAAGGCCCGTGATTTATAGATAATAATGTATTTTTATAGTTTATTCAGTTTTATTCTTAAAGTAATGAAACGGCTCTTCAATTATGCTTTTTTTATCTGTCATGAGATTTGTGTTTATTCCTGTTGTATTCTTAAAGTAAGATAAAAAAGGCCCTTAATAAATATATATATATATATACAATATTTGTACTCACATGAACCTTGTTGTTGAACCTTGTATTTCTGTTGTATTTTTAAAGTAAGGTACACAATGAAAAGGCTCTTGATTTATAGATAATAATTTATTTTAATATCACAAGAATAGTGTTTATTTTATTTCTATTTTATTCTTAGAGTAATGAAACGGCTCTTAAATTGTGCTTCAGCTGAACACTCCACTGCCAACCCTGAACAAATAAAAAGTATTCAGAGTGAACTAGGGTAAATGTCTGGGATTCTGGTGCAAATGATAATGCCCTCTGTGTATTTAAAATAATAATTAAGTCACTCACACCTTAGTTTGCTTCCTGACCCCAGGTGTCTGAGCAAATCCAGTGTGGGGACCTTTCCTTTGTTACCATGCTACCATTTTGGATGTTATGCTGGCCAACTTTTGGTGGTCACAGCAGCTGCTTGATCATGAATCTTACTAAATGCATGCAGACTGCAGAAGAGGGTTTCTACAGCAGGGTTACTTCAGTAGATTGAGACATGCAGTTTGGATTGTTAGCCTTCTGCAGATTGAAGGAGAGGGTTTCTATAGCAGGGTAACTTCAGTAGTCACTGAGGAAGAACACATGGCTGAATGCAGGTGTTTACATGACTCACTGATGATTAGGCTACTCATGGGTGTGAATGAAATGTAGGATCCCATTCATATTAGTATGGTGTCTGTGTGACTTAGTTACCTAGGATAAATTAAAGCTTTCTTCAGTTCCCAATCCCACCTGTCCTTTTATTCCCCATCACATTTCAGTTCACACCCACTGCCACCCAGAGTCAAAACAAAAAAATTGGTGAAAAGTCCTCAAACATGAAGTATGAAAAAATCTGTTTAAGAATTGAGGCTTTCTTCAGATTTCCACCCAACTCCCACTACCCTTTCCTACCCATCACCCCTCAGATCACACATCGAACCCATCCCCCTACTATCCTCCTTTGTGTAGTTTCTGCAGGCTAAGCTGTGCCCATGCCCACCTGAACACCATCAGACGTGTAAACGGTACTCATATACATGTACTTCCTGCCCATACTCCATTGTCATGCTAGTTTAGATCTAGTTTAGGCTCCCAATCATTCTCATGGTGGCTATATGGCCTTTTTACTTGCATGTTTATATCATATCTGCTGGTGAAACTCTATGTAGATAAAACTGTGTTTCTGTTTGTTTAGTATGAGTACAACCAAGATACAGCTTTTTAATTTTTAATCTTCCACGTGATTTGTGTTTATTCCTGTTGTATGCTTAAAGCAACGTACGCAATGAAAAGACCTTTAATATATATATATATATATTTATTACAATAGCTGTATTCATGTGAACCTTGTTTACTTGTGTTGTAGGAAGGTAAAAATGAAAAGGCCCTTAATATGTAGCTAATGATATCTGTTTATTTCTCATTCATTGTGTTTATTTCTGTTGTATTCCTAAAGTTAGGTACACAATGAAAATGCCCTAATATATTTTTATTTCACATTGATAGTGTTTATTTCTGTTGTATTCTTAAAGTAAGGTACACGATAAAAAGGCTCTTAAATTGTGCTTCAGCTGAGCACTCCACTACCACCCTCAGTCAAAACATGAACAAATAAAAAGCATTCAGAGTGAACTGGGGTGCATGCCCAGGATTCTGGTGCAAATGATAATGCTCTCTTTGTATTTAAAATAATAATAACGTTTCTTAAGTCACCTGGTTACTATTTACCTCAGTTGTGTGTTTTTTTTAAAGTGAGGCTTCACACTGGTAAGTAGGTCTGATATACCCTTATATCATTATTAAAATACAATCACACAGACTTTCCACAGTTTACCAACCTATCCTCTTCTCCCTAATCACCTTTCAGTTCACACCTCCACCCCACCCCCACCTACCCTCCTGTGTGGAGATTCTGCAGGCTGGGCTATAGCCACGCCCAACTTACGGCCATCAGACGTGTAAACGGTGCTCATACACATGGAATTCCTTCCAATGACTGCAGCTGATTGGATGAGCCACTGTAAACGGTGCTCAGAGACATGGAATCCCTTCCCATAATCCCTTTTGCATTCTAGTTTGCATTCCAAAGATTCCTGCAGCTGATTGGATGAGCCACCTTTTTAAGGCAGACCCCGGGTGTTCTGGAATAATAGTGTGTATGTGTAACTCAAAGGTAGAACACCTATACTGCAGTTCTTGTTTGCACATCTTCACTATATTAGTCCTGTATTGAAGGACAGTTCAAGGATTTCTTTTGCAAACAGAATTGAAATGTCAGGACCTACTGAACCATCACCACTGCTGATGTCAGTGAAGGAGGAGATAAAAGAAGAAGAATTTGATGATTTCCTGCAAGAGTATCTGTCTTCATTTCAGAAAGTGGAAGAAGAAAAGCCTGGACTGGACCATGACTGTAAGACTGAATCAGAAAGATCCCCAACCTTGGCCTGCAAAGAAGAAAAGCCTTCACTGATGGAAATTAAAGAGGAAGATGATTCAGGAGACTATGATCGTGATGACTCTTCACATACAAGTGAGTAGTAGATTATTTTGTATCAAGAGAAGCCAACTAACTCTTGTGTCTGTATCTCTCTTTACATTTAGTGTGTTAACACTTATCCTATTGAGCACTTGTCCTAAATGACTTTCACATATGTCCAATTCTAGCCAATAGCCAATAATTAATTTGAAGAATAATGAAAATCTTGAAAATATGATAGTGAATACGAAGTGAAAATTACATCATGTTAATATGAGTGTGCAAGGACACCCAAAGGGTTTCTGCCTTTTGTAGATTTTTAACTGTCTGTCTCTAGCTTAGGCCATCTCCACATTGGGCCACTGCTAGTGTATGCTAATATTAACTCATGTTAATATCTGTGAATATGAACTTGTGCCAATATGAAGCTGCACAGGCACCCAAGGGTTTCTACCCTTTCTACTAATTATATATTTACAAGCTAAATTGGAGAGACTGGTAAATCAGTGGTATAATATTTGATATCATAATAATATATTTTAAATTATTTCATGCCATTGGAACTCAGACATTTATACTGTTATGAAAAGGTTATTTAGAAGTTGATTTAAAATCCCCTGGCTTTCTCTCCAGCTTTACTCAATGAAATGTTAGACCTGTAGAGAGAATAGTGATACCATGGGAAAACCATAATAATTATGATTATTTGCAATCTGTTACATTTAAAATGCCTTTTATCATTTTGTCTTCCAAATAATATACTAAAGTTGCAAATAGCCAATCAATCCAAAATACATTATTTTCAGTGTTATGCTGTGTAGTGATGATATAACAAATCGAGAATCAAGGATATTATTTTTTTAATATTATCTTATGTTATAGGAGAAGTCCAAAGGATCCATTCTAGAAAAAGGAGTCCAGAGAAAAGAAGAACGAAACAACATGAATGCTTCCAGTGTTTCAAAACCTTTCCTGCACCTTCAGCTCTTGTAATTCATCAACGAACACACACAGGAGAAAAGCCCCATCAGTGTTCTCAGTGTGGAAAGGCTTTTGGCCGTTTGTCTCATCTCAAGACCCACCAGAGGATCCATACTGGGGAAAAGCCATATCAGTGTTCTCAGTGTGGGAAAAACCTTTAGACAAAAGGGTGATCTCAAGACACACCTGATGACACATACTGGAGAAAAGCCACATCACTGTTCTCAGTGTGGAAAGACTTTTAGTCGAATGGATCATCTCAAGTCACACCAGAGAATCCACACTGCAGAAAACCCACTTCAGTGTTCTCAGTGTAAGGAGGTCTTTACTGAAATGGTTAAACTCATTAGACATCAGAGGATCCATAATGGGGGAAAGCCATATCATTGTTCTCAGTGTGGAAAGACCTTTAATCAAACAGGTGACCTCAAGATACACTTCATGATCCATACGGGACAAAATCCATATCTGTGTTCTCAGTGTGGAAAGGGTTTCAGAAGTAGCAGTAAACTTAGAATCCACAAGATGAGACATACTGGGGAAAAGCCATATCAGTGTTCTCAGTGTGGAAAGGCCTTCTGTCAAAAGAGTGATCTCAAGACACATCATAGGATCCATACTGGGGAAAAGCCATATCATTGTTCTCAGTGTGGAAAGTGTTTCAAAAGTAGCAGTCAACTTAGAATGCACCAGATGACACATACTGGAGAAAAGCCACATCACTGTTCTCAGTGTGGAAAGACTTTTAATCAAAAGGATCATCTCGAAAGACACCAGCGAATTCACACTGGGGAAAAGCCATATCATTGTTCACAGTGTGGAAAGGCCTTTACTACATCGGGTAATCTCAAGTCACACCAGAAGATCCATGCTGGAGACAAGCCATATCATTGTTCTCAGTGTGGAAAGTGTTTCAAAAGTAGCAGTGAACTTAGAATGCACCAGATGACACATACTGGAGAAAATCACTGTTCTCAGTGTGGAAAGACTTTTAATCGAATGGATCATCTCGAAAGACACCAGCGAATTCACACTGGGGAAAAGCCATATCATTGTTCACAGTGTGGAAAGGCCTTTACTACATCGGGTAATCTCAAGTCACACCAGAGGATCCATGCTGGAGACAAAAACCTAACCAGTGATAAATGCAAATACTGAAATATACACCAATCTAATAGCACCAATCTTGACCTGCAAAAAAGAAAGTAATGTATTGATGGAAATTAAAAAAGAAGAAATACTTCACCTTTTTATTTACATATAAAGGCTAGAACTTTAGTTTGTTGACTTTACTCAAACTACATGACGACAGATTTTCTATAGCAGGGTAACTTCAGTGGTCACTGAAGAAGAACACATGTCTGAATGAAGGCGAGTCACTAATGATCAAGCTACTGATGGGTGACTATGAAATGAAGGCCCCCATTGATATTTGTAATGTCAATATGGATTTTTTTTTACCTGAATGTTTAGATTTTTTCTTATTGTTTGTGAAAAATGTGTCATCTCATGAAGTACCAGGGATGTGATGTAATGCCCTGTTGATGCATGATGGAGTGACTTAAATATTTTGGATTTGATGAATATGTGATGTACATGTTTAAGTATTTTTTTCAACATATTTGAAACTTTGATTTGGTAGAAATAGAAATAAAAATTGAGTAAAAAAATTGATATATACTTGGGGGTGTGTATGTGCAATAACACAAGATAACACAATATTTCCAATCAAGGAGATAACACAATATTTCCAATCAAGGAATTCATCTGTGTAAGTGGAAGACATTTCTGATAATGTTTTGAGTTAATCTGATAATGTTTCAAGTGCTGCTCAGCCAAGTTTAGCTAAAGCTAGCAGCAGCAGACCAACAGCCACTATTCCTGCCTGCTTTGCTTCTACTCAAGCACAGCTGGATGTACGAGTGCAGTGATGTCAACAGTGTGAGTCACACCAATGGTGATACAGTGATCAGTGAAGACCCAGTATTATGGCGTGACAAATTAAGAGAGAATCTTAATTGTTATAACAGGACCTGTAAAATTTGGAACTTTCAGTTGAAAACATTCAGAAACTGAAGTATAGAGGGTGAATCAAATGTAAGAAGTGACATTGTTTTGATAAAGTAATACAAAAGTTACACGACACTGCACTCAAAACCTCATAATTTAAATAATTTACAACTATTTAATTGTTAGTCATACACTTTTTTCAAACACTGGATTTTTGTGTGCCCAGGGCCTCCAATTTACAGTCCCTGCCTCTGCCTCCCACATTCAAAGAAAAATAACAAATTAAAAGTGTTCAGTGTTAAAGGGAGCTAAATGTCCAGGATACTGGTGCCAATATATGACCCTCCCAGCACTTTATCATAACCTAAGAAACTTAATATTAATAACTAATATTTTATTTCTGTTTAACTTTGATGTTTTCTTTAATGTCTCCACACTGGTATGCAGTTGTAATATTTTAGTATCCCCTATCCTCATATCAAGTTAGACTATTCTTAGAAAACATACATTCAAACATTCACGCAAAAATACACATACTGTAGGCACAAATAAATACACATACTATAAAAAAGTATGAAAAGCTTTGAAATATACACCAGAGAGTTTCTTTAGCTGGATAACTTCCATGGCTGACCCCGGGTGGTCTGGAAGAATAGTGTGTATGTGTAACTCACAGGTAGTACACCTATACTGCAGTTCTTGTTTGCACATCTTCACTATATTAGTCCTGCATTGAAGGACAGTTCAAGGATTTATTTTGTAAAACAGAACTGAAATGTCAGGATCTACTGAACCATCACCACTGCTGATGTCAGTCAAGGAGGAGATACAAGAAGAAGAATTTGATGATTTCCTGCAAGAGTATCTGTCTTCATTTCAGAAAGTGGAAGAAGAAAAGCCTGGACTGGACCATGACTGTAAGACTGAATCAGAAAGATCCCCAACATTGGCCTGCAAAGAAGAAAAGCCTTCAATGGTGGAGGATGAATCGGATTTAAGAGAATATGATCGCGATCATTCTCCTACAAGTAAGTTGCAGATTATTTTGTATCATGAGAAACTAAAAGAAAAAAAACATTAATTGCAATGTGTTATTTATATTTAACACCTGCATTTTAGTAAATGGCTTTAACTTGTGCTTTTCTCAATACCATATGAGATCTGTATAGAGAGTATACATAATATACATGTTACCCTAATCATGGGATACTATTATTGCAACATTTAAGAGAGAAATTGTCTGCCACAGGTTTTTTTTCTAGTTCTGTGAATCATGTGTCAGTATCTCTGTTTTTCAATAGTCTCTGGGTAGACAATTATTCTATTGAACACTATTGTCCTAAATTACTTCCACATGAGGAAATGTTTTAGCCAATAGCCAAGAATAAAAAGATATTTAAATTCAAAAATCTTGACAAATATGATAGTTAATATGAAGCGAATATGACATCATGTTTATATAAAGCTCTAAGGGCACCCAGAGGGTTCCTGCCTATCGTATCTTTTTAACTATCTGTCAGAAACTTAGGGAACTTCACATTAGGCCCTTTCTAGTGTGTGTTTCATGCCTTTGGAACTCAGACAGTTGTACTGTTATGAATAGGTTATTTCAAAATTGATTTAAAAACACTTTATCTTCTGCTTTACTGAATGTAATGTGAGACATGTTGAGAGAATAGAAATACCATAAGAATACCATAATACAGTGAAATAACTTGCAGTAGGTTGTATTTAAAACATTTACAAGTTACAAGCCTACAAGTTATATACTATTTAGGCAAAAAGCCAGTCAATACAAACATTTTCAGATTTATACTGTGTAGTGTTAATATTACAAATCTAGGATATTGATGATCGAGAATTGAGGATATTATTTAAAAAATATTTTGTAATGTTACAGGAGATGTTCAAAGGATCCATTCTACAAAAAGGAGTCCAGAGGAAAGAAGAAAGAAAGTAATCAGACATCAGACATCAAACACAAGGAACAAAAAACATGAATGCTCCCAGTGTTTCAAAACCTTTGCTGCACCTTCCGCTCTTGCAATGCATCAACGCACACACACAGGAGAAAAGCCCCATCAGTGTTCTCAGTGTGGGAAAACCTTTAATCATATAGGTAATCTCAAGAGACACCAGAGGATCCATACTGGAGAAAAGGCATATTGTTGCTCTCAGTGTGGAAAGACCTTTACTCAAAAAGGTAATCTCAAGACACACCAGATGATCCACACTGCAGAAAAGCCATATCCGTGTTCTCAGTGTGGAAATACTTTTATTCATATGGGTCATCTCAACAGACACCAGCGGATCCATTCTGGTGAAAAGCCACATTATTGTCTTCAGTGTGGAAAGACATTTAGTGATTTGTCTACTCTCAAGAAACACCAGAGGATCCATACTTGGGACAAGAACCTCAACAAAATAGGTGATATGTGACTGAAATATACATCAATCAAATATCAACTTTGAACTGCAAAGGAGAATGTAATGTATTAATGGAAATTAATTCATAGAAGAAGAAAACCATCATCATTTGTACCAACATGTTATGGCATGAAGTTTAGTTTGATGGCTATAAGTTGTGTTTCGCTCAAACAAATTGACAGGTGTTTTCTTCTGGCCTCCTTATGGTGGTATACGGTAATGCACAGTGTGTCCCAGTCACTGCCACTTCCTCATGTCCAATTTGTTTAGTGTAAAGTTTGTGAAGGGCTGACAACTACATTGGTTAACTTGCTGTAATACATGTGATTGATATTCACAAAATACGTGGATCTATGCCTGTTATCTCATTAAACGTTAAATTACAGTCTGATAAATAATGTAATTCAAGTGTGAAATTGCAAATACTGTGATAACCAACCGTGATAACATAACGTGATATTAAAAGTATTGTTTGTTTTCATGTAAGATATTGCTGTGTTCATCTGCATTCAACCATTCATCTTGCTTGGATAAAGCATGTCAAAATAAATATCTGTTCTCAACTTGAATCATATTGGAGTGCTATATGAGTGAGTAGGAAGTAAGGCCAGCAATAGTGAATAATTGTGCTTTCCATTCTGTGTTCTGTAGAATGTTATGCACAATCATAGTTGTCCATTTGGTCTGAGAACATCTTTCATAGCAAGCCAGACACGTAAATGTAAGCTGAATTAATGTGTTCTCCATTCTGTGTTCTGTAAAATGTTATGCACAATGTGAGAAAATAGTTTGGGAAAAACTGTCATGACCAGCTAGATATGTAAACATAATGCTGACATCAGTTAAGTATGACATGTATTATCATATGAAATGATTGAAGATCTGGATAGTCTTAGATAGACAGATCATTGATGAGCAGACTATGGATGCCGATGTTCGAAAGGTAGACACCCATTCATTCTTATGATGCCTCTGTGACCTTTGATTTAGAATGTTTTGCTGCTGCATCTCTATGTAGGTTTGAGTCTGTTCCACTGTTTTTAGTGTGATTGCTGCCAAAAAATAAAGGTTTTTAATAGAATTTATTGATTTCTGTTGTATCATTAATACAAATATTCCACATATCCTAGTTGGGCAAGATACTTCACTGCCACCCAGAGTAATGAAATCTGAAAACTGGAGACTTTCTTCAGATTACCACTCCCCTCACCCTTTCTCACCCATCACATCTCAGTTCACACATCCCCCCCACCCCCTACTATACTCCTTTGTATAGTTCCAGCAGGTTGAGCTATGACCAAGCCCACCTGAGGACCACTAGAGGTGTAAATGGTGCTCATAGACATTGAATCCCTGCCCTTAATCCCTTGGCACTCTAGTTTGCATTCCAAAAGCTCCTGCAGCTGATTGCTTAGATTTGAACCCAGAGAGAAGATGCACTATATTAACACCACATAGGGGAGTCTGAACTTACCTTTGAACCCAGATAGAAGATGCACTAGAGTAACAATACATATGGGGAGTCTGAATTTACCTTTGTAAGGTAAACATAAATGTCAAACAGTTACTGCAGCTTGGTAAAAGCCTGGGTCTGTTCATTCCTTATGGTGGAAGGAACGGTGACCCTCTGGATAGATTCACCTACTGCTCCCCTCTCTGCAGTAGTGCAGTAACTAATGCTGTTACAGATCCAAATCACAGCCACGTCACATTAAGTCTAAGAAAAAGTACATCAACCCTGAGTTTCGGTCTCTCTCAATATGATACCAATTGAAAATGTGTACACTAGAGGCAGGCAATGAGGCTGAAAGATACAAAAAAAAAATCGAAATTGAGCAAAAGTGTGTGAGACATTGGTGTGCAAAGAAGACGTAGTATGATGCCATCGTGGCTGAAAATGCACTGCAGGGGAGCACTACAGGCAGGCACTGCTTAAACCCTGATGGCCAATGACCAGATCAAACATGGCACTGTTTATAGCTAAATGTTGAAGATTTGTTGTATTGTACAACTTTTTTATTTGGTCTGTGTTTTTTATTTGGAGTCCTGCCAAGAACAAGGCTGCCACCACTCGGCGGGAGGGAACAGAGCATTGTCATTGAAAAGGGTAGACACAGAAAAAAATGGCTATTTAGAAAAAACAGTCTCTGCACTCACTGTATTAATGGGGCAGTGGATGATGAGTTTCTTTTCCTGGCATAATGTAATGACTACAACAACATAAGGGAGACCTTCTTCTCAAGAACACAGGACATTTGCTCTGGGTTTACCAAAAAAAGAGAGGAAATATGATCATTGAATGAAGCAATGCATGTGGGAAGAATTACAAGAATAGATCACATCTCAACACCCATCAGATCACACAAACCAAATAGAAGTCACATCATTTAAGAGTGTGGAAAGAACTTAAGCCAATGTCTGCTTTCATGATACACTAGAGAGTCTGTGAAACCTCATATTTCGGTTGTACTCTAAATTTAGGTAACCTAATCAAAGCTGAGCAGAACACTCTACTGTTGATCAGCCCACCCCCTCTTATCCTTTCCTGTTTTATCATTTACATGATTTGTGTTTATTCCTGATGTATTCTTCAAGGAAGGTAAACAATGAAAATGCCCTTAAATTCTACTTCAGCTGAGCATTAGATTGCCATCGACAGTGAAAACATGACCACATAAATAGTATTCAGAGTGAACTGGAGTAAACGTCTGGCATTCTGGTGCATATGATAATGCCCTCTGTGTGCTTCAAACAATAATAAAGTTTATTAGGTGACATGGCTTTTATTTAACTCAGTTGTGTGGTTTTTTAAAGTGAGGCTTCAAACTGGTATGTAGGTCTGATATTACCCTTGTATAATTATTATGATACAAACACAGAGGCTTCCTTTAATTTACCAACCAACCCAATCCTACCTAAACACTTCTCAGTTCACACCTCCAACCCACCCCCACCTACTCTCCTGTGTGGAGATTATGCAGGCTGAGCTATAGTCACGCCCACCTGAGGGCCATCAGATGTGTAAACGGTGCTCGTAGACGTGGAATCCCTTCCCATGATCCCTTTGGCATTCTAGTTTGCATTCCCAAGATACCTGCAGCTGATTGGATGAGCCACCCATTTAAGGCAGACACTGGGGTGGTCTGCAACTACAGTGTGTAAGTGTAACTCAAAGACAGTACAGCTCTACTGCAGTTCTTGTTTGCACAGCTTCCCTATATTAGTCTTGTATTGACGGACAGTTCAAGGATTTAATTTGCGAAACAGAACTAAAATGTCAGGATCTACTGAACCATTACAACTGCTAATGCCAGTGAAGGAGGAGATAAAAGAAGAAGAATTTGATGATTTCCTGCAAGAGTATATGTCTTCATTTCAGAAAGTGGAAGAAACGCCTGGACTGGACCATGACTGTAAGACTGAATCAGAAAGTTCCCCAACCTTGGCCTGCAAAGAAGAAAAGTCTTCAATGATTGAATTTAAAGAGGAGGACAAATCCGATTTAAGAGAATATGATCGCGATGATTCTCCTACAAGTAAGTTGCAGATTATTTTGTATCATAAAAACACGTTCATTGCCATGTGTTTTTTATATTGCCAACACGTGCATTTTAGTAAATGGCTTTAACTTGTGCTTTACTCAATACAATGTGAATGTACAGAGAATAGACATAATATGCATATCACCTTAATCATGGATACTATTGTTACATTTAAAAGAGAGAAAGTTTCTGCCATTGCTCCAGTTCTTTTTTTCTCCAGGTCTGTAACTCATATGTCTGTATCTCTGTTTCCATTTAGTCTCAAGGTAGACAATTATCCTAACACTTTTATTCTACTTTACTTCCACATGAGGAATAATTCCAGCCAATAGCTTATAATAAAAATGTATTTAAAAGTATATACAAATAATTTGTATAATGAAAATCTTGACACATATGATAGTTCATATAAAGTGAATATGACATCATGTTTATATGAAGCTGCAAGGGCACCAGAGGGTTCCTGCCTATTTAACCATATAAGTAACTGTACGCTTCTAGTGTGTGTCTCATGCCATTGGAACTCAGACAGCTGTACTGTTGAATAGGTTATTCAAAAGTTGATTTAAAAACAACTGGCTTCATCTTCTGCTTTACTGAATGAAGTGTGAGACATGTTGAGAGTATAGAGATACCATGGGAATACTATAATAAAGGGATATAACTTGCAGTAGGTTGTATTTAAAACATTTAAAAGCCTATTTTTGTCTCCTAAGTGATATACCATTTAAGCAAATAGCTAGTCAATACAAAATAAAAGTACAAAAAAAAAAGATATACTGTGATAGTGTTAAAATATCAAATCGAGGATATCGATGATCAAGAATTGAGGATATTATTTTTTAAATATTTTTTAATGTTATAGGAGACGTTCAAAGGATCCTTTCTAGAAAAAGGACTCCAGAGGAAAGAAGAAAGAAAGTCATCAGACATCAGCAACAGAACAAAAGGAACAAAAAACATGAATGCTCCCAGTGTTTCAAAACCTTTGCTGCACCTTCCACTCTTGCAATTCATCAACGCACACACACAGGAGAAAAGCCATATCAGTTTTCTCAGTGTGGAAAAACCTTTAGTCAGATAGGTCATCTCAAGACACACCAGAGGATCCACACTGGAGAAAAGCCATATCCGTGTTCTCAGTGTGGAAAAGCCTTCAGTCGAAAGGGTGAACTCACGACACACCTGATGATCCATACAGGAGAAAAGCCCCATAAGTGTTCTCAGTGTGGGAAAACCTTTAGTCGGATGTCTCATCTCAAGTCACACAGGACAATCCATACGGGTGAAAAGCCACATCAGTGTTCTCAGTGTGGAAAGACTTTTAGTCAAATGGATATTCTCAATAGACACCAGATAATCCATACAGGTGAAAAGCCACATCAGTGTTCTCAGTGTGGAAAGGGTTTCAAAAGTAGCAGTGAACTTAGAATCCACCAGATGACACATACTGGAGAAAAGCCATACCAGTGTTCTCACTGTGGAAAGACTTTTATTAAAATGAGTGATCTCAAGACACATCAGAGGATCCACACCGGAGAAAAGCCATACCAATGTTCTACATGTGGAAAGGGTTTCAAAAGTAGCAGTGAACTTAGAATCCACCAGAAGACACATACTGGAGAAAAGCCATATCAGTGTACTACATGTGGGAGAGGTTTTAGAAGTAGCAATGGACTTAAAATCCACCAGAGGATCCACACTGGGGAAAAGCCATATCAGTGTTCTCAGTGTGGAAAGGGTTTCAAAAGTAGCAGTCAACTTAGAATCCACCAGATGACACATACTGGAGAAAAGCCACATCACTGTTCACAGTGTGAAAAGGCCTTTACTACATCGGGTAATCTCAAGAAACACCAGAGGATCCATACTGGAGACAAAAACCTAACCAAACTAAGTGATAAATGCAAATACTGAAATAAACACCAGTCTAATATCACCAACCTTGAACTGCAAAAAGAAAGTAATGTATTGATGGAAATTAAAAATGAAGAAACACATCACCTTTTTATTAACATAATTTTAGTTTGTTGACTTCAAATAGTGGTTTACTCAAACTAAATGACAGATTTGCTATAGCTGGGTAACTTCAGTAGTCACTCAAGAAGAACACATGGCTGAATGAAGGCGTTTATAAGAGTCACTAATGATCAAGCTACTGATGGGTGACTATGAAATGTAGGCTCTCATTAATTTCCGTAATGTCTATATGATTTTTTTTACCTGAATGTTTAGATTTTTTCTTATTGTTTGTGAAACATTGTGTCATCTCAGGAAGTACCACAGGATCCATTCATATGATGCGCTGCCCTATACATGATGGAGTCTGACTTAAATAGTTTGGATTTGATGAATATGTGCTTACCATGATTAAGTATTTTTTCTTCATATTTGAAACTTTGATTTGGTAGAGATTGAAATGAAAATTGATTAAAAAAATGATATATACTTGGGGGTGTGTATGTGCAATATATATTCAATATATAATCGACCTTGATGGCCTTAACAGCACCTCATAAAAATGATCCAGAGCTCAAAGATGTGTTGAGTGTCAGAGGTTGGGAGAGGGGAAGAGATCATGGGGGAGGGAACATAGCATTGTCATTGAAAAAGGTAGAAACATAAAAACATGGCTACCTCGAGAAAACAGGCTCTACACTCACTGTAATAAGGTAGTGGATGATGAGTTTATTTTCCTGACAGAATGTTATAAAGAGAAACCAGAGGATCCATGAAACTTATCTGTTGTACTCCAAATATAGGGAACTTAATCACAGCTAAGCAAAATGATCTACTGTTTATCAGCCCCTCATATCCTATCCTTTTTTTACCAACCTATCCTCTTCTCCCTTATCACCTTTCAGTTCATGCATTCATTTGATGCCTGTTTTCTATAGTTTGGTATTTTCATAAATCAATTAATCATTGATGATCAGACTATGGATGCCGATGTTTGAAAAGTAGTCACCCATTCATTGTTATGTTGCCTCTGTGACCTGCATCTCTTTGTAGGTTTGAGTCTGTTCCACTGTTTTTAGTCTGATTACTGCCAAAAATAAAGATTTGTATAAGAATGTACTTATTTCAGTTGTATCATCAATACAAATAATACACATATACTAGTTGGGCAAGATACTGCACTGCCACCCATAGTCAAAAAGAAAAATGCCAAGTCTTCGAACATGAAGTTTGAAAACTGGAAACTTTCTTCAGATTACCACTCCACTAGGCCTTACTTACCCATCATCTCTTAGTTCCCACGTCCACCCCACCCCCTTCTATACTCCTTTCTGTAGTTTCAGCAGGTTGAGCTTTGGTCATGCCCACCTGAGGACCACCAGAGGTGTAAATAGTGCTAATAGACATGGATTCCCTGCCCTTAATCCCTTGGCACTCTAGTTTGCATTCCAAAAGCTACTGCAGCTGATTGCTTAGATTTGAACCCAGAGAGAAGATGCACCCTTTTTAACACCACATAGGGGTCTCTGAACTTATCTTTGAACCCAGAGAGAAGATGCACTAGAGTAACAATACATATGGGGAGTCTGAACTTACCTCTGTAAGGTAGACACTGGGATGCTCTGGATGGATATTGAACTCACCAATTGAGAGCATTGACAGCATTATAAACAGAAATATCAAACAATTACTTTAGCTAAAAGCCTTTGGTCTGTTTATTCCTTATGGTGGAAGGACAGGTGACTCTCTGGGTAGATTGACCTACTAGTCCCCTCTCTGCAGAAGAGTAGTAGCTCATGCAGTCACAGACCCAAGTCATATAAATTACTCTACAGTAAGGCCTCAAATTCCATTCTCAGATCGCAGCCACGTCACATAAAGCTAAAAAAAGAACATCAACCCTAAAACAGGTAAACAAACTCTATCCTCTCCGAAAACAATTTCTGTCTCTTTCATTTTGAAGCTGAAAGATAAAAAATGAAAATATAATATGCACATTTTTGTTTTTAAAAGCCTCTACAGGGATCCTGCTCAAGAACCATTGATTGATAAATTACAAAAACAAGTATCAAGTATACAGTACAAACAAATAAACAAAAGTCTGGATACTCTGTGGCAGTTCCACTAGCTGAGAATGAAACATTCCCTCTACAAAACATCACATTGGGCAAAAGTCTGTGAGACATTGGTGTGCAATGAAGATGTAGTATGATGCCATCATGGATGAAAATGCACTGCAGGGGAGCACTAGAGGCAGGCACTGCTAAAACCATGATGGCCAGTGACCAGATCAAACATTGCACTGTTTATCGCTAAATGTTGAAGATTAGTTGTCTTGTACAACATTTTTGTTTGGTGTATGTTTTTTAGTTGGAGTCCTGCCAAGACTAAGGCTGCTACCACTTGGCGGGAGGGAACAGATTATTGTCATTGAAAAGGGTAGACACAGAAAAACATGGCCATTTCGAAAAAACTGTCTCTGCACTCACTGTATTAATGGGGTGGTGGATGATGAGTGTCTTTTCCTGACAGAATGTAATACGTGCAACTACATAAGGGAGACCTACTTCTTAATAACAGAGGACATTTGCTCTGGGTTTACAAAAAAAAAGAGAAGAAAAATGATCATTCCTCCTGTATGAAGCGATGCATGTGGGAAGGATTACAAGCATAGATCACATCTCACCACCCATCAGAGAGTGGAAAGAACTTAAGCCAATGTCTGCTTTTAAAAAAAAAATATTTCTGTTGTACTCTAAACATAGGGAACCTAATCAAAGCTGAGCAGAATACTCTACTGTTGATAAGCCCAACCCCTCTTATCCTTTCATGTTTAATCATTTACACGATTTGTGTTTAGTCCTGTCGCATTTTTCAAGGAAGATACACAATGAAAATGCCCTTAAATTCTACTTCAGCTGAGCATTACATTGCCACCAACAATGAAAACATGACCAAATAAGTAGTATTCAGAGTGAACTGGGGTAAATGTCTGGCATTCTGGTGCATATGATAATGCCCTCTCTGTACTTAAAACAATAATAAAGTTTCTTAAGTCACCTGGCTTCTATTTAACTCAGTTGTGTGTTTTTTGGCTTCACACTGGTATGCAGGTCTTATATTACCCTTATATAATTATTAAAATACAAACACAGAGGCTTTCTACAATTTACAATTTCTACATACCTACCCAATCCTACCTAAACACCTTTCAGTTCATACCTCCACCCCACCCCCAACTACTCTCCTGTGTGGAGAATCTGCAGGCTGAGTTATAGTCACGCCCACCTCCGGGCCATCAGATGTGTAAACGGTGGTCATATGCATGGAATTCCTCCTTGGACATTCTAGTTTGCATTCCAAAAGCTCCTGCAGCTGATTGGATGAGCAACCTTTATAAGGCAGGCACTGGGATGGTCTGGGAGTATAATATAGAGGTTTAACTCACAGGCAGTACAACTATACTGTAGTTCTTTGTCTGCATGTGAACAGATTAGTCTGGCATTGAAAGGAAGTTCTTGTATTATTTTGCAAAACAGAACTAATATGTCAGGATCTACTGAACCATCCCCACTGCTGATGTCAGTGAAGGAGGAGGTAAAAGAAGAAGAGTATGATGATTTCCTGCAAGAGTATCTGTTTGCAAGTAAAAAAGAAGAAGTGCTTGGACTAAAACATGAACGTAAGACTGAAACAAAAAGATCACAAACCATGACCTGCAAAGAAGAAAATGATTCAATGATGGTTATTAAACAGGAGGATGAATCTGATTTAAGAGAATATGATCACGTTGCCACTTCGCCTACAAGTAAGTTGCATGTTATTTTGTATCATAAAACAACAACATAATTGCAAACTGTTGTTATTATTTACACCACCTGGAATTAGTTTGTACTTTCTTCAATCAAATGTGAGATCTGTACAAAGAGTAGACATAATAGTTTTGTAAGGTAAACACTAGGATGTATGGATAGATACTGTATGTGTGTAATTCAACAAAAAAAACAATTATACTGTAGTTCTTTAATTTACTATATTATCCTTGCTTTGAAGGAATGTTAGAGTGGATTTCCTTTACAAAATAAAACAGAACTAATTGGTACTGGGATGCTCTGAAGGATTATATGTGTCATTCTCTGGAAGCATACTGTAGAAGTTTAAGTCTCCAAAAGTACAACTACACTGTAGTTCTTTGTTTGCACATTTTACTATATTAGTCTTGCATTGAATGAAGGTTTGACTGTATTTTTCTTTTTTAAACAGAACTGAAGTCGGAAATGTCAGGATCTACTGAGACACCCCACATGCTCATGTCAGTGAAGGAGGAGTTCAAAGAAGAAGAATTTGATGACTTCCTGCAAGAGTATCTGTCTGCAATGCTGAAAGTGGAAGAAAAGCCTGGACTAAAACCTGACTGTAAGACTGAAATATACACATCAACAACCTTGACCAACAAAGAAGAATTGTATTCACTATTGGAGCTTAAACAGGAGCCAACAACAGATTTGACAGAATATGGTCTCGATGACTCTACTCCTACAGGTAAGTTGCACATACGTTTGTATCATGAAAAACTTGAACAATATGATAACCCTAGTTAAAATGAATTGAATATGATATCGTATTAATACAAAGATGCAAGGGAAGTTAGAGGGTTTTTGCCTATAGTAGCTTTTCAACTATTTGTATCTAGCATAAGGAATCATCTCGGTTGCCGCTAGCATGTGTGTTAATATCTCTGAATATTAAGTCTTGTCGATAGGAAGCTGTAGGTACCCCAAGGGTTTCTACCTTTTAAACCAACTATAATTTTACGAGTTAAACTGAGAAGAATTTAGCTTTAGCCTAATAACTGAAATAATACTTAAAATAATAATGAAAATTATATTAGACTGAATTAAATTTTCCATTGGAAATAAGCCATTTATATGGTTTAAGGTTAGTTAAAAGTTGTCACAAAAGTTCAAACCCCCAGGCTTTATCTTGTGCTTCACTCAATGAAACATGAGACCTATGAAGAGAATAGAGATACCATGGGAATACCTTAATGTAGGTTTATCATTTTGCAATCCGTTACATTTCAAATATTTAAAATGTCTGCCATCACTTGTGTTCAGATCTCTTACTCATGTGCCTGGATCTCTGTTACATTTAAGGAAAGGCTCTGGGAGTTTACTTTAAGCCTAGGTGACCTCCAAGTGGTTTACTATTCTAGCAAATAGCCAGTCAATAAAAATACATTGTTTTCAGTGTTTTAGTGCTAATCTAACAAATAGAGGAGAGAAAAGATGCTTTTTAACACATCATTATTATTATTTAACAAATATGTTTTAATGTTATAGGAGACGTTCAGATGATCCATTCAGGCAAAGGGAGTACAGAGGAAAAAGGAAAGAAAATCATCAGACATCAGACATTGAACCCAAAGAAGAAAAAACATGAATGCTCCCAGTGTTTCAAAACATTTGCTGCACCTTCCGCTCTTGCGATTCATCAACACACACACAAAGGAGAAAAGCCACATCAGTGTTCTCAGTGTGGAAAAACCTTCAATCATATAGGTATTCTCAAGACACACCAGATGATTCACACTGGAGAAAAGCCATACCATTGTTCTCAGTGTGGAACGACTTTTAGTCAAATGCGTTATCTCAAGACACACCAGAAAATCCACACTGGGGAAAAGCCACATTGCTGTTCTCAGTGTGGAAAGACCTTTAGTCAAACAGGTCATCTCAAGATACACATGATGATCCACACTGCTAAAAAGCCATATCAGTGTTCTCAGTGTGGAAAGGGTTTCAAAAGTAGCAGTGAACTTAGAATCCACCAGATGACACATACTGGAGAAAAGCCATATCAGTGTTCTCAGTGTGGAAAGAATTTTACTCAAATCGGTCATCTCCAAAGACACCAGAGAATTCACACTGGGGAAAAGCCATATAATTGTTCTCAGTGTGAGAAGGCCTTTACTGAAATGGATAAACTCATCAGACACCAGAGGATCCATACTGGGGAAAAGCCATATCAGTGCTCTCAGTGTGGGAAGACCTTTACTGCAATGTCGAATCTCAAAATGCACCAGCGGAGCCATACTGGAGAAAAGCCACATCAGTGCTCTCAGTGTGGAAAGGCCTTTAGTCAAAAGGGTGATCTCAAAACACATCAGAGGATCCATACTGGGGAGAAGCCACATCAGTGTTCTCAATGTGACAAGGCCTTCACTTCATTAAGTACTCTCATCAAACACCACAGAATCCATACTGGGGACAATAACCTCACAACAATACGTGATATATGCAAAGACTGAAATAAACACCGATCAAATATCACCAACCTTGACCTGCAAAGAAGAGAGGAATATGTTGATGGGAATTAAAGAAAAATAATTTACATTTAAAGGCATGAAAATCAGTTTGTTGGCTCTAAGTTGTGCTTTACTCAAACAATGTGAGAGATACTACGGGATGTCTTTACCATGGGCCATATCAGCTTCATATTTCTGCTTCTTCTGGCTTCTAATGGTGTTATGTGGTAATGCACAGCCTGTCCCAACCACTGCCACTTCCTCGTCCATTTGTTGAATGTAAAGTGTGGGAAGAATATCAAGAGTAGCTTGAACCTCACCACCCATCATATCATGCATACTGGGGAAAAGCCATATCATTGTTGTCATTGTGAAAAAAAAAAGACTTTTACTCAAATATGTAATCTCAAGAAACACAAATGAATCAACACTGGGGTTTTTATTGACATTTAAAGGCTTGAAGTTTAGTTTGTTGTCTTCAAGAAGTGCTTTACTCAAACTAAATGGCAGATTTTCTATAGTTGGGTAACTTCAGTAGTCAAGAAGAACACATGCCTGAATGAAGGTATTACATGAGTCACTGATGATCAAGCTTCTGATTGGTGTGTATAAAATGTAGGTTCCCATTAATATTTGTATAGTGTCTTTTTTAAACCGAATGTTTAGATTATGTCTTATTGTTTGTGAAAAGGCCTTCAGCCGAATGAGTCATCTCGAAAAGTACCAGAAGATCTATTCATATGATGTGCTGCCCTGCTAATACACGATGGAGTCTGACTGAAAAGTCTTTTTATCTTCATATTTGAAATGTTTGATTTTGTAGAGATTTAAATAAAAATTGATTGAAAAATATATGATTTGATTGTTTTTCAAGTTTGTATAAATATAAACTGTATATGCGATATACAGTATATTCAATATAAAATCATCAACCAGCACCCTAGACTGCTGGCCTTAACGGTACCTCATGAAAATGATCCACAGCTCAAAGATGTGTTGAGTGCCAGAGATGGGGAGAGGGGAAGAGGACATGGTGGAGGAACACTGTATTTCTTATGTTAAACATTCTCATGTCTAATGTTAAAGAGAGTCAAAGGGAACCGTTTTATTCATTCATATGAATTCAACCTGAAACGAAAGGGACATTACATGTATGGATTAGGTTAAGGGCGGGAGGCACCATAGCATTGTCATTGAAAAGGGTAGACAGAGAAAAATGTGGATACCTCCAGAAAACAGGCCCCATCATTGTCCTCAGTGCGGAAAGACATTTAGCCAAACGAGTGGTCTGAAGATACACCAGAGGATTCACACTGGGGAAAAGCCTCATAAGTGTGTTCAGAAAGCAAAGGCTTTTATTCGGATGTGTCATGTCAAGACAAACCATATGATCCATACAGGGGCAAAGCCTTAGCATTGTGTTCAGTTTGGAAAGTCCTGTAATATAATATCTAGTATCAAGGCAACCTCTCCTTAAAAAACACTTTTCATTGCACATTGCACATAGCTCATTGGTTAGAATTTGAAACCAGGAAGCTTATGGGTCAGATAGAAGATTCATTATATTAACACAAGGGAGAACAGTCAGATTACTGAACTCACATTTGTAAGGTGACACTGATGACAAGGATACTGATGGGTGTGTATGAAATGTAAGCTCCCAGTCATTCTTATGGCGTCTATATGGCCTATTTTCCTGCTTGCTTATATTATGTTTGCTGGTGAAACTTGATAGTGAAATATGAAACTGTATCTTTAATGAAGTCTTTTATTGTTGAATAAATGTACTAACATGCAACTCTGTAGTCCTGAGTTGTGCCACTTTAGTGATATTTCACCTAACAAAACTCTATGTAGATATACTTCTGTCACTGTTTGTGTAGTAGGAGTACTACAAAAAAAACGTTTTAAATTATACTCATGAATTGTGTTCATTCCTGTTGTATTCTTAAAGTAAGGTCCAGCTGAATAGGCCCTTCATATAATATGAATATATGATTTAAATTACATGTATTGCTTTTCACATCAATTTGGCTCATTCTTGTTGCATTCTTAAAGTAAGACACACAATGAAAAGACCCTTGAATTTTATTTCAGCTGAGCATTCCACTTCCCACCCGCAGTCAGAACATGAACAAATAAAAAGTATTCAGAGTGAACTTGGGTAAATGTCAACAACACTACAACGTACACATATGTCTTCAGAAATACCCAAACAAACATAGAGTTTCAAAAGCTTTGAGGAACAATGGAGGGTTACTTCAGTTCACCGGCCCACCCCAATTACCACATGACCTTTTAGTTCACATATCCAGGAATGACCCATCTACTCTCCTTTGTGTTGTCTGCAGTTTGAACCCTGACCATGCCCACTAGAGGATCATCACACATCAACAGTGCACATGGAATTCCTTCCCAAACTCCTTTGCCATTCTAATTTACATTCCAAAAGCTTCTGCATTTAAAAACAAAAGTTAAAACCCCCTGAGAGATACCATATGAAAACCTCATTGATGGGGTTTAATTTGCAGTCTATGTAAGACCTTTAAAATCTCTGCAGTGATTTTGTTTCCAGATCTATAACTCACGTGCCTGAATCTCTGCCTATATTTACAGTGCAGTCTCTAGGTGTACATTTTTAGCCTCAGGGACCTCCAAGGTGTATACTATTCTATCAAATAGCCAGTCAATCAATAATACATTGCTTTTAGTGTTGTAGTTCTAATGTAACAAATAGAGGAGAGAGAGGATATTATTAAAAACATATTCTCGAATGTTATAGGAGACATTCAAAGGATCCATTCAGGCTAAAGGAGTACAGAGGGAAAATTACCTAGGCCTTTACTGAAAAGGGTAATCTCAAGACACACCTGAGGATGCACACTGGGAAAAACCTACATCATTCTTGTGGAATGACTTTTAGTCAAATTTGTCTTTTCAAAGACACGAGAGGATTTATATTGGGGAAAAGCCCCATCATTGTGGAAAGGCCAGATGAAAGGTGTTTCAGGTAAAATGTTACTATAGGATCCAGAGTGGCTAGCTTCAAGAACCATCATGAAATTGAAAGAAATTAAGGGCGTGAAACATACTCTGGAACCAGTGTTGTAGGTCTGAACCTCAAGCATCTCCGACTCCAGCCATAGTGTTTAGGAAGCGCATGGAACCTACTCTGGATTCAGTGGTGTAGGTCTAAGCTTGTTGGCTTTTAGTTGTACATTACTCAACCAAATTGACAGATTTTTGAGAGATACTATGGGAATGTCTTAACAATGGGCTAGAATGAGCTGTTTGATACACTTTTATCCTAAGCGACTTCCAAGCAAGGTACAATTTTAGGGAAAAGGCCTTTTCACAAAAATAAGAAAATAGTTAAACAGTCTAAAACATTCAAATCATTTATATTTATATGTTATGAAACACATGTTATTTAATCTGATAAAGAGGGCTTCAAGTAAGATGTTACTGTAGAAGACCCAGTTGATAGTTTCAAGAACCATCATGAAATACGCAGAGTGAAGAACAGGGTTTCTATAGCTGGGTAACTTCAGTAGTCATTGAGGATAAACACATGGCTGAATGCAAAGGTTTACATGAGTCACTGATGATTAAGCTACTGATGGGTGTGTAGGAAATGTAAGCTCACATCCATATTATTATAGTTTCTGTGTGACTTAGTTACCTATGATAAATGGAACTTTCTTCAGTTCCAAATTCCACCTATCCTCTAATTCCCCATCACTTTTCATTTCACGCCCCAACCCCCTTTTACCCTCCTGTGAGGAGTTTCTGCACACTGAGCTATGGCCACGCCCAACAGAGGACCATCAGACGTGTAAACGGTGCTCTTTCACATTCTAGTTTGCATTTGAAAAGTTCCTGCAGCTGATTGGATGAGCCATCCTTTTAAGGCAGACGCTGGAATGGTCTGGTAAAGTGTGTATGAGTATCTCACATGCAGCACAACTATACTGCAGTTCTTGTTTGCACACCTTTACTTTATAACTCTTGAACCGAAGGCAAGTTCAAGGATTTCTTTTGCAAAAGAGAACTAACATGTCAGGATCTACTGAACCATCACAACTCATGACGGTGAAGGAGGAGTTCAAAGAAGAAGAATTTGATGATTTCCTGCAAGAGTATCTGTCTTCATTTCAGAGAGTGGAAGAAAAGCCTGGACTGGAACATGACTGTAAGACTGAATCAGAAAGATCCCCAACCTTGGCTTGCAAAGAAGAAAAGTCTTCAATGATGGAAATTAAAAAGGAGGATGAATCGGATTTAAGAGCCTTTGATTGCAATGATTCTCCTACAAGTAAGTTCCAAAATATTTTGAATCACAAGAAACTATAAGAAAAAAAAAACACATTCATTTCTATGTGTTATTTATAATGCCAATACGTGCATTTTAGCGAATAGCTTTAACTTGTGATTTATTCAACAAAATGTGAGCTCTGTACAGAGAGTAACAATAATATGCATATTACCTTAATCATGGGATACTATTTTACATTGAAAAGATAAAAATGGTCTGGCTTTTCTAGACAATAGCCAATAATAAAAAGATGTTTAAAAACATGATTAAATAATTTGTACAATATATTGAAAATCTTGACAGATATGATAGATAATACGAAGTGAATATGACATCATGTTAGTATGAAGCTCTAAGGGCACCCAGAGGGGTTCCTGCCTATCGTAGCTTTTTAACTATCTTTCACAAACTTGGGAACCATCTCATTTGGCGGCTTCTAGTGAGTGTTTCATGCCATTGGAACTCAGACATTTTACTGTTATGAAGTGTGAGACCTGTTGAGAGAAAAGAGATACCATGGGAATAACATAAAAAAGGGATATTAGTTGCAGTCCGTTGCATTTAAAACATTTAAATGTCTAATTTAAATGTGTTTTCTGAGTGATATATTATTTAAGCAAATAGCCAGTCAATTCAAAATACATTTGTTTCAGTGTTATACTGTGTAGTGCTAATGTATCAAATCAAGAATATCATTTATGGAGAAACAAGGATATTATTTAAAAAATATGTTGTAATGTTATAGGATACGTTCAAAGGATCCATTCTAGAAAAAGAAGTCTGGAAGAAAGAAGAAAGAAAACCATCAGACATCAGCAGTCAAACACAAAGAAGAAACAATATGAATGTCCCCAATGTTTCAAAACCTTTGGAAAACCTTCCACTCTAGCAATTCATCAGCGAACACACACGGGAGAAAAGCCCCATCAGTGTTCTCAGTGTGGAAAGGCTTTCAATCAAATAGGTTATCTCAGGACACACGAGAGGATCCACACTGGGGAAAAGCCATATCATTGTTCTCAGTGCGGAAAGACCTTTAGTCAAACAAGTCATCTCAAGATACACATGATGATCCACACTGCAAAACAGCCATATCAGTGTACTACATGTGGGAAGGGTTTCAAAACTAGCAATGAACTTAGAATCCATAAAATGACACATACTGGAGAAAAGCCACATCAGTGTTCTCAGTGTGGAAAGTCTTTTATCCAGATGGGTCATCTCAAAACACACCAGACAATCCATATTGGTGAAAAGCCATATCAGTGTTCCACATGTGGGAAGGGTTTCAGGACTAGCGAAGAATGTATTATCCACCAGATGATACATACTGGAGAAAAGCCACATCAGTGTTCTCAGTGTGGTAGGACTTTTATTAAAGTGGGTCATCTCAAACGGCACCAGAGGATCCACACTGGAGAAAAGCCATATCATTGTTCTCAGTGTGGAAAAACCTTTGGTCAAGCGGGTCATCTCAAAAGACATCAGAGGATCCACACTGGAGAAAAGCCATATCAGTGTTCTCAGTGTGGAAAGACATTTCCTGAAATGTCTAATCTCAAAATACACCAGCGGATCCATACTGGGGAAAAGCCACATTAGTGTTTCATACACAATGCGCCTCACAGTAGGAAGGAAAGAAAAGTGGGGGAGGGGGATTTACAAATACTTGTAAAGAGACACAGATAAAAAAATAAGTAAACGTCACATTAATGCTAAAAAGATACATTTTACATGATACCAGGGCACCACACATGATACCAGGGCACCACATTAAACATTACAATAATGTTAATTAAATACATTGTACAGGTTACAAAGCACTTTTAAAGAGACACAGATTTTGCCAGAGAAAATCAACAGCAAATGATGTACTAGTTGTGCTTTATTAAAACAAATTGACAGATTATTGGAGAGATACTTTAGGAATGTCTTTACCATGGTCTACTATGAGTGTGACTTAGTTACCTAGGAAACATGGAAGCTTTCATCAGTTCTCAACCCCACCTGTCCTCTAATTCCCCATCACTTTTCATTTCACACCCCAACCCAGTACTACCTTCCATGTTTGGAGTTTTTGCAGGCTGAGCTATGGCCGTGCCCACCTGAGGACCATCAGACGTGTAAACGGTGCCCATACGCATGGAAATCCATCCCGTCATCCTTTGTCATTCTAGTTTGGATTCTCAAAAGATACTCCAGCTAATTGGTTTTACATTTTAACCAAGAAAGCCAATGGGTCAGATAAAAGATGCATAATAATAAACCCACAGAGTCAAGTCAGATTACTTTTCTCACACGTGTACGGTGGCACTGATGATGAGGTTATTAATGGGAGTGTATGAAATGTAAGATCCCAATCATTCTTATAATGGTTACCTGGCCTATTTACTTGCATGTTTAAATTATGTTTGCTGGTGAAACTATGTAAATAAAACTGTACTTCTGCTTGTTTAGTAGTTTTTTTATCATTCACATGATTTGTATTTATACCATTATATATATATACCCTTACTACACACAGGGGTAGACACACATACTACACCATACAACAATGACACACAGACCTGGAGATATAAACATGGTATTTCCTCACTGTCAAAGAACTATATGGCCTTTTCATCTCCATGTTAACATTATGTTTGCTGGTGAAATTATATGAAGATAACAGACTGTTCCTGATTGTTTAGTCAGAGTACCACACAGCATACATGCAAACTGTAGAAGACAAATTATTTAGCTGGGTATCTTCAGTTGAGTGAGACATGTAGTTTGGATCGTTAGCCATATTCATTGCTGGTGTATTCTTGATGGGTAGGTAGGGTGTCCAATCACAGTCCAGACATTGTGGTTGAGCAAGATATTCCACTGCCATTCACAGTCAAAACAAATTAAATGTCTTAGAAATTGAGAAACACAAAAACGCACACAGCTTTAAAGAAGATTGGAGGCTTATATGCAGGTTTCAAACTCTTTGTATCCTAAGTCCTCATATGAATTTATAAAATATTATAAAAATTCCATGCATTCACACACGTACACATATGTTTTCATGAATATACAAGTTTGAAAAGCTTTGAGGAACAATGGAGGGTTTCTTCAGTTCACCAGCCCACCCCACCTACCCCAAGACCTTTTAGTTCACACCTCCAACCCACCCCCACGTACCCTTCCCTACCCTTCCATTATTAATGTAGTTTACTTAAGCATAGGAGTGCAGACATTCTAGCAGGGCAAGATACTCCACTGCCTCCCAAAATCGAAGGAAACTAAGAAATTAAAAGTGTTCAGTGTTAACAGGGCTAGATGCCTGCGATACTGGTGCCAGGATATGACCTTGCGTGTACTTTATCATAACCTATTGTTTGAGGTCTGTTTAATTGTGATGTTAATCCACCAGTACTGAATCACTGATGACCAGGCTTCTGAGGGGTCTGTATGAAACATAGGCAGCCATTCAATGGGTCTATGGTGGCTTTTTGGCTTCTTTACCTGCAGGTTTATAATTAAATGTATGCTGGTGTATGGGCATGTAGATAAGAGGCTTTTCCTGTTTGTTAATTGGACGCTCTACAGAAAAAAATAAAGCAAGTTCTGTGAATTGTATTCATTTCTGTTGTGTTCTTAATGTAGGGTACCTAATCATAGGAGTGCAGACATTGTAGTTGAGCAACATGTTCCACTGCCACTATAGTCAAATCAAAAAATAAATAATTAGTATTCAGAATTGACACACACACAAAAACACAAAGCTTTAAAGAAGATTGGATGCTTGTATAAATATCTTATATTATCCTCTGTCCTCATATCAAGATAGAAACTATGAGAAAACATAAATACAGTCCCACACAAATACATATAGGCCTACATAAATACACACACACACACATACAGTTTGAAAAGCTTTGAGGAACAATGGAGAGTTTCTTCAGTTTACCAGCCCACCCCATGACCTTTTAGTTCACACCTCCAACCAACCCCCAACTACCCTGCACTACCCAATCACCTTTCAGTTCACACATCCAGGAATGGCCAATCTACACTCTTTTGTGTTGTCTCTGCAGGTTGAACCCTGACCACGCCACTCCTCTGTCATTCTAATTTACATTCCAAACGCTCCTGCAGCTGATTGGTTAGGCTTGAATCAGAAGCTGATGAATCAGACAGAAGAAGCACTATATCAACAGCACATAGGGGAGTCTGAACCCACCTCTGTAAGGTAGACACTGGGGTGCTCTGGATGGATACTGAACTCACCTCTGTAAGGTAGACACTGGGGTGCTCTGGATGGATAATGAACTCACCTCTGTAAGGTAGACACTGGGGTGCTCTGGATGGATAATGAACTCACCTCTGTAAGGTAGACACTGGGATGCTCTGGATAGATACGGTATGTGTGAAATAGCTATACTGTAGTTCTTTGCTTGACTATATCATCCTTAAATTGAAGCAATGTTGGACTGGATTTTCTTTGAAAAACTGAACTGAGCTGACTGGCACTGGGATGCTCTGTAGGAGTATGTGTGTCTTTATTTGGAAGCTTACTGTATAAGTTTAAGTCTCCAACAGTTCAACTACACTGCAGTTCTTTGTTTGCACATGTTCACTTCATCCGTCTTGCACTTAATGAAAGTCTGACTGGATTTTGTTTGAAAAACAGGACTGAAGTCTGAAATGTCAGGATCTACTGAACCACCACAACTGCTCATGTCAGTGAAGGAGGAGATCAAAGAAGAAGAATTTGATGATTCCCTACAAGAGTACCCATTTGCAATTCAGGAAGTGGAAGAAAAGCCTGGACTGATACATGACTGTAAGACTGAATCAGAAAGATCCCCAACCTTGGCCGGCAAAGAAGAAATGGGTTCACTGTTGGGAATTAAACAGGAAGATGAATCTGATTTAAGAGAATATGATCGAGGTGACTCTTCACCTACAAGTAAGTTGCATATTATTTTGTATCAAGAGAAGCCAACTAATTATGGTGTCTGTATCTCTGTTTATTATTTAGTCTCTAGGCAAACTCTTACCCTATTGAACACCTTTCTCCTAAATGACAATAGGTAGAATTCTAGCTATAAAGAGATATTAAAAAATATGCAGACATTTATATATTTACATTATATTACATTTAGCAGACGCTTTTGTCCAAAGTGACGTACAAGGGAGAGAATAGTCAAGCTAAGAGCAATATAAACCTGGTGTAACAATAATTGTTATCATGTTAATATGAAGCTGCAAGGGCACCAAGAGTGTTTTGTGTGTAAGGAGGAGTATGTGTGTAATTTTCTACAAGCATACTGTAGAAGTGTAAGTCTCCAACAGTTCAACTATACTGTAATTCTTTGTTTTGCACATGTTCCCTATATAAGTCTTGCATTAAATAAAGGTTTGACTTAATTGTCTTTGAAAAACAGAACTGAAGTCCGAAATGTCAGGATCTGCAGAACCATCACAACTGCTCACGTCAGTGAAGCAGGAGATCAAAGTAGAAACATTTTATGATTTCCTGCAAGAATATCTGTCTGCAATTCCGAAGGTGGAAGAAAAGCCTGGACTGGAACATGACTGTAAGACTGAATCAGAAAGATCCCCAACCTTGGCCTGCAAAGAAGAACATTCTTCAATGATGGATGATGAAGAGGAGGATGATTCGGATATAAGAGAATATGATCGCGACGATTCTCCTACAAGTAAGTTACATATTATTTTGTATCATGAAGAAAAATAATATGCATATTACCCTAATAATGGAATATTATTATTGTTATTATTGTTACATTTCAAAGAGAGAAAGTGTCTGCCATTTTTTTTCCCAGTTCTGCCACTCATATGTCTGTGTCTCTGTTTGCAATTAGTCTCTAGTTAGACAATTATCCTATTGTACGCATTTGTCCTAAATAACTTCCACATGAGGAACAACTCTAGCCAATAGCTAACAATAAAAAGATAGTTAAAAATATGAAGAAAATATTTGTATGATGAAAATTTTGATAAATATGATAGTTAGTATGAAGTGAATATGACATCATGTTAATATGATGCTGCAAGGCTATCGTGGCTATTTAAGTTTCTGTCTCTAGCTTCTTCACAGTTGGCCACTGCTAGTGTGTATTAATATTAACTCATGCTAAAATCTGCAAATACTGACTTGTGTCAATAAGAAGCTGGACAGGCACCCAGAGGGTTCCTGCCTATTCAACTATCTGTCAGAATCTTAGGGAACCATCTTCACATTTGGCCGCTTCTAGTCTGTGTTAATATTAACTTATGTTAAATTCTGTGAATACGTACTTTTGTCAATAAGAACAGGTGGACACCCGGAGGTTTCAACCTTTCCCATTGTAATTTTAAGAGTTACATTAGGAGACGTTAACATCAGCTAGATAACTGGCATAATATTTTATATTAATTAAAAATATGTCATGCCATTGGAACTGGAATTTATTCTGTTATAAATAGGTAATTTAGAAGTTGATTTCAGAACCTCTGGCTTTATCTTCTGCTTTACTCAATGAAATGTGAGACCTGTTGAGAGAATAGAGATACCATGGGAAAACCATAATAAAGGGATATTACTTGTTGTAGGTTGCATTTATAACATTTAAAATGCCTACTTTAAATAGTGATATACTATTTAAGCAAATAGCCAGTCAATCCAAAATACATTTCCGCATGAGTTATACTGTGTATTGTTATTGTAACAAATCAAGGATATCAATGATCGAGAATTGAGGATATTATTTAAAAAATATTTTGTAATGTTATAGGAGACGTTCAAAGGATCCATTCTAGAAAAAGGAGTCCAGAGGACAGCAGAAAGAAAGTCATCAGACATCAGCAACAGAACAAAAGGAACAAAAAAAATGAATGCTCCCAGTGTTTCAAAACCTTTGCTGCACCTTCGGCTCTTGTAATTCATCAACGCACACACACAGGAGAAAAGCCACATCAGTGTTCTCAGTGTGGAAAAACCTTTAATCAGATAGGTCATCTCAAGACACACCAGAAGATCCACACTGGAGAAAAGCCACATCACTGTTCTCAGTGTGGAAAAACCTTTAGTCAAAAGGGTGATCTCAAGATACACCAGAGGATCCATACTGGAGAAAAGCCATATCATTGTTCTCAGTGTGGAAAGACCTTTATTCATAAAAGTAATCTCAAGATACACATGATGATCCACACTGCAGAAAAGCCACATCAGTGTACTTCATGTGGGAAGGGTTTCAAAACTAGCAGAGAACTTAGAATCCACAAGATGACACATACTGGAGAAAAGCCACATCAGTGTACTTCATGTGGGAAGGGTTTCAAAACTAGCAAAGAACTTAGAATCCACAAGATGACACATACTGGAGAAAAGCCATATCAGTGTTCTCAGTGTGGAAAGAATTTTACTCAAATCGGTCATCTCAAAAGACACCAGAGAATTCACACTGGGGAAAAGCCATATAATTGTTCTCAGTGTGAGAAGGCCTTTACTGAAATGGATAAACTCATCAGACACCAGAGGATCCATACTGGGGAAAAGCCACATCGGTGTTCTCAGTGTGGAAAGACCTTTACTGAAATATCGAATCTCAAAATACACCAGCGGATCCATACTGGAGAAAAGCCACATCAGTGCTCTCAGTGTGGAAAGGCCTTTTGTCAAAAGGGGGATCTCAAAACACATCAGAGGATCCATACTGGAGAAAAGCCACATCAGTGTTCTCAATGTGACAAGGCTTTTACTTCATTGAGTAATCTCAACAAACACCAGAGGAGCCATACTGGGGACAATAACCTCACATAAATACGTGATATATGCAAAGACTGAAATAAACACCAATCAAATATCACCAACCTTGGCCTGCAAGGAAGAGAGAAATATGTTGATGGAAATGAAATTTACATTTTAAGGCATGACATTTAGTTTGTTCTAAGTTGTTCTTTACTGCTGGATCTAAAATGTGCTTTACTCAAACAATTTGACAGATTTTTTAAGAGATACTATTGGATGTCTTAACCATGGACCATATGAGCTTTGTATTTCTGCTTTTTCTGACCTAAGGTGGTATGTGGTAATGCACAGTCTGTCCCAGCTACTGCCACTTCCTCGTGTTCCATTTGTTTAATGGAGTAGCTTGAATCTCACCACCCATCATATCACGCATACTGGGGAGAAGCCATATCATTGTTTTCATCGTGAAAAGACTTTTAGTCAAATATGTGATCTCAAGAGACACCAATGGAGCCACACTGGGGTTTTTATTAACATTTAAAGGCTTGAAGTTTAGTTTGTTGACAAGTAGTGCTTTACTCAAACTAAATGGCAGATTGTCTAAAGTTGGGTAACTTCAGTAGTCAAGAAGAACACATGACTGAATGAAGGCATTACATGAGTCACTGATGATCAAGCTACTGATTGGTGTGTATGAAATGTAGGTTTCCATTAATATTCGTATAGCGTCTTTATGGATGTTTTACCTGAATGTTTAGATTATTTCTTATTGTTTTTCAAAAGGCCTTCAGCCAAATTTGTAATCTCAAGAAGTATCAGAGGATCCATTCATATGATGTGCTGCCTTGCTAACACATGATGGAGTCTGACTGAAATATTTTTGATTTGATGAGTTTAAACAACATGTGATATTCATGATGAAGTCCTTTTTCTTCATATTTGAAACGTTTGATTTAGTAGATTTAAGTAAAAACTGAGTGAAAAAAATATAATTTGATTGTTTTGCAAATATGTATAAATAAAAAACTTGGTGGTGTGTATGTCGATATACAGTATATTCAATATAAAATTGACAAGCAGCTCCCTAGACTGCTGGCATTACGGGCACATCATGAAAATGATCAATTGATAGATTACTGAACTCACATTTGTAAGGTGGTACCAATGATAAGGTTACTGATTGTTGTGTATGAAATGTAAGCTCCAAATCATTCTCATGGCGTCTATTTGGCCTATGTTCCTGCATGTTTATATTATGTTTGCTGGTGAAACTTGATAGTGAAATATGACACTCTGACTTTAATGAAGTCTCTGAGAGGGGCCCGTGCCGCGCCATGACCTGCCAGGACGTGGGTTTGTTGTTTTTGAATAAATGTACTTACATGCAACTCTGTAGTCCTGAGGTAACTTGAGTGATATTTCACCTAACAAAGCTTTATGTAGATATACTGTACTTCTGTTACTGTTTGTGTAGTAGGAGTACTACCTAAAATAGGCTTTATTTGTATTATACTCGTGAATTGTGCTCATTCCTGTTGTATTCTTAAAGTAAGGTCCAGCTGAATAGGCCCGTCATAAAATATGAATATATGATTTAAATTACATTTATTGTTATTCATATTAATTGGGCTTATTCCTGTTGCATTTTTAAAGTAAGACACACAATGAAAAGACCCTTGAATTTTACTTCAGCTGAGCTTTTCACTACCCACCCTCAGTCAGAACATAAGCAAATAAAAAGTATTCAGAGTGAACTCGGGCAAATGTCAACAGCACTACAACGTACACAAATGTCTTAAGAAATACCCAAACAAACATAGAGTTTCAAAAGCTTTGAGGAACAAAGGAGGGTTACTTCAGTTCACCAGCCCACCCCACCTACCACATGACCTTTTAGTTCACACATCCAGGAATGGCCCATCTATCCTCCTGTGTGTTGTCTCTGCAGTTTGAACCCTGACCACGCCCACTAGAGGATCATCACACATTAACATAGCACATGGAATTCCTTCCCAAACTCCTTTATCTTTCTTATTTACATTCCAAAAGCTCCTGCATTTAAAAACAAAAGTTAAAAACCCCTGAGAGATACCATATGAAAACCTCATTGATGGGGTTTAATTTGCAGTCTATGTAAGACCTTTAAAATCTCTGCAGTGATTTTGTTTCCAGATCTATAACTCATGTGCCTTAATCTCTGCCTATATTTACAGTGCAGTCTCTAGGTGTTAATTTTTAGCCTCAGGGACCTCCAAGGTATATACTATTCTAGCAAATAGCCAGTCAATCAAAACTACATTGCTTTTAGTGTTGTAGTTCTAATGTAACAAATAGAGGAGAGAGAGGATATTATTAAAAACATATTCTCGAATGTTATAGGAGACATTCAAAGGATCCATTCAGGCTAAAGGAGTAGAGGGAAAATTACCTAGGCCTTTACTGAAAAGGGTAATCTCAAGACACACCTGAGGATGCACACTGGGAAAAACCTACATCATTCTTGTGGAATGACTTTCAGTCAAATTTGTCTTTTCAAAGACACGAGAGGATTTAAAAGCCCCATCATTGTGGAAAGGCCAGATGAAACGTGTTTCAGGTAAAATGTTACTATAGGATCCAGAGTGGATAGATTCAAGAACCATCATGAAATTGAAAGAAATGAAGGGCGTAAAACATACTCTGGAACCAGTGGTCTGAACCTCAAGCATCTCCGACTCCAGCCATAGTGTTTAGGAAGCGCATGGAACCTACTCTGGATTCAGTGGTGAAGGTCTAAGTTTGTTGGCTTTAAGTTGTACTTTACTCAACCAAATTGACAGATTTTTGAGAGATACTATGGGAATGTCTTAACAATGGGCTAGAATGAGCTGTTTGATACACTTTTATCCTAAGCGACTTCCAAGCAAGGTACATTTTAAGGGAAAAGGCCTTTTCACAAAAATAAGAAAACAGTTTGTGAAAGTAAAGTCTAAAACATTCAAATAATTTATGTATGTTATGAAACACATGTTATTTAATCTGATAGAGAGGGCTTCAAGTAAGATGTTACTGTAGAAGACCCAGTGGATAGTTTCAAGAGCCATCATGAAATACGCAGACTGAAGAACAGGGTTTCAATAGCTGGGTAACTTCAGTAGTCATTGAGGAAGAACACATGGCTGAATGCAAGGGTTTACATGAGTCACTGATGATTAGGCTACAGATGGGTGTGTAGGAAATGTACGCTCCCATTCATATTATTATGGTGTCTGTGTGACTTAGTTACCTATGATAAATGGAAGCTTTCTTCAGTTCCAAATCCCACCTATCCTCTAATTACCCATCACTTTTCTTTTCACATCCCAACCCCCTACTACCCTCCTGTGAGGAGTTTCTGCAGGCTGAGTTATGGCCACGCCCACCAGAGGCCCATCAGACGTGTAAATGGCGCTCTTTCACAGTCCTTTGGCATTCTAGTTTGCATTCCAAAAGCTCCTGCAGCTGATTGGATGAGCCATCTTTTTAAGGCAGACACTGGATTATCTGGAAGTATAGTGTGTATGTGTAACTCACATGCAGCACAACTATACTGCAGTTCCTGTTTGCACATCTTTACTATATAAGCATAGAATTGAAGGAAAGTTCAAGGATTTCTTTTGTAAAACAGAACTAAAATGTCAGGATCTACTGAACCATCACAACTGCTGATGGCAGTGAAGGAGGAGATAAAAGAAGAAGAATTTGATGATTTCCTGCAAGAGTACCTTTCTTCATCTCAGAGAGTGGAAGAAAAGCCTGGACTGGAACATGAATCTAAGACTGAATCAGAAAGATCCCCAACATTGGCCTGCAAAGAAGAAAATTCTTCAATGGAGGAGGATGAATCGGATTTAAGAGAATATGATTGCGATGATTCTCCTACAAGTAAGTTGCAGATTATTTTGTATCATGAAAAGACATAATATGCACCGACATTAGTCATGGGATACTATTATTGTTACATTTAAAAGAGAGAAAGTGTCTGCCATTGAGGTGTCTGTTTCTCTGTTTTTAGTCCCTGCAGTTCGTCTCTAGGTAGACAAGTATTCTATTGACTACTTATGTCCTAAATGAATTCCACATGATAGCTAATAATGAAAATTCAAAAATATTAAGAAATAATTTGTAAAATGAAAATCTTGACAAATATGATAGTTATTATGATGTGAATATGCCATGATGTTAGAAGGTTTCTTCCTATCGTAGCTTTTTAACTATCTCTAGCTTAGGGAACCATCTTCACATTTTGCCACTTTTAGTGTGTGTTAATATTAACTCATGCAACTTTCTGTTAACATATATACTTAATTGTGTCAATAAGAACAGTTGGAAAATCAACCCGAAGGTTTCTAACTTTTCCCATTATAATTGTATGAGTTACAAGAGACTGTAACATCAGCTAGAAAACTTGCATGGTATTTTTTTCAAAATATTCAGAGTTCAAAATATTTCATGCCATTGGAACTCAGATATTTATCCATTATGAATAGGTTATTTAAAAGTTTATCTAAAAACCCCTGGCCGTATCTTCTGCTTTACTCAATGAAATGTGAGACCTGTTGAGAGAAAAGATATACCATGGGAATACCCTAATACATGGATATTACTTGCAGTCGGTTGCATTTAAAACAATTAAAATGCCTACTCCTATTAGTGATATACTATTTACGCAAATAGCCAGTCAATCCAAAACTAAATTTTTACATGAGTTATACTGTGTTTTTTTAATGTAACAAATCGAGAATATCGATGATTGAGAATCGTGGATATTATTTAAAAAATATTTTGTAATGTTATAGGAGACACTCAAAGGATCCATTCTAGAAAAAGGACTCCAGAGGAAAGAAGACATCAGCTGTCGAAGACAAGGAACAAAAAACATGAATGCCTCCAGTGTTTCAAAACCTTTGCTGCACCTTCAACTCTTGCAATTCATCAACGCACACACACAGGAGAAAAGCCACATCAGTGTTCTCAGTGTGGAAAGGCCTTTAGTCAAAAGGGTGAGCTCAAGATACACCAGAGGATACACACCGGAGAAAAGCCATATCATTGTTCTCAGTGTGGAAAAACTTTTAGGCAAAGGGGTAATCTTAAGATACACCAGAGGATCCACACCGGAGAAAAGCCATATCATTGTTCTCAGTGTGGAAAAACCTTAAGTCGAAAAGGTGAGCTCAAGAATCACCTGATGACACATACTGGAGAAAAGCCACATCAGTGTTCTCAGTGTGGAAAAACCTTTAGTCGAAAGGATGAGCTCAAGATACACCAGTGGATCCATACAGGGGAAAAGCCATATATGTGTTCTCAGTGTGGAAAGGCCTTTACTGAACTGGGTAAACTCATTACACACCAGAGGATCCATAGTGGGGAAAGGCCATATCATTGTTCTCAGTGTGGAAAAACCTTTAGTCAAACAGGTCATCTCAAGAAACACCAGGTGATCCACACCGGAGAAAAGCCATATCATTGTTCTCAGTGTGGAAAGGCTTTTAGTCAAAATAGTGGTCTCAAGCTACACCAGAGGATCCACACCGGAGAAAAGCCATATCATTGTTCTCAGTGTGGAAAAACCTTTAGACTAAAGGGTGTTCTCAAGACTCACCTGATGACACATACGGGAGAAAAGCCACATCAGTGTTCTCAGTGTGGAAAAACATTTTGTGTAAAGGGTGAGCTCAAGATACACCAGAGGATCCATACTGGGGAAAAGCCACATCAGTGTTCTCACTGCCAGAAGGCCTTTGCTGAAATGCGTACACTCATCAGACACCAGAGGATCCATACTGGGGAAAAGCCATATCACTGTTCTCAGTGTGGAAAGGCCTTTAATGTAATGGGTAGTCTCATTAGACACCAGAGGATCCATACTGGGCAAAAGCCTTATCAGTGTTCTCAGTGTGACAAGGCCTTTACTGAAATGGGTAATCTCAGGAGACACCAGAAGATCCATACTGGGGAAAAGCCACATAAGTGTTCTTAGTGCGTAAAGGAATTGTGTCAAAAGGGTGATCAAAAGAAACACCAGAGGATCCACACCGGCGAAAAGCCATATCATTGTTGTCAGTGTGGAAAAACCTTTAGTCAAAAGGATAATCTCAAGAAACACCTGATGACCAATACTAGAAAGACTTTTTAAATGAAAGGGTCATCTCAAGGCACACCAGAAGATCCACAGTGGAGAAAAGCCACATCAGTGTTCTCAGTGTGAGAAGGTCTTTACTAAAATGAGTATATTCATTGGACACCAGAGGATCCATACTGGGGAAAAGCCATATCACAGTTCTCAGTGTGGTTTGACTTTTAGACGATTGAGATGTCTCAAGCCTCACCAGATGATCCATACTGGGGACAAGAACCTCACCAAAATGCGTGATATATGCAAAGACTGAAATATACACCAATCAAATATTACCAACCTTGACCTGCAATGAATAAGGTAATGCCTTTATGGAAATTAAAGAGGAGAAATTCTTCATTTATATTTAATGGCCTGAATTTTAGTTTGCTGACTTTAAGATGTGTTCGCTTTAAGAGATGCAATTGGAATATCTTTACCATGGGCTACTATGAGCTGGGTATTGTTGCTTATTCTGGCCTCCTAATGGTGGTATATGGTAATGCACAGTCTGTCCCAGCCATTGCCATTCCCCCCATTCATCTAGTGTAAAGTGTGTGAAAGATTGAAAACTGCATTGAAGTCAAAATGATGTTAGTAATGTGATTGATATCCACTAGTTATGTGGATCTATGCCTGTTATCTCTTTAAAAGATAGATCATCTTCTGACATATTTTGTAACTCAATTGTGAAAGAAACGTGATAACATATTTTTGTGTCCATGTGAAATATTGCTGTGTCCATCTGCATTCAGCCATTCAACTTGCTTGGATAAAGCATGTCAAAATAAATATCTGTTGCCAACCTCTGTCATATTGATGTGTTATTTGAGTGAGTCCAGGAACAGTGAATACATTTTTAATAATCGTATTCCATTATTTTCTTTAAAATGTTAGGGGCAATGTGAGCAGCGGTTTGGGAAACACTTTTATAACCAGATAGATATGCAAGCATAATACTGAAATGCTTAATCAACTGAAATAATCTAGATCTTTGGTAGCCAGCCAGATATGTAAATGTACACAGACATTTGGTGAAATGTAGACGGTTTATTAATGGCTTGTTTTAAAGTTGTGGTCAACAGTTGTATGATTAATAACAAAAACCACATATATTCTAGTTGGGCAAGATACTCAACTGCCACCCAGAGTCAAAAAATCCTCTGACATGATGTTTGAAAACTGGACTTTCTTCAGATTACCACTCCCCTCACCTTTCTTACCCATCACCTCTAAGTTCACACATCCACCCCACCCCCTACTATACTCCTTTGTGTAGTTTCAGCAGGTTGAGCTATGATCATGCCCACCTGAGGACCACCAGAGGTGTAAATGGTGCTCAGAGACATGGAGATCCTGCCCATAATCCCTTGTCACTCTAGTTTGCATTCCAAAAGCTACTGCAGCTGATTGCTCAGATTTGAACTCAGGGAGAAAGAGCACTATAGAAACATCGCATAGGGGAGTCTGAACTTACCTCTGTAAGGTAGACACTATGATGCTCTGGATAAATACTGAACTCACCATTTGAGAGCAATTACAGCATTATAAACAGAAATATCAAGCAGTTACTTCATCTACAAGCCTTTGGTCTGTTTATTCCTGATGGTGGAAGGACGGGTGACTCTCTGGGTAGATTCACCTGCAGCTCACCTCTTTGCAGTAGTGTAGTAGCTCAAGCAGTCACATATCATATCAACAACTCTACAGTAATGCCTCAAATTCCATTCTCAGATAACAGCCACATCACATTAAGTCTAAAAAAGTACATCCTTTGAAACAGGTAAACAAACTCCTCTCCATACACTATTCCAATCTCTCTCAAAATGTGTACATATTTTTGTTGTTAATAGCCTCTACAAGGGTGGTAATAGAACTTGCTCAAGAACCATTGATTTATATATTACACAAACTAGTATAAAATATGAACAACAAACTAATAAAGAAATAATCTGGATACTCATGTATAATATAACTATCTGAGAATGAAGCATTCTTTCTACAAAAATTCCAATTGAGCAAAAGTGTGTGAGACATTGGTCTGTAATGAAGATGTAGTATGATGCCATCATGGCTGAAAATGCACTGCAGGGGAGCACTGGAGGCAGGCACTGCTAAGACCCTGATTGCCAATGACCACATCACACATACAGTAGCACTGCTGATAGCTTCATGTTGAGTATGAGTTGCTTAGTAAAACGTTTGCATTTCTTCAATGTTTTTTTAGTTGGAGTACTTGCAAGAATTAAGTTATTGTTAATAATGTGAGTTGCATATGTTCTTGTGGTAGTTTTAAAGTAAGATACATTATCATATGAGGTCAAAACCATTGAAATGTAAGGCATAATCAGATGAAAAGCGAAGAATTCAGAATTAACTGGGGTTAATATCTGGGATTCTGGGGCAAATGATAATGTCCTGTGTTATCACAAAAATGTCCCATGAATTGTATTTAATTCCATTCTTTTTTAAGTGGAGCTTCACAGGTATGTAGGTGATATTAAACGTTCTCCTCTATCCTTATATCAGTGTTATACACGCACACAAAACACAGATGCTACTTAATACTCACCTAAGCATATGTAGTGGGCTATCCTCAGTGCCGCACGCCCATACACACCATCACACATACACCCGATCATGCTTGGTTCACTCCAGTCCACTAGGGACAGCAAGGTGTCATTGGATGCACTCTGCAAGGCAGGGAAGGATAAGAGAAGAAATTGGGAAGCTTTAGTTTGAACTCCATGCCTTGACACCTGAATTTGTTCCTTCACCTTTCAAGGTAATATAACCTTTTCTTGTGGGTTTGAACTGCTGTAATTGAATATGTATGATCTCAAAACAAGCATACTGGTAAATGGGGTGTTACTTTGTTAAAGGATGTCTGTGTGTGTGTTTAATGATGTTAGTGGATTGTGATTGAACATGGCTTTGGTCCACTGATGGTGGTAGCCTGTCTTGAAATCTGATGCAAGAGTAAGTGAACCTGAAATGATGTTGGAAGCCTGTCTTGATGAATTATGCATTTGGAAGTGAACATTGTTTGAGTTAGTGTTATTTATATCTGACTGCTGGGTGCTCATGTTAGTTCATGTAATGGCATGTAGAACTAGACATGTAGTTCCTGCCCATAATCCCTTGTCTCTAGTTTGCATTCCAAAAGCTCCTGTAGTTTATTGGTGAGGCTTGAAACCAGGAAGCAAATGGGTCAGACAGAAGAAGCACTTTATTAACACCACATAGGGTGTGTTACACACTGGGATGCTCTGGATGGATAATAATAATAATAATACATTTTATTTCAAGCGCCTTTCAAGACACCCAAGGTCGCTTCACAAACAATCATCTCACTACAATTACAATAATCTCATATAAATAAATAAAAATAAGAAAAATAAAAGTCAGTCAGTCAGTCCATAAGCTATCTTGAAGAAATAAGTTTTAAGTCTGCTTTTAAAGTCAGTAATTGAGTCACAGTGTCTGATGTAGTCTGGTAGTCAATTCCACAACTTGGGGGCGATGTAGCTGAAAGCCCTCTCTCCCAGGGTGCTGAGGTTCGCCTTAGGGACATGCAGTAGGCCTGCTGAGGAGGATCTCAGTGAGCGGGCAGGAGTGTAGGATTCCAGGAGGTCAGAGAGGTAGGTTGGGGTATTGTTTTGTAGGGACTTGTAGGCCAGAAGCAGGACTTTAAATTGAATTCGGTAGGCTACTGGAAGCCAGTGCAGTTGGAATAGCAATGGTGTTACATGGCTGGTGGATTTAGAGCGTGTTACAATCCTTGCTGCAGAATTCTGGATGAGTTGGAGCCGGTGGAGTAGCTTATTTGGGATTCCAGACAAGATGGAATTACAGTAGTCGAGGCGGGATGTCACATATGCATTCACAAGGACTTCTGCATTCTGCTGGGTCAGCGCTGGGCGAAGTCGTGCAATGTTCCTTAGATGGTAAAAGGCACTTCTTGACATACTGTTTATGTGTGCACTGAATGATAGTGTATTGTCCAGTATGACACCAAGGCTCTTGACCTGGTTGGAGCAAGGGATGGTGCTGCCATCTACACATATGGTGAAAGGTTCCATCTTAGCAAGAGCTGATTTGGAGCCAACCACTAGCAGCTCAGTCTTACTGCTATTAAGTTTGAGGTAATTTTGTGTCATCCATAAGTTGATGTCATGGAGGCAGGCAGTATGTGCAGCTGGCTGAAGTGTAGCAGTGGGCTTTGTTGAAAGGTAGAGCTGGGTGTCGTCAGCATAGCAGTGGAATTGAACACCATGTTGCCTGAGGATAGTGCCAAGTGGGAGGAGGTAGATGATGAACAACAGAGGGCCTAACACAGACCCCTGCGGCACCCCTCTTGTCACAGCAGTACTCTCAGACTTGCAATTCAGCATTTGTACGTACTGTGTCCTTCCAGAGAGACAGGAGGTGAACCACTGGTGAGCACTGCCACACACTCCCATATTAGCTAAACGTTCCAGCAGAAGATGGTGAGAGATAGTGTCGAAGGCTGCACTGAGATCAAGGACAATCAGAATGGAGATAAGTCCATCATCAGCTGCACAGAGGAGATCATTAGTAATCTTGATTATGGCCGTTTCAGTACTATGCATATAATCCAGATTGGAATGGCTCAAAGAGATCATTGGCCTTCAGGTGATCCTGGAGTTGTGTTGCCACTATCTTCTCAAGAACTTTGGAGAGAAAAGGCAAGTTGGAAATAGGCCTGTAGATGTTGAAGTTGTCAGAGTCCAGTCCAGGTTTTTTCGGCATTGGTCTGACAATAGCAGTTTTAAATGATGATGGTACAGTGCCAGAGAGGAGAGAGGTGGTGAGTATTGATGTAATCAACGGAGCAATGGATGGCAGGCAGCTCTTAACCAGGCTTGTTGGAAGAGGGTCCAGATGACAGGTGGAGGAGTTGCACTTTTTTATGAGGCCACAGATGGTACTTTCAGCAGGGAGACTGAATTCACAGAGTTCATTGTTGTGAGATCCCAGAGTGTTCATCAAGCAAGGTTGTTTCAGCTGAGTAATTGAACATTCCAATTGCTGGTGGATAGCCTCAATTTTTGTATGGAAAAAGTTCAGGAAGGCTGAGCAGCGTTCAACAGAGACACTCTGATGGATGGTACAATCAGGTGGTTTGAGGAGGCCTTTCACAGTGGAAAAGAGAGCCCTGGTGTTTCCGTTTCCCTCATTAATGACCCTTGCATAGTGTGAGCTCTTTGCAGAAGAGAGTGCTTTTTTGTATTGTAGTATGTGCTCCGAGTACATCCCTTGGTGGACAGCAAGACCAGTCTTTTTTGAAAGCCGTTCCAGACGTCGACCCATGGACTTCATTTGGCGTAGCTCAGGAGTGAACCAAGGTGCAGAGTGCACAAATGAAACAGTCCGTGTCTTTAAGGGGGCAAGACTGTCAAGAGCTGTAGACATGCAGTTGTTGTAGTGGTCAACCAGATCCGCTGCTGAAGCATTGGAAGAAGGGTAGGGATAGGAGGCAACTAGTGAAGTAAATGCCTCTGGCTCTACCATTTTGATGTTGCGGTAAGACATGGCACGCTGAACTTTTGCTTTTCTAATGGACAGACAGATGTCAAATAGCACAGCTTTGTGGTCTGAGATGGGTAGTTCAGCAGTACTGAAATTGGCAGGTGTTGTACCAGAACAACAGACCAGATCTAAAATATGACCTTTGTTATGCGTTGGAAAATCAACATATTGGGTGATGTCAAAACAATCAAGCATGTCCAAAAGGTCTTTAGTGCATGTTTTAGAAGACTTATCCATGTGTTTATTAAAATCACCCACCAAAATAATGTTGGGAGATATTGCATTCAGTTCAGTGAGGACAGTTGACAGTTCAGCAATAAACACACTTGATGGTTTTGGAGGTCTGTATAATACCGCAATAATGGTGGGTGTAGCTCCTTGAAGTTCGACAGCCAGCATTTCAAACGAGGATTGATCAGACAAAGTGAGCGGTGTTAACTTGATGTTCTCGCGATAGAGCAGGGCGAGACCACCCCCTCTCCCGGAGGTGCGAGGCTTGCAGATGTAAACAAATCCAGACGGGACAGCCTGATTCAGATGGAAGAAGTCATTGCTTTGCTGCCACGTCTCAGTGAGACACAAAAAGTCAATTTCATGGTCTGTAATAAACTCGTTTTTCAAAGGAGCTTTGTTGGAGATGGATCTGATGTTATAAAGTCCAACTTTTCGTCGGTTGAAGTGAGTGTGCACATTTGACCTGGGCAAGGAAGCTAGTACACGGTGATCAACTCCTCGATCAGGCTTCACTTGAAAGCGGTTAGCAGACCAGAGAGAGGGAATCGCCTTGTTGGTAATCTTGTTACAACGGGATCCGCTGTGGATATACTTCCGACGTCGGAGAATGTCACGTTGGAAAAGGAGCTCTGCAGGAGGCTCAAAGTTTCCCCATAAGCTGTAAAGTTCACTCGGTGTGTATTGCTGCCTCATCCTTAGGCTAATCCAGTCAATGTTGCAGTTGGCAATGGTCTATTTCGGTCAAACTTCTCTGGCGTCCACCAATTTCAGAAGCGCAGGTTGAACATAAACACCAGTCCAGCGCCGTTTCCACCCGTCAGCCCAGCGTCTCTAATCAGCACGAATGGGACGGCAGGGAGGCTCTCCGGATGATGTCCCTCGGTAGCAATGGGTGAAAAACCAGCAGAAGAGATACACAGATCAACAGATGTAAATATGGGTCAGTTTTAAAAGCAATAAAGCCTCCAACATTACTTACATCGAAGGTGTCGTTGATGTTACCGACAGCTGGCCCAGCTGGTAGATAGAGCCGTCAGACGGAGAAACGGTAAAAATCAAAACAAACACCTGCGTCTCCTTCTCGTTCGAAAATCGCGTATAATTCTCCGTTAAGATATTAGTAGCCTAAGCCAGACTAACTAAGAGACTAACTATTGTATTTAAATAACGCGAACGTCCTCTCCTCAATTCAAAATTCAATTAAAAACAGGTCACCGGAAAGATGGTAGGTTGCCGAACAAACAAAAGACTTTAAAGTATTTAAACAGTGAATAAAAGAACGACAAACAATGGCTAAGTACAGCGATTTAGCTTAACTACCCTAATAATACAAAAGAAGAACTAACATTTATATTAAATTAAGATTATGTTACAAAATCAAATAAAAACTATGCCAGACAGAGCGGCGTTAAACTCGCCAGCGTCCCCGTAACCTAGCAACCTGATACTGAACTCACCACTTGGGTATTCTGGATGGATAATGTATGTGTATTATAGTTTTGTAAGGTAGACACTGGGTTGTATGGATAGATACTGTATGTGTGTAATTCAACAAAAATACAATTAAACTGTAGTTTCTTTAATTAATTATATTATCCTTGCATTGAAGGAATGTTAGAGTGGATTTCCTTTACTAAATGCAACTGAACTGATTGGTACTGGGATGCTCTGAAGGATTATGTGTGTAATTATTTGGAAGCATACTGTAGAAGTTTAAGTAGTTCTTGTTTTGTACATTTCACTATATTAGTCTTGCATTGAATTCAAGTTTGACTGGATTTTCTTTGAAAAACAGAACTGAAGTCTGAAATGGCAGGATCTACTGAAACATCACAACTGCTCATGCCAGTGAAGGAGGAAATCAAAGAAGAAGAATTTGATGATTTCCTGCAAGGCTATCTGTCTTCATTTCAGAGATTGGAAGAAAAGCCTGGACTGGAACACGACTTTAAAACTGAACCAGAAAGATTCCCAACCTTGGCCTGCAAGGAAGAAAAGTCTTCAATTATGGATATTAAAGAGGAGGATGAATCGGATTCAAGAGAATATGATCGCGATGATTCTCCTTCAAGTAAGTTGCAGATTATTTTGTATCATGAAAAAACACGATATGCATATTACCTTAATCATGGGATACTATTGTTGTTACATTTAAAAGAGAGAAAGTTTCTGCCATTGTTTTTTTCCAGTTCTGTAGCTCATGTGTCTGTATTTTGTTTGCATTTAGTCTCTAGGTAGACAATTATTCAATTGAACACTTTTGTCCTAAATTACTTCCACATGAGGAACAATTCTAGCCAATAGCTAATAATAAAAAGAGATTTAAAAATATGAAGAAATAATTTGTATAATTAAAATCCTGACACACATGATATTTAATATGAAGTGAAAATGACATGTTGATATGAAGCTGCAAGGGCACGCAGAGGGTTTCTGCCTATAATAGCTTTTTAACTATCTGTCAGAAACCATCTTCACATTTGGCCGCTTCTAGTGTGTGTTTCATGCCATTGGAACTCAGAGAGTTATACTGTTATGAATAGGTTATTTAAAAGTTCATTTTAAAACAACTGTCTTCATCTTCTGCCTTCCTCGATTAAATGTGAGACCTGTTGAGTGAATAGAGATACCATGGGAATGCCATAATAAAGGGATATTACTTGCAGTCGGTTGCATTTAAAACATTTAAAATGCCTACTAATTTTGTCTTCCAAGTGATAAACTAAATTGGCAAATAGCCAGTCGATCTGAAATACATTGTTTTTCAGAACTATACTGTTTAGTGTTAATATAACAAATCAAGAATATAGATGATCGAGAATCAATGATATTATTTGAAAAATATTTTTGAATGTTATAGGAGACATTGAAAGGATCCATTCTAGAAAAAGGACTCCAGAGATAAGAAGAAAGAAAGTCATCAGACATCAGCAATCAAACACAAGGAACAAAAAACATGAATGCTCCACGTGTTTCAAAACCTTTGCTGGACCTTCCGCTCTTGCAATTCATCAACGCACACACACAGGAGAAAAGCCCCATCAATGTTCTCAGTGTGGGAAAGCCTTTAGTCGCATGTTTAGTCTCAAGTTACACCAGAGGATCCATACTGGAGAAAAGCCATATCAGTGCTCTCAGTGCGGAAAAAACTTTAGTCAAAAGGGTGAGCTCAAGATACACCAGAGGATCCACACCGGAGAAAAGCCATTTCATTGTTCTCAGTGTGGAAAGACTTTTATTCAAAATGGTGATCTCAAGATACACCAGAGGATCCACACCGGAGAAAAGCCCCATCAATGTTCTCAGTGTGGGAAAGCCTTTAGTCGAATGTTTAGTCTCAAGTTACACCAGAGGATCCATACTGGAGAAAAGCCATATCAGTGCTCTCAGTGCGGAAAAAACTTTAGTCAAAAGAATAATCTCAAGAAACACCAGAAGATCCATGTTGGAGAAAAGCCATATTAATGTTCTCATTGTGGTAAGACTTTTAGCCAAATGGCTAATCTCAAAAAACACCAGCTGAGGTACACCATATCATTGTTATAAGTGTGTAAAAACTTTTCTTCAGATGTCCCATCTCAAGGCACACCAAAGGATCCATAACGGAGAAAAGACATTTCAGTGTTCTCAGTGTGGAAAGATCTTTAGTGATATGGGTAATCTCAAAATACACCAGAAGATCCATACTGGACAAAAGCTATATCAGCCATATCAGTGTTCTCATTGTGGAAAGACATTTAGTCAAATGGCTAATCTCAAAACACACCAGAGGATCCATACTGGAGAAAAGCCATATCAGTGTTCTCAGTGTGGTAAGGCTTTTAGACAAATGAGATGTCTGAAGATACACCAGATGATCACCACACCACAGGATCCATACTGTGGACATTAACCTCATCAAAATAGGTGATATATGCAAAGACTGAAATATACAAAAATCAAATATCACCAACCTTGACCTGCAAAGAAGAAAGTAGTATATTGATATGGAAAATAAATAAAAAGAAATCCTTCACCATTTTTATTTACATTTAAAGGCATGCATTTTAGTTTGTTGGCTCTAAGTGGGGCTTTACTCAAACAAATTGACAGATTTTTTAGAGATACTAGGGGATGTTTTACCATGGGCTAATATGCGCTTTGTATATCTGCTTTTTCTGGCCTCCTAATGGTGGTATGTGGTAATGCAAGCTCTGCATAGTCCACGAATCATTGATGAGGAAGACTATGGATGCCAATGTTTGAATATAAGACACCCATTATTTCTTATAATGCCTCTTTGACCTGCATATTTGATATATAATGTTTCCTGGTGAATCTCTTTTAGTTTGATTGCTGCCAAAAAAAGGTTTTTAAAAGAATGTATTTATTTCTGTTGTATTATTAAGAATAGTCAGCCAGATATGTAGATGTACGCAGACATTGGGTGAAACATAGACGGTTTATTAAAGGCTCGTTTTAAAGGTTGTGGTCAACTGTTGTATCATTAATACAAATATCACACATATTCTAGTTGGGCAAGATACTCCACTGCCACCCAGAGTCAAGACAAAATAAACAATGAAAAGTCCTTGAACATGAAGTTTGAAAACTGGAGACTTTCTTCAGATTACCACTCCCCTCACCCTTTCTCACCCATCACCTCTCAGTTCACACATCCACCCCACCCCCTACTATACTCCTTTGTGTAGTTTCAGCAGGTTGAGCTACGATCATACCCACCTGAGGACCACCAGGGGTGTAAATGGTGCTCATAGACATGGAATCCCTGCCCTTTATCCCTCTACACTTGCATTCTAAAAGCTACTGCAGCTGATTGCTTAGATTTGAACCCAGAGAGAAGATGCACCATATTAACACCACATAGGGGAGTCTGAACATATATTTGAACCCACAGAGAAGATGCACTAGAGTAACAACACATAAGGGGAGTCTGAAATTACCTCTATAAGGTAGACACTGGGATACTCTGGATAAATACCGAACTCACCACTTGAGAGCAATTACAGCATCATTAACAGTAATATCAAACCGTTACATGAGCTAAAAGCCTGGGTCTGTTTATTCCTGATGGTGGAAGGAACAGTGACTCTCTGGGTAGATTGACCTACTAGTCCCCTCTCTGCAGAAGTGTCGTAGCTCATGCAGTCACAGACCCAAGCCATATAAATGACTCTACAGTAAGGCCTCAAATTCCAATCTCAGATCACAGCCACGTCACATAAAGCTAAAAAAAGAACATCAACCCTAAAACAGGTAAACAAACTCTATCCTCTCCGAAAACAATTTCTGTCTCTTTCATTTTGAAGCTGAAAGAATTTAAAATGAAAATACAATATGCACATTTTTGTTTTTAAAAGCCTCTACAGGGATCCTGCTCAAGAACCATTGATTGATAAATTACAAAAACAAGTATCAAGTATAAAGTACAAACAAATAAACAAAAGTCTGGATACTCCGTGACAGTTCCACTAGCTGAGAATGAAACATTCCCTCTACAAAACATCACATTGGGCAAAAGTCTGTGAGACATTGGTGTGCAATGAAGATGTAGTATGATGCCATCATGGCTGAAAATGCACTGCAGGGGAGCACTAGAGGCCGGCACTGCTAAAACCCTGATGGCCAATGACCAGGTCAAACATGGCACTGTTTATAGCTAAATGTTGAAGATTCGTTTTATTGTACAACTTTTTTATTTGGTCTGTGTTTTTTATTTGGAGTCCTGCCAAGAACAAGGCTGCCACCACTCGGCGGGAGGGAACAGAGCATTGTCCTTGAATAGGGTAGACACAGAAAAAAATGGCTATTTAGAAAAAACTGTCTCTGCACTCACTGTATTAATGGGGTAGTGGATGATGAGTTTCTTTTCCTGGCATAATGTAATGACTACAACAACATAAGGGAGACCTTTTCTCAAGAACAGAGGACATTTGCTCTGGGTTTACCAAAAAAAGAGAGGAAATATGATCATTGAATGAAGCAATGCATGTAGGAAGGATTACAAGAATAGATCACATCTCAACACCCATCAGATCACACAAACCAAATAGAAGTCACATCATTTAAGAGTGTGGAAAGAACTTAAGCCAATGTCTGCTTTCATGATACACTAGAGAGTCTGTGAAATCTCATATTTCTGTTGTACTCTAAATATAGGTAACATAATCAAAGCTGAGCAGAATACTCTACTGTTGATAAGCCCAACCACTCATCCTTTCATGTTTAATCATTTACATGATTTGTGATTATTCCTGTTGTATTCTTCAAGGAAGGTACACAATGAAAATGCCCTTAATTTCTACTTCAGATGAGCATTACATTGCCACCGACAGTGAAAACATGACCACATAAATAGTATTCAGAGTGAACTGGAGTAAATGTCTGGCATTCTGGTGCATATGATAATGCCCTCTGTGTGCTTCAAACAATAATAAAGTTTCTTAGGTGACATGGCTTTTATTTAACTTAGTTGTGTGTTTTTTTAAAGTGAGGCTTCACACTGGTATGTAGGTCTGATATTACGCTAATATATAATTATTATTATACAAACACAGAGGCTTCCTAAAATTTACCAACCAACTAAATCCTACCTCAACACCTTTCAGTTCACACCTCCACCACACCCCCAACTACCTTCCTGTGTGGAGATTCTACAGGCTGAGCTATAGTCACGCCCACCTTAGGGCCAACAGATGTGTAAACGGTGCTTAAAGACATGGAATCCCTTCCCGTAATCCCTTTTGCATTCTAGCTTGCATTCCAAAGATTCCTGCAACTGATTGGATGAGCCACCCTTTTAAGGCAGACACTGGGGTGGTCTGGATCATTAGTGTGAATGTGTAACTCAAAGTGAGTACATCTCTACTGCAGTTCTTGTTGGCACAGCTTCACTAGATTAGTCCTGTATTAAAGGACAGTTCAAGGATTTAATTTGCAAAACAACTGAAATGTCGGGATCTACTGAACCATCACAGCTGCTGATGTCAGTGAAGGAGGAGATTAAAGAAGAAGAATTTGATGATTTCCTGCAAAAGTATATGTCTTCATGTCAGACAGTGGAAGAAAAGCCTGGACTGAACCATGACTGTAAGACTGAATCAGAAAGTTCCCCAACCTTGGCCTGCAAAGAAGAAAAGTCTTCAATGATTGAATTTAAAGAGGAAGATGAATCCGATTTGAGAGAATATGATCGCGATGATTCTCCTACAAGTAAGTTGCAGATTATTTTGTATCATGAGAAACTAAAAGAAAAGAAAAACACATTCATTGCAATGTGTTATTTATATTGCCAACACCTGCATTTTAGTAAATGGGTTAACTTGTGAGATTCGTACAGAGAGTAGACATAATATGCATATTACCTTAATCACGGATACTATTATTGTGAAATTTAAAAGAGAGAAAGTGTCTGCCATTTGTTTTTTTCTCCAGTTCTGCAACTGATGTATCTGTATCTCTGTTTGCATTTATTCTCTAGGTAGAAAATTATCCTATTGAACACGGTTGTCCTAAATTACTTCCACATGAGGAACAACTCTAGCTAATAATAAAAAGATATTTAAAAATATGAAGAAATTATTTGTATGATGAAAATCTTGACAATTAAGGATATTATTTAAAAAAATATTTTGTTATTTTACAGGAGACATTCAAAGGATCCATTCTAGAAAATGGAGTCCAGAGGAAAGAAGAAAGAAAGTCATCAGACATCAGCAATCGAACACAAGGAACAAGCATCATGAATGCTCCCAGTGTTTCAAAACCTTTGCTGCACCATCCGCTCTTGCAGTTCATCAACGCACACACACAGGAGAAAAGCTACATCAGTATTCTCAGTGTGGAAAAACTTTTAATCATATAGGTAATCTCAAGACACACCAGATGATTCACACTGGAGAAAAGCCATACCATTGTTCTCAGTGTGGAAAGACTTTTGGTCAAAGGGTGAACTCAAGACACACCAGAGGATCCACACCGGAGAAAAGCCATATCAATGGGCCTCATTCTCGACCTTTTTCTGTAATTCTTCAGAAATGTTTCTTACACGACTTCGCAAAAACAACGTAAGAGAAACGCTTCCGCTGCATTCCCGCACGCTTGAAAATGTGTTCATAAGCAGCCGAAGTCTTCTCAGCTGGGTTCCTTCCGATTAGCTTCTTAGATTGATGCGCGTTCTCGTGAAAGTGGATTTGCATACATACACGCCCTGCCAGCTCCTTATTAGGAGACGCAATTTTAGAAACGTGTGCTGTCGCAATCTCCCGAATCCACCTCGTAACAGGTGTTCATTAATAAGGTGGAGATATTGTATAAACACTACCTCGTATAATTATGACTATAAATGTGAAACGTAATTGTTAATGATACAAATATTCTCGTATTTATTATTATCATAATTATTTTAATCCGAGGATGTCTGTAGAGTTGACGTGAACGCAATCACCAACGGGTTCTCACAAATTCGCCCGTTAACCCTTTTACTGTAATACGGAGTTTTTTCAAATGTCATTCCTCGACGCGATTCCTGAAATAACCACAAGATGGCCCGTGGAATCGCATTTGAGAAGATTACGGCAGAGTTACGACTGCTATTTCGAGTTCTGAAAGTTGTCTGAAGTTCAGAAGAAAGCACAGAAGAAAAAAATAACGAGAATGCAAATGTTTTCATAAATGTTTCCGAAGTGGAGTTCCTTCTGAAATCCTTCGGAAAGTCTTCCCAACTGCTGTCGAGAATGAGGCCCAATGTTCTCAGTGTGGAAATGGTTTCAAAAGTAGCGGTGAACTTAGAATCCACCAGAGAATCCATACTGGGGAAAAGCCATATAAGTGTTCTCAGTGTGGAAAGGCCTTTAGACAAAAGGGCGAGCACATGATACACCAGAGAATCCATACTGGGGAAAAACCATATAAGTGTTCTCAGTGTGGAAAGGGTTTCAAAAGTAGAAGTGAACTTAAAATCCACCAGATGACACATACTGGAGAAAAGCCGCAGCAGTGTTCTCACTGTGGAAAGGGTTTCAGAACTAGCAGTAAACTTAGAATCCACCAGATGACCCATACTGGGGAAAAACCACATCATTGTTCTCAGTGTGGAAAGACCTTTAGACAAAAGGGTAATCTCAAAACACATCAGAGGATCCATACTGGTGAAAAGCCATTTAAGTGTTCTCAGTGTGGAAAGGGTTTCAAAAGTAACGGTGAACTTAGAATGCACCAGATGACACATACTGGAGAAAAGCCACATCACTGTTCTCAGTGTGGAAAGACTTTTAATCAAATGTCTCATCTCAAGAAACACCAGATGACACATACTGGAGAAAAAACCCTAATCAGCTAAGTGATAAATGCAAATTCTGAAATATACACCAATCTAATATCACCAACCTTGATCTGCAAAAAAGAAATTAAAGATTGATGGAAATGATAAAAGAAGAAATATATCACCTTTTCATTAACATAAATGCTTGACTTTTAGTTTGTTGACTTCAAATAGTGCTTTACTGAAACAAAATGGCAGATTTTAGCTGGGAAACTTCAGTAGTCACTGAGGAAGAACACATGACTGAATGAAGCTGTTATGAATCATGAATGATCAAACTACTGATGGGTGACTATGAAATGAAGGCCCCCAGTAATATTCGTAATGTCTATATGGATTTTTTTTTACCTGAATGATTACATTTTTTCTTATTGTTTGTGAAAATATGTGTCATCTCAGGGGATATGATGTGCTGCCCTGCTTATACATGATGGAGTCTGACTTAAATATTTTGAAATTGACAAATATGTGATGTACATGATTAAGTCTTTTTTTCTTCATATTTGGTAGAGATTGAAATAAAAATTGAGTAAAAATGGTGGTATATACTTGTGGGTATGTACAGTACTGTGCAAAAGTTTTAGGCAGGTGTGAAAAAATGCTATGAACTAAGAATGCTTTGAAAAATGTAAACAATAAATGTTTATTTTTGTATCCATTTACATGGTAAGACTGAGCACAGCAACAAGACACAACATAGTTATACTGCATCAGCAGGGTCTCTCCCAGACAAAGATTTCAAAGCAGACAGGGGTTTCAAAATGTGCAGTTCAAGCTCTTTTGAAGAAGACGTTGAGGATCGTAGACGCAGTGGTCAGCCAAGGAAACTTAATGCAGCTGATGAAAAACCCATCAAGCTTATTTACCTTCGAAATCGGAAGATTTCAAGCAGTGGCATCAGCTCAGAACTGGCAGAAACCAGTGGTACCCAGGTACAGACATTTACTGTCTGGGGAAGTCTGGCCAGAAGTGGTCTTCATGGAAGAGTTGCAGCCAAAAAGCTCTACCCTGACAAGGAAACAGGGCCAAGTGACTGAACTAAGCACGAAAACATAGAAACTGGGGTGCAGAAACATGGCAGAAGGTGCTCTGGACTGATGAGTCAAATTTAGAAATATTTGGCTGTAGAAGAAGACAGTTTGTTCGCCGAAGGGCTGGAGAGAGGTACAATAATGAGTGTCTGCAGGCAACAGTGAAGCATGGTAGAGGTTCCTTTCCAGTTTGGGGCTGCATTTCTGCAAGTGGAGTTGGAAATTTGGTCAGGATGAATGGAGTCTTCAATGCTGAGATACAGGCAGATACTAATCCATCATGCAATACCATCAGGGAGGCGTATGATTGGCACCAAATGTATTCTGCAGCAGGAACATAACCCCAAACATACAGCCAATGTCATTAACAACTATCTTCAGCTTAAAGAAGAACAGAAAGTCCTGCAAGTGATGGTATGACCCCCACAGAGCCCTGATCTCTACATCATCGAGTCTGTCTGGGTTTACATGAAGAGACAGAAGAATTTTAGGAAGCCTACATCCACAGAAGATCTGTGGTTAGTTCTCCAAGATGTTTGGAACAATTAACCAGCCGAGTTCCTTCAAAAACTGTGCGCAAGTGTATCTGGAAAATTGATGCTATTTTGAAGGCAAAGGGTGGTCACACCAAATTTTGATTTAATTTAGAATTTTCTTCTGTTCCTTCACTGCATTTTGTTAATTTATGAAGAATTGATGAAAATAAACTGTTAACACTTCCATTTTTGAAAGCATTCTTAGTTTACAGCATTTTTTCACACCTGCCTAAAACTTTTGCACAGTACTGTATGTGCAAAATATTATCCATAATCGACATTGATGGTCTTAACAGCAGCTCTTAAAAATGATCCACAGCTCAAAGATGTGTTGCGTGTCAGAGGTGGGGAGAGGGAAAGAGGACATGGGGGAGGGAACATAGCATTGTCATTGGAAAAGGTAGACACAGAAAAACATGGCTACTTCGAGAAAACAGGCTCTGCACTCACTGTAATAGGGTATAAAATATACTGTATACAAATATATATTTCCTGCCAGCCATTTAAGATGAGATACATGACAACCCATAACAATGTCATAAGGTGCAATCATATCCCCCTGCATACATGGACTAAAAAAAAAAAAAAGTGTGATATGCATTATCATATGAAATGATTAAAGATCTCGATAGTCTTGACTGCTCTGAAGAAAAGGAAGACACCACATGTATGACTGTCTTATATTAAGGTCAATAAACTGATGGTGTCTTCTTATCCCATACACATTTAGTAAAAACCAATGGATTGTCCCTGTGTGTGTCAGTTGATGTATGTTTGAAGTGTAGAAGTCTGTTTTCTATAGTTCGGTATTTTCAGAAATCCACAAATCATTGAAGAGCAGACTATATATGCAGATGTTTTGGAAAGTAGACACCCATTCATTCTGTGACCTGCACATTTATTTATAATGCTTGCTGCTGAATCTCTATTTAGGTTTGAGTCTGTTCTACTGTTTCTAGTGTGATTGCTGTGAAAAACAAAGTTTTTTAATAGAATGTATTTATTTATGTTGTATCATTAATACAAATATTCCACATATTCTATTTGGGGAAGATACTTCCCTGCCACCCAGAGTAAAAAAAAAATCACTCCCGTCACCCTTTCTCACCCATCACCTCTAAGTTCACACATCCACCCCACCCCCTACTATATTCCTTTGTGTAGTTTCAGTAGGTTGAGCTATGATCATGCCCACCTGAGGGCCGCCAGAGGTGTAAATGTTGCTCATAGTCATAGAGATCCTGCCCTTAATCCCTTGTCATTCTAGTTTGCATTCCAAACACTCCTATACACTCCTAGAGCATTGTATTTGGGACAAAGCACTCACTTAGCTCTAAACCTCAGCTGAACCTGGTACTGAACAATGTTGCTGTTGAGCAAGTACAGGAAACAAAGCTTCTGGGGGTAACTTTAGACTCTAAACTATCATGGTCAAAACATATAGATTTACTGGTGCAAAAGATGGGTAGAAATATATCTGTGGTTAGAAGATGCTCTTCTTTTTTAACACCTCATCTGATCAAACAGGTTCTGCAGACCCTGGTATTGTCTCAACTTGATTATTGCTCGGTAGTCTGGTCAGGTACCACAAAAACAAATCTAGGGAAGCTTCAACGGGTACAAAACAGAGCAGCTAGGCTTGCCCTTAAGTGCACACCAAGAGCAAACGTGAAAAACATGCATGACCGACTCTTCTGGCTGAAAGCTGATCAGAGGCTAAAAGCATCACTTATTTCTTTCATTAAAAATATTGACACATTAAAAACCCCTGACTGTTTACAGTTTTTCACTGTTGCTAAAACCCGTTTTTCAAAACAGTAACATCTTTCTCAAAACTGCACACAGAAAATTGAAAACCTCACACACAAAATGCTAAACCTGACACTCCCTTTGCAAGATGACTCTTTGCTATCAAATCTCTTAACTGTTCACAAAATGGAACTCGTGTTTTCATTTGGTACACACAGCCATATTTTCAAAACACACACACATACATTCATTTAGTACACACAACTAAGCATTAGCTGCACACTACCAAGCATTTACAGCACACAGAAGTGCAAAATTGAAAACACAATCATCGAAACACACCATATGAATGACAATGACTCATTGAGCCCTTTCTCCTTTTGTAAAATGTATCAGTGTAGGCCTACATTTTTCATAGTCAAACATAACACAGCAATACCGTTGTTCTCAAAAACCATATTTACAATTTCAGTCTCCTGTTCCACCAGATTGTATTGACATAAAATTGTATACAAAATGCTTATAGTTTTTCTCAATTGCTTACACACATTTTTGGAAAGCATGCCTCGTTCTCAAAACTCTAAACACAAATCCCAAAGCAACTAACTGAAAATGCAAAACCCTTTATATCTCCTGGAAAATGCTACTTTGCTTTCAAAAAATATTGAAAGTGTGTTTTCTTCCTCCACAGTGTGGTTCTCTTTCAGTCCTGCAAAATACAAATACTGTGAGCACACTACGTATATTATATTGATATGCAGTATAACAGTACACAAGGCAAACAGATTTCGTACTTGTTCTCCATCCTGAAGGTTCTAATGAAAAACCATGAAAACATGGTCTACCACAGCGGCCCAAATCTCATTAGAGATGACCATTCTCCTTCTTCTTTCTCCTGATCCTCCTCCTTCTTCACCTTGTCCTCATTCTCTTCCTCCTCCTTGTCCTCCTCTTCCTTCTCTCTGTCCTCCTACTCTTCAACCTCCTACTCCTCCTCCTTCTTGTCCTCCTCTTCCTCCTCCTCTCACTCTTACCCCTCTCCTTCTCTGGTTGTCGATCTTTTCAAAGTTTTCAATAGTTTATCCAACAAAACAGAGGCTCAAGACACTTTTATGGTGCAGTCCTCACTGCAAATTGGTGAAAAGACCTGAAAGTTTAGAGATTTGACTATTTGTGGCTTGCAGGTTGATGCTTTGAGATTTTACTTGAAAATTGTGTGCAACAACAGAACTTTGTGTACACTGTTTTGACAACAACGTGATGTGTAATTGACATCAGTGTGTTCACAAGGAAAATCGGACTCTAATGTAGATAAGGGAATCTTAAGTATTTCCCACTTGGGGCAAGCGATTGATACATGACGTGAAGGTTGTGCAGATTGTGCCGAATTTTCGCTTTATGGGCCATTCTACCGAATTGGTGCAAAGTCAGGTCGGAAATATTTGGATTTTTTTTATGTTTTATTCCCAAAACTTTGTCCGTATGTATATTGTACCATATCTAAAGTACACTTATCTAGTAAAAGAACAGTCAATTTTTATATTGTATTTTCAGAATGTGTTGGAATGTTTTTCCTCTTCCAAAAATTGTCACTACCGAAACATCATATTTACTATAGTAAAAAAGTATTATTATTGACCTGTTCAGATTGTGTTTCCTTCCCTTCTCTGAAGAGTATTTTTACAAATATTTCTTGAAGGTTTTCACAATGAAATCCATAAAAATGATTTTTTTACCAAATTTTCAAGTTCAATTTATACAATTCATCAAAATCTAAGTGCAATATTTCTTTGTAAAATGCTAAATACTGATCATATTGATTCCAGAGTTGTTCATTGATGAAATTGAACATACATTAATCCAATCAGTATCATAACATTTTAGTTGATTACTCAATATACTTAATTTTTTACAAAACATCCTGTGTTTCAGTAGTGCTGCACTGTTTCGGTAGTGACATCCAGTGTTTCGGTAGTGACTGCACTGTTGGATGGATGTTCATTTCTCTCCCAAAATCTTCCAAAAGGTGCTCTGGGCCGCCCTTTAGTCCAAACAACACATTTATTTAAAAATTATGGGATTGAACTACTTACCAATTCATTTTGTCACTACCGAAATCATCTGGTCACTACCATATGTTTCGGTAGTGACTGTTTCGGTAGTGACAATTCTAGCTAACTTTAAGCATAAATAAAGAATTCTAACAAGCACACGGCATGCAAACACATCTTTGAAGAGGTGAACACACATACAAACATAAGATTTTCCATGAAACCCCAAAAGGTTTACTTAATTGAAGAAAACATGCGTTTCGGTAGTGACAACTCTTAAGGTTACACGTCGATTTTCAGACTTTGGAACACATTTATACAAAAACTATGGGATTTAGCTACTTACCATTCAACCATGAGGGTCAGAGATGCAGTGTCACTGCATGGTCAAAAATGCAGAGTCGTGGCTAAAACACAGGCTCAGCCAATGGACTAAAACTCTTGTGTTTCGGTAGTGACATGAAAACTAGGGACATGATTTTTTGAGTATAGAAAATTGGTTTAAAAATTAAACCCACAATAAATCTAAATATTCCAAGTTCTGTTTCAACCCAATCATAAAGATCTTTGAAATTAAATCATTGAAAAAAATCTAAAAAAATTGAAAAGTGTTATTTAAAGGCATTGAAATTTAGATGTCAGGGTTGGGGACAGCTACTTCCCAATAGAAAGTACCCTATAAATGATGATTTTGTATATATTTAGCTTATCACTATCTCATGTAATGCATTGGGTTTATATAGACCATAACATTTTCTAATTAAATATCTATGCCTAAATACCTAATTGTTTTGTAAATAGTTTTTATTGTTGAGGGACTGCATATTCCACGAATTCGGTAGAATGGCCCTTATACTTCTTAACAATAGTGAAAAACTGTATTTAGGCAGCTCACACTCAGCTCTAATGTACACACATACCCCACCAGACATGCCACCAGTGGTAACTACACAATTCCAACAATAAAAACAAACTCAAAACAACGTACAGTATTATGCAGGGCTATGGTAGAATGGAACTCCCTTCCAGATCACATAAAAAAAAAACAGAACAAAGCTGGATTCAAAAAGCAGATGAAGCAACACCTCATGGCTGTTAGTATGTATTACTAATTTTTATTTATCTACTCACTTATCCTTTTTTCCTATTTGTCATCTGTTGTTTTTGTGTGTGATGGCTAGGTTATTTAGTTGTTGTTTTTTTCCTTTCTTTTATCTGGTGTTTGTATGTTGATTTCTTCTTTGTTATGTGTCTTTTTCCCTTTCCTTTATCTGTTGTTTGTATGTTGATGTCTTCTTTGTTATATGCTTTTCCTTTTTTTTATCTGTTGTTTGGTACGTTGTTTTCTTGTGTGGACCCCAGGAAGAGTAGCTGGTGTCTTTGGCATCAGCTAATGGGGATCCGAATAAAATCAAAATCAAACTCCTGCAGCTGATTGCTTAGATTTAAACCCAGAGAGAAGATGCACCGTATTACAGTAACACCACATAGGGGAGTCTGAGCCCAGAGAGAAGGTGGCAAAAACAGATGCAATGTAAAGTTTTCAGAATGAACTGGTGCAAATGATAATGTCCTCAGCGTACTTACTAAAGAAAAGTTGGTTAGGTCCAGTGGTTTTTAAATAATTTCATAGTTTTTTTTAAGTGGAGCTTCAACCTGGTATGAATAATATACTCACTCTCTATGTTTATAACAATATGATATAAACACACAGAAGAACCACCATGAAAACACATGCACACTGAAGAAGATGGTTTCTATAGCTGGGTAACTTCAGTAGTCACTGAGGAAGAACACATGTCTGAATGTAGGTGGTTACATGACTCACTGATAATTAGGCTACATGTTTGTAGAATAAACCTTAATCAAGTGGTATGGCCTAGACCATTTGTAGTGTCCCCTCTGCCAGTCTAGGCAATAAACAGTTTCCATGTGGTGGATCCAATTGCAATCAGTGGTATGAGATTTTGTTTGTGCAAACCATGGCTGTTTGAGTGCAATAGTGGTTGCAAAGATGGGGCATGATTGTGCGGTTCATGTACGGTCGCACTACGACCGTCACAGACTATAATATATTTTTGATATCACAAGAATAGTGTTTATTTCTGTTTTATTCCTAAAGTAAGGTACACAATGAAAAGGCTCTGAAATTGTACTTCAGCTGAGCATTCCACTGCCACAACATGAAGTCAAAACATAAACAAACAAAAAGTAATACAGAGTGACCTAGGGTAGATGTCTGGGATTCTGGTGCAAATGATAATGCCCTCTGTGTATTTAAAACAATAATCAAGTTTCTTAGGTCACCTGATTCCTATTTAACTCAGTTGTGTTGTTTTTTAAGTGAGGTTTCACAGGTATGTTGGTCTGATATTACCGTTATACCATTATTAAAACACCATCACAAAGGCTTTCTACAGTTTACCAACCTATCCTCTTCTACCTTTTCAGTTCACACCTTCTACCTATCACTATTCAGTTCACACCTCCACCTACCCTCCTGTGTGGAGATTCTGCAGGCTGAACTATAGTCACGCCCACCTTAGGGCCATCAGATGTGTAAACGGTGCTCAGAGACATGGAATCCCTTCCCATAATCCCTTTTGCATTCTAGTTTGCATTCTAAAGATTCCTGCAGCTGATTGGATGAGCCACCCTTTTAAGGCAGACACTGGAATGGTCTGGAACTATAGTGTGTATGTCTAACTCAAAGACAGTACAGCACTGCTGCAGTTCTTGTTGGCACAGCTTCACTATATTAGTCCTGTATTGAAGGAGAGTTAATTTGCAAAACAGAACTAAAATGTCAGGATCTACTGAACCATCACAACTGCTGATGTCAGTGAAGGAGGAGATACAAGAAGAAGAATTTGATGATTTCCTGCAAGAGTATCTGTCTTCATTTCAGAAAGTGGAAGAAAAGCCTGGATTGGACCATGACTGTAAGACTGAATCAGAAAGTTCCCCAATCTTGGCCTGCAAAGAAGAAAAATCTTCAACAATTGAATTTAAAGAGGAGGATAAATCAGATTTAAGAGAATATAATCGCAATGATTCTCCTACAAGTAAGTTGCAGATCATTTTGTATCATGAGAAACTAAAAGAAAAAAAACACACATAAAAAACACATTCATTGCAATGTGTTATTTATATCGCCAACACCTGCATTTTAGTAAATTACTGTTACTTGTGCTTTACTCAATAAAATGTGAGAGATAGAAAGAGAGTAGACATAATATGCATATTTCCTTAATCATGGATACTATTATTGTTACATTTAAAAGAGAGAAAGTGTCTGCCTTTTTTTTTTTCCTTCAGTTTTGCAACTCGTGTATCTCTGTTTGCATTTAGTCAGTAGGTAGATACTTATCCTATTGGCACTTTTATCCTAAATGACTTTCACATGAGGAACAATTCTAGCCAATTGCCAATAAATAAAAAGATTTTTAAAAATATGTGTATCATGAAAATCTTGACAAATATAATGATTAATATGAAGTGAATATGACTTCATGCTAATATGAAGCTCTAAGGGCACCCAGAGGGTTCTGTCTCTATCTTAGGGAACCCTCTTCACATTTTGCCGCTGCTAGTGTGTGTTAATATTAACTCGTGTTAATATATGTGAATATGAACTTGTGACAATAAGAACAGGTGGACAAGCAACCAGAAGGTTCCTCCCTTTCCCATTATAAATGTACAAGTTAAAATTAGGAGACGTTAACATCAGCTAGATAGCTGGTTTAATATTTTATATAATAATTATAGAAAATATTTCATGCGATTAGAATTCAGACAGTTATACTGTTATGGATAGTTTATTTAACTCTTAAGAGGCCCCTTTTTGTTGCTAAGAGTTTTGGTCCCAGAGACATAAAAAGAACCTCCACAGCAACCTTGAACCATTTACTTTTCAAATATATACAGATTGAAACTAAAATTAAAAAAAATCACTTTGTTAGGAGAATATAACTAATCCCTTGCACATTTCTATCTCTGTGTAAGGTTTCAGCTCCTATGAGCCGCCCATTAGCAAATGAAAACTATTCATATGATAAGGGGGTTGGTAATTCAGTGATCACTATTGGGTCATGATGTGTCAAGAAAAACTGAAGGGGGTAAAGGGCCACAAAGACATTACAGGGCCATTACGTAATGACCATTGTCTTTGACATAGGTGTCCCAGGTTGTTAACACCTAACTCATCAATATGCATTGCAACGGGACACTTTGGAGAGGAACAGGTTATTCTGAAATTATAAATGTAGTAGTAGTGAAATAACACACACTTTCTGAATGCTTTCTGAGAACATCAATGATCGAGAATATTATTTTAAAAGTATTTTCTTATGTTACAGGAGACCTTCAAGGGAGCCCCTCTAGCAAAAGAAGGAAAGAGGATAAAAGAAAGAAAGTCATCAGGCATCACCATTCGAACACAAGAAAGAAAAAACATGAATGCTCCCAGTGTTTCAAAACCTTTGCTGCACCTTCTGCTCTTGCAATTCATCAACGAGCACACACAGGAGATAAGCCCCATCAGTGTTCTCAGTGTGGAAAAGCCTTTACTCAAATGGGTTCTCTCAAGACACACCAGAGGATCCACACTGGGGAAAAGCCATATAATTGTTCTCAGTGTGGAAAGACATTTAGCGATTTGTCTACTCTCAATAAACACCAGAGAATCCATACTGGTAAAAAGCCATATGAGTGTACCTGGTGTGGAGAGACATTTAGCGATATGTTTAATCTCAAGAACCACCAGATGATCCATACTGGGAGAAAACCCCATCAGTGTTCTCAGTGTGGAAAGACTTTTAGTCGAAAGGATCGTCTCAAGGTACACCAGAGGTCACATACTGAAAAGCCATATCAGTGTTCTCAGTGTGAGAAGGCCTTTACTGAAATGGATCAACTTACCAGACACCAGAAAATCCATTCTGGGGAAAAGACACATCAGTGCTCTCAGTGTGGAAAAACATTTAGTCAAAAGGGTACTCTCAAGAAACACCTGCTGATCCATACTGGAGAAAGCCGTATCAGTGTTCTCAGTGTGGAAAGACTTTTAATCGAATTGATCATCTCAAGTCACACCAGAGGATCCACACTGGAGAAAAGCCATATTGTTGTTCTCAGTGTGGAAAGACCTTTAGTCAAACAGGTAATCTCAAGATACACATGATGATCCACACTGCAGAATAGCCCAAGCTAGATAAGTAAGCATAATGCTGACATAATATAGATTTGTATTAATATGTGTTTTCAACCAAATATTTTACAGGGTTTGAGGTAATATTTTGCAGCCAGCCAGATTTGTAAATGTAAGCTGCCATTGGGTGAAACACAGACAGTGTATTAATGGCTTGTTTTAAAAGTTGTGGTCAACTGTGCACACAGGTCACCTCTGATTACTTCAGCTCAGCCTCAAAGATAGTGGACCAGCTTGCATCTATTGATTCAGTGAGGATACTTCAGTGAATGGAACTATTAAGAATTGCAATGTATTTTAGACACTATCCAAATCTCCCCCATCATGGAACTCTTCTACACAATGATGAAAAAAGATATATATTTGCTGCCAGCATTTTAAGATGAGAAACTTGACAACCCATAACAATGTCAAAAGGTGCAATCCCCCCCCCCCCCCCCCCTTCATATATGGACTTCAATATCAAAAAGTATGATATGAATTGTTATATAAAAATGATTAAAGATCTGGATAGTTTTTACATTTTTCCAAATATCCCCCATCATGGATCTCTCCTACACAATGATGAAAAAATATATATTTCCTGCCAGCCATTTAAGATGAGTAACATGACAACCCATAACAATGTCTTAAGCTGAAATATCCCCCCCCCCCCCCCCCTTCATATATTGACTTCAATAAAACAAAGTATGATATGTATTGTCATATCAATTAATTGAAGATCCCGGATAATCTTGACTGCTCTGAAGAAAAGGGAGACACCACATGTATGACTGTCCCATATGTTAAGGTCTTTAAACTGATGGTGCGTTCTTATCCCATACACATTTTGTAAAAATCAGTGGATTGCCCATTCATTCTTATGTTGCATCTGTGACCTGCATCTCTATGTAGGTTTGAGTCTGTTCCACTGTTTAGTGTGATTTTTGCCAAAAATAAAGGATTTTAAAGGAATGTATGTACTGTATTCCTGTTGTATCATTAAGACAAATATTCTAGTTGGGCATGACAATCCCATGACAATCCTCGAACATGAAGTTTGAAAACTGGAAACTTGCTTCAGATTACCACTCCACTAGGCCTTCCTTACCCATCATCTCTCAGATCACACATCCACCCCATCCCCCTACTATACTCCTTTGTGTAGTTTCAGCAGGTTGAGCTAGAGGTGTAAATGGTGCTCATAGACATGGAATCCCTTGATTTGAAAACATAATCAGCGGAAATAATATATATTTGTATTAATGCCATGTTTTCAACAAAACATTTTGCATTCCTCCATTTGGTTTGAGAAATGTTTTTATAGCCAGTCAAATATGTACATTTAAAAATAATTGGGTGAAACATCGATGGTTTATCAACGGCTTGTTTTTAAAGTTGTGGTCATCTGTACAAACAGGTCACCTCTGGTCACTTCAGCTCAGTTTCAAATAAAGCTTTACATTGTTCAACCATTGATTCAATGACAAGACTTGTAAAGACAGTGAATTTAACAACTAAGAATGAATAAGACATGTATTTATGTTAGGCACTAGGCACACGTTTTTTTCAAATCACTCCTACACAAGTTCTCTCCTACACAACGTTGAAAATATTTTTTTCCTGCAAGGATTTTAAGATGAGATACCTCACATAAAAATGGCATAAGATGCAATCTCTTTTTGCCCCTTCATTCATGGGCTTAAATTAAATGACATATTATAAAACAAAACAGAACTTAAATGTCAGGATCTACTGAAAGATTTCAAGAAGCTAAAGAGTCAGATAGAAGATTCATTATATTAACAGCACAGAGTGGAGTCAGATTACTGATCTCACATTACTGATGGGTGTGTATGAAATGTAGGATCCCAATCATTCTTATGGTGGATATGGCCCTTTCACTGCATGTTTATATTATGTCTGCTGGTGAAACTCTGTGAAGATTAAAGACTGTTCCAGGTTTTTTAGTGAGTACCACACCACATACATGCAACCTGAAGAAGAGAATTTCTATAGCTTGGTATCTTCAGTTGAGTGAGACATGTAGTTTGGATCGTTAGCCATATTAATTTCTGTTGTATTCTTAAGGTAGTGTGCCTAATAACAGGAGTCCAGACATTGTAATTGAGAAAGATATTCCACTGCCATCCACATTCAAAACAAATAAAAAGTATTCTGAATTGAGAGGCGCAAAAACATCAAAGCTTTAAAGAACAGTGGAGGTTTATATGCAGGTCTAATAGTCTTTTTATCCTCTGTCCTATAAAATATTATAAAATATAATTGCATTCACAGAAACGTACACATATGTCTTTGTGAATATACAAAAAAACATACAGTTTGAAAAGCTTTGAGGAACAATGGAGGGTTTCTTCAGTTCACCAGCCCACCCCACCTACCACACAACCTTTTAGTTCACACCTCCAACCCGTACCCTTCCCTACCCTTCTATTATTAATGTAGTTTACTTAAGCATAGGAGTGCAGACATTCTAGCAGGGCAAGATACTCCACTGCCTCCCAAAATCAAAGGAAAATAAGACATTAAAAGTGTTCAGTGTTAACAGGGCCAAATGCCTGTGATACTGGTGCCAGGATATGACCCTGCGTGTACTTTATCATAACCATATTGTTTGAGGTCTGTTTAATTGTGATGTTTTCTCCACCAGTACAGAATCACTGATGACCAGGCTTCTGAGGGGTCTGTATAAAACATAGGCACCCATTCATTGGGTCTAAGGTGGCTTTTTGGCTTTCTTTACCTGCAGATTTATAATTGAATGTTTGCTGGTGTATGGGTATGTGGATAAGAGGCTTTTCCTGTTTGTTAATTGGACGCTCTACAGAAAAAATAAAGCAAGTTCTGTGAATTGTATTCATTTCTGTTGTGTTCTTAATGTAGGGTACCTAATCATAGGAGTGCAGACATTGTAGTTGAGCAACATGTTCCACTGCCACTATAGTCAAAACAAAAAATAAATAATAAGTATTCAGAATTGACACACACACAAAAACACAAAGCTTTAAAGAAGATTGGATGCTTGTATAAATATCTTATATTATCCTCTGACCTCATATCAAGATAGAAACTATGAGAAAACATAAATACAGTCCCACACAAATACATATAGGCCTACATAAATACCCAGACACAAACATACAGTTTGAAAAGCTTTGAGGAACAATGGAGAGTTTCTTCAGTTTACCAGCCCACCCCATGACCTTTTAGTTCACCAACCCCCAACTACCCTGCCCTACCCAATCACCTTTCAGTTCACACATCCAGGAATGGCCCATCTACCCTCCTTTGTGTTGTCTCTGCAGGTTGAACCCTGACCACGCCTCTCCTCTGTCATTCTAATTTGCATTCCAAAAGCTCCTGCAGCTGATTGGTTAGGCTTGAATGTAGGAAGATGATGGATCACACAGAAGAAGCACTATATTAACAGCTCATAGGGGAGTCTGAAACCACAATTGTGAGGTAGACACTGGCTTTGGATAGTTACTGAACTCATCTTTGTAAGGCAGACACTGGGATGCTCTGAATAGATACGGTATGTCATTCTTTGTTTGATCTTATATCTTTAGATTAAAGGTGTGTGACTGGCTTTGAAAAACTTAACTGAACTGACTGGCACCGGGATGCTCTGAAGGAGTATGTGTGTCATTCTTCTTAACCGTACTGTAGGAGTTGAAGTCTCAAACAGTACAACTAAAATGTAGTTCTTTGTTTGTGCTGTGCATGTTCACTTTATTAGTCTTGCATTAAATACAAGTTTGACTGGATTTTCTTTGAAAAAACAGAACTGAATTAAAAAATGTCAGGATCTGCTGAACCGTCACAACTGCTCAAGGCAGTGAAGGAGGAGATAAAAGAAGAAGAAGAAGTTGATGATTTCCTGCAAGAGTATCTGTCTGCAATTCAGAGAGTGGAAGAAAAGCCTGGACTGGAACATGACTGTAAGACTGAATCAGAAAGATTCCCAACCTTGGCCTGCAAAGAAGAAAAGTCTTCAATGATGGAAATTAAAGAGGAGGATGAATCGGATTTAAGAGAATATGAGCGTGATGATTCTCCTACAAGTAAGTTACAGATCATTTTGTATCATGAAAAAACCCAATATGCATATTACCTTAATCATGGGGTACTATTATTGTTACATTTAAAAAAGAGAAAGTGCCTGCCAATATTTTTCTCTAGTTATGTAATTCATGTGTCTGTATCTCTGTTTGCATTTAGTCTCCAGGTAGACAATTATTCTATTGAACACTTGTCATAAATTACTTCCACATGAGGAACAACTGTTGCTAATAGCTAATAATAAAAAGATATTTAAAAATATGAAGACATTATTTGTATAATGGAAATCTTGACAAATATAGTAGTTAGCTTAGGAAACCATTTTCACATTTTGCCACTTCTAGTGTGTGTTAATATTTAATGTAAAGTTATGGTAACATAACATACTTAATTGTGTCAATAGGAACAGGTGGAAAAGAAACCCAAAGGTTTCTGCCTTTTCCCATTATAATTGTACGAGTTACAAGAGGCTGTAACATCAGCTAGATAACTGGCATTATATTTTATATTATAATAATGGAGTTGAAAATAAATGTTTACTGTTATGAATAGGTTATTTAAAAGTTTTAAGATTTAAAAACCCCTGGCTTTATCTTCTGCTTTACTCACTGAAATGTGAGACCAGTTGCTGTAGGTTGTATTTAAAACATTTAAAATGCCTACTTTAGTTAATTAATGATATACTATTCAAGCAAATAGTCAGTCAATCCAAAATATTTTTTTACATGATATGTTGTTATGCTGTGTATTGTGTATGTAACACATCGTGAATATCGATGATTGAGGATCGAGGATATTATTTAAAAAATATTTTGTAATGTTATAGGAGACGTTCAAAGGATCCATTCTAGGAAAAGGAGTCCAGAGGAAAGAAGAAAGAAAGTCATCAGACATCAGCAACCGAACAAAAGGAACAAAAAACATGAATGCTCCCAGTGTTTCAAAACCTTTGCTGCAGCTTCCACTTTAGCAATTCATCAACGCACACACACAGAAGAAAAGCCACATCAGTGTTCTCAGTGTGGAAAGACTTTTGGCCGAATTGATCACCTCAAGACACACCAGATGATCCATACTGGAGAAAAGCCATATTGTTGTTCTCAGTGTGGAAAGACCTTTAGTCAAAAAGGTCATCTCAAGATACATATGATGATCCACACTGCAGAAAACCCACATCAGTGTTCTCAGTGTGGAAAAACCTTTAAACATAAAGGTAATCTCAAGACACACCAGATGATCCACACTGGAGAAAAGCCACATCAGTGTTCTCAGTGTGGGAAGACCTTTAGTCAAGCAGGTCATCTCAAGATACACCAGAGGATCCATACCGGGGAAAAGACATATAAGTGTTCTCAGTGTGGGATGGCCTTTACTGAAATGGGTAGTGTCATTAGACACCAGAGGATCCATACTGGGCAAAAGCCATACTGTTGTTCTCAGTGTGGAAAGACCTTTAGTCAAAAAGGTCATCTCAAGATACACATGATGATCCACACTGCAGAAAAGCCATATCAGTGTACTTCATGTGGGAAGGGTTTCAAAACTAGCAATGAACTTAGAATCCACAAGATGACACATACTGGAGAAAAGCCACATCAGTGTTCTCAGTGTGGAAAGACCTTTAGTCGAATGAATAATTTCAAGACACACCAGAGGATCCATACTGGGCAAAAGCCATACCATTGTTCTCAGTGTGGAAAAACATTTAGTCGAATGGATCATCTCAAGACACACCAGAGGATACACACTGGAGAAAAGCCATATCAGTTTTCTTAATGTGAGAAGGCCCTTAACACAGAAGTCAATGGGGCAGCGTTAGCCCGATTAGCGCGAACTTGGCTTAATTTGAGATCGCAGAGCTCTTCTTTGAACTTTGTGCTGATTTACGTAATTGGTTACCTCAATATAATGAGTTTCATCTAGTATTAGGACGCATCAACACTGACCAATATTAAACTTTAATTAAGAGACAATAGTTGTGCTAGCTTATCCTTTTTCTGGTGAAATGTTTGCTCCATTTCCTGTTTCCTGTCTGTGATCCAGGGGGCGGGACGGATTTGGACTCTCTGATCTAATCCAGTAAAGTTTTGAAAAACCGGGATAGATCAGGCTGATACGTGGCTGAGGACAGGGGGATTTGGTTATCGGGTTCATTCTGATCTGGACTACAAGTTTTGAAATACCGGCCACAGAGGATCGCCACCGGAGAAAAGACATACCATTGTTCTCAGTGTGGAAAAACCTTTAGACTAAAGGGTACTCTCAAGGAACACCAGAGGATCCACACATGAGAAAAGCCATATCAGTGTTCTCAGTGTGGAAAGACTTCGTCAGATGTCTTCTCTCAAAACACACCATATGATCCATACTGGGGTTCAGTGTTCTCAGTGTGGAAAGACTTTTACTGAAATGGGTAGTCTCATTAAACACCAGAGGATCCACACAGGAGAAATGCCCCATCATTGTTCTCAGTGTGGAAAGACTCTTACTGAGATGGGTAGTCTCATTAAACACCAGAGGATCCATACTGAGGAAAAGCCATATCAGTGTTCTCAGTGTGGAAAGGGTTTTAAAAGTAGCAGTGGACTTCAAATTCACCAGATGACACATACTGGAGAAAAGCCACATCACTGTTCTCAGTGTGGAAAGACTATTATTCAAATGTATCATCTCAAGAGACACCAGATGACACATACTAGGGAAAAGCCTGCTGAAAAGAAAGTAATGTATTGATGAATATTAAAAAAGAAGAAATACAGTACATCACCTTTTCATTAACATATAAGGGCTTGACTTTTAGTTTGTTGACTTCAAATAGTGCTTTACTCAAACTAATCTGTAGCTGGGTTACTTCAGTAGTCACTGAGGAAGAACACATGGCTGAATAAAGGCGTTTATATGAGTCACTTATGATCAAGTTACTGATTGGTGTGTATGAAATGTAGGCTCCCATTAATATGCGTAATGGATACATTATTTTTTAAACTGAATGTTTAGATTTTTTCTTATTGTTTGTGAAAAAATTCTGACCTGACCTGACCTGTGTTCTTCTGACCTATACTGTTAGAAACCTGATATTAAACGTATCGCTGTGGCCATCTGCATTCAGCCTTTCATCTTGCTTGGATAAAGCATGTAAAAATAAATATCTGTTCCCAACTTCAGTCATATTTGAGTGTTATTTGAGTGAGTAGGAGGTAAGGCTACTAATAGTGAACACATTTTGAATAATCGTGTTCTCCATTCTGTGTTCCTTAAAAATGTTTAAATGTTGGCTTGTTTAAAAAGTTGTGGTCAGCTGTACACACAGTTCACCTCTGGTCACTGATCTCATATTTGTAAGGTGGCACTGATGATAAGGATACTGATGGGTGTGTATGAAACGTAGGCTCCCAATCATTCTTATGGTGGCTATGGCCTTTTTATATTCATGTTTATATTATGTCTGCCGGTGAAACTCTATGAAGATAAAAGACTGTTTCCGATTGTTAAGTCCGAATACATCACTACATTCATGCAAAATGTAGAAGACGGTATATATAGTTGGGTATCTTCAGTTGAGTGAGACATGTAGTGTGGATTGTTAGCCATATTCACCTCTGTTGTATTCTTAAGGTAGGGTGCCTAATCACAGGAGTCCAGATATTGTAGTTGAGCAAGATAGTTCACTGCCATTCACAGTCAAAAACAAAACAAAATGAGACACAAAAACACAAAAGCTTTAAAGGAGAGTAGAGGTTTGAAAGTCTTTTTATCCTCTGTCCTCATATCAAGTTATAAACTATTATAAAACATACACTCATTCACACAAACTTGCACATATGTCTTCAGAAATACACACAAACACACAGTTTCAAAATATTTCAGGAACAATGGAGGGTTTCTTCAGTTCACCAGCCCACCCCATCTACCACATGACCTTTTAGTTTACACCTCCAACCCAACCCCACATATCCTTCCCTACCCAATCACCTTTCAGTTCTCACATCCAACCCAACCCCACATATCCTTCCCTACCCAATCACCTTTCAGTTCACACCTCCAACCCAACCCCACATATCCTTCCATACCCAATCACCTTTCAGTTCACACCTCCAACCCAACCCCACATATCCTTCCATACCCAATCACCTTTCAGTTCACACCTCCAACCCAACCCCACATATCCTTCCATACCCAATCACCTTTCAGTTCTCACCTCCAACCCAACCCCACATATCCTTCCATACCCAATCACCTTTCAGTTCACACATCCAGGAATGGCCCATCTACCCTCCTTTGTGATGTCTCTGCTGGTTAAACCCTGACCACGCCAACATGACTACCATCAGACGTGAACAATGCATTGATATTCAGCAGACACTTTTGTCCAAAGAGGCATTCAAGGAAGGCAATGGAATTCCTTCCCAAACTCCTTCATAATTCTAATTTACATTCCAAAAGCTCCTGCAATTATAAAACGCCCTGTCATCATTGTGTGCTTTACTCAATGAAATGTGAGACCCATTGAGAATAGAGATACCATGGGAAAACCTTAATGATATAGTGGCTATATGGCCTTTTTACCGGCAAAGCCTTTTATCATTCACATGATTTCTGTTTATTCCTGTTATGTTCAAAAAAGTAAGGAACAGAGTGAAAAGGCTCTTACATTCTACTTCAGCTGAGCATTCCATTGCCACCCACAGTCAAATCATGAACAAATTAAAAGTTTTTCTCTAAAAAGGCTGACCCCATTAAAACTCATCAGAGGACACACACAGCAGAACATCTTTAACGGAAAAACCTTACAAAATATTTGATATATGCAATGACTTAAATAAACACCATCCAATTATTAGCAACTTTGACCTGCAAAGAAGAAATTCAAAGAATATAATGCATCTTCTTAAGAAAAATCAATCTATCACCATTTTTATTTACATTTAAAGAAATTACATTTTGTTTGTTGGCTTTAAGTTGTTCTTTACTCTACTCTTGAGAGATACTATAGGAATGTCACTACTCTGGGCTAGAATAAGCTGTTTGTTACAAGCTTATCCTATGCGATTTCCAAGAAAAGTACAATTTTAGGGGAACTTTAGCACAATTTTTTACCAAAATACGCCAGCAAAAAGAGAACAAGACATGAAAGCAAACTGTTAAATATTCAAATACATTTAATATCAATATGTTATGGATCATATGTCGTATTAATCTGATGAAAAGGGTTTCAGGTAAAGTGTTTCTATACGATCCAGACTGGATAGTTTCAAGAACCATCATGAAATTGCATACTATGATTAATTGCAGTCATTCACACCTTAGTTTGCTTTCTGACCCCAGGTGTTGGAGCGAATCCAGTGTGGGGACCTTTCCTTTGTTACCATGATATGATTACCATTTTGGATGATTATGTTGGCCAAGATGTTGGTGGTCCCAGCAGTGGCTTGATCATGAATCTTACAAAATACATGCAGACTGAAGAAAAAGGTTTCTATAGCAGCAGTAGATTGAAACATGCAGTTTGGATCATTAGCCTTCTGCAGATTGAAGAAGAGGGTTTCAGTAGAAGGGTAACTTCGGTACACATGTCTGAATGCAGGTGTTTACATGATTCACTGATAATTAGGCTACTCATGTGTGTGTATGAAATGTAGGATCCCATTCATATTAGTATGCTGTCTGTGTGACTTAAGTACCTAGGATAACCTAAGATCAGTTCACATCCACTGCTACCAACAGTGAAACAGGTGAAAAGTCCTTGAACATGAAGTATGAAGTATTCAGATCTCCACCCCACTCCCCCTTTCCTTTCCTACCCATTAACTCTCAGTTCACACATCCACCTTTATCCATGTTTATTTCTGTTGTATTCTTATAGTGAGCTACACAATGAAAGGGCTCTTACATTGTGCTTCAACTGAGCACTCCACTGCCACCTATTAGTCAAAACATGAACAAATAAAAAGCATTCAGAGTGAACTGGGGTAAATGTCTTGGATTTTGGTGCAAATGATCATGCCCTCTGTGTATTTATATAATACTAAAGTCACTCACACCTTAGTTTGCTTCCTGACCCCAAGTGTCTGAGCAAATCCAGTGTGGGACCTTTCCTTTGTTACCATGCTACCATTTTGGATGTTATGCTGACCAACTTTTTGGTGGTCACAGCAGCTGCTCGATCATGAATCTTACAAAATATATGTAGACTGCAGAAGAGGGTTTCTACAGCAGGGTTACTTCAGTAGATTGAGACATGCAGTTTGGATTGTTAGCCTTCTGCAGATTGAAGGAGAGGGTTTCTATAGCTGGGTAACTTCAGTAGTCACTGAGGAAGAACACGTGTCTGAATGCAGGTGTTTACATGACTCACTGATGGTTAGGCTAATGATGGGTGTGAATGAAATGTAGGCTCCCATTAATATTATTATGGTGTCTGTGTGACTTAGTTACCTAGGATAAATTAAAGCTTTCTTCAGTTCCCAATCCCACCTGTCCTCTTATTCCCCATGGGAAAACCTTAATGATGGGATTTAATTTGCAGTCTATTACATTTAAGACCTTTAAAATGTCTGCTGTCATTTTGTCTCCAGATCTCTTACTCATGTGCCTGCATCTTTGCTGATATTTACAGTGCAGTCTCTAGGTGTTAATTTTTAGTCTTGGGGACTTCCGGGTAGTGTACTGTTCTAGCAAATAGCCATTCAATATATGATATATAGTTTTTAGTGTTGTAGTTCTAATGTAACAAAACGTGGAGAGAGATGATTCTATTTTAAAAATATTCTCGAATGTTTTAACAGACATTCATTGGATCCATTCAGGCAAAAGCAGTACAGAGGAAAAAAGACAGAAAGTCTTCAGACATCAGCAATCGGCAATGAGGAAGAAAACACATGAATGCCCCCAGTGTTTCAAAACCTTCTGCTCTTGCAATCCATCCACCAACACACAGGAGAAAAAGACCCATCATTGTTCTCAGTGTGGAAAGGCCTTTACTGAAAAGGGCAATATCAAGACACACCGGAGGATGCACACTGGGCAAAAACCACATCATTGTTCTGATTGTGGAAAGACTTTTAGTCAAATTTCTCATTTCAAAAGACACCAGAGGATTGGAAAGGCCTTTAAGAGACGATTTGCCCTCAAGGTACATCAAAAACTTCATTCAATAGAAAGTTCTATCTGTGAAGTACAGGTGTAAAGAGACTCCCTGCATTCTATGATATCATCCACGCTTTACTGGGTTTAATTAGTGTTGCCAGTGTGGAGAAGCCTTAAATTAATGTTCTAATACCAACACTCAACTGGGGCGCACAAATGAAGCCTCATCAGTGTTGGCGTTGTAAAAAGGCTAACAATAAACCGGCTTGTCTGAAAAGATGTCAGAAGATACATATATACAAGCAAAAAACAATATCAGTGTGTACGCTTTTAGGCTCCCAATCATTCTTATGGTGGCTATGTGGCCTTTTTATTCACGTGATTTGTGTTTATTCACGTTGTGTTCATAAAGTAAGTAACAGAGTGAAAGGCCCTTGCATTCTACTTCAGCTGAGCATTCCATTGCCACCCACAGTCAAAACATGAACAAATTAAAAGTTTTTCTCTAAAAAAGCTGACGCCATTAAAACTCAACAGAGGACACAAACAGCAGAACATCTTAACGGAAAAAAACACTACAAAATGTTTCTACAGGATCCAGACAGGATAGTTTCAAGAACCATCATGAAATTGTAAGAAATTAAGGAAGTTTTTGATGCAGCAATCTTCATTCCAGTAAATTGCAGTATTGCAGCTCACACAAAAGTCAAAGTCAAAGTGTGTTTATTATTGCATGTACCAAATTGCTTCAGCACAGCAAAATTCTTATGACTTGGCAAGCATCATTCATCTACGCAGTAGACGTCATACATATAACATATACCAAAAAAATAACATTAAACTCTATAAACACTATGACAATAAAACATATAAAATGTAACATTAAGATACAACAATTTAAAGAACAACATATATTATAACAATATAACATATAACATATAACATATAACATATAACATTAACATTCAACAGTTACAGTACAGTAGAAGGGCTAGCAGCAGCTAAGTGTGAATTGAGAATAAGTTTAAAAGAAATGTTAAGAATAAGTTAAAAGTTTTTAAAAATTGTGCAAATATATCTATGAAATGAATTGTATGAGTGGGGGAGCAGGGAGTAGGTGGAGGTGGCAACTGTTCAGTGGTTCAGTGTTTCTGATTCAGAAGCCTTACAGCCAGGGGGAAAAAGCTATTCGTGAGTCTGGTAGTCCGTGTTCGGATGCTCCGGTAGCGTCACACCCACTGCTACCAACAGTAAAACAGGTGAAAAGTCCTTGAACATGAAGTATGAAGTATTCAGATTAAGAATTGAGGCTTTCTTCAGACTTCCACCCCACTCCCCCTTTCCTTTCCTACCCATCGCCTCTCAGTTCACACATCCACCTTTATCCATGTTTATTTCTGTTGTATTCTTATAGTGAGGTACACCGTGAAAGGGCACTTACATTGTGCTTCAACTGAGCATTCCACTGCCACCCCTTAGTCAAAACATGAACAAATAAAAAAAGCATTCAGAGTGAACTGGGGTAAATGTCTGGGATTCTGGTAATAATAACGTTTAAGGTAATCTTGTTTCTTATTAACTCAGTTGTGTGGGTTCTTTAAGTGAGACTTCACACTGGTCGGTCTGATATTAACCCTATATCAGTATTAAAATACAAACACACAGGCTTTCTAAAGTTAACCAACCTACCCACTCCTGACCAATCACCTTCAGTTAACACCTCCACCCCACCCCCACCTACCCTCCTGTGTGGAGATTCTGCAGGCTGAGCTATTGCCAGGCCCAACCTAGGGCCATCAGATGTGTAAACGGTGCATATACACATGGAATTCTTTCCCATAATCCTTTGGCATTCTAGTCTGCATCACAAAGGTTCCTGCAGCTGATTGGATGAGCCACCCTTTTAAGGCAGACACTGGGGTGGTCTGAAACTACAGTGTGTGTGTAACTCAAAGACAGTACAACTCTACTGCTGTTCTTGTTTGAACTGCTTCACTATAGTAGTCCTGTATTGAAGGACAGTTCAAAGATTTAATTTGCAAAACAGAACTAAAATGTCAGGATCTACTGTACCATCACAACTGCTAATGCCAGTGAAGGAGGAGATAAAAGAAGAAGAATTTGATGATTTCCTGCAAGAGTATCTGTCTTCATTTCAGAAAGTGGAAGAAAAGCCTGGACTGGACCATGACTGTAAGACTGAATCAGAAAGTTCCCCAACCTTGGCCTGCAAAGAAGAAAATTCTTCAATGATTGAATTTAAAGAGGAGGATAAATCCGATTTAAGAGAATATGATCGCGATGATTCTCCTACAAGTAAGTTGCAGATTATTTTGTATCATAAAAACACGTTCATTGCCATGTGTTTTTTATATTGCCAACACGTGCATTTTAGTAAATGGCTTTAACTTGTGCTTTACTCAATACAATGTTAATGTACAGAGAATAGACATAATATGCATATCACCTTAATCATGGATACTATTATTGTTACATTTAAAAGATAGAAAGTTTCTGCCATAGTTTTTTTTTTCTCCAGTTCTTTTTTTCTCCAGGTCTGTAACTCTGTTTCCATTTAGTCTCTAGGTAGACAATTATCCTATTGAACACTGTTATTCTACTTTACTTCCACATGAGGGACAATTCTAGCCAATAGCTAATAATAAAAATATATTTAAAAGTATGTACAAATAATTTGTATAATGAAAATCTTGACACATATGAGAGTTCATATAAAGTGAATATGACATCATGTTTATATGAAGCTGCAAGGGCACCCAGAGGGTTCCTGCCTATTTAACCATCTAACTAACTGTACGCTTCTAGTGTGTGTCTCATGCCATTGGAACTCAGACAGCTGTACTGTTGAATAGGTTATTCAAAGGTTGATTTAAAAACAACTGGCTTTATTTTCTGCTTTACTGAATGAAGAGTGAGACATGTTGAGAGTATAGAGATACCATGGGAATGCCATAATAAAGGGATATAACTTGCAGTAGGTTGTATTTAAAACATTTAAATGCCTACTTTAATTGTGTCTCCTAACTGATATACTGTTTAAGCAAATAGCCAGTCAATACAAAAAAAAATTTAAAAGATATACTGTGATAGTGTTAAAATATCAAATCGAGGATATCGATGATCGAGAATTGAGGATATTATTTTAAAAATATTTTGTAATGTTATAGGAGACGTTCAAAGGATCCATTCTAGAAAAAGGACTCCAGAGGAAAGAAGAAAGAAAGTTATCAGACATCAGCAATCGAACACAAGGAACAACAAACATGAATGCTCCCAGTGTTTCAAAACCTTTGCTGCACCTTCCACTCTTGCAATTCATCAACGCACACACACAGGAGAAAAGCCACATCAGTGTTCTCAATGTGGAAAAACCTTTAATCAGATAGGTAATCTGAAGACACACCAGAGGATCCACACTGGAGAAAAGCCATATCCGTGTTCTCAGTGTGAAAAAGCCTTCAGTCAAAAGCGTGAACTCACGACACACCTGATGATCCATACAGGAGAAAAGCCCCATAAGTGTTCTCAGTGTGGGAAAACCTTTAATCGGATGTCTCATCTCAAGTCACACAAGACAATCCATACGGGTGAAAAGCCACATCATTGTCCTCAGTGTGGAAAGACCTTTATTCAAAAAGGTCATCTCAAGATACACATGATGATCCACACTGCAGAAAAGCCACATCAGTGTATTTCATGTGGGAAGGGTTTCAAAACTAGCAGTGAACTTAGAATCCACCAGCTGACACATACTGTAGAAAAGCCACATCACTGTTCTCAGTGCGGAAAGACTTTTAGTCAAATGTCTCATCTCAAGAAACACCTGAAGACACATACTGGAGAAAAGCCACATCAGTGTTCTCAGTGTGAAAAGGCCTTTACTAGAATGGGTTGTCTCATTAGACACCAGAGGATCCATACTGGACAAAAGCCATATCGGTGTTCTCAGTGTGAAAAAGCCTTTAGTGATTTGGGTACTCTCAAGAGACACCAGAAGATCCATACTGGGCAAAAGCCATATCAGTGTTCCCAGTGTGAAAAGGCCTTTACTGAAATGGGTAGTCTAAAAATACACCAGAGGATCCACACCGGAGAAAAGCCATATCATTGTCCTCAGTGTGGAAAAACCTTTAGACAAAAGGGTGATCTCAAGAAACACCTGATGACACATACTGGAGAAAAGCCACATCAGTGAAAATGTCATTTCATTGAAAGTTGAATCATCTTCTGAAATATTATGTAATTCAATTGTGAAATTGCAAATACTATCACTAGCACACATTTTTCCAAATCACTAACTCATAGAGTATTCCCCCATCATGGTTCTCTCCTACACAATGATGAAAAACAAAAATATTTCCTGCCAGCATTTTAAGATGAGATATATGACAACCCATAACAATGTCTTAAGGTGTAATCTTTCCCCCCCCTTCATATATGGACTTCAATAAAACAAAGTATGATATGTATTGTCATATCAATTAAATGAAGATCCCGGATAGTCTTGACTGCTCTGAAGAAAAGGAAGACACCACATGTATGACTGTCCCATATGTTAAGGTCTATAAACTAATGGTGCATTCTTATCCCATACACGTTTTGTAAAAATCAGTGGATTGCCCATGTGTATAACATTTGGTGTGTGTTTGAAGTGTAGACATGCATTCATTTGATGTTTGTTTTCTATAGTAAGGTATTTTCAAAAATCCAATCATTGATTAGCAGACTATGAATTCCGATGTTTGATAAGTAGACACCCATTCATTCTTATGTTGCCTCTGTGACCTGCATCTCTATGTAGGTTTGAGTCTGTCCCACTGTTTAGTGTGATCTCTGCCAAAAATAAAGGATTTTAAAAGAATGTATATATTTCTGTTGTATCATTAATACATATATTACACATATTCTAGTTGGGCAAGACACTTAAAAAAAACATGAAGTTTGAAAACTGGAGACTTTACCCATCATCTCTCAGATCACTCATCCACCCTCCCCCTACTATACTCCTTTGTGTAGTTTAAGCAGGTTGAGCTAGTGGTGTAAATGGTGCTCATAGACATGGAATCCCTAGATGTGAAAACATAATCAGCTGAAATAATATATATTTGTATTAATGCCATGTTTTCAACAAAACATTTTGCAGTCCTCCATTTGGTTTGAAAAAAATATTTTATAGCCAGTCAGATATGTACATTTAAAAACAATTGGGTGAAACATAGATGGTTTATCAACGGCTTGTTTTAAAAGTTGTGGTCATCTGTACAAACAGGTCACCTCTGGTCACTTCAGCTCAGTTTCAAATAAAGCTTTACATTGTTCAACCATTGATTCAATGACAAGACTTGTAAAGACCATGAACTTAACAACTAAGAATGAATAAAACATGTATTTATGTTAGGCACTAGGCACACATTTTTTTCAAATCACTGAGAGTATTCGCCCATCATGGTTCTTTCCTACACAATGTTGAAAATATATTTTTCCTGCAAGGATTTTAAGATGAGATACCTCACATAAAAATGTCATGAGATGCAATCTCTTTTTGCCCCTTCATTCATGGGCTTAAACATATTATAACACAAAACAGAACTTACATGTCAGGATCTACTGAAAGATTTCAAGAAGCTAAAGAGTCAGATAGAAGATGCATTATATTAACAGCACAGAGTGGAGTCAGATTACTGTTCTCACATTACTGATGGGTGTGTATGAAATGTAGGATCCCAATCATTCTTATGGTGGATATGGCCCTTTCACTGCATGTTTATATTATGTCTGCTGGTGAAACTCTGTGAAGATTAAAGACTGTTCCAGGTTTTTTAGTGAGTACCACACCACATACATGCAACCTGAAGAAGAGAATTTCTATAGCTGGGTATCTTCAGTTGAGTGAGACATGTTTGGATCATTAGCCATATTCATTTCTTCTGTATTCTTAAGGTAGTGTGCCCAATCACAGGAGTCCAGACATTGTAGTTGAGCAAGATATTCCACTGCCATTTACAGTCAAAACAAAAAAATGTCTTCTGAATTGAGAGACACAAAAACACAAAAGCTTTAAATTAGAGTGGAGGTTTATATGCAGGTCTAATAGTCTTTGTATCCTCTGTCCTCATATCAAGTTAATAACTATTATAAATTACTATTATACATTAATTCACACAAGCGTACACATATGTCTTCAGAAATACACACACAAACAGACAGTTTCAAAAGCTTTCAGGAACAATGTAAGGTTTCTTCAGTTGACCAGCCCACATGACCTTTTAGTTCACACCTCCAACCCAACCCCACATATCCTTCCATACCCAATCACCTTTCAGTTCACACATCCAGGAATGGCCCATCTACCCTCCTTTGTAATGTCTCTGATGGTTAAACCCTGACCACTGGTACATGACTACCATCAGACGCAGTGGCGGTCCGTGCATTTCACGACTGGGCCTTCAGCGATGTCCTACACGATGTTAAACTGAGTGAATCCACCTCCTAATACTATCATTATGACGCCATGGCTCTCGAACCATTATATTTATACAGAAAGGCAGTATAAGTGAGCATTGCATCACCTTAACATAGTCGAGTACAACAGACTTTATTAATATTTCCGGAGCATTTAAAATCAATACACCCGTATTAACAATACATTAAGAGTAGTAAGCTCTCAGTTATATGATCGCTTGGATATTACTGTCACAACTTAAAAATAAAAGGCGATTTTCAGGGATTAGTCTACAAAGTTTTATTAAGTCCACCGAAAGGAGCATATGAGAGCTTAAACAAGTTTGTCCACTAAACATCGCATTGTCCCACCTGCAAAGCAGTTTCATTAAACTTCCCATCCTCACGATATCCAGTTTTTCTTGAAAGTTCCGTCTTGAAAATGGCGTTGTAATTGTATCAAAAACTGGAATTATCAAGTTGGTGTAAACTAGTTTATTTGAGTTGGTTAATGTAATTATATTTAGTCTTACCAATTGAAACAACTAGCATAATAAGCATTGAAACCGATGTACTTCGTTTTCGCATTAGCCAGCTAAACTGAGCACTGAAGCACTGCACCGGTCTGCCTCAGTATCCAATCAAAGGACGTTTACGTGTCACGTTCAACGCGAGGAAAGAAATCTTCCGGGCCTTCTAGAAGGCCCAGTGTCGCCAACTCGAAATCTGATTGGTTGTCACAACTGTCTGTTTCAGTTCATTCAACTTAAATGAACTGAAACAGCCAGTTGTGAAAACCAATCAGATGTACACGGGCCTTCAATGTGAATTCTGAAGGCCTCAGGGAAGAATTCTGTTCTCGGGGAAGGTTTCTCGGAGCGTGGCAACACATGATAGCTGAAATATGATTGGATGAAAGCTCTAACATAAATGAACAACGCTGGAAGCTATGAAATGAAGATAATGGACTATGGGGAATAATTGAATACATATTTATGAAAAGAAAATATTAAAATTAAATGTATTTATTACATTTATTTTCTGATGATGTTTAGGCCAGCAGAGAAGGCCTTGAAGGCCCTGACGGACCACCACTGATCAGACGTGAACAATGCATTGATATTTAGCAGGAGCTTTTGTCCAAGAGACATTCAAATGAAGGCAATGCACATGGAATTCCTTCCCAAACTCCATCATTCTAATTTACATTCCAAAAGCTCCTGCATTTATAAAACACCCTGGCTTCATTGTGTGCTTTACTCAATGAAATGTGAGACCTATTGAGAATAGAGATGCCATGGGAAAACCTTAATGATGGGATTTAATTTGCAGTCTATTACATTTAAGACCTTTAAAATGTCTGCTGTCATTTTGTCTCCAGATCTCTACCTCATGTGCCTGCATCTTTGCTGATATTTACAGTGCAGTCTCTAGGTGTTCATTTTAAGCCTTAGGGACTTCCAAGTGATGTACTGTTCTAGCAAATAGCCAGTCAATCAATGATACATTGTTTTTAGTGTTGTAGTTCTAATATAACAAATAGTGGAGAGAGAGGATACTATTTTTTAAATATTCTCGAATGTTATAGCAGACATTCAAAGGATCCATTCAGGCAAAAGCAGTACAGAGGAAACAAGAAATTCATCAGCAATCGGCAATAAGGTAGAAAACACATGAATTCTCCCAGTGTTTCAAAACCTTTGCTGCACCTTCAAGTCTTGCAATTCATCCACCGACACACATGATTAAAGCCCCATCCTTGTTCTCAGTGTGGTGAGGCCTTTACTGAAAAGGGTAATCATTCTTCTGATTGTGGAAAGACTTTTAGTCAAAGTTCTAATTTCAAAAGACACCAGAGGATTCATACTGATGAAAAGCCCCATCATTGTGGAAAGGCCTTTAATAGACTATTTGCCCTCAAGGTACTCCAGAAACTACGTTCAAGACAAAGCCCCTTCTGTGAAGTACATATGATATCATCCACCCTGTACTGGTGGAGATTAGTGTTCTCAGTGTGGAGAACCCTTTAGTCAATGTTCTAATACCAACACTCAACTGGGGCGCACAAACGAAGCCTCATCAGTGTTGGCAGTGTATAAAGGCTAACAATAAACCGGCCTGTCTGGAAAGATGTCAGAAGATACATATATACAAGCGAAAAACAATATCAGTGTGTACGCGTGTAGGATCCCAATCATTCTTATGGTGGCTATATGGCCTTTTTACCTGCATGTTTACATTATGTCTTATAGCGACACTCTGTGTGGATAAAAGACTGCTCCTGTTTGGTAGAGTACCACCACATATAAAGCCTTTTATCATTCACGTCCTTTGTATTTATTCCTGTTGTGTTCTAAAAGTAAGATGACCTTTTGTTGTTCTGTATGTTAATCAGGTTTCTATGTCCTGCTGCCTGAAATGTTTCTCAATGGTCTACCCCATATCCATACTAAATTAATTTCAATCACTCACACCTTAGTTTGCTTCCTGACCCTAGGTGTTTGAGCAATTCCAGTGTGGGGACCTTTCCTCTGTTACTATGATGAGATTACCATTTTGGATGATTATGTTTGCCAAGTTTTGGTGGTCCCAGCAGCGGCTTGATCATGAATCTTACAAAATACATGCAGACTTAAGAAGAGGGTTATATAGCAGGGTAACTGCAGTAGATTGAGACATGTAATTTGGATCGTTAGACTTCTGCAGATTGAAGGAGAGGGTTTCTATAACTGGGTAACTTCAGTTGTCACTGAGGAAGAACACATGTCTGAATGCAGGTGTTTACATGACTCACTGATAATTAGGCTACTGATGTGTGTGTATGAAATGTAGGCTCCCATTCATATTATTATGGTGTCTAAGTGACTTAGTTACCTAGGATAAATGAACACTTTCTTCAGTTCCCAATCCCACCTGTCCTCTTATTCCCCATCACATTTTCAGCTCACACCCACTGCCACACACAGTAAAACAGGTGAAAAGTCCTTGAACATGAAGTATTAAGTATTCTGATTAAGAACTGAGGCTTTCTTCAGATTTCCACCCCACTCCCCCTTTCCTTTCTTACCCATCACCTCTCAGTTCACACATCCACCTTTATCCATGTTTACTTCTGTTGTATTCCTATAGTGAGGTACACAATGAAAGGGCTCTTACATTGTGCTTCAACTGAGCATTCCACTGCCACCTATTAGTCAAAACATGAACAAATCAAAAGCATTCAGAGTGAACTGGGGTAAATGTCTGGGATTTTGGTAATAATAACGTTTTAGGTCACCTTGTTTCTTATTAACTCAGTTGTGTGGGATTTTTAAGTGAGGCTTCACACTGGTCGGTCTGATATTAACCTTATATCAAATACAAACACACAGGGTTTCTAAAGTTTACCAACCAACCCTTTCCTGCCCAATCACCTTCCAGTTCACACCCCACCCCCACCTAGCCTCCTGTGTGGAGATTCTGCAGACTGAGCTATAGCCACGCCCTCCTTAGGGCCATCGTCTTAGTTTGCATCCCAAAGGTTCTTGCAGCTGATTGGATGAGCCAACTTTTTAAGGCAGACACTGGGATGGTTTGGCAGTATAGTGTGTATGTGTAACTCACAGGCAGTACAACTATATTGCAGTTCGTGTTTGCGCATCTTCACTATATTAGCATTGAATTGAAGGAAAATTAAGGATTTCTTTTGCAAAAGAGAACTAAAATGTCAGGATCTACTGAACCATCACAACTGCTGATGCCAGTGAAGGAGGAGATAAAAGAAGAAGAAGAATTTGATGATTTCCTGCAAGAGTATCTGTCTTCAATTCCGAAAGTGGAAGAAAAGCCTGGACTGGAACATGACTGTAAGACTGAATCAGAAAGATCCCCAACCTTGGCCTGCAAAGAAGAAAAGTCTTCAATGATGGAAATTAAAGAGGAGGATGATTTGGATTTAAGAGAATATGATCGTGATGATTCTTCTACAAGTAAGTTGCAGATTATTTTGGTTCATGAGAAACTAAAAGAGAAAAAAAAACACATTCATTACAATTTATACTGCCAACAGCCAACACCTGAATGTTAGTAAATGTCTTTAACTTTTGCCTTACTCAATACAATGTGAGATATGTAAAGAAAGAAGACATAATGTATTACCTTAATCATGGGATGCTATTTACTTTTAATAGAGAGAAAGTTACTGCTTTTAGTTTTTTGTCCATTTCTGTAACTCATGTGTCTGTATCTCTGTTTGCATTTAGTCTCTAGGTAGACAATTATCCTTTTGAGCACGTTTGTCCTAAATTGCTTCCATATGAGGAACAATTCTAGCCAATAGCTAATAATAAAAAGATATTTGAAAATATGAAGAAATTATTTGTATAATAAAAATCTTGACAAATATGATAGTTGATATGAAGTGAATATGTCATCATGCTAATATGAGGCTAGTTAAGGGAACAATCTGGTATAAATAGTTTTTTTAATTAAAAAAAACCTGGCTTTATCTTCTGCTTTGCTCAATAAAATTTGAGACCTGTTGAGAGAAGCGAGAACCCATGGGAATACCATTAAAAGTAATATTACTTGCAGTACGTTGCATTTAAAACATTTAAAATGCCTACTATCATTCAGTCTTCCAAGTGATAGACTATTTAAGCAAATATCCAGTCAATCCAAAATACATTTGTTTTCAGTGTTATACTGTGTAGTGTTAATGTGACAAATAGAGAATATCGATGGTCGAAAAATGAGGATGTTATTTTAAAAACTATGTTTTAACTTTACAGGACACTTTCAACGTATCCATTCTAGAAAAATGAGTCCAGAGGAAGGAAGGAAGGCCGTTATCAGACATCAGCAATCAAACACAAGGAAGAAACAACATGAATGCCCCCAGTGTTTCAAAACCTTTCCTGCACCTTCTGCTCTTGCAATTCATCAACGAACACACACAGGAGAAAAGCCACATGAATGTCCTCAGTGTGGAAAAACCTTTAGACGGACGTCTCATCTCAAGGCACACCAGAGGATCCATACTGGGGAAAAGCCACACCAGTGCAGTACATGCGGGAAGGGTTTCTGGAGTAGCAAAGAACTTACCATCCACCAGATGACACATACTGGGGTAAAGCCATATCAGTGTTCTCAGTGTGGAAAGACTTTTAGTTATATGACTTCTCTCAAGAGACACCAGAGGATCCACACTGGGGACAAGCCATATCAGTGTTCTCAGTGTGGAAAAGACTTTACTACAATGGGTAATCTCACGACACACCAGAGAATCCACACTGGAGAAAAGCCATATCATTGTTCTCAGTGTGGAAAGGGCTTTACTGCAATAGGTAATCTCAAGACACATCAGAGGATCCACAATGGTGAAAAGCCATATCATTGTTCTCAGTGTGGAAAGGGCTTTACGGTAATGGGTACTCTCAAGAAACACCAGAGGATCCATACAGGTGAAAAGCCATATCGGTGTACTACATGTGGGAAAGGTTTCAGGACTAAAAAAGAACTTCCCATCCACCAGATGATCCATACTGGAGAAAAGCCACATCAGTGTCCTCAGTGTGGAAAGAGCTTTAGTCAAATGGGTCATCTCAAAAGACACCAGATTATACATACTGGAGAAAAGCCATATAATTGTCCTCAGTGTGAAAAGACCTTTATTCAATTGGGTGATCTCAAGACACACCAGAGAATTCACACAGGGGAAAAGCCATATCAGTGTACTTCATGTGGGAAGGGTTTCAAGAGTAGCAGAGAACTTACCATCCACCAGATAACACATACTGGAGAAAAGCTACATCTATGCTCTCAGTGTGGTAAGTCATTTAGTCAAATGGTTTATCTCAAGAAACACCAGAGAATCCATCACGGGGAATAGCCGTACCAATTTACTATACGTTGGAAGAATGTAGCTCAGATACGACTGTCCATTAGGTCACACATCAGTTCCAGTTTCGTACGATTCCGTAAAATCAACAATTTCCTGTATTTCAACTTGAATTATTTACTGCGTTTTTAATTGCACAGAAGTAACATCTTGATGTTAAACTGCAATGTATTGCTAATTCTTTTGGCTGCATAATGGTGGTTTAACGTCACGCACAGTCTGTCCCAACCACTGCCACTGCTTCATGTCCCATTCGTTTGATGACAGGTGTGTGATGGACTGACGACCATGCTGAGGTTAGGTTGATGTTAGAAATTTGTTTTACGGTAACAAAATCCCTGGATCTATATCTGTTATACTTTTATTAAACTCAATACAAAGAATCTCCAAATTCATTAATAATGCACCATGCATTTCAATAATATTTAGGGCTGAAATGGCCATACAAGCAGTAATATTAACATTATTATTGGTGTTGTTTTGTGTTCTTGGGTTGGTTGTATAGATTGTCAAGCATACACACAATTAAACAAATGCTTTTGTTAGAAATATATTAAATATAGTTAAACACACATTAGACGCATATACACCCAGCTACTGACTTGGGTCATGACAGCATTCTCAAGAAGGACCCAGCTATACCATTACCATTACCATATAATTATGCTGATAGCTGTAACAGTTGACAGTGTTGAAGTTTTTGATATGTTTTCTAATGCAGGTTGGACTAATAACCTGGTGCAGACTGGAAAAGAGTGTTTTTATAGCTGGGCATCTTCAGTAGTCAGCTGGGCAGCTTCAGTAGTCACTGGACAGGAACACATGGCTGAATACAGATGTATCCATGAACCACTGATGATCAAGCTACTATTGGGGACATGTGATTACTCTGTTACCTGCATTTGTGATGTCTGCTCGTGTCTGTGTTTTTAGTGGGATGACTGCAAAAATAAAGCTTTTAATTTAGTCATGGCTGAATGCTGGTGTTTACATGAGTCACTGATGATTAGCCTACAGATGGGTGTGTATGAAATGTAGGCTCCCGTTCATATTATTATGGTATCTGTGTGACCTACTTACCTAGGATAAATGGAAGCTTTCATCAGTTCCCAATCCCACCTGTCCTCTAATTCCCCATCACATTTCAGTTCACACCCACTGCCACCCATAGTCAAAACAAAAATAAATCTATTCCTCTCCTTTCCTCTCTCCCTCTCCTCTTTTTCTCTCTCCCTCTCCTCTATTCTCTCCTCTCCTCTGTTCCTCCCCCCTGTCACTAGTAACTAAGTAGGTGCCAGAGACCCTCATCTTGCCACATACACATCTGTACAAACATTCTGTAAATCACAACATCTTCTATATAAATAAAATGTTATTATTTACTATTATTGTTATCATCATCATTATTATTATGCCCTTCTTTGCATTCTCAGGGTTGTGATGAAACGTTTTGGGTAGGCCACAGGAGATTTTCAGATTTACAATTGGGCCACGGCGTACCTAAGTTTTGGAATGGCTTTCTGGAATTCTCATGAACAAAGCTGTACAGGGTCATGATAATGCCACAACAATTCCGAGAACTGCCTGAAAACTTCAGCTAGAGTTGCTAGTAAATCACTGCAGTTGCCTGCCGTTTTTTGTTGTTGTTTTTAAAATTCGAACTGATCACGTTGCATCATGGGATGAAGAAGCCGACGATGTCAGCTTAGGCTGTACAGGAGTAGTAATGTTTGCGTTTCGGAAAGTTTATACTTTCTCATTATGCAAAACTACTCACTATTTTACGCCAAGATCAGTTTACAAAGCGCATACAGTACAGCGGTTAGGATTCAGCACTTTAGTGCTGTTTTACGTGTCAGGACTTTTAGTTTGGTACACCGACTCCCGCGTCGGCTTACTTCCTGCGGTTATTGTTGCTTATCGCTGCAAGCTATCGCTGTAACTTCATCACAGACAACACGTTGTTAGCTCGGCAACAAAATGCACAGATGTAGTAGAAATACATCGTATTATAGCGTTTTAGGACCCGTAGCAGATACTAAAATGGCTATAGTCCGAAAAAGGAACAAAAGACAGCTGTAAGAGGTCTGAAAGTGAACCTATGACCCCGACTCGCCGAAGACATACATGTCTGTGGAGCACACTTAACACATAAGGTAAGTCAAGTTATGGTAACAAACGTATCGCCATGTTTTGGCCGCTGTGTGTAAAGTTTTAGATGGTGCTCATATGCGTTTAGCTGTGATCAATTTGACGATGCATGGTGGTTAGCAAAATCTCTGCTCAGGACCCTGTTATGGAAGTGAACGTCCAGACATCCGAGATTCAACATGCATCCTTGCATTCTAGCAAACAAACTTCTATAGAACAGGGTTTATCAGCCTTTTGCCTACTGCAACTCCTCTCAAGACCCAGGCTCCAGTACGACTTCATCGGATACCTTTGCTAAGACCTCGCCATATAAAACATACTGGTTGTTCGTCTGACGCAAGGATATGTAATGTAGTTCGTGTCGATTGTCGCCAAGTCGTCTACATTTTGCTGCATTTGAAGTGGGAGAAGTTTCCAAATTTTCTGAATTAAAAAAACGATCTATTTTCTTAAGCTAACAGTCCGTGTCCTCGTAGAGAGGGATATGTCTGGAATTGCAAATAGGGCTAGTTTGTATTAGTGTGTAGCATTATGTGAAGAGAGTATGATCTTGTTTAATTAAAGCCAGAGTTTGATATCACCAACTGCTCAGCAGAAAACCGACGGCGCATTTTTTCCATCATAAGAAAGACTGGTGATACATGATCTTCTTATTGCCCTACCAGGTGCTGTTGGAACGATCAGGGGTTATGTTTGCCTGGGATTTGTCTTTTAGTTTTTTAAAGGTAGAAATGACATTAGTAGGTTGGGCAGGTGTAGATATTAAAATGGCATGCGTGATAAAAAGAGAAAACATTGTTTTCTTTTGCATTCCTATTTGTGCTGTATGTGTTTTGTTCTTCAGGTGTCCCTTGGAATACTGTTTCTTGTGGTCATGATAAGGTCAACGTTCCTGTTGCCACCTAAATGCTTCTGAAGTCAAAAAGCAACTTTCGTTGTCACATTCTCCTTATACATTTGCACAACATAGTTAAACAGCCTTACAATGAACAGTAACTGAAATTTCAATTTTCAGCCATGACACAAGACAAATGGGCAACGTTTCCTTAAATTCGTTTCCCACAATAGGCAATGATTGTGTAATAATGTTCAAAGGCCTACAAAAGAACACAAAAGCGGAACATTTCTTATGCACATTGCTTTCTTTGTTTTTGAAAGTGCCAACAGAATGGGTCTTTGTAGCCTACAAAAAGTACTTAATTTGTTGAAAAAAACAAAACACAAAAACTATCAAAGATGAAATAAACTATTAGATGTCGGCTACGCAGACGTCGGCTACGTGTCGGGCCTAACAACACCCTTGAACAGTACATTTTTGACGCTACAGTACTGCCTCTCGTACCTTATTGCTTAAATATATTTTATATATTCTTTTTCCTATGTTTGTCAAAGTACTTTATATGTTTATTGTGTAAGTGTATTGTTTGCACCTGTTGCTAATATTTGACTTGCCTTGCAGAAAAGTTCAGCTGGATTTCCATTGCAAGAGAGAGCTTACGTCTACAATGTCAGAATCTACTGAACCATCAAAGATGCTCATGTCAGTGAAGGAGGAGATCAAAGAAGAAGAAGAAGTTGATGATTTCCCATCTGAGTATCTGTTTGAAATTCAGAAAGTTGAAGTAAAGCCTGAACTGGAACATGACTGTAAGACTGAGACGCACACATCACCAACCTTGACCTGCAGGGAAGAAAATTCTTCACTGATGGAAATTAAAGAGGAACCCGATTTGAGAGAATATGGTGATGATGATTCTTCTACAAGTAAGTTGCTGAATAGTTGTATTTAGTAGAACTCCGATCAAGGGTTCATTCCAATGTTTTGTTTACATTTATGAAACACTGAAGGGTTAGAGAATGGTTTAACTTGTGCAACTGTAGTTAAGTTGGATATCTTCAGTCAAGTGAGACATGTAGTTTGGATCATTAGCCTTGTGCAGACTGAAGAAGAGGGTTTCTATATCTGGGTAACTTCAGTAGTCACTGAGGAGGAACACATGGCTGAGTGCAGGAGCATGATTAAAGATTAGAGAATTGGGGTAAGCACACTCAAAACACCAAACACACACACATGAAGAACAAGTTCACAGACATGGGGACTCACACACACACACACTCTCTCACACTCTCACACACACACACACACACACACACACACACACACACACTCTCTCACACTCAGCCTCCACCTATGACTCATCCCCCTCCCATCTTTAACCCTCCAGCAGCAGCACAGCCCCCACCAACAACTTGTCCTTCAGCTGCACCCTTCCCCTCTTCTATGGGAAACACTATATCCACAGGTATGTTGAGTAGCCTGTAAAAATCTACACCTGCCATAACTCTATCTTTAAACTACATGCAAATGCCAAACGTTATATAAAGGGGCAACACTTTTCTAGCCATGGAAATGGCAGAATCCTTCACTGTGTGTGATATTAACATAATTGCATAATACCTCATGGTGATGATTGCATGGTGATTATTAGACGTAGACTACGAGGTTTAAAACCTGTTCGTTTTTTTTTTTTTTTCAGGAATTGAGAGACACTTAGTCAGCACCTTGGAGGAATTCAAGGAGAGGCTGACAATACTAGAGAAGTCAGGGGCCTGTATGTCAAGGCCATCCGCAAGGGAAGCTACATTACCTGAAGACATACATTTGCCCCTCCAAAGCCGACAGGACCTTGACATGTTAGAAAACAAAATGGAGGATCAACTTTGCAGCAGAAATTTGGTATGTCAAAAGCCAGAAAAAATGTCAGAGCCATTGAAAAAATATATGGTCCAGAACCCAATCTTTTAACAGTGTTACACTCAGAGGTGTCAAAAGTATTCACATTCATTACTTAAGTAGAAGTAAAAATACAAGGGTTTAAAAATACTTTTGTAATAGTAGAAGTATCCACTCAAGCTTTTTACTTAAGTAAAAGTATAAAAGTACTGGTTTCCAAAACTACTTAAAAGTAGAAAAGTAAAAGTAATGTAAGAATTTTTTTTCCATAAAGGACACACATTTAAGCCGCGTCTCAGGGGCCTATAGTGCACTACCCCACCTCCCTCAAACCTGGCACGATTTTAAAAATGTCCGATGCACTAGGCTACCCGTTTCAGCTGCATATATGCCCATTGAAAATTATTATTACATTTTATGAATGCAAATACATTAAGGTACCATATGTGTACTACTGAGCATTAACATGCGTTTCATGGAGCGGCAGACAAGATAACTAGTTGCCTATAAGTATTGTAATAGTGCAAAAAGTCAAACTTCAGTGGAATGTTATCAATAACCTTTAGTGAGGTAATGTAGTGCATACATTAAATCAACGGACTGGTGTCTCTTCAAATTTGACGTCGAGTTTTTGAAACCCATTAGCTCGTGGTACTTGGGTGCGCAGAGCTTGCAGCGCATTCGAAAATAATTGCTTTTGCACCATCTCAAAAAAATCTTCCAGGTACGGCCAGGGATGTGCAAGTGTTGGCTGGTCTTGTTGGCCATCAACCTCCTCGCTGACACTTGATTGGGAGTTTGTTATTTCGCTGGATATTTCGCTGGTGAAGGAGTTCTCTGACACGGACATTTTTGTAAGGGGCTTTTCTGCTGTCCTTGCTGGAGAGTGACATGATTTGTATCGGTTGATTTGTGTCATCCGCATGTGCATTGCGTAGAAAACCAATAGGGTGTCGGAATGGTATATGTTCATACTTCTCATCCAACCACAATCAAATTCACTCTATCCGGATGGCACGATTTATCCGGCTAGGTTATTTGTGTGTGACGTGTGTTTTTGAACGATGACAAGCCGGAATGAAAACACACCAAAATGATAAGGAGTAACGAGACTATTTTTAAAATGTAGGGAGTAGAAAGTACAGATATTTGCGTGAAAATGTAACGAGTAAAAGTAGAAAGTCGTATGAAAAAAGAATACTCCAGTAAAGTATAGATACCCAAAATTTCTACTTAAGTAAAGTAACGAAGTATTTGTACTTCGTTACTTGACACCTCTGGTTACACTGCATATCATTAATATTTATTTTTGAGTCTTCCCTTCCTGTTAGACCGATTACCTAGGTACAATTGGGGGACACAATACCCAGATTCCTACCAGGCGAATTCTAGGCACAGTCATTGGGCATTCTTTGGCTGTTTTAATGAACTGGAGTGGAACCCATGACAAGTATGGAATCAGATCAATGCCATAAATATGTTGTATCTGTAATATAGAATTTGTATCTGTAATATAGATTTTGTATCTGTGAAACCATCTTCACTTTCAAAATCTATTCACAGATAGTGATTTCAAATACAAACCTTTCTAAACTTTCAAAAACTCTACAGATACGGAGTTCAGTTACGAATTATGGCAGTGTTTTTACGACCTTTCTAAAGAGCCAATCAGCGCTTTTGGCAGATTTTCTAAAGCGCCAATCAACACAGTGTATCCTGTGCTGACTTGCCAATCAGCGCTAGCTTGCTGGGCCATATGGCTTGGATATATTGGGACTGAAACTGGCAACTGCTGGCCTGGGAGAGTTGAGTGAAACGGTGTATGCAGCAGTCACGGAACAGAGACTGAGAAATGGCACAAGTAAGAAGTCCTGTATTTGGAGTTGTTAACAAGGTCATTGTAAAACGCACAATCACAGGCAGTGGTTTCACTCCATACTTCGTTCCACCTGTGTCTGAGATCCTTGTCGTTGTATGGAAGATATGATCTGCTTTGGTAGCTAACGTTAGCATTTTTGTGACCGAACGCCTATTCACACTTAATTTAACCATGAACAGTGTTCATATGACCCATTATCACGATGAGAACATTTAGCAGACAGACTGCTATTGTCTTGTTCTCCAGACACATGCAGAGGTGGTGGTGGGGGTATAACGTTAAGTGCATATGCATCCTCAACAACTGGATAATGACCAGCCTGATTTCAAAACCACCTCGCAATGTCATTTTCGTTTCTTTTCATGGCACTTTGGGGTAGCCTATTTTTAAAGGGATAGTTCGGGATTTTTGACATGAATCTGTATGGCCTCCCCGATCACCAGTGTCATGGAATCACGCTGACTTACCCCCGGCAGCGTCCTGTGAGCAGAGCCCTATTTTCAGTACGCGCGATACCGCAAACTCACAGCTAAGGCCTACCTGTTCGATTCGCGAAAGTCGATTCACCAAAGTTGCCTGAGAGAAACGTCCGTCACAGGAAAACGATGAAAACTGAGACAACATTTGATAAAATTGACATAAAGCTGAGTGTAAAAAAATGGTGAAGGCTTGCGACTATCCAGGTTGTGGCAACAAAGATGATGGTGAATCGACTCTCAGTTTTCATCGTTTTCCTGTGACGGACGTTTCTCTCGGGCAACTTTGGCGAATCAACTTTCGCGAATCAAACAGGTAGGCCCTAGCTGTGAGTTTGCGGTATCGCGCGTACTGAAAATAGGGCCAAGTGATAACGAGGTGTGACTTTTTCCACTACAATGTTTTTGGGATGCAAATATATCACTCTTTTGAACACATGTTTTGGGAAGAGAAACGTTTTATTTTGCTGGGTCTAGCAAACCTGCCGGGCTACTTTCGGCTTGACCAAAACTGGACGAGAACTCTGCTCACAGGACGCTGCCGGGGGTAAGTCAGCGTGATTCCATGACACTGGTGATCGGGGAGGCCATACAGATTCATGTTAAAAATCCCGAACTATCCCTTTAACAATTCTCTGAAGTCCTTGAAAACTCTTTATTGTGTATTTTTTGTGGAAGCGAGTTTTACACAAACACACTAGTTAGATCCATGGAAGTTGATGGAACAGTTGATCTAGACCAGGGGTGGCTAAACTATGTGATTGGTTGAAAATTGATGCTCTTAATATTGCAATTGGCCCTTGGCAGCTTACATTTTTCTGCATGGACCATAAGCAAAGCAACACAATAGCCTAGAGTCTAGTCACTTACGCAAAACACGTACAGACTCATAGACAGCAGCCTCAATCAATATGGCCCATGAAGATGTTGAAAATAAGTGTTAATTGTTGATTTTTGCTTTAACAAGAAACTCCACATTTGTCATTTCTTGTACCTTTAACATTCACAGTCTTACACATGACCAATATCCATGACAAAGAACCATTGTTATAATTTTTGGTAAAATGTTAACATGAATGTTTACTTTGAGTGTTGCATGCTGATTGTGTATTGGATGTTCATGTATGCCTTTTTGTCAGGTGGCAGTGGGAAGGGATGTTCTCCACAGACTGAGGTCTAGGTTGGAGGGGGCCTTAGATCATCAGCCCTTAGACCTTGACTATCTGGAGTTCACCTGCAGGAATGGGATGTCTCTAATACAATTGTTATCTGCCAGCATCCATTTCCCAGAGGAGGTAGGTTCCAGTTGTATTTTTCTTTGAAAGCGAAATTTAAAGGCAGTAATGGAAAGTATGTAGATTATGTTTGGTAACAGAAGCTGGTAAGGTGTGTCTGAAGAAGACTAGCGGAATAAAAAAATCTGCTTTGAAGGTTTACATACATCATAACATGGAATGCATTACATTGTTAAATATTACAAAGAAAAACAACAACAAACATTACTCAATAGCTTTAATGACCATTACTCAATAGCTTAAATGAAAAACCTTATAATATGGCACTGTTAGTAGTTCATTGATAAAATAAACGTGGGCTGAAATGTTATACAGCATCTCAGAAATTGCTGTGTGTACATGAGAAATGTGAAATCTTACATTGACACGCTATAATACCAGAATTTATGTGATAAAGTAGAACCAGACATGAGATGAGTTAAGACATAGAGGACGGAACGAGAGAGAGAGAGAGAGAAAGAATATCTGGGGACCCTCCCCAGAAAAAGACTAGAAACAGAAGTGTCACTTTTTGTGCGCTCAGATCCATTCCTATGGATGTGTTAACTGTCCATTCACTTTAAGTGATAGTACGGCCAGAGATAGTACATGTTTATGGAGGTACACCATGAAGAGCCACTTCCTGGAGTCATGAGGTTGCCCGATCAAGAGGTCCAGCCCTGGTGATCGCACCTGGTTCACACGCTGATTGCACGAAGGACGTTCACTAGTCCCCCTGTATGCAGTGGTTATGCAGTGGAGGCTCGTTGTGTAACATTGAGATCTATGGCAGAATCCCAGAATTTCACATCATTTGTTAAGCCTTATTTTTCTTAGTAATTGATGTACATTTTGGACGTGGTATCATGATTTCCAAAGTCTCCTGCCCATTTCAGGTAAATGTTGTGAGATGTAACTATGATCTTGTCGCTTGTCATCGATCAATTTGTCGCCCCCCCCCTCCCCTTTAGGTCCTTGGAGGTCTTTCAGAGATTGTGTCTCTCATAAATAATGAAATCGATGAGAGAAGAACAAGTGTTGTGGTGGACAGAGTAGATGGGGAATTGGGCCGTCCGAAGTTGGTGGTCTCTCGCCAACATCTAGAGGAACTTCTTGAAATGGACCTATCAGTCCCATGCATTTCCAAATTGCTTGGAATTTCCACCCGCACGCTGTTTCGGAGAATGAACGACTGGGGTCTATCAAGAGGTGACACCTACAGCCAGTGTTCAGATGATGAACTAGACCGTTTGATTGTACAGATCAAACAAACTTCACCAAATTCTGGTTGGTTGGTTACAAAGTACATCACATCATCAAACATAAACACTACTGCAAAACAACATTATGTTACTATACTGACTTACAGTTTCAGAATCTAATTTATTTCAGTGCCGTTTGGTTTTCAATAACTCACAGGGTTTCTACACACCCTTGAAAAGTATGACATTTGATTTTAGTTTGTCCCAGGTCTGGATAAGTAAGGAAAACAGGAAAGTTAATATGGAAAAATGATTCCACACTGTTGGAGCGATAACTAGGTCATGTCTGATTGGGTGCAGATCCTAAATGTCAACATGTGTAGGAACCCTGAACTCGCTTCACCTAATGTTTAATACCACATTATTTCTGTAATTACGAGTGTCTTATACCAGTCTTATTTACCTCATCTCCCGGTAGGCTCCAGGATGGTAAAGGGGCTTCTAAAGTCATTAGGCCATAAGGTGCAGTGGACTCGGGTGTGGGATGCAATGCATAGGGTTGATGCTCTTGGTGTCCTTCAAAGGATGAGAAGGCTTGGATGTGCTGTAAGGAGAACTTACAGTGTTCCTCCCCCACTCTACTTGCTTTACATCGACACAAACCCAAACTCATAAGGTGATAACAGTAGAGACACATTACAGTCTGCATATTGCCAATGCTAATTAATAAGCAGTATTTTAGAGAATAAACATGTTCATTTTGCAGATATGGCATCGTCATATTCGGGGGGATAGATGGATACTCCAGAAAGGTTAGTACCCTGAAGGAAAAGGAGAAATCCATTGTGGCATTTTAGCCCTTTTGTTGGCTACTGTCAGTAGAAAAAATAACAAGAATATTTGATGCATTATACATTGATAACATTGATATATTATACATTGATAGCATACATAATATTTCAAATTATTATTTTATAATGTATCACATTTCCTTGTTCTTTTAACTTAACACCTGTTGTTTGAGGTCACTGGGTTCAGTGTAAAGTTCCCTGTATGTTAATTTTATACCTCAGTCTACTTTAAGGATGCCTCATAATTTGAAAGGTATTTTGAATAGGAAGTAGTTTCCAAAAGCCTACTGGCAGAGTAAACATTAGTTTGTCAGTAGCCGATGATGTACAAGTTTCCTTTGCAGAAGGGGTCTGTATCCGGGAGGCAATATGTTTTTGATATCTTCTCACATGAACTACAATCAAAGTACAACACCTGCATACATCTGAATAGTTGGAACCTATGGGAAGACTGAAAGTGAATAAAGTAATCGGTAACGTAAATATATATATTTTTTCAGAATCGAACGCCTGTGGCGTGATGTCTGGATGGCCGTCACCAGCATTTATTACAAGGTCCTCCATAGCTTGGAGGAGGACTGTTTCCTTGACCCCGCGGACACCACACACATCTTCTGTGCACAGTACACCTTTCTGCCCCGGATCCAGAACGATCTAGATGTTTTCTGTGATGGGTGGAACAGCCATTCCCTCCGCACAGAGGGCAACTACACGCCAGACCAGCTCTGGGAACTGGGAATGAGCCAGATTCCCATCAGCCACCCAGACAATCCCGAGGTGAGGAAGGTTTTCTTCGTTCATGCAGACTGATATACACTCCTACTGACAGTCTTAGACTTAAGTCTGTTGAACTTATATGTTACAGTCTATATGAGGGGTACGATAAACAATGCAATGTGATGTGATTAACTGTACCCACTGAGAGAAATGATAAATCGAGTATAAGTACATTGTCTATAAGGTGAGCTTAATCTTATCTCTGTATTTTGCAATTTCAGGAATTGTATCCTCCTGACACAGAAATTCCACCCGAAAATGGAGTGCAGGTGCCAGAGTACCCATCTACTCTGACCAGGGAACAGATGGCAGGACTGAGTGAAATGCTTGACCCCTGTGCTCCATCTGCATCTTTTGGAACAGATATATTCTGTGCGTGCGTGCGTGCGTGTGCATATGCATATGTGATGGGCTGTCATGTCTGTCATAACAATGTTTTGAAATTTCAAAGAAAAATCCAGTGGAGATATTTGCCTGAATTATGTCACTGGGTGGGCCTCCATGTTATCTTGGTTTAGGCATTGGGCTCTTTACAGTGCCTTGAAACAATGCCGATTGTTGATACATCCTGGATGGGTGCTATGACTGGATCAGATCCATTGAAGAGTCAGATGCTATCTCATGGTTTCTAGATCAGTGTCAAACAGGCACTTGAAGCATAAATAGCCACTTGAGTCAGATGAGAAAGAAAATGTCATCTGTATCAGCTGAAAACCGTGAGCTCATACCATGACTCAAATGAACATGGTCTGAATCATCATGCCCATCACAAGTTCAGACAAGGCCAAAGCCTGTATAGTTGTTGTTCGTGCAGCTCCTGACATGGTCAGCAAAGTTGCTGAAGTTTATGAATCTGGCTGGGACATATAAAGTTCCAAAACAAGTAGAGGATCTCAGGTTTTGCCTTTCCTCCACCCTCACTTGCATCTTCCCCCCTGGTAACTCCCAGAATTGGACCAGCTTGCCAAGCTCGGATGGAGAGGCTGCAATAATAGAGAAGACAATGTGTATTTGTGAATGAGGGTGTGCATGACCGAGAGAGTGTGTGTGTGTGTGTGTGTGTGTGTGTGTGTGTGTGTGTGAGTGAGAGAGAATTGAAGAATGTGTGTGTGTAACATTTATTGCTACTGTGAATATCATTATATATCAGTATCGCTCATCTTAATCGCCACACTGTCATCACTAATAATGTTAATGTATCCCATGTAAATTTCAGAAATTTAACCTAAAAATGCAGTTGTCAGTCAAATCATTTCAATTTACCCGTCTCAATGTAGCTGCGCAAAAAGCCAGTGGATGTTGGTGGGGAGGGAGGAATCCTCATGATCACAGCCAGAGTCGTCTCCAGGCCACACAATATGGCTCAAGATTGTCTAAGAATGACAAATCATGTATAATTTGAAATTTAAGCAATCCAATGTGAAAGCTCTAGGAGTCCCTACAGAACAAAAATGCATTTGTTGACAGGCCAACGAGAACAGCTCACTTCCTGAAGCAGGACATGTATAGGGTGATACTTCTGTCCTAATAACAATGTCTACTGTACCTCTGCAATGGGCATTGCTTCCTCAAACCTGGGGAAAAGCATGCTGGCTGTGTCCGGCCTCGCTTGAAGCAATTTGAGGACCTTTGTGTCCTTCAACCCTCTTTTAATTTGTTTTATTTGCCTCAAGCGTCGGCCATCAACCTAGGGTTAACATAAAATCGATCAAATATGTAAGTAACTTCAATGGAGAAATCTGGGGGAACTCATTACATTATCCCTGATTTTCTGGGTCAATGAGTGCTGTATGTAGGAAAAATAATCAGAAAATTAGTTTTTCTGTGTCTGTGCCCCATAAGATTGGTGTTTCATGCCAATTCAATATTGAATTTGTTAGCACCAAATTTCTTACTGACAGCATTTATAATAATAATAATAACACATTTTATTTAAAGTGCCTTTCAAGTTACCCAAGAACACTGTACAGTGAAACTAGACATTTGTGAGATGTAACAATTGTTTTTTGCTTGACAACGGATATCTACTTTAAGGCCAGGTTTGAGACAGGAGATTTACAATTTCTCACCGCATGTTTCAAAAGCTTGTGGAATAACCACTTGCGGTTGTCACTGGTCACAGGTGGTAGGTCCCAGGACATTGCAAGACTACCCACTTGGTCTCTCTGATCCTGGGAGAGGTTGTCATCTCCATCAAGCTTAATAACAGATGAAACAAATACAAGATCAGAAAAAACAACAAATTAAGAAAAACTTTATGTTCGGTAATGACATTGCTGACTGTATAGCCATGGAACACAGACTAGCATCTTAGTAGTACCAATTCATGTTATGAACAATGTTTTGAAGGTTTTGTGTGTCTATAAAGTTGGTAGTCCAGTAATTTTACACCAACCCTCTCTATATAGTGTTGTTTCATACTAGCTGCAAAGTTACAATGTGTAAACAAAGTTAAATAATACACAATTTGTTCTTACCATCTTAATTGTCTCTCACAAATCATAGTCAGCCACATCAGCTAAAGTGACTGTGGCTGTATCCACATCTCCATGAATGACCATGTGAATAATGGCCTCGCTTAAGCCAAAGAACAGAGGGCCCCAATGTAAAAAGGAGTGTCCAATCATTCGTCCTGCCACAACAAACAGGTCAAACTCCAGAACAGCCTCCGATTTTTTTTTTATCATTCTACTTTGGAAGGAAGTCGGGTTTGATTGTGATTCAATAGGTAATGTTTAGTAAACAGGTTAATATAAGGGTGAGGTTAATACATGGTTTTGTTTTCTTAGTTTACAAGACACTGTCCTAAGGTTTATACATGGTGCGGTTTATATTCCTAAAATGACTGTACTCTATTTCAATTAAAAAGTTTCAATTGTGGCTTGGGCAGCCAGCCACTGAACAGACAGTGATGTGTGCCAGAGAAGAAAACTAGAGCAATAATCACAAAATACTAAGAACAATCAGATGCAATATTAAGAAAATTCAGACTCACCACTATTCACATTAAATCCATTCTGCAGTTTTGACATGGCAAAACTAAAGAAATGGCGTTGGACTCCAATGCCAACCGCTGGATCACCTACAAATGTAGGCGCATTCAGTATAAGAAGTTACTATTCATGCATAATAGTCGTGAATGACAAATGGCAAAGTTAAGTCCACTTCACAAAGTAATGGACAGTTGCAAAGAATTACAAGAATCTCTTAAATATATACTATTCTTTGAGTTTTCCTTCATACAGACTTAATGGTGACCCTGTCAGCAAAACAGCAACAGTGTTTTACTGGTATGTCATGCCAGTTTGGGTGCAGGTTATTACCTTCTAAGGTGCAATGGAGAGATCGTGCCCAGTCAACTACTGGACTTTTGTAAAACATGATGATCTCTCTGCTTCTGGATAATTCGTCTTCTCTGAGGTCTAGAATGGCTCTAATGGAAGGTTCTGCCTCCTTATCTCTTAACAGTTGTGTCTTGAAGACGGTTGCCGCAGCTTTTGGGCAAGGGATGTTTTTCCAAGCTAAGAATCAGTAAAGAATAACAGGATCAGAGGTGAAGACATTTATAAAGACTGCTAGGTGCAAAATGCAATGTGGGAAAGGTGTCCGATATAGAGCATTAATGGACGAGGTCGGAGCAAATAACAGTATGACGCAGAACATGGTTCCAACTCATACGTGTAGACAATAAGCAAGAGTTTAAAACATAAAAGAAACACACGGTCCTGTTTTAAAAGAAGTTTGGAGTACTACTGTTTGCAATTTTGCATTGGCCCACTGCATTGCATTTAGACCTACTCTAATACCTAGGCCATATTGATGTTACATTGACAGAAAAAGAGCCAGTGTGAAATATTCACACATCACTATCCACAGAGATGGGCAAAAATACATCAGAATGTATTTTGATACAAAATACAAAATACCCCTCAAATAAATGTATCAAAATAAAATACAAAATACTGTTGCCAGAAAATGTAACAAAATACAATACATGTATTTTGTATTTTGAAAATACAGGAAATACTTTTTCAGAATTTTCTGTTTTCCTAATTTGGTATAGCAAAACATTCAGGTTTCGGCTATACAGTGGCGTAACGTAGTTACCACAGGCCCAGGTGCAGGCTATTATGAAGGGCCCTTGTCAGTGGTGTAAGGCAGTGGTTTCCAAACATTTGATTGCCGTATCCTTTGTTTTTGTAACCGCCACTGCCGCCGCCACCATGCCCCTCCCCCCGCACACATATTCTGCCTATAACACCTGTCAGTGTAATTTCTTTGCTGAATATGGGTATACATCAGTATTTTGGGCAATGTGACTTGGTTATTCAGACTTTTTAGATTGACATAAATATGTCTATGGGCCCGGCTACGGGGCCCCTAAACCCAGGGGCCCAGGTGTGACCCCACCCCCTATAGTTTGCCCCTGGGGCTATATAATGTACACAAAGCTCTGGTGAACACCACAAAAAGGAAGAACAGTCACAGAATGGCAGTGTAACTAAGCAAAGCTATTAAAAGACAACCACTTGATTGATTATGCATATATATATACTGTACGGTATATATATTTGCAGGCAGCAGCTGTGTAACTTTCATATTTTCACAAAACTCTCAATTCAATCTAGCTTCCAAGAGGGCTATCCCCCCACCGTGCTTTCATCATACGTAATTGCGTAAGGACATCATACGGATTTGATCAAGTCACATTCTGTCAAGATGGCTAATATTCAGTACAACATCTCAATTCCCTCTTTGAAAGAACCTCCTTTTAGTCGGTGTACTAATGAAGATAAATTGACAAGGATCAAGACAGCCATCTAAGTACTCGAACACAGCTGTTTTGTCAATGAGAGAGATCTGGGGCGATTTCCTTTTCGCCCCAAAAACTGACTGATGCCTGATTCGACAATGACATTCAGAGGCAGATCAGATGGTCTAGTGGTAGAATCCGAGAGAAAAAAAATCTCCTTCTGCCTAAACACTGGAGAAAGTATTTTGAGTATTTTAAATACAAAATTACTCCACTCTAAAGTATTTTGTTACAAACTACATTCGATTTTTTATCGGCCATATCAAATACAAATTACAAAATACTTAAAAGTAAATTAACTAGTATTTCAAATACAAGTAATTGAAATACTGCCCATCTCTGACTATCCACAACAATTAATGTAGGTGTGCCTTGTACCTCTGCATGTCCCGATGCTGCACACTCGTGCCAGCAGGCTGTTGAGGTATCTGGTGGTGGGTGGATGGCAGGTTGCTGGAGCATAACATTTTTGTTTAAGGTTGATTATTGCAAATTACATGTGTACAATGTGAGTCATTTTGTATCTGACATTAAATGTGTCAATGAAGACATTAAGTCTGTCAATTTGCAGACGTAGCTTTCTTTTCAGTCTTCCTAGTCTTTTATAGACATTGATTGGTGGCATTAGTAGAATATTAGGAAAAACGTCACTAAATAAATGCTGTCCTTTGTATGTTTGCCACAAGGTGCCTTCCACTGTTTTATCCATAGTTGGAGCTGTCTTTCTAGAGAACTCTCACCAGCTATGGGTTCTCAACCCTTGGGTCGTGACCCAAACATGTTCGAACATTCATAGCATGAATGATACATGGCCTACAGACTAATGCACATTCTTAGGCATAAACAAATAGATGTACCTTTGCCTTCCCCTCTGTCCACTTGAGCCTGCAATATTCTTCATTGACAAATTTAATGTCAGATACAAAATGACTCGCATTGTACACATGTAATTTGCAATAATCAACCTTAAACTAAAATGTTATGCTCCAGCAACCTGCCATCCAAGGGGTGGGGCTACAGTCGGCTGCAGAGGACTGGAACATAAAGCATTTATAAAAAATGTTGTGTGCAGTCCCAAAAGAGAAAGAGCAATCCTCTCCAAGTCAAAGTTGCAATGAAAATCCAAGAAACATCACCAAACCCATTACATTTAAACTCAATTACAACAACATTTTAGAGTAGCCTAATAATTAGCCAAAGTCCCAAGCCTATGTTGTTTTAGGCCTATATTTGAGCTCCGCCAGCCCTCTGCTCTGAAGCCTCTGCATTTCTTAGGATGTTTAAAAAAGTGGTCACAGCTCTCTCCATGGCTGAGTTCTGGTCCTAAGAGAGAGATTAATAATTATGCTTTAGAGTGTGTTCAAAATCTGAAATATTATTTACAATATACAAAAAATAAATTCAGCATTCCTTAGCTATCGTATCGTTTTTGCAGAAAACTACTGTAAATGGCCCCTAGTAGCCACATCTATAGGATTAGGTTTTGTTTTTCTAGAGAAAATAGCGTTCAGTCAACTATGTCAGTCCTTCATTATGGAGATATTTTGTACATGCATGCAACATCCTCGGCTTCGAAATTGTTTACCAAGTTCACCACAGTGCCTTACGATTGATAACTGGTGATAGTTTTAAAACTCACCATTGTAGGCTACAATGAATAAAGAATGCATAATTATGACTTATCAGTTGTTGTCGTGTAGGCGCGATAATGCTATGAGGCATGAGATGAAAGTTGTCGAATACCGCACATATACGAGCACACTTGAACAGATTAATTCTCCTCATAGGGCTACTCTTGAAATTAATTAAACGTTTTCAAGGACTTCAGAAAATGGTTACAAATAGGCTACCCCAAAGTGTCATGAAAAGAAACGAAAATGACATGTCATTGCAAGGTGGTTTTGAGATCAGGCTGGTCATTATCCAGTTGAGGATGCACCAGTTGCATGTGTCCTTCCCTCTCTCCACAATTGACACCTCTGTGAAGAGCTGAACCGTATTTCTGTTTTCCTTGGCAAAATGGCATATAGGCACTTAACGTTATACCCCCACCACCACCTTTGCATGTGTCTGGAGAACAAGACAATAGCAGTTCGTCTGCTAAATGTTCTCATCGTGATAATGGGTCATATGAATACTGTTCATGGTTATCTTAATTAAATGTGAATCGGTCACAAAAATGCTAACGTTAGCTTTTGTTAGCTATCAAAGCAGTTTATAATATCTTCCATACAACAACAAGGATCTGAGAAACAGGTGGAACGAAGTGTGGAGTGAAAACCACTGACTGTGATTGTGCGTTTTACAATGACTTTATTAACAACTCCAAATATAGGCCTTCTTACCAGTGCCATCTCTCAGTGTCTCGGTGTCTGTTTCCAGTGGACTACCGCCTGCATAAACCGTTTCACTCAACTCTCCCAGCAGTTGCCAGCAAGCTAGTGCTGATTGGCTAGTCAGTACAGGATGCAATGTGTTGATTGGCGCTTTAGAATATCTGCATAACATAGAACATAGCCATGTTTTTCTGTGTCAGCATTGTCATTGAAAAAGGTAATCTCGAGAAAACAGGCTCTGCACTCACTGTAATAGGGTAGTGGAAGATGCGTTTCTTTCACTGGCATAATGCAATATAGTGTCACCAGAGGATCCATGACACTTTATATTTCTCTTGTACTCTAAATATAGGGTACTTAATCAATGCTGAGCAGAATACTCTGCTCTTTATCAGCCCACCCCCTGTTTTATCATTTACATGATTTGTGTTTATTTCTGTTGTATTCTTCAGGGAAGGTAAACAATGGAAAGGCCCTTACTTTTTACTTCAGCTGAGCATTACATGGCCACCCTGAGTCAAAACATGAACAAATACAAAGTAACCAAAATCATGTAGGCTCCCTTTCATATTATTATGATGTCTACGTGACTTAGTTACCCTAATATCTTCTCATTGTTTGCTTTTAAATCTCTATGTTGTCACGAGTCTGTGACTGTGTTTTCAGTGGGAGTACTGCCCAAAATCCCCTTTGTAATGAAGTGTATTATATTTATTTCTGTTCTATATGGCCCTTTCATCTGCATGCTTATATTACATTTGCTGGTGAAAACATGTAGATTAAACTGTGTTCCTGTTTGACTAGTAGGAGTACAACCAAAATAAAGCTTTTTATCATTCACATGATTTGTCTTTATTCCTGTTGTTTTCTTAAAGTAAGGTTTAAAATGAAAAGGCCCTTAATATATATATATATTATAATATATTTTTATATCACAAGAATCATGTTTATTTCTGTTTTATTCTTAAAGTAAGGTACACAATGAAAAGGTTCTTAAATTGTACTTCAGCTGAGCACTCCACTGCAACTCTTAGTCAAAACAAATAAAAAGCATCAAAGAAAACGATCAAAGAAACGTTAGTATTCCGGTGCAAACGAAAAGTCACGTCTCAGGATTGCTGCGCATGCAAGTTATTTTGGTATCAACTGTACCCATCTCTCAACTGTACTAATACCACTGTCATAATTATGAGTGCTTTATTCTCCGCATCGCCGACATTATGAAAATGAAGGCTACCACTCGCAAGAAAGTGAAGACGTTCAATGATGGTGGTGTTTGCAATAAATGCCTCGAGAAGGTCTTTTAATTATTCCTTGTCGGTCGAATCGGTAGTGTCATACAATAACTCATCATGATGGAAAAATTGATCTTTTTAAAATTAATTATTCCTTGTCGGGTTAATCGGTAGCGCTCAAACAATAACTCATCATGATGGAAAAATTGATCTTGGCGATCGCAAAGAATTCTCCCTCCGCCAATCAAACTATCTAATATGAATCTTTGGTCAATGGTCTCCCTCCTTTTGCCTTGGGTGTGGCAAGCTTAGCCAGCTAAACTTAGGTTAGCCTGGCCTGGAGCAGTTTAGTGCTAAGTGATATGTTACCATGGTAATTTATCAGAATCTGCTTCGCCGAGCCCGATAAAGGGGCGTTCTCTTTTTTTAGCCTGGAATCTAGCTTGCTTAACCGCTTAGCGAGCTCTTGGGAACAGCCATTCCCCCAAGGTCTGAGCAGGTCCCCGTGTAGCAATCGGACCTGGGCCTCCCGCGAGATCTATTCACGTCTAAAGAATGCTTGGCGAGCTACAATGGCTGGTGGGAATCAAGGATGTTCCACTGAAAAGGAAGTGGTTTTAAATCTACTCTGTCGCAGGGCACTTGTGTGCCATGAAGGGGAATTAGCTCAAATGGTAGAGCGCTCGCTTAGCATGCGAGAGGTAGCGGAATCGATGCCGGCATTCTCCAGTGGCTTGGGCTGTGTAAGACTTCCTTTTCATCACGGCAGCAGCTTGTGCTATTTCGAGATCGTGATCGACTGTTTTCTTACGGTCTTCGGAAGACCAAAATCAGAAAATATCTCTGAACACAGCTATAGTGTTCTCAGGAGGATTCTTAAATTATTGCTGGCTGTGGTTGTATATTGGCTGTGGAAATAATTTAGAAAAATTATATTTTGAGATAGATTGATAATTGATATAATAATTGAGAACCCCTGGTTAAATGTGTTCTTGGTCACATCAATTTGAAAGCTGGACCAAAGTGTTTGATTTAGTTCAATTACAACTAGGCCTAATACAAAGATAAGCTGTTAGTGCAGTTTGGAGTCTGGACGGTCTTTTTCTCTCAACGCCTCAATAGGTAGATCTTGCCTTCACCAAGGCAAAGATAGGTGATCTTGGGCCTAAAAAGTTTGGGGACCACTGATATAGACGTATAAAGTCAAAAAGGCAACAAAACTGGGACACTTTTCTTTACACAGTAACACAGTTCAGTGACGTGTTGTCTTTTTTATTTTGGCTACAAAGATGATGTGATGTCTTAAGAAAGCTAAGAAAAACCCCTTGTTTCAATAGTATGTGAAACTCAAAATGCCCTTTGTTATTAATGTGACTGAAGATAAGTCAAATGTTTCACATTTTGGAAATTCAATTTGAATAAATGATATTTTTGAAAGCTAACGTCACATTTGAATTACCAAATAATAACATACACTCTTACCAGCGGTCAAAACAATGCCATTTACTTCTTTTTATATAGAAATAAAATGTATATTATGCATAATTGAGTTCGCCATTTTGGCCCGGCCCTCCAAAATATCTTCAGTTGCTCATTTGGCCCCCTGGGGAAAATAATTGCCCACCCCTGGCTTAGGCTGTACAGGAGTAGTAATGTTTGCATTTTGGAAAGTTTATACTTTTCTCATGATACAAAACGACTCACTATTTTACGTCAAGATCAGTTTACGAAGCGCATACAGTACAGCGCAAAGGATTCAGCACTGTAGCGCTCTTTTACGTGTCAGGACTTTTAGTTTGGTAAACCAACTCCCGCGGCGCTTTACTTCCTTATTGGTGCTTATCGCTGCCAAGGGAAAGGCACAGTTCAGTCGTAGCTTTATCACAGACAACACGTTGTTAGCTCGTCAACGAAACGCACATGTGTAGTAGAAATGGTTCATATTATAGCGTTTTAGGGTGGATTACCTGTAGTGAATACCAAAATAACTATAGCCCGAAAGAAACAAAAGACAGCTGTAAGAGGTCTGAAAGCGAACATTATGAGACTATGACCCCGACTCCCCGAAGACATATGTTTATGTGGAGAACACTTTACACATTAGGTAAGTAAAGTTATGATGATTTTGTATCTGCCATGTTTTGGCCTGTGTGTGTAAAAGTTTTAGCTCATGCTTATGCGTTTGGCTGTGATAAACTTGGCGATGCCTGGTGGATAGCAAAATCTGTCTGCTCAGGAGGACCCTGTAAGGAAAGTGAACGTCCAGACATCCTATATTCAACATGCATCCTTGCATTCTAGCAAACAAATTTCTATTGAACAGGGTTTATCAACCTTTTGCCTACTGCGACTCCTCTCACGACCCGGGCTCCAGTTCATCTTCATCGGAGACCTTTGCTAAGACCTCTCCATATTCAACACACTGGTTATTCGTCTGACACAAGGATTCCATATGTAGTTCGTGTCGATTGTCGCCAAGTCGTCTACATTTTGCTGCATTTGAAGTGGGAGAAGTTTCCAAATTTTCTGCATTAAAAAAATTAATCTATTTTCTTAAGCTAACAGACCGTGTCCTCGTAGAGAGGGATATGTCTGGAATTGCAAGCAGGGCTACTTTGTATAAGTGAGTATCATTACGTGGAGAGAGTAGGACCTTGTTTACTTAAGGCGAGACACTACAGGTGAATAGGGTAAAAATCCTAAATAATAGGTATCACCATGAAACTTTCTCAGTTGATTACTCATGTTTAGATGAGAAAAAAATGTATTACAAGTTTTTTGTATTTTGATGTTTGAATATGCAAATTAGGCATTATCTCAATAAATATGCGCTAATTTGCATAATGTTTAAAAGAAAAAATCTGATCATGGGTTAAAGCCAGGTCAAAAATGACTTTTCCCTTTTGTTGGCATATTAGATGGGGAAAAAAATACAGAGGGATTTATGGATATCTACTTTTGTTTTCCTGTAAATCAGAAAAGACTGTCAATAGCCTTAAACAATCGATTTTCGCCATGTTTTGGGGGATATAATGTTATATAATTCAGGCTAGGAATAATATATTTACAAATCCCTCTGTAAATGTCTTCATAATATAGTTGGGTACAAGACTGGAAAGTTTGGTATATATAGGTTGAACTGAAGTGGAGATTTTTTTCCTTGGAGTATGACAAAAAACTCATTTTGAGAAAATCGCATTTAAAGATTCCAGGAAGTATTAACCCTCTAGATCCCATAGCGGCCGTGGACGGCCTTCTTGTAGAATCCCATAGCGGCCGTCGACGGCCGTAACTTTTAAAGACACGGTGTTAATACTACAACATTAATATATGAAAAAATACACCGCTAATGGATAGATTAAATTCTTACTTTTATTTTGAAACCGGAAACGGGATATGCTGTCATTGGCTTTTTTTAAGTATTTGCTAATTTAACCTTGCTACTGACAGATCGCCTGAAGATTACAGTGTCTGTTGGAGTAAAGGCTAGAAATCAGAGACGTCTACATCTGTTCTCACTGGATGATATTGTATTTTTGTGCACCAATGACGACGACTAATCACGTTTGTATGACAGTAACGATCCTGTTTGAGAAGTCAGAAATAAAAAAACGTATTCAAATAGAAATATAAGTATCCTCCTGTTTATTTCTGACTAGCTAACTCGCCAGTAACGTCTTCGTATGGCAGTAACTGAGAAGTGTTGGTTTACAAATAGCACCAGCCTCATCGTATACATAGACAAAAGTCATAGCTAGATCAGTGATGTTTGAATGGATTGTAAAGCCATGACACTTTTATTAGCAGAGATATGTAACATTTAATCATTGGTCTTTGAGGGAAGTTCAGTAAAGCTAATTTTCACGTTACCTCACTTGTGGAAATGGCGGTCAATTCGTGACTTTAGCAACCTACGAAGGAAGCACCCGCGTCTGTGGATGAGAGCTATTATTTGCACAAATAAACGACGTGGGTAATCGGCTGTGTTTTCTGGTTTTCAGAAGAAATGTCTTACAATTTGTATCGTCATCTCAATTTCCATGACCAGTTTGCCAGCTTACTTGCTAGCTATCTACATTGACTGAGGTAACGTTAGTCTGAGGAGTTCGTCTGGAGTTGGTTGAAAGCCAGCTATTGACTCAGCCTCATCACTTACTAAACTGACCAGTTTAAGATAAATAACATTTATAGTAAAAAAAAACCTTCATCTCTACTAGTATTTCAAATCCCTCATTTGTTTTGAGCTGTAAGCTTATGGTAACAACAGTAGCTACAATCAATAGCAAGGTCATTATTGAATATTGAAAACCTCATATTGAAATGGTATTCAGCAGATTATTCGACAGCCAACTAGTAATATGTTATGATGTTACATTTTAAGCTTGTACAGCTTTTATGCTGTGGAAAAGCTAATCCCAATGAAATCAGGACCAAGGTATAGGACATCACTACTACAAAAATCTATAGTAGATGTGATATAGCTTGTCTGTATGTAGTACACACTGGGATATTGAGCTGATGTTGTGGCATAAAACAATTGACATAAAAATGGATGAAACAATAATGACTTCCACTGTGATGGCTTACAATAATAGGATAGTTTTTTCTTTCTCTTTTATGTGTCAGGATGTCAGTTGTTCCACCTCATCTGAGGGTAGAGAAGTGAGTGAGGGTGCTGTGGCAGCAAAGAGAAGTGAGGACATGGGGGAGAGGAACAGCGAGAGGCCTGATGAGCATAAGGAAGCTTCAGTAGGACATAGTAGGTTTCTCACTGACGGAATTGAAGATGGAAAGTTGTCAGCTTACAAGTGGTGGTGTTTGTATAGGTAGTCTGACATTACAGTCTGTAGTCTATAGTAGTCTGACATTAGATCTATTACTACCCTCACATAGTGTACTGGTATGCTCGATGGGTTAAGTGTTCTGGGAATGTGTACATGGTATTTGAGACGAGTGAAAATGATTGGAAAAAACTGTAAAAACAAACTTTTCCGTTGGTTTGTACATACAAGTTTTGTGTGGCAAGAATGCCAGGTGTGATAAGTGGTACAGTGGTTAGTGTTGTTGGCTAACAAGTAGGCTATCTGACCTGGGTTCAATTCCTGGCCAATGAAAGATGATAGTGTAAATCACTTTGGATAGACATGTTTGTTTTAGGTCACTTTGTCTCATTGATGGCCCATGACTTTCATAAGCAGCAGTAATAGTGGGAAAATGTCTTCATTGACACCTACAGTACATCTATATTTTACATGTATGTACATTTCAACGCAAATGCTGTACAGCGGTAGTTGGTAGCAAGGCTGCAAAACAAACAAAACAAAGATGTAAACTAAATTCCAATCAAGATGTAAACTATATACATTTATGTAGGCTAAAAACTAAATCTGTCTTATGTCAAGTGTATAATTTAATTTGTCTGAAAATACAGCATCTTTCCATCTACAGCGATCTAAATTGTGTCTGGTTAAAAAACTAAAGTTAACAGTTTTGAACAGAGTATCTAAATATCTTGAAAAAAAAAATGCTGTAGTTGCACAGCATTTTGCTGGTGGTGAACATTGACTGCATTTTGGATCTAAGCAATGAAAAAGTATCCCATTTAGTTGGTCTACTGCTGGATGTGTTAAGTGTTTTGAGAAAGAGTACATGGTATTGAACCAAGTGTGAAAATGATTGGAAAAAACTGTAATGGTCTCACTTTCGGAAGCTTGTTACCAGAGTCTGCTATCCCTGGGTTTGAACAGGGTAGGTATCTGAATAACTCCTCATACTTATTTCATGGCATTGGTGTCTGCCACATAGGACACTTGTAAGGCTGGATCAGATGAACAGTAGTCAAGAAAAGAGGGTATATGATGGATACCCAGGTGGATGTTTATCCTCACAAACACCTTCACCTCCTCCACAAATGTTTTGCACCAGGATGCTTTTGAAGAGGCATAGAGTTAGGTGTTTTCCACCAAATTAGCAAAAATGTTGGTAATCTGTATGGTTAAGTAGTGTTAATATTTTAATATTTATTTTAATATTTATTCATTTATTTACAAAATATATAACAAATACTAATAAAAACCATTAAGAATATATTAAATATAATAACTACATCTGCTGTACGGTTCAAAACTTATGAATTTGAACTTTAGGGTGTGTGTAATGATTTGTATTTTAATATTTGTAGAAGTCACTAATACATATTTGATATCATATTAACAAAGAATTTATGCCCTTTCAAACAAAACAAACTTGTAATTGTAATTTTTCTTTTGTTTTCTAACTGTAACTGTTTGTTTACAGAATAACAAAAAATGAAGGAATTCTCTGTTTTTCGTGGGATTTTGCTGCAGTGTTCTAGAATTCCGTTGGGGTATAGAGGGTTAAGCCATACCACGTGATGCGTCTGAACGAATCACGTTATTAGAAACCACCGCAAACCAATGAAGTTGCGTCTTTAGTTTTAAAGCCCCATTTTTGCTAACATCATTGGTTACTGCTGGAAAGGAAATTACCTTATTTGGAGTACATAGCGTTATGTGGAAGAAACATAGCTTTTCAACCATACCAAACATGTGAGGTATCAGAAAGCCGATATACTGCACGTTACGTTAGAATGCTAACTTTCCAGGAAACCATAGGAGAATGCTGACGCCGCGAACAGACAAAATGTGAATAAATATACACATTAATGTATAATAAGGATATTTTCTTTATGCTAGTATGAAAGATTACATGTTTAGGGAGTGAACTAGCTCAAAATCTCAAAATTGACCACTGCTGAAAAAAATGATGTTTTTGCCTGCCGTGTCTCGCCTTAAAGCCGTTGGGGACAATAATACCCCTTTTCCACCAAAGCTGGCTCTGGGCTGGTTCTGGGCTGGTGCTTATGCGGTTCGGTGCTGGTTCTTATCTTGGAACCGGCTCGCTTTTCCACCGACTGAGAGCCAGAGTAGGGCTAGCTACGTCTTTAAATCACGTCATACGCCTCCGTTGTCCTAACTGAACATTTTCGAATGTTTTGACATGTTACTAGTTATTCACGAGTGGTTTTCTTCCAGGGAGAAAGCAAACAAATGTCGATAAAACTTCTATTGTGTTTCATTTTTTAATACCATGCAGTACCATACAAGCTTAAGTTAATGTTCTGTTTACTTGGCAATGGGTTTTCTATATTTCCCCACGTAGATCAAACGACTGACGGGAGTTGACTAGCTACAACTGATATATGCTTACTAGTTGCCATAACTGTAGCAATACCTCACGGCAGCTATCTAGCAAGCTGCTACATGAATTTTGTTTATGTTTTCAAGTGGCACGTCTTCTTCAGTACAAACAATACAAAATCAGCAGAACATTACGGTGTCAGTTAATGATACAACTACGGGTTTTCTATTTCCTCACGTAGATCAAACGAAAGGCAATGCAACTCATGATGGTTGACTAGCATAACAACTGTAGCAGTACCTCAAGGCAGGTAGTGCTAGTTAGCTAACTGCTACACAAACTTGCTAGGTCAACAGCTAATTTTAAGTGTGATAACAAACACAAAAAACAAGTCCGATTGAAAGAGTCAATGTATACTAGGCAGACAAACCAAAACATTTTGATGAATGAAAGCTTTCTTTATTATTTTTAATTTGTTATTTGGTCTGTTGTCCTTGGATTTTTCATTTACGTTTTCACCGTTTTCACTCAGTTGACGGTGGGGAAAAAATGGCGGCGGATATTTCTGTTTCTGGTGGGGTAGCTCCGCCCATAACCCAGGGACGAACCGCGACGTCACTGGTTCTTGTTTTCTGGCCCACCTAAAAGTTGGTGCTGAGTTGGAACCTGTTTTTTGGAACCGGAGCCAGGTTTTTTCCGGTGGAAAACCAAAGAGCCCAGAACCAGCCCGGAACCAGCCCAGAACCAGCTTTGGTGGAAAAGGGGTATAATAGATTATTATGATGACTAATAATGCTATTAGAAAGTTACAGCAGTAAGCGACATTTGAAAATATGATTCTACAATAGCTTACATTTTTAATCAAGAAAGACACTTCTCAGAGTTGGGGAACATTGTCAGAGCAAAAGGAAGCAAGTTTTTCTTCCGGGACAACGTTGTACTTTGCCTGGCTGAGGTTTGTAAAAGACCATAAGGATTGAACCAAAGCGGACTGGAGGTCATCTACTAAGTTCATCTTCTCTGAGTCCAATTTTCAGCTTTGCCCAACACATGGTCGTCTGATGGTTAGACGGAGACCTGGAGAGGCCTACAAGCCACAGAGTCTTGCACCTACTGTGAAATTGGACTCATCAGAGAAGACGAACTAGGAGACCCTCCAGTCCGCTCCAGTTTAAAAATGAATATGAGCTTGTTTTCTTTGCATTATTCGAGATCTGAAGACACTGCATCTTTTTTGCTATTTTGACCAATTGTCATTTTTCTGCAAATAAATGATCTAAATGACAATATTTTTATTTGAAATTTGGTAGGAATGTTGCCAGTAGGTTATAGAATAAAACAAAAATGAACATTTTACTTTAACACATACCAATAAATAGTAAAACCAGAGAAACTGATCATTTTGAAGTGGTCTCTTAATTTTTTCCGCGGCTGTATATAAAATATGAGTTTCACTTTTTGAATAGAATTACTGAAATAAATCAACTTTTTGATGATATTCTAATTTATTGAGATGCACCTGTATATATACTGTATATATTTATTAAAATATTTGTATTCATGTGAACCTTGTTTACTCGTGTTGTAGGAAGGTCAAAATGAAAAGGCCCTTAATATTTAGATAAAGAAATCTGTTTATGTCACATTCATTGTGTTTATTTCTGTTGTATTCTTAAAGCAAGGTACACGATAAATGGGCTCTTAAATTGTGCTTCAGCTGAGCACTCCACTACCACCCTCAGTCAAAACATGATTAAATAAAAAGCATTCAGAGTGAACTGGGGTAAATTTCTGGGATTCAGGTGCAAGTGATGATGCTCTCTTTGTATTTAAAATAATAATAATGTTTCTTAAGTCACCTGGTTACTATTTAACTCAGTTGTGTTTTTATTTTAATTTTAAGTGAGGCTTCACACTGGTATGTAGGTCTGATATACCCTTATATCATTATTAAAATACAATCACACAGGCTTTCCACAGTTTACCAACCTATCCTCTTCTCCCTAATCACCTTTCAGGTCCCACCTACCCTCCTGTGTGGAGATTCTGCAGGCTGGGCTATAGCCACGCCCAGCTTATCCCTTAATCCCTTCCCATAATCCCTTTTGCATTCTAGTTTGCATTCCAAAGATTCCTGCAGCTGATTGGATGAGCCACCTTTTTAAGGCAGACCCCGGGTGGTCTGGAAGAATAGTGTGTATGTGTAACTCACAGGTAGTACAACTATACTGCAGTTCTTGTTGGCACATCTTCACTATAGTAGTCCTGTATTGAAGGACAGTTCAAGGATTTCATTTGCAAAACAGAACTGATATGTCAGGACCTACTGAACCATCACCACTGCTGATGTCAGTGAAGGAGGAGATAAAAGAAGAAGAGTATGATGATTTCCTGCTAGAGTATCTGTCTTCATTTCAGAGAGTGGAAGAAGGAAAGCCTGGACTGGACCATGACTGTAAGACTGAATCAGAAAGATCCCCAACATTGGCCTGCAAAGAAGAAAAACCTTCACTGATGGAAATTAAAGAGGAAGATGATTCGGATTCAAGACACTATGATCATGATGACTCTTCGCCTACAAGTGAGTTGCAGATTATTTTTATCAAGAAAGCCAACTAACTCTTGTGTCTGTATCTCTGTTTACATTAAGTTTGTTTACACGTATCCTATTGAACACTTGTCCTAAATGACTTTCACAAGATGTCCAATTTTTTGCAAAAATTGTAAGACATATTAAAACAAATTGTACAATGAAAATCTTACAAATATGATAATGAATATGAAGTGAAAATGGCATCATGTTTATATGAGTCTGCAAGGACACCCAAAGGGTTTCTGCCTTTTGTAGATTTTTAACTTTCTGTCTCTAGCTTAGGCCATCTCCACATTGGGCCACTGCTAGTGTATGTTAATATTAACTCATGTTAATATCTGTGAATATGAACTTGTGTCAATATGAAGCTGCACAGGCACCCAAGGGTTTCTACCCTTTCTACTAATTATATATTTACAAGCTAAATTGGAGAGACTGGTAGATCAGTAGTATAATATTTGATATCATAATAATATATTTTAAATTATTTCATGCCATTGGAACTCAGACATTTATACTGTTATGAATAGGTTATTTAGAAGTTGATTTAAAAACCCCTGGCTTTGCCCCTCCTTACTCAATTACTTGTTAGACCTGTTGAGAGAATAGTGATACCATGGGAAAACCATAATAATAATTATTATTTGCAGTCTGTTGCATTTAAAATGCCTTTTATCGTTTTGTCTTCCAAATGATATACTAAATTGGCAGGTAGTCAGTCAATCCAAAATACATTGTTTTCAGTGTTATACTGTGTGGTGTCAACATTACCAATCGAGAATAGCGATGATTCGAGAATAAAGGATATTATTTTAAAAATATTATCTTTTGTCATAGGAGAAGTTCAAAGGATCCATTCTAGAAAAAGGAGTCCAGAAGAAAGAAGAAAGAAACAACATGAATGCGTCCAGTGTTTCAAAACCTTTGCTGCACCTTCAGCTCTTGTAATTCATCAACGAACACACACAGGAGAAAAGCCTCATCAGTGTTCTCAGTGTGGAAAGACTTTCAGTCAAAAGGGTGATCTCAAGAAACACCAGAGGATCCATACTGGAAAAAAGCCATATCAGTGTCCCCAGTGTGGAAAGAGCTTTACTGTAATGTATCATCTCAAAATACACCAGCTGATCCATACTGGAGAAATGCCACACCAGTGTTCTCTGTGTGGGAAGGGTTTCAAAACTATCCATGAATTTACAATCCATCAACGAACACACACAGGAGAGAAGCCCCACCAGTGTTTTCAGTGTGGAAAGACATTTAGTCAGATGTCTCATCTCAAGACACACCAGATGATCCATACTGGAGAAAAGCCACATCAGTGTTCTCATTGTGGAAAGACATTTAGTAAAATGGGTAATCTCAAATCACATCAGAGGATCCATACTGGAGAAAAGCCATATCAGTGTTCTCAGTGTGAGAAGGCCTTTACTGAAATGTGGAAACTCAACAGACACCAGCAGATCCATACTGGGGAAAAGCCATATCAGTGTTCTCAGTGTACAAAAGCCTTTAGTGATTTGGGTACTCTCAATAAACACCAGAAGATCCATACTGGGCAAAAGCCATATCATTGTTCTCAGTGTACAAAAGCCTTTAGTGATTTGGGTACTCTCAATAAACACCAGAAGATCCATACAGGGCAAAAGCCATATCAGTGTTCTCAGTGTGAAAAGGCCTTTACTGAAATGGGTAGTCTTAAAGTACACCAGAGGATCCACACCGGAGAAAAGCCATATCAATGTCCTCAGTGTGGAAAAACCTTTAGACAAAAGGGTGATCTCAAGAAACACCTGATGACACATACTGGAGAAAAGCCACATCAGTAAAAATTTTATTTCACTATAAACTGATGGTGGGTTCTTATCCCATACACATTTTGTAAAAATCAGTGGATTGCCCCTGTGTATGTCAGTTGGTGTGTGTTTGAAGTGTAGACATGCATTCATTTGATGTTTGTTTTCTATAGTTAGGTATTTTCAAAAATCCATCAATCATTAGCAGACTATGAATGCCGATGTTTGAAAAGTAGACACCCATTCATTCTTATGTTGCCTCTGTGACCTGCATCTCTGTGTAGGTTTGAGTCTGTTCCACTGTTTAGTGTGATTTCTGCCAAAAATAAAGGACTTTAAAAGAATGTATATATTTCTGTTGTATCATTAATACATATATTACACATATTCTAGTTGGGCAAGACACTTAAAAAAAAAATGACAAGTCCTCGAACATGAAGTTTGAAAACTAAGCTTGCTTTAGATTACCACTCCACTAGGCCTTTCTTACCCATCATCTCTCAGATCACACATCCTCCCCATCCCCCTACTATACTCCTTTGTGTAGTTTAAGCAGGTTGAGCTAGAAGTGTAAATGGTGCTCATAGACATGGAATCCCTAGATGTGAAAACATAAACAGCTGAAATAATATATATATATATATACACAGTGGGGAAAATAAGTATTTGAACCCCTGCCGACTTCGCAAGTTTGGCCACTTGCAAAAAAATGTGTGATCTACAATTTTAATGGTAGGTGTATTTTAACAGTGAGAAACAGAATATCAACAAAAAAAATCCAGAAAACTGCATTTTATAAGATTTATGATTTTATTTGCATTTGATGCAAAAAATAAGTATTTGAACCCCCAAGCAAACAGCAAGAATGCTGGCTCCCAATGGTCAGTTATGTGCCCAAAAAGCACACAGATTAGTCCTCATTAGGTCTAACAAGGTATACCAACTGGTGACCTGTATAAAAGAAACCTGTCCAAAGAATCATACTTCACACCTTCAACCTCACCACCATGGGCAAGACCAAAGATCTGTCCAAGGACGTCAGAGATAAGATTGTAGACCTGCACAAGGCTGGAATGGGCTAAAAAAACACCGGCAAGCAGCTTGGTGAGAAGCAGATAACTATTGGTGCGATTATTCATAAATGGAAGCAACACCAAACAACTGTCACCTGCTCTAGGTCTGGGGCTCCATGCAAGATATCCCATCGTGCGGAATCAGAGATCATTCGAAAGGTGCAGAATAACCCCAGAACTACACAGGGGGAGCTTGTGAATGATCTCAAAGCAGCTGGGACCAGGGTCACCAAGAAAACCATTGGCAACACACCACGCCGTAATTTTTTGAAGTACTGCAGCACTTGCAAGGTCCCCCTGCTCAAGGAAGCGCATGTACAGGACCATCTGAAGTTTACCATTGCACACTTGAATGATTCTAGGGAGGATTCGGAGACAGAATGTGGTCAGATGATACCAAAATCAAGCTCTTTGGCATCAACTCGACTTGCCGTGTTTGACAGGGGGGGGAATGCTGAATATGACCCCAAGAGTACATCATACCCACCATCAAGCATGGAGGTGGAAACATTATGCTTTGGGGCTGTTTCTCTGCCAAGGGTACAGGACGACTACACCGCATCAAGGGGACTATGGATGGGGCCATGTAACGTGGAATATTGGGCTAGAACCTCATTCCCTCATTCCCTCCCATTGAAAACACAACCTTAAAGATTTGGAGAGGATCTGGAAAGAGGAGTGGACCAGAATCCCTCCTGAGTTGTTTGTAAACCTGGTGACCAACTACAAGAAACGTCTGACGTCTGTGCTTGCCAATAAGGGTTATTCCACCAAGTACTAAGTCATTTTTGTCAGTCAGTTTTGGGGGTTCAAATACTTATTTTTTGCATCAAATGCAAATAAAGTCATAAATGTTATAAAATGCATTTTTCTGGATTTTTTGGTTGATATTCTGTTTCTCACTGTTAATATACACCTACCATTACAATTATAGATCACACATTTCTTTGCAAGTGGCCAAACTTGTGAATTTGGAAGGGGTTCAAATACTTATTTTCCCCACTGTATATATAATAGCCAGTCAGATATGTACATTTAAAAATAATTGGGTGAAACATAGATGGTTTATCAACGGCATGTTTTAAAGTTGTGGTCATCTGTACAAACAGGTCACCTCAGGTCACTTCAGCTCAGTTTCAAATAAAGCTTTACATTGTTCAACCATTGAGTAAATGACAAGGCTTGTAAAGACAGTGAATGAAACTATTAAGAATGAATAAAACATGTATTTATGTTAGCACTAAGCACACATTTTTTTCAAATCACTGAGAGTATTCGCCCATCATGGTTCTTTCCTACACAATGTTGAAAATATATTTTTCCTGCAAGGATTTTAAGATGAGATACCTCACATAAAAATGTCATGAGATGCAATCTCTTTTTGCCCCTTCATTCATGGGCTTAAATTAAATGACATATTATAATACAAAACAGAACTTAAATGTCAGGATCTACTGAAAGAATTCAAGAAGCTAAAGAGTCAGATAGAAGATTCATTATATTAACAGCACAGAGTGGAGTCAGATTACTGATCTCACATTACTGATGGGTGTGTATGAAATGTAGGATCCCAATCATTCTTATGGTGGATATGGCCCTTTCACTGCATGTTAATATTATGTCTGCTGGTGAAACTCTGTGAAGATTAAAGACTGTTCCAGGTTCTTTAGTGAGTACCACACCACATACATGCAACCTGAAGAAGAGAATTTCTATAGCTGGGTATCTTCAGTTGAGTGAGACATGTTTGGATCATTAGCCATATTCATTTCTTCTGTATTCTTAAGGTAGTGTGCCCAATCACAGGAGTCCAGACATTGTAGTTGAGCAAGATATTCCACTGCCATTCACAGTCAAAACAAAAAAATGTCTTCTGAATTGAGAGACACAAAAACACAAAAGCTTTAAAGGAGAGTGGAGGTTTATATGCAGGTCTAAAAGTATTTTTATCCTCTGTCCTCATATCAAGTTATTAACTATTATAAATTACTATTATACATTAATTCACACAAGCGTACACATATGTCTTCAGAAATACACACACAAACAGACAGTTTCAAAAGCTTTCAGGAACAATGGAAGGTTTCTTCAGTTCAGTTCAGTTCAGTTCCCACCCCATCTACCACATGACTTTTTAGTTCACACCTCCAACCCAACCCCACATATCCTTCCATACCCAATCACCTTTCAGCTCTAACATCCAGGAATGGCCCATCTACCCTCCTTTGTGATGTCTCTGCTGGTTAAACCCTGACCACGCCAACATGACTACCATCAGACGTGAACATTGCATTGATATTTAGCAGACACTTTTGTCCAAAGAGACATTCAAAGGAAGGCAATGCACATGGAATTCCTTCCCAAACTTCTTCATCATTCTACTGTACATTCCAAAAGCCCCTGCAATTATAAAATCAGTATACATCAGTAGTCAATTAGAAGAACACATGTCTGAATTCAGGTGTTTACATGAGACACTGATGATTAGGCTACTGATGGGTGCGAATAAAATGTAGGCTCCCATTAAATGTATGGTGTCTGTGTGACTTAGTTACCTAGGATAAATAAAAACTTTCTTCAGTTCCCAATCCCACCTGTCCTCTATTTCCCCATCACATTTCAGTTCTCACCCACTGCCACCCATAGTCAAAACAAGAAAGACATTTGAAAAGTCCTTAAACATGAAGTATGACAAATTCTGATTAAGAATTGAGGCTTTCTTCAGATTCTCATCCAACTCCAACTACCCTTTCCTACCCATCATGTCTCAGTACCCCCCCCCCCCCCCCACTACACTCCTTTGTGTGGTTTCGGCAGGCTGAGCTATGCCCACGCCCACCTGATCACCATCAGATGGTAAACGGTACTCATAGACATGTATCTCCTGCCCATACTCCATTGTCATGTTAGTTTATATCTAGTTTAGGCTCCCAATCATTCTCATGGTGGCTATATGGCCTTTTTACTTGCATGTTAATATTACATCTGCTGGTGGAACTCTATATAGATACAACTGTGATTATGTTTGTTGTGTATTTAATACAATATTTGTAGTCATGTGAAACTTGTTTATTCCTGTTGTAGGAAGGTAGAAATGAAAAGGCCCTAAATATATAGATAATAATATCTGTTTATTTCACATTCATAGTGTTTATTTCTTTTGTATTCTAAAGTTAGGTACACAATGAAAATGCCCAAATATATTTGTATTTCACAGTAATAGTGTTTATTTCTGTTATATTCTTAAAGTAAGGTACACAATGAAAAGGCTATTAAATTGTACTTCAGCTGAGCACTCCACTTCCACCCTCAGTCAAAACATGAACAAATAAAAAACATTCAGAGTGAACTGGGGTAAATGTCTGGGATTCTAGTGCAAATGAAAATGCTCTCTTTGGATATAAAATAATTAGTTAACCAACATACCCTCTCAACACAATCACCTTACAGTGCACACCTCCACCACTCCCTCACTAACCCTCCTGTGTGGAGATTATGCTGAATGAGCTATTGCCACGCCCACCTCTGGGCCATCAGATGTGTAAACGGTGGTCATATGCATGGAATTCCTCCTTGGGCTTTCTAGTTTGCATTCCAAAAGCTCCTGCAGCTGATTGGATGAGCCACCTTTATAAGGCAGGCACTGGGATGGTCTGGGAGTATAATATAGAGGTGTAACTCACAGGCAGTACAACTATACTGTAGTTCTTTGGTCTTCGTTTGGAACATATAAGTCTTGCATTGAAAGGAAGTTCAAGGATTATTTTGCAAAACAGAACTAATATGTCAGGATCTACTGAACCATCACTACTGCTGATGTCAGTGAAGGAGGAGGTAAAAGAAGAAGAGTTTGATGATTTCCTGCAAGAGTATCTGTTCGCAAGTAAAAAAGAAGAAGTGACTGGACTGAGTCATGAATGTAAGACTGAAACAAAAAGATCACCAACCACAACCGGCAAAGAAGAAAATTATTCAATGATGGTAATTAAACAGGAGGATGAATCTGATTTAAGAGAATGTGATGGCGTTGCCACTACGCCTACAAGTAAGTTGCATATTATTTTGTATCGTGAGAAAACAAAAGCAACAACATCATTGCAAAGTGTTGTTATTATTTACACCACCTGGATTTAGTTTGTACTGTCTTCAAACAAATGTGAGATCTGTACAGAGAGTAGACAAAATATGCATACTACCTTAATCAAGGGATAATATTATTTTTAAATTTTACAGAGAGAATGTGTTTACCGTAAACTTTTCTCCAGCTCTGTAACTTTTGTGTGTGTATTTAATAATAGTTCATGTAGTGAATATGTAGTATGTACCCCACTTCTGCTTTACTCAATAACATGTGAGATCTATTGAGAGAAGAGAGATACCATGGGAATACCCTAATGATGGATATAAATTGCAGTCTTTGACATTTAAGACATTTAAAATGCCAGCCATAATTTTGTCATGTGCCTGGATCTCTGCTTACATTGACAGTGCAGTCTGGGTGTTCACTTCTAGCCTAAGGGACTTATTCTTATACTATTCTTGCAAATAGCCAGTCAACCAAAAATACATTGTTGTCAGTGTTCTAGTGCTATGCTGCCAAACATAAAGGTTTTTTAAAAGAATATACCTAATTCTGTTGTATTATTAATGAGAATAGTACACATATTCTAGTTGGGCAAGCCAACCCACCCTAACCTTCCCTCTCCTTCCTCATCACTGTTAAGTTCACACCCCAGCGCCCTAACACACTCCTCTGTGGAGTTTCTGCAGGCTGAACTATGGCCATACCCACCTGACAACCATCAGATGTGTAAATGTGCTCATACATATGGAATTCCTTCCCATAATCCTTTGGGTTGGTAGTTTGCATTCCAGATAGCTCCTGCAGCGGATTGGTTAGGTTTGATTCCAGGAAGCTAATTGGCCAGACAGAAGATGCATTATATAAACAGATCAATCAGATTACTCAACACACATTTTTAAGGTGGCACTGATGAAAAGGTTACTGATGGGTGTGTATGATAGGCTTGAATCCAAGAATCTGATGGATCAGGCGGAAGAATCACTATATAAACTCACAGAACATAGTCACTTTCACTTTAACTTCTACTTTTCAATTGGGATGGGACGGATGAATACTGAACTCACCTTTGTAAGGGAGAAAGTTGGATGCTCGGGGTGGATACTATATATTTGTATTTCAACAACAGTAAAACTATACTGTAGGTCTCTGAAGGAGTATGTGTGTACTTTTCTACAAGCATACTGTAGAAGTGTAAGTCTCCAACAGTAAAACTATACTATAGTTCTTTGTTTAACTAGATCATCCTTTGGATTTCCTTTGCAAAACAGGACTGAACTGAGTGGCACTGAGATGCTCTGAAGGAGTCTGTGTGTAATTTTCTGCAAGCATACTGTAGAAGTGAAAGTCTCCAACAGTACAACTATACTGTAATTCTTTGTGTTCACTATATTAGTCTTGCATTGAATGATGGTTTGACTTGATTTTCTTTGAAAACCAGATCTGAAGTCCGAAATGCCAGGATCTGCTGAACCATCACAACTGCTCATGTCAGTGAAGCAGGAGATCAAAGAAGAAGAATTTGATGATTTCCTGCAAGAGTATCTGTCTGCAATTCCGAAGGTGGAAGAAAAGCCTGAACTGGAACTTGACTGTAAGACTGAAATAAACACATTACCAACCTTTACCCACAAAGAAGAAGAGTATTTGCCACTGGAAATTAAACAGGAGGAAACATCTGATTTGAGAGAATATGGTCACGATGACTCTACTCCTACTGGTAAGTTCCTCATTAGTTTGTATCATAAAAACTTGAAAAATATGATAGTTAATATGAATTTGACATCATGTTAATATGGCGCTGCAAGAGCAACAAGCGGGTTTCTGCCTATCGTAGATTTTTAACTATTTGTCTCTAGCTGAGGAAACCTGTTCACTTCTGCTAGTGTGTATTAATATAAACTCATGTTAATATCTGTGAATTTTAACTTGTGTCAATATGAAGCTGTACAGGCAACCAAGGCTTTCTACCTTTTCTACCTACTATAATTTGACTAGTTAAATTGAGGAGACTCCAACATCAGCTAGATAACTGGTATAATATTTAAAATAATAACGATAATAATAACACATTAAATAATATTATATTTAATTGGAACTCAGCCATTTATATGGTTTTAAGTTAGTTAAAAGTTGATTTAAAACAAACGTAAAAAACCCCTGGCTTTGTCTTCTGATTAAGTTAAAGGAATGTGAGACCTATCAAGAGAAGTGAGACACCATGGGAATACTTTAATGTGATATGTAATTATCAGTCAGTGTCATTTGAAACAATCAAAATGTCTGCCATAATTTTGTCTCCAGATCTCTAACGCATGTGCCTGTGTCTCTGCCTACATTTACAGTGCAGTCTCTGGGTGTTCACTGTAAGCCTTAGGGACTTCCACGTGATATACTATTCTATCAATAGCCAGTCAATCAAAAATACATTGTGGTCAGTGTTGTAGTGCTAATTTAACAAATAGAGAAATAGAGAGAAGATATAATTTGAAATATATATTTTTTACTGTTATAGGAGACGTTCAAAGGATCCATTCAGGCCAAGGGAGTACAGAGGAAAAAAGAAAGAAAATCATCAGACATCAACAATTGAACCAAATGAAGAAAAATCATGAATGCTCCCAGTGTTTCAAATCCTTTGCTTCACCTTCCGGTCTTGCAATTCATCAACGAACACACACAGGGGAAAAGCCCCATCAATGTTCTCAGTGTGGAAAGGCCTTTACTACCATAGGTCATCTCAAGACACACCAGATGATCCATACTGGAGAAAAGCCCTATCAATGTTCTCAGTGTGGAAAAGCCTTTACTCAGATGGGTAATCTCGTGAAACACCAGAAGATCCACACGGGGGAAAAGCCACATCATTGCTCTCAGTGTGGAAAGGCCTTTAGTAATATGTCTTATCTCAAGACACACCAGAGGACCCACACTGGAGAAAAGCCAAATCAATGTTTTCAGTGTGGAAAGGGCTTTAGTAATATGTCTTATCTCAAGACACACCAGAGGATCCACACTGGAGAAAAGCCACATCAGTGTTCTCAGTGTGGGAAGGTCTTCAGCAAAATGGATTATCTTAATGTTCATCAGATGACACATACTGGAGAAAAGCCCCATCAGTGTTCTCAGTGTGGAAAGACTTTTAATCAAATATCTCATCTCAAGACACACCAGATGATCCACACAGGAGAAAAGCCGTATCAGTGTACTTCATGTGGGAAGGGTTTCAAAACTAGCAAAGAACTTACCATCCACCAGATGACACATACTGGAGAAAAGCCACATCAGTGTTCTCAGTGTGGAAAGACTTTTATTCAAATATCTCATCTCAAGAGACACCAGAGGATCCATACTGGTGAAAAGCCACATCAGTGCTGTCACTGTGGAAAGACCTTTAGTCAAAAGGGTGATCTCAAGAAACACCTGATGGTCCATACTGGGGAAAAGCCTTATCAATGTTCTCATTGTGGAAAGGCCTTTACTGTCATATACGCTCTCAAGGCACACCAGCAGATCCACACTGGTGAAAAGCCACACTAGTGTTCTCAGTGCAGAAAGACCTTTAGTAATTTGGGTAATCTTAAGAGACACCAGAGGATCCACACTGGGGAATAGCCGTATCAATTTACTATACGTGTGAAGGAATTTAGATGTATCTCAGATATCACTGTCAGTTAAACCATGTCCAGTATCATACAATTCCGTAAAATCAGCATTTAACTGCATTTCCCCCTGATATTCCAACTTTATTTGTTTACTGTGTTTTTAATTGCACAGTAGTTACACTTTGATGTTAAACTGCAATTTATTTTTACTTCTTTTGGCTTCCTAATGGTGGTATAAGGTAATGCGTGGTGTGTCCTAATTACTGCCTCTGCTTCATGTCCCATTCGTTTGATGTCATGTGTGTGATGGACTGTCGATAATGCTGAAGTTAGTGTGAGATTAGAAAGTACGTTTTACGTTAACAACATCCCTGGATCTAAATATGTTATACTTTTATTAAACTCAATAAAAAAAATGTATGTGTCAATAACATTTTAGTATGGCTGAAATGAGCATATAAGCAATAATAATAACATTATTATTATTGTTGTTATTGTTTTTGTTGTGTGGTCTTGGGTAGGATGTATATATTGTCTGAAACACATCTACAAATTTACAGAAAGGCTTTTGTTAGAAATGAATTAAATATATTTAACAAAAATAAAAGACATATACACTCATTCCTGATCAGGGTCGTGACAGTATTATCAAGAAGGACCCAGTTCCTGACTCGGGTCATGACTGCATTCTCAGGAGGGACCCAACTCCTAACTCGGGTCTCCTTTGAAAATCGACCTGCATTGACACCTGCTCTGCAGGTCTGGGCATTTTATGTAGCTGGTTTGATAACTTTTTGATATGTTCTCCCATGTAGGTTTGATTAATAACCTGGTGCAGACTGAAGAAGATGGTTTCTATAGCTGGGTAACTTCAGTAGTCACTGAGGAAGAACCCATGGCTTAATGCAGGCGTTTACATGAGTCACTGATGATCAAGCTACTGATGGGTGTGTATGAAATGAAGACTCCCATTAATATTTGTATATTGACTTCATGGATTCTTTACCTGAATGTTTATATTATTTCTTATTGTTTGTGAAAAGGCCTTAAGCCAAATCTGCCATCTCAAAAAATACCAGAGGGTCCATTCAGAGGGTGATCTCAAGAAACATCAGATGATCCATACTGGGCAAAAGCCATATCAGTGTTTTCAGTGTGAAAAGGCCTTTAGTGATTTGAGTAATTTCAGGAAACACCAGCGGATCCATACTGGGGAAAAGCCACATCAGTGTTCTCAGTCAAATGTGTGATCTCAAGAGCCACCAGAAGATTGAGACAAGAAACAAAATATGATCCATACAGGGGCAAAGCCTTATCGTTGTCTTCAGTTTGGAAAGTCCTTTAATATAATATCTAGTATTCCCCATTACTTTTCATTGCACATAGCACATAGCACATTGGTTGGATTTTGAATCCAGAATGCTAAAGGGTCAGATAGAAGATGCATTATAATAACACCACAGAGTGGAGTCAGATTACTGAACTCAAATTTGTATGGTGGCACTGATAATAAGATTACTGATGGGTGTGTATGAAATGTAGGATCCCAATCATTCTCATGGTGTCTATATGGCCTATTTTCCTCCATGTGTCTATTATGTTTCTTGTGAAACTGGATAGTGAAATTTGAAACTGTGGCAATAATCAAGTCTCGGAGAGGGGCCCTTGCTGCTCCCTGAAGTTGGTTTGTCGTTGTTGTTGAAGAAATGTATTTTTATGCAACTCTGGAGTCCTGATGTAATTTGAGTGAAATTTCACCTAACACAACTGTATGTAGATAGACTATGTTCCTGTTTGTGTACTAGGAGTACTTCCAAAAACCAAGTTAAAATTATACTCGTGAATTATGTTGATTCCCGTTGTATTTACAAAAGTAAGATGAGTGAAAAGGCCCTTACAATGAAAAGTTGTATTCTTAAGGTAAGGTACACAATGAAAAGGACCTTACATTCTACTTCAGCTGAGCATTCCACTGCCAACCCTCAGTCAGAACATGAACAATAGTATTCTGAGGGAATTGGGGTGAATGTGTGGGATTCTGGTGTAAAAGATAATGCCCACTGTGTCTTTGAAACAATAATAAGGTGTCTGAGGTCAGCTGGTTTTCTATATCAGTTTTGTGGGGGTTTTTTTTAAGTAAGGGCTTCACACTGGTATGTAGGTCTAATATTGTCCTAATAGCATTATTAAAATACAAACACACAGCCTTTTACAGTTTACCAACCTATCCTCTTCTCCCTAATCACCTTTCAGTTCACACCTCCACCCCAATCCCACTTTCCCTCCTGTGTGGAGTTTCGCCAGGCTGAGGTATGGCCTTGCCCACTCGAGGACAATCAGACGTGTAAACAGTGCTCATACATATGGAATTCCTTCCAGTAATTTTTTGGCATACTAGTCTGCATTCCAAAAACTCCTGCAGCTGATAAGACCTAAATAGTCCCTACCACAGTTACTAGGAGAGGCCCTTAATAATCCTTTAGTGCAAGATATTCAAGCTGCTTTTTAAGGTGAAAGTTGGTATGGTGATATTTGCCATGGTGATGGTGTACCATTTCATCTTAAGCTGTGTTTTTATCAAAATGATGTGGAGCCAGTTAAACACTTAAGTTGCCTGGTATGATGTTATATTATCCAATATTATATCATCTGAGTGATCTAATAGGTTGAAATCCAAAGTTGTGTTAGACCATACCAAATCCAAACATGCAATGGATCACATTTTAACATATTGAAGATGCAGTCACGTTGAATTATAACATGTAAAAGATGCAGTCACATGCATTCTTTGAATAATGCAAAATGGAGCAAACAAAGAATGAACAATTCAAGTTGTCAGTCTATAGAATGGGATTAATAATTCGTTTTTAAAAGAAGCAAGTTCTCATTTAGATCTGCTTTTGCTGACTGGGAAACTTCAGTAGTCTCTGAGGAAGAACACATGGCTGGATGCAGGTGTTTACATGAATCACTGATGATCAGGCTACTGATGGGGCTAAATGAAAATGTAGGCTCTCATTCATTCTTATGGTGTCAGTGTGACTTAGAAAAATGGAAAATGGAAACTTTCTTCAGTTCCCAAAACACATCTTCCCTCTCCTTCCCATCACTTTTCAATGAACCAGCCCCACCCCCCTACTACACCCCTTCAGACGTGTACACGGTGCTCATACACATGATATTTCTGCCCACATACCTTTGTCATTTTAGTTTGCATTTCAGAAAGTTCCTCCAGCTCAGTGGTTAGCTCAGTGGCTACAATTTGAATCCAGGAAGCTAATGGGTCAGATAGAAGATGCATTATGCTAACCCTTAAGAGGACCAGGCCTGTTTGACTATTTTAGGAAGTCTCACATGCCTTGATACTTTTGTATATTTCCCCTAACTGAAAGTATTGATGCACAAGTGGCATATATGATTATATACGAGAAAACCTCAGCAATAATACCATGAGAGTAAAAGCAATGTAGTAAAATACAATTTGATTTAAATTAAGTGTCAACACACCCATACAAACCAGTGGTAAGTTTTGTACAGAGACTTTTGAACTCTGAACCTTTTAAACATACAGTACTGTGCAAAAGTTTTAGGCAGGTGTGAAAAAATGCTATGAACTAAGAATGCTTTGAAAAATGTAAACAATAAATGTTTATTTTTTTATCCATTTACATGGTAAGACTGAGCACAGCAACAAGACACAACGTAGTTATACTGCATCATCAGGGTCTCTCCCAGACAAAGATTTCAAAGCAGACAGGGGTTTCAAAATGTGCAGTTCCAGCTCTTTTGAAGAAGACGTTGAGGATCGTAGACGCAGTGTTCAGCCAAGGAAACTTAATGCAGCTGATGAAAAACACATCAAGCTTATTTACCTTCGAAATCGGAAGATTTCAAGCAGTGGCATCAGCTCAGAACTGGCAGAAACCAGTGGTACCCAGGTACAGACATTTACTGTCCGGGGAAGTCTGGCCAGAAGTGGTCTTCATTGAAGAGTTGCAGCCAAAAAGCTCTACCCCGACAAGGAAACAAGGCCAAGTGACTGAACTAAGCACGTAAACATAGAAACTAGGGTGCAGAAACATGGCAGAAGGTGCTCTGGACTGATGAGTCAAAATTAGAAATATTTGGCTGTAGAAGAAGGCAGTTTGTTCGCTGGAGGCTGGAGAGAGGTACAATAATGAGAGTCTGCAGGCAACAGTGAAGCATGGTAGAGGTTCCTTTCCAGTTTGGGGCTGCATTTCTGCAAGTGGAGTTGGAGATTTGGTCAGGATGAATGGTGTCCTCAATGCTGAGAAATACAGGCAGATACTAATCCATCATGCAATACCATCAGGGAGGCGTATGATTGGCACCAAATGTATTCTGCAGCAGGAACATAACCCCAAACATACAGCCAATGTCATTAACAACTATCTTCAGCTTAAAGAAGAACAGAAAGTCCTGCAAGTGATGGTATGACCCCCACAGAGCCCTAATCTCTACATCATCGAGTCTGTCTGGGTTTACATGAAGAGACAGAAGAATTTTAGGAAGCCTACATCCACAGAAGATCTGTGGTTAGTTCTCTAAGATGTTTGGAACAATTTACCAGCCGTGTTCCTTCAAAAACTGCGCACGTGTATCTGGAAGAATTGATGCTATTTTGAAGGCAAAGGGTGGTCACACCAAATATTGATTTAATTTAGAATTTTCTTCTGTTCCTTCACTGCATTTTGTTAATTTATGAAGAATTGATGAAAATAAACTGTTAACACTTCCATTTTTGAAAGCATTCTTAGTTTACAGCATTTTTTCACACCTGCCTAAAACTTTTGCACAGTACTGTATGTGTTAGCCGTACATATGCGAGTTTAGCATAGAGAAAGTGTGTGTTGTTTCATTACTAAAAATGTATAATTCCAGAGTGACCTGTTCCTCTCCAGAACTAGTGTCCCTATCCAATGCATATTGATGAGTTAGGGCGTAAGCAGCCTGTGACACCTCGCTCAAAGACAATGGCCAGTACGTAATGGCCCTGGAATGCATTTGTGGCCCACTAACCCCACAGGTTTTCTTGATGTGCATGACCCAATAGTGAACACTGAATTACCATTCCTTTATCATATGCAAAGTTGTTATTTGCTTATGGGCTGTGTTACGCTTCGGCCGGCTAATGACCGAGGAGAGCAAATAACGTTTGGAGGCAGAGAGAGAGAGAGAGAGAGAGAGAGAGAGAGAGAGAGAGAGAGAGAGAGAGAGAGAGATGAGAGAGAGAGAGAGAGAGAGAGAGAGAGAGAGAGAGAGAGAGAGAGAGAGAGAGAGAGAGAGAGAGAGAGAGAGAGAGAGAGAGAGAGAGAGAGAGAGAGAGAGAGAGAGAGAGAGAGAGAGAGAGAGATGAGAGAGAGAGAGAGAGAGAGAGAGAGAGAGAGAGAGAGAGGAGAGAGAGAGAGAGAGAGAGAGAGAGAGAGAGAGAGAGAGAGGAGAGAGAGAGAGAGAGAGAGAGAGAGAGAGAGAGAGAGAGAGAGAGAGAGAGAGAGAGAGAGAGAGGAGAAGAGAGAGAGAGAGAGAGAGAGAGAGAGAGAGAGAGAGAGAGAGAGAGAGAGAGAGAGAGAGAGAGAGAGAGAGAGAGAGACGAGAGAGAGAGAGAGAGAAGAGAGAGAGAGAGAGAGGTGTCCACTGGTGCTTTATACTCTACACCTCCCCAGGTGTGGATAATCAGTCCATCAATGGCACTCATCATCCCCACGGTTGCCTGCAGGCCACGCATGGCCACTGCAATGGGGAGCAGGGGGTCGTGACAGCTGTAAGAGCTGAAATCTCACTCAGAGACTGATTAGTTATATTCTCCTTACAAAGTGATTATTTATATTTTAGTATATATACATATTTTTGTTTATATTTGAAAAGTAAAGGGGTTCGGGGTTGCTAGTAGTGACAAACACTCGTGGAGCTTTAACAACAAGAACATTCCTCTTAAGGTTAAGGTCAATGGTTAGATTTTGAATCCAGGAAGCTATTTTGTCAGAAAAAAGATCAATTAAATGAACACCAAAGAGTGAAGTCAGATTACTGAACGTACCTTTGTAATGTGGCACTGATGATAAGGTTACTGATTGATGTGTATGAAATGCAGGCTCCCAATCATTCTTACGTTGGCTACATGGCCTATTTACCAGCATGTTTATATTATGCCTGCTGGTGTAACTCTTTTTAGATAAAAGTCTGTTCCTGATTGTTTAGTAGGAGTACCACAAAAAAAAAGCTTTTGTAAACATTCATGTGAAATGTGTTTATTCCTAGTAAGTAAGGTACAGGTTAAAAAGGCCATTAATATATACAGTATATTAATATTTACATTTACATTTTCCTGTTTTATTTTTAAAGTACGATACACAATGAAAGGGCTCTTAAATTCTACTTCAGCTGAGCATTCCACTGCCACCACAAACAGTAACAAAAAAAAAGTTTTAGGAGTGACCTAGGGTAAATGTTTGAGATTATGGTGCAAATGATAATGCCCTCTGTGTCTGTTTTAAGTGAGGCTTCACACAGGTATGTAGGTCTTATATTACCCTTATAACATTATTAAATACAAACACAGAGGTTCTATACAGTTTACCAACCTACCCTCTCCTACCTAATCACCTTTCAGTTCACACCTCCACCCCTCCCCCACTTACCCTCCTGTGTGGAGATTATCCTGAATGAGCTATAGCCACGGCCACCTCCGGGCCATCACATGTGTAAACGGTGGTCATACGCATGGAATTCCTCATTGGGCATTCTAGGTAATTAAACAGGAGGATGAATCTGATTTAAGAGAATATGATCGCGCTGCCACTTCGCCTACAAGTAAGTTGCGTATTATTGCAAAGTGAATTATTTTGTTTATTTCTTCAATCTAATGTGATATCTGTACAGAGAGTAGACATAATAGTAATATAGTTTTGTAAGGTAGACACTGGGATGCATGGATAGATACTGTATGTGTGTAATTCAACAAAAATACAATACTGTAGTTCTTTCATTAACTATATTATCCTTGCTCTGAAGGAATGTTAGAGTGGATTTCCTTTACAAAACAAAACTGAACTAATTGGTACTGGGATGCTCTGAAGGATTATATGTGTCATTCTCTGGAAGCATACTGTAGACGTTTAAGTCTCCAACAGTACAACTACACTGTAGTTCTTTGTTTGCACATTTTACTATATTATTCTTGCATTGAATGAAGGTTTGACTGTATTTTCTTTGAAAAACAGAACTGAAGTCTGAAATGGCAGGATCTACTGAAACACCACAACTGCTCATGTCAGTGCAGTAGGAGTTCAAAGAAGAAGAATTTGATGACTTCCTGCAAGAGTATCTGTCTGCAATTCCGAAAGTTGAAGAAAAGTCTGGACTAAAACCTGACTGTAAGACTGAAATATACACATCAACAACCTTGACCAACAAAGAAGAAGAGTATTCACTATTGGAAACTAAACAGGAGCCAACAACAGATTTGACAGAATATGGCCACGATGACTCTACTCCTACAGGTAAGTTGCACATACGTTGTTATCATGAAAAACTTGAACAATATGATAACCTTAGTTAAAATGAATTGAATATGATATCATGTTAATACAAAGTTGCAAGGGAACTTAGAGGGTTTTTGCCTATTGTAGCTTTTTAACTATTTGTCTCTACCATAAGGAATCATCTCGGTTGCCGCTAGCATGTGTGTTAATATCTCTGAATATTAAGTCTTGTCGATAGGAAGCTGTAGGTACCCCAAGGGTTTCTACCTTTTAAACCAACTATAATTTTACGAGTTAAACTGAGAAGAATTTAGCTTTAGCCTAATAACTGAAATAATACTTAAAATAATAATGAAAATTATATTAGACTGAATTAAATTTTCCATTGGAAATAAGCCATTTATATGGTTTAAGGTTAGTTAAAAGTTGTCACAAAAGTTCAAACCCCCAGGCTTTATCTTGTGCTTCACTCAATGAAACATGAGACCTATGAAGAGAATAGAGATACCATGGGAATACCTTAATGTAGGTTTATCATTTTGCAATCCGTTACATTTCAAATATTTAAAATGTCTGCCATCACTTGTGTTCAGATCTCTTACTCATGTGCCTGGATCTCTGTTACATTTAAGGAAAGGCTCTGGGAGTTTACTTTAAGCCTAGGTGACCTCCAAGTGGTTTACTATTCTAGCAAATAGCCAGTCAATACAAATACATTGTTTTCAGTGTTTTAGTGCTAATCTAACAAATAGAGGAGAGAAAAGATGCTTTTTAACACATCATTATTATTATTTAACAAATATGTTTTAATGTTATAGGAGACGTTCAGATGATCCATTCAGGCAAAGGGAGTGCAGAGGAAAAAGGAAAGAAAATCATCAGACATCAGACATTGAACCCAAAGAAGAAAAAACATGAATGCTCCCAGTGTTTCAAAACATTTGCTGCACCTTCCGCTCTTGCGATTCATCAACACACACACAAAGGAGAAAAGCCACATCAGTGTTCTCAGTGTGGAAAAACCTTCAATCATATAGGTATTCTCAAGACACACCAGATGATTCACACTGGAGAAAAGCCATACCATTGTTCTCAGTGTGGAAAGACTTTTAATCAAATGCGTTATCTCAAGACACACCAGAAAATCCACACTGGGGAAAAGCCACATTGCTGTTCTCAGTGTGGAAAGACCTTTAGTCAAACAGGTCATCTCAAGATACACATGATGATCCACACTGCTAAAAAGCCATATCAGTGTTCTCAGTGTGGAAAGGGTTTCAAAAGTAGCAGTGAACTTAGAATCCACCAGATGACACATACTGGAGAAAAGCCATATCAGTGTTCTCAGTGTGGAAAGAATTTTACTCAAATCGGTCATCTCCAAAGACACCAGAGAATTCACACTGGGGAAAAGCCATATAATTGTTCTCAGTGTGAGAAGGCCTTTACTGAAATGGATAAACTCATCAGACACCAGAGGATCCATACTGGGGAAAAGCCATATCAGTGCTCTCAGTGTGGGAAGACCTTTACTGCAATGTCGAATCTCAAAATGCACCAGCGGAGCCATACTGGAGAAAAGCCACATCAGTGCTCTCAGTGTGGAAAGGCCTTTAGTCAAAAGGGTGATCTCAAAACACATCAGAGGATCCATACTGGGGAGAAGCCACATCAGTGTTCTCAATGTGACAAGGCCTTCACTTCATTAAGTACTCTCATCAAACACCACAGAATCCATACTGGGGACAATAACCTCACAACAATACGTGATATATGCAAAGACTGAAATAAACACCGATCAAATATCACCAACCTTGACCTGCAAAGAAGAGAGGAATATGTTGATGGGAATTAAAGAAAAATAATTTACATTTAAAGGCATGAAAATTAGTTTGTTGGCTCTAAGTTGTGCTTTACTCAAACAATTACACTGATTTTTTGAGAGATACTACGGGATGTCTTTACCATGGGCCATATCAGCTTCATATTTCTGCTTCTTCTGGCTTCTAATGGTGGTATGTGGTAATGCACAGCCTGTCCCAACCACTGCCACTTCCTCGTCCATTTGTTGAATGTAAAGTGTGGGAAGAATATCAAGAGTAGCTTGAACCTCACCACCCATCATATCATGCATACTGGGGAAAAGCCATATCATTGTTGTCATTGTGAAAAAAATAGACTTTTACTCAAATATGTAATCTCAAGAAACACAAATGAATCAACACTGGGGTTTTTATTGACATTTAAAGGCTTGAAGTTTAGTTTGTTGTCTTCAAGAAGTGCTTTACTCAAACTAAATGGCAGATTTTCTATAGTTGGGTAACTTCAGTAGTCAAGAAGAACACATGCCTGAATGAAGGTATTACATGAGTCACTGATGATCAAGCTTCTGATTGGTGTGTATAAAATGTAGGTTCCCATTAATATTTGTATAGTGTCTTTTTTAAACTGAATGTTTAGATTATGTCTTATTGTTTGTGAAAAGGCCTTCAGCCGAATGAGTCATCTCGAAAAGTACCAGAAGATCTATTCATATGATGTGCTGCCCTGCTAATACACGATGGAGTCTGACTGAAAAGTCTTTTTATCTTCATATTTGAAATGTTTGATTTTGTAGAGATTTAAATAAAAATTGATTGAAAAATATATGATTTGATTGTTTTTCAAGTTTGTATAAATATAAACTGTATGTGTGATATACAGTATATTCAATATAAAATCATCAACCAGCACCCTAGACTGCTGGCCTTAACGGTACCTCATGAAAATGATCCGAAGCTCAAAGATGTGTTGAGTGTCAGAGATGGGGAGAGGGGAAGAGGACATGGTGGAGGAACACTATATTTCTTATGTTAAACATTCTCATGTCTAATGTTAAAGAGAGTCAAAGGGAACCGTTGTATTCATTCATATGAATTCAACCTGAAACGAAAGGGACATTACATGTATGGATTAGGTTTAGGGCGGGAGGCACCATAGCATTGTCATTGAAAAGGGTAGACAGAGAAACATGTGGATACCTCCAGAAAACAGGCCCCCATCATTGTCCTCAGTGTGGAAAGACATTTAGCCAAACGAGTGATCTCAAGATACACCAGAGGATTCACACTGGGGAAAAGCCTCATTAGTGTTTTCAGAAAGCAAAGGCTTTTATTCGGATGTGTCATGTCAAGACAAACCATATGATCCATACAGGGGCAAAGCCTTAGCATTGTGTTCAGTTTGGAAAGTCCTGTAATATAATATCTAGTATCAAGGTACCCTCTCCTTAAAAATCACTTTTCATTGCACATTGCACTTAGCTCATTGGTTTTGAAACCAGGAAGCTTATGGGTCAGGTAGAAGATGCATTATATTAACACAAGGGAGTACAGTCAGATTACAGGAGTCACATTTGTAAGGTGGCACTGATGACAAGGATACTGATGGGTGTGTATGAAATGTAAACTCCCAGTCATTCTTATGGCGTCTATATGGCCTATTTTCCTGCTTGCTTATATTATGTTTGCTGGTGAAACTTGATAGTGAAATATGAAACTGCATCTTTAATGAAGTCTTTTATTGTTGAATAAATGTACTTACATGCAACTCTGTAGTCCTGAGGTAACATTTAGTGATATTTCACCTAACAAAACTCTATGTAGATATACTTCTGTTACTGTTTTGTGTAGTAGGAGTACTACAAAAAAAAAAAAACTGCGTATTTCAAGAACCATCATGAAATACTCAGACTGAAGAACAGGGTTTCTAGAGCTGGGTAACTTCAGTAGTAATTGAGGAAGAACACATGGCTGAATGCAAGGGTTTACACGAGTCACTGATGATTAGGCTACAGATGGGTGTGTAGGAAATGTAGGCTCCCATTCATATTATTATGGTATCTGTGTGACTTAGTTACCTATGATAAATGGAAGCTTGCTTCAGTCCCAAATCCCACCTATCCTCTAATTCCCCATCACTTTTCATTTCACGCCCCAACCCCCTACTACCCTCCTGTGAGGACTTTCTGCATACTGAGCTATGGCCACGCCCATCAGAGGACCATCAGACGTGTAAACTGCATTGCATTTCAAAAGTTCCTGCAGCTGATTGGATGAGCCATCCTTTTAAGGCAGACGCTGGAATGGTCTGGTAAAGTGTGTATGAGTATCTCACATGCAGCACAACTATACTGCAGTTCTTGTTTGCACACTTTTACTTTATAACTCTTGAACCGAAGGCAAGTTCAAGGATTTCTTTTGCAAAAGAGAACTAACATGTCAGGATCTACTGAACCATCACAACTCATGACGGTGAAGGAGGAGTTCAAAGAAGAAGAATTTGATGATTTCCTGCAAGAGTATCTGTCTTCATTTCAGAGAGTGGAAGAAAAGCCTGAACTGGAACATGACTGTAAGACTGAATCAGAAAGATCCCCAACCTTGGCCTGCAAAGAAGAAAAGTCTTCAATGGTGGAAATTAAAAAGGAGGATGAATCGGATTTAAGAGACTTTGATCGCAATGATTCTCCTACAAGTAAGTTGCAGATTATTTTGAATCACGAGAAACTAAAAGAAAAACAAAACACATTCATTTCTATGTGTTATTAATATTGCCAATACCTGCATTTTAGCGAATAGCTTTAACTTGTGATTTCAACATTCAACAAAATGTGAGCTCTGCACAGAGAGTAACCATAATATGCATATTACCTTAATCATGGGATACTATTTTACATTGAAAAGATAGAAAGTGTTTGGCTGTTCTAGACAATAGCCAATAATAAAAAGATGTTTAAAAACATGAAGAAATAATTTGTACAATATATTGAAAATCTTGACAGATATGATAGATAATACGAAGTGAATATGACATCATGTTAATATGAAGCACGAAGGGCACCCAGAGGGGTTCCTGCCAAACGTAGCTGTTTAACTATCTTTCACAAACTTGGGAACCATCTCATTTGGCGGCTTCTAGTGAGTGTTTCATGCCATTGGAACTCAGACATTTTACTGTTATGAATAGGTTATTTAAAAGTTGATTAAAAAATACCTGGCTTTATCTTCTGCTTTGCTCAATGAAATGTGAGACCTGTTGAGAGAATAGAGATACCATGGGAATAACATAAAAAAGGGATATTAGTTGCAGTCCGTTGCATTTAAAACATTTAAATGTCTAATTTAAATGTGTTTTCTGAGTGATATATTATTTAAGCAAATAGCCAGTCAATTCAAAATACATTTGTTTCAGTGTTATACTGTGTAGTGCTAATGTATCAAATCAAGAATATCATTTATGGAGAAACAAGGATATTATTTAAAAAATATGTTTTAATGTTATAGGATACGTTCAAAGGATCCATTCTAGAAAAAGAAGTCCGGAGGAAAGAAGAAAGAAAACCATCAGACATCAGCAGTCAAACACAAAGAAGAAACAACATGAATGTCCCCAATGTTTCAAAACCTTTGGAAAACCTTCCACTCTAGCAATTCATCAACGAACACACACGGGAGAAAAGCCCCATCAGTGTTGTCAGTGTGGAAAGGCTTTTAATCAAATAGGTTATCTCAGGACACACGAGAGGATCCACACTGGGGAAAAGCCATATCATTGTTCTCAGTGCGGAAAGACCTTTAGTCAAACAAGTCATCTCAAGATACACATGATGATCCACACTGCAAAACAGCCATATCAGTGTACTAAATGTGGGAAGGGTTTCAAAACTAGCAATGAACTTAGAATCCATAAAATGACACATACTGGAGAAAAGCCACATCAGTGTTCTCAGTGTGGAAAGTCTTTTATCCAGATGGGTCATCTCAAAACACACCAGACAATCCATATTAGTGAAAAGCCATATCAGTGTTCCACATGTGGGAAGGGTTTCAGGAATAGCGAAGAATGTATTATCCACCAGATGATACATACTGGAGAAAAGCCACATCAGTGTTCTCAGTGTGGTAGGACTTTTATTAAAGTGGGTCATCTCAAACGGCACCAGAGGATCCACACTGGAGAAAAGCCATATCATTGTTCTCAGTGTGGAAAAACCTTTGGTCAAGCAGGTCATCTCAAAAGACATCAGAGGATCCACACTGGAGAAAAGCCATATCAGTGTTCTCAGTGTGGAAAGACCTTTCCTGAAATGTCTAATCTCAAAATACACCAGCGGATCCATACTGGAGAACAGCCACATTAGTGTTTCATACACAATGCACCTCACAGTAGGAAGGAAAGAAAAGTGGGGGAGGGGGATTTACAAATACTTGTAAAGAGACACAGATTAAAAAATAAGTTAACGTCACATTAATGCTAAAAAGATACATTTTACATGATACCAGGGCACCACACATGATACCAGGGCACCACATTCAATTTTACATTAATGTTAATTAAATACATTGTAGAGGTTACAAAACACTTTTAAAGAGACACAGATTTTGCCAGAGAAAATCAACAGCAAATGATGTACTAGTTGTGCTTTATTAAAACAAATTGACAGATTATTGGAGAGATACTATAGGAATGTCTTTACCATGGTCGACTATGAGTGTGACTTAGTTACCTAGGAAACATGGAAGCTTTCATCAGTTCTCAACCCCACCTGTCCTCTAATTCCCCATCACTTTTCATTTCACACCCCAACCCAATACTACCTTCCACTGTTTGGAGTTTCTGCAGGCTGAGCTATGGCCACGCCCACCTGAGGACCATCAGACGTGTAAACGGTGCCCATACGCATGGAAATCCATTCCGTAATCCTTTGTCATCCTAATTAGGGTTCCCAAAGGTTACTCCAGCTAATTGATTACATTTTTAATCAAGAAAGCCAATGGGTCAGATAAAAGATGCATAATAATAAACCCACAGAGTCAAGTCAGATTACTTTTCTCACACGTGTACGGTGGCACTGATGATGAGGTTATTAATGGGAGTGTATGAAATGTAAGATCCCAATCATTCTTATAATGGTTACCTGGCCTATTTACTTGCATGTTTAAATTATGTTTGCTGGTGAAACTATGTAAATAAAACTGTACTTCTGCTTGTTTAGTAGTTTTTTTATCATTCACATGGTTTGTATTTATACCATTATATATATACCCTTACTACACACAGGGGTAGACACAAATACTACACCATACAACAATGACACACAGACCTGGAGATAGAAACATGGTATTTCCTCACTATCAAAGAACTATATGGCCCTTTCATCTCCATGTTAACATTATGTTTGCTGTTGAAACTATATGAAGATAACAGACTGTTCCTGATTGTTTAGTCAGAGTACCACACAGCATAGATGCAAACTGTAGAAGACGATTTATTTAGCTGGGTACCTTCAGTTGAGTGAGACATGTAGTTTGGATCGTTAGCCATATTCATTGCTGGTGTATTCTTAATGGGTAGGTAGGGTGTCCAATCACAGGAGTCCAGACATTGTGGTTGAGCAAGATATTCCACTGCCATTCACAATCAAAACAAATTAAATGTCTTCGAAATTGAGAGACACAAAAACGCACACAGCTTTAAAGAAGATTGGAGGCTTATAAGCAGGTTTCAAACTCTTTGTATCCTCAGTCCTCATATGAAGTTATAAAATATTATAAAAATTCCATGCATTCACACACGTACACATATGTTTTAATGAATATACAAGTTTGAAAAGCTTTGAGGAACAATGGAGGGTTTCTTCAGTTCACCAGCCCACCCCCACGTACCCTTCCCTACCCTTCCATTATTAATGTAGTTTACTTAAGAATAGGAGTGCAGACATTCTAGCAGGGCAAGATACTACACTGCCTCCCAAAATCAAAGGAAACTAAGAAATTAAAAGTGTTCAGTGTTAACAGGGCTAGATGCCTGCGATACTGGTGCCAGGATATGACCCTGTACTTTATCATAACCTATTGTTTGAGGTCTGTTTAATTGTGATGTTTATCCACCATTACTGAATCACTGATGACCAGGCTACTGAGGGGTCTGTATAAAACATAGGCACCCATTCATTGGGTCTAAGGTGGCTTTTTGGCTTCTTTACCTGCAGATTTATAATTGAATGTTTGCTGGTGTATGGGTATGTAGATAAGAGGCTTTTCCTGTTTGTTAATTGGACGCTCTACAGAAAAAAATAAAGCAAGTTCTGTGAATTGTATTAATTTCTGTTGTGTTCTTAATGTAGGGTACCTAATCATAGGAGTGCAGACATTGTAGTTGAGCAAATTGTTCCACTGCCACTATAGTCGAAACAAAAAATAAATAATAAGTATTCAGAATTGACACACAAACAAAAACACAAAGCTTTAAAGAAGATTGGATGCTTATATAAATATCTTATATTATCCTCTGTCCTCATATCAAGATAGAAACTATGAGAAAACATAAATACAGTCCCACACAAATACATATAGGCCTACATAAATACACAGACACAAACATACAGTTTGAAAAGCTTTGAGGAACAATGGAGAGTTTCTTCATTTTACCAGCCCACCCCATGACCTTTTAGTTCACACCTCCAACCAACCCCCAACTACCCTGCCCTACCCAATCACCTTTCAGCTCACACCTCCAACCCACCCCCAACTACCCTGCCCTACCCAATCACCTTTAAGTTCACACCTCCAACCCAACCCCACATATCCTTCCCTACCCAATCACCTTTAAGTTCACACCTCCAACCAACCCCCAACTACCCTGCCCTACCCAATCACCTTTCAGTTCACACATCCAGGAATGGCCCATCTACCCTCCTTTGTGATGTCTCTGCAGGTTGAACCCTGACCACCCCACTCCTCTGTCATTCTAATTTGCATTCCAAAAGCTCCAGCAGCTGATTGGTTAGGCTTGAATCTAGGAAGCTGATAGATCACACAGAAGAAGCACTATGTTAACAGCACATAGGGGAGTCTGAACCCACATTTGGAAGGTAGACACTGGGGTGCTCTGGATGGATACTGAACTCACCTCTGTAAGGTAGACACTGGGGTGCTCTGGATGGATACTGAACTCACCTCTGTAAGGTAGACACTGGGATGCTCTGGATGGATACTGAACTCACCTCTGTAAGGTAGACACTGGGATGCTCTGGATAGATACGGTATGTGTGAAATAGCTATACTGTAGTTCTTTGCTTGACTATATCATCCATAGATTGAAGGAATGTTGGACTGGATTTTCTTTGAAAAACTGAACTGAGCTGACTGGCACTGGGATGCTATGTAGGAGTATGTGTGTCTTTATTTGGAAGCTTACTGTATAAGTTTAAGTCTCCAACAGTTCAACTACACTGCAGTTCTTTGTTTGCACATGTTCACTTCATCCGTCTTGCACTTAATGAAAGTCTGACTGGATTTTGTTTGAAAAACAGGACTGAAGTCTGAAATGTCAGGATCTACTGAACCACCACAACTGCTCATGTCAGTGAAGGAGGAGATCAAAGAAGAAGGATTAGATGATTCCCTGCAAGAGTATCCATATGCAATTCAGGAAGTGGAAGAAAAGCCTGGACTGATACATGACTGTAAGACTGAATCAGAAAGATCCCCAACCTTGGCCGGCAAAGAAGAAATGTGTTCACTGTCGGGAATTAAACAGGAAGATGAATCTGATTTAGGAGAATATGATGGAGGTGACTCTTCGCCTACAAGTAAGTTGCATATTATTTTGTATCAAGAGAAGCCAACTCACTATGGTGTCTGTATCTCTGTTTATTATTTAGACTCTAGGCAAACTCTTACCCTATTGAACACCTTTCTCCTAAATGACAATAGGTAGAATTCTAGCTATAAAGAGATATTAAAAAATATGCAGTAATTCATATTTTTACATTACGTTACATTTAGCAGACGCTTTTGTCCAAAACAACATACAAGGGAGAGAATAGTCAAGCTAAGAGCAATATAAACCTGTTGTAACAATAAATGTTACCATGTTAATATGAAGCTGTAAGGGCAAGAGGGTTTTTGCCTATCCTAGATTTTTAACTAGCTATCTCTAGCTTAGGGAACTATCTTCAAATTTGGCCGCTGCTACTGTATGTTAATATTAACTAATGTTTATATCGTTGAATATGAACTTGTGTCAATATGAAGCTGCACAGGCACCCAAGGGTTCTACCTGTTCTATCAATTATAGTTTTAGATAACTGGTATAATATGTAATAAAATAACAGATTTGCAATTGGAACTCAGACATTTATACTGTTATGAATAGGTTATTTAGAAGTAGATTTAAAACCCCTGGCTTTCTCTCCGGCATTACTCAATGCAATGTTATACCTGTTGAGAGAATAGTGATACATGGGAAAACCATAATAATTATCATTATTTGCAGTCTGTTGCATTTAAAATGCCTTTTATCATTTTGTCTTCCAAATGATATGCTTAATTGGCAAATAGCCAGTCAATCCAAAATACATTGTTTTCAGTGTTATACATTGTTTTCAGTGTTTCCTTAATTTCCCTCTGTATCAATAAAGTATCCATCTATCTATCTATCTATACTGTGTAGTGTTAATGTAACAAATCGAGAATAGCGATGATGGAGAATCAAGGATATTATTTTACAAATATTCTCTAATGTTATAGGAAAAGTTCAAAGGATCCATTCCAGACAAGGGTGTCCAGAGGAAAGAAGAAAGAATCAACATGAATGCTTCGAGTGTTTCAAAACCTTTTTTACATCTTCAGCTCTAGTAATTCATCAACGGACACACGCAGAAGAAAAGCCCCATCAGTGTTCTCAGTGTGGAAAGACTTTTAGTCAAAAGGGTAATCTCATTAGACACCAGCTGATCCATACTGGGCAAAAGCCATATAATTGTCCTCAGTGTGGAAAGACATTTAGTCAAATGGTTAATCTCAAATCACACCAGAGGATCCATACTAGAGAAAAGCCGTATCAGTGTTCTCAGTGTGAGAAGGACTTTACTAAAAAGGGTAGTCTCATTAGACACCAGCTGATCCATACTGGGCAAAAGCCATATCAGTGTTCTCAGTGTGGGAAGGCCTTTAGTCAAAATGGTGATCTCAAGATACACCAGAGGATCCATACTGGAGAAAAGCCATATAAGTGTTCTAAGTGTGGAAAAACCTTTAGTGATATGAGTAATCTCATCAGACACCAGAGGATCCATACTGGAGAAAAGCCATATCAGTGTTCTCAGTGTAGTAAATCTTTTAGTCGTATGAGATGTCTCAAGTCACACCAGATTATCCATACAGGGGCCAGAAACCTAACCAAACAAAGTGATACATACAAATAATGAAATATACACCAATCAAATATCACCAACCTTGACCTGCAAAAAGAAAGTAAAGTATTGATAGAAAAGTAATAGAGAAGAAATCCATCACCTTTTTATTAACATTTAAAAGCTTGAATTTTACTGTGTTGACTTCAAAATAGTGCTCTACTCAAAGTAAATGACAGATTTTCTATTGCTGGGTAACTTCAGTGGTCACTGAAAAAAGAACACATGGCTGAATGTATATGAGTCACTAATTATCAAGCTACTGTTTGAGTTTCTTTTCCTGACAGAATGTTATAAAGAGACAGCAGAGGATCCATAAAACTTATATTATGTTGTACTCATATACATGTACATATAGGGAACTTAATCACAGCTGGGCAAAATCATCTACTGTTAATCAGAACACATGGCTGAATGTATATGAGTCACTAATTATCAAGCTACTGTTTGAGTTTGTTTTCCTGACAGAATGTTATAAAGAGACACCAGAGGATCCATAAAACTTATATTCTGTTGTACTCATATACATGTACATATAGGTAACTTAATCACAGCTGGGCAAAATCATCTACTGTTTATCAGCCACCCCCTCTTATCCTTTCCTTTTTTCATCATTTACATGATTTGTGTTTATTTCTGTTGTATTATTCAAGGAAGGTAAACAATGAAAAGGCCCTTACTGTTATGCTTCAGCTGAGCATTACATGGCCACCCTGAGTCAAAACATGAACACATACAACAGTGTTCAAAGTGGTGTAGGCTTCCATTCATATTATTATGAAGTCTAAGTGACTTAGTTACCCTAATATTTTCTTATTGTTTGCCTTTAAATCTCTATGTTGTCACGAGTCTGTTCCTGTGTTTTCAGAGGGAGTACTGCCCAAAATCCCCTTTGTAATGAAGTGTATCATATTTATTTATGTTCTTTATGGCCCTTTCATCTGCATACTTATATTAGCTGGTGAAGCTGGTGAAAATTTGTAGATTAAACTGTGTTCCTGTTTGACTAGTAGGAGCACAACCAAAATAAAGCTTTTTTTTATTAAACACGTGATTTGTGTTTATTCCTGTTGTTTTCTTAAAGTAAGGTTTAAAATGAGAAGGCCCTTAATATGTATATATACTGTATATATTATAATATATTTACATATCACAAGAAAAGTGTTTATTTCAGTTTTATTCTTAAAGTAAGGTACACAATGAAAAGGCTCTAAAATTCTACTTCAGCTGAGCATTCCACTGCCACCCTCAGTCAAAACATGAACACATAAAAAGAAGGTACACAAGGAAAATGCCCTTAACATATATATACTAATATATTTGTATATCACATTAATAGTATTTATTCCAGTTGTTTCTTTTACACAATAGAAAGGACCTTAAAGTCTACTTCAGCTGAGCACTCCACTGCCACCCTCCGTGAAAACATGAACAATTAAAAAGCATTCAGAGTGAACTGGGGTAAATGTCTGGGATTCCGGTGCAAATGAAAATGGCCTTTGTGTATTTAAAACAATAATAAAGTTTCTTACGTCAGCTGGTTCCTCTTTAACTCAGTTGTGTGGGTTTTTAAATGAGGCTTCACACAGGTATGTCGGCCTGATATTACCCTTATAGCATTATTAAAATACAATCACAAAGGTTTTCTACAGTTTACCAACCTACCCTCTCCTACCTAAGTACCTTTCAGTTCACACCTCCTCTCCACCCCCACCTGCCCTCCTGTGAGGAGATTCTGCAGGCAATAGCCACGCCCACCTTAGGGCCATCAGATGTGTAAACGGTGCTCATATACATTCCTTGGCCATTCTAGTCTGCATTCCAAACGCTCCTGCAGCTGATTGGATGAGCCACCTTTTTAAGGCAGGCACTGGAATGGTCTGGAAGTATAATGTAGAAGTCTAACTCTCAGGGAGTACAATTATACTGTAGGTCTTTGTCTGCATATGTTCACTATATTAGTCTTGCATTGAAGGATAGTTCAAGGATTTATTTTCCAAAACAGACTGATATGGCAAGTTCTACTGAACCATCACTACTGCTGATGTCAGTGAAGGAGGGGGTAAAAGAAGAAGAATTTGATGATTTCCTGCAAGATTATCTGTTTGCAAGTAAAAAAGAAGAAGTGCCTGGCCTGAAACATGAATGTAAGACTGAAACAAAAAGATCACCAACCATGACCTGCAAAGAAGAAAATGATTCAATGATGGTAATTAAACAGGAGGATGAATCTTATTTAAGAGAATATGATTGCGTTGCCACTTCGCCTACAAGTAAGTTGCATATTATTTTTTATCATGAGAAACCAAAAAACAACAACATCATTGCAAACTGTACAACTTGGAATTAGTCTGTACTTAGTTTGTAGTAATATAGTTTTGTAGACACTGGGATGTATGGATAGGTACTGTATGTATGTAATTCTACAAAAATACAATTATACTGTAGTTCTTTATTTTACTATATTATCCTTGCATTGAACGAATGTTAGAGTGGATTTCTTTTACAAAACTGAACTGATTGGTACTGGGATGCTCTGAAGGATTATGTGTGTAATTGTTTGGAAGCATACTGTAGAAGTTTAAGTCTCCAACAGTACAACTACACTGTAGTTCTTTGTTTGCACATTTCACTATATAAGTCTTGCATTGAATGAAAGTTTGACTAAAACTTTCTTTGAAAAACAGAACTGAAGTCTGAAATGGCAGGATCTACTGAACCATCACAACGGCTGATGTCAGTGAAGGAGGAGATCAGAGAAGAAGAATTTGATGATTTCCTGCAAGAGTATCTGTCTTCATTTCCGAAAGTGGAAGAAAAGCCTGGTCTAAAACCTGACTGTAAGACTGAATCAGAAAGATCCCCAGCCTTGGCCTGCAAAGAAGAAAAGTCTTCAATGATGGAAATTAAAGAGGTTAATGAATCGGATTTAAGAGAATATGATCGCGATGATTCTCCTACAAGTAAGTTGCAGAATATTTTGTATCATGAGAAACTAAAAGAAAACATTAATTGCAATGTGTTATTTATATTTACAACACCTGCATTTTAGTTAATGGCTTTAACTTGTGCTCCATAAAATGTGAGATCTTTATAGAGAGTAGACAAAGTATGCATGTAACCCTAATCATGGGATACTATTATTGTAACATTTGGAGTTAAAAATATTTCATGCCATTGGAACTCACACATGTATAGTTATGAATAGGTTATTTAAACGTTTATTTAAAAACCACTGTCTTTATCTTTTGCTTTACTCAATGAAATGTGAGACCTGTTGAGATAATAGAGATACCATGGGAATACCATGATAAAGGGATACTTCTTGTAGTAGGTTGCATATAAAACATTTAAAATGCCTACTTTAATTAGTGATATACTATTTAAGCAAATAGCCAGTCATCCCAAATACATTTTTACATCAGTTATACTGTGTATTGTTAATGTAACAAATCGAGGATATCAATGATCGAGAATTGAGGATATTATTTAAAAAAATATTTTGTAATGTTATAGGTGATGTTCAAAGGATCCATTCTAGAAAAAGGAGTCCAGAGGACAGAAGAAAGAAAGTCATCAGACATCAACAACAGAACAAAAGGAACAAAAAACATGAATGCTCCCAGTGTTTCAAAACCTTTGCTGCACCTTCGGCTCTTGTAATTCATCAACGCACACACACAGGAGAAAAGCCACATCCATGTTCTCAGTGTGGAAAAGCCTTTAATCAGATAGGTCATCTCAAGACACACCAGAAGATCCACACTGGAGAAAAGCCACATCATTGTTCTCAGTGTGGAAAAACCTTTAATCAGATAGGTCATCTCAAGACACACCAGAAGATCCACACTGGAGAAAAGCCACATCATTGTTCTCAGTGTGGAAAAACCTTTAGTCAAAAGGGTGAGCTCAAGATACACCAGAGGATCCACACAGGAGAAAAGCCACATCATTGTTCTCAGTGTGGAAAAACCTTTAGTCAAAAGGGTGATCTCAAGATACACCAGAGGATCCACACAGGAGAAAAGCCACATCATTGTTCTCAGTGTGGAAAAACCTTTAGTCAAAAGGGTGATCTCAAGATACACCAGAGGATCCACACTGGGGAAAAGCCACATCAGTGTGCTCAGTGTGGAAAGACTTTTAATAAAATGGGTCATCTCAAGGTACACCAGAGGATCCACACTGGTGAAAAGCCACATCAGTGTTCTCAGTGTGGAAAGACCTTTTCTGACATGGGTAATCTCAAAAGACACCAGAGGATCCATACTGGGGAAAAGCCACATCAGTGTGCTCAGTGTGGAAAGACTTTTAATCGAGTGGGTCATCTCAAGGTACACCAGAGGATCCACACTGGTGAAAAGCCACATCAGTGTTCTCAGTGTGGAAAGACCTTTTCTGACATGGGTAATCTCAAAAGACACCAGAGGATCCATAGTGGAGAAGTGAAGTGAAGGGTATCTGTCTACTACTCAGACAGGGGAAGAAAAGCCTTGACTGGAATATGAATGCAAGACTGAAATAAACACATCACCCACCGTGGCTTTGGAAGAGGAACAGTATTCAGCCATGGAGTTCAACGATGAAGAAGAATTTGATTTAAGAGATGATGGTGACTACGACTCTTCACTTACAAGTAAGTCACTTGTTTATTTTAATGTGTTATGTATATTTACAAAACTGCTTCACAGACCTATTCAGAGAAAAGAGATACTGTGTTAATACCTTGCTTATGGAATACTATCTGCAGTACCTTACATTTAAGAGAGAAAGAGTCTGCCATTATTTGTTCCCTTCTCTGCAACTCATGAGTCTGCAACTCATTTGTGTGTGTGTGTGTATCTCTGTTTACATTTACATTTAAAATCAAAAAAGTAGGATATGTGTTATCAAATGAAATGATTGAATGTATGGATAGTCTTGTCTGCTCTGAAGAAAAGGTAGACACCACATGTATGACTATCCTTTATTTTATGTCTATAAACTGATGGTGTGTTCTTATCTCATACACATTTTGTAGAAATCAGTGGATTGCCCCTTTTTGTGTCAGTGGGTGTGTGTTTGAAGTGTGGACATCGATTCATTTGTGTTTGTGTTTGAAATGAAGACATGCATCCATTTGATGTCTTTTTGCTATAGTTTGGTATCTTCAGAATTCCATGAATCATTGATGAGCAGACTATAGATGCCGATGTTTGAAAATAAGACACCCATTCATTCATATGATGCTCCTGTGACCTGCATATTTGATTAAATAGAATGTATATTTATGTTGTATCATGTATACAAATATTCCACATATTTTAGTTTGGCAAGATACTTTACTGCCACCTAGAGTTAAAATAAAAAATAAAAATGTCGAGTCCACCAACATGAAGTTTGAAAACTGGAATTTTTTTCTTCGGATAACCCCTCCCATCACCCTTTCTTACCCATCATCTCTCAGTTCACACATCCACCCCAACCCCTTACTAAATTCTATGTGTTGTTTCAGCAGGTTGAGCTATGATAATGCCCACCAGAGGTGTTAATGGTGCTCATAGACGTGGAATCCCTGCCCTTAATCCCTTGGCACTCTAGTTTGCATTCCAAACGCTCCTGCAGTTGATTGCTTAGATTTGAACCCAGATAGAAGATGCACCATATTTACACCACATAGGAGAGTCTGAGCCAAGAGAGAAGTTGGCAAAGACAGATGTAATGTAAAGTTTTCAGAATGAACTGTGCAAATGATAATGTCCTCAGTGCAATAATAAAATAAAAGTTGGCTTAGTCCTTTGATTTTTAAGTAATTCCATTGTTTTTTTAAGTGGAGCTTTAATCTGGTATGTAGGTCTGATAATATACTTACTCTCCATTTTTAAAACAATATGATATAAACACACATATGCATACAGTATGAATTCACTTTGAGGAAGAACAGGAGATTCATGTGGATTATTAACTTAATGTGGATAAAAGTCTGTTCCTGTTTGTTTAGTAGGAGTACCAACAAAAAGCTTTTGCATACATTAGCATTGTCTGTGTGTATTCCTGTGGTTCCCTTAAAGTTAGGAACACAATGAAAAGGCCTTTATATTTACATGAATAGTATGTATTCCTAGTGTACTCTTAACGCTTAAAGGACAATATTTTGTCAAAGTAAATGTAAATCTCTTTTTTGTCCTAGCAACATAAAAAGACCATCCACGGAAACATTGAACCCTTTTCCTTTAAAATATATACAGTTAGAAACTAAGAAATAAATCAGCACTTTGTCAGAAGAATATAATTGATCTCTTGCGCATTGCAGTCTCTGTGTGAAGTTTCTGCTCCTACCGACCCACCCATTAGCAAATGATAGCTATTCATATGGTAAGGGGTGGCGATTCAGTGATCTCTATTGGGTCATGGTGTGGCGAGAAAAGCTGTTGGAGAAGTGAGCTAAAAAGACATTCCAGGGCCATTACGTAATGGCAATTGACTTGACTTAGGTGTCCAAGGATTGGTTTGGTTACACCTAACTCATCAATATGCATTTGCCTTTGAATCTCTATGTTGTCACGAGTCTGTTCCTGTGTTTTCAGTGGGAGTACTGCCCAAAATCCCCTTTGTAATGAAGTGTATTATATTTATTTCTGTTCTATATGGCCCTTTCATCTGCATGCTTATATTACATTTGCTGGTGAAAATATGTAGATTAAACTGGGTTCCTGTTTGACTAGTAGGAGCACAACCAAAATAAAGCGTTTTTTATCATTCACATGATTTGTGCTTATTCCTGTTGTATTCTTAAAGTATAGTACCCAATGAAAAGGCCCTTAATATTTATATATGAGGGGTGATCATTAGAGGACACACACAGGGGACAACACTTATTGGAGAAAATACTTTCTATATGCAATGACTGAAATATACACCTACCAAATATCACAAACCTTTTCATGCAAAGAAGACAAGTTATTAATTGATGGACAATCAAGAAGAAATGCATCACCTTTTTATTTATATAAATACATGAATTTTAATTTGTTGGCTTTAAGTTGTGCTTTACTAAAACAAATTGACAGATAATTGGAGAGATACTATGGGAATCTCTTTACCATGGTCTACTATGAGTGCGACTTAGTTACCTAGGAAACATGGAAGCTTTTATCAGTTCTCAACCCCACCTGTCCTCTAATTCCCCATCACTTTTCATTTCACACCCCAACCCAATACTACCTTCCACTGTTTAGAGTTTCTGCAGGCTGAGCCATAGCCACGCCCACCTGATGACCATCAGATGTGTAAACGGTGCTTATACGCATGGAATTCAATCCCGTAATCCTTTGTCATTCTAGTTAGGGTTCCCAAAGTTTACTCCAGCTAATTGCTTACATTTTTAATCAAGAAAGCCAATGCGTCAAATGGAAGATGCATTATATTAACACCACAGACTAAAGTCAGATTCTTGAACATGCATGTGTACGGTGGCACTAATGATAAGGTTACTGCAAGTTATAACTGGGTGTGTATAAAATGTAGGATCCCAATCATTCTTATGGTGGCTACATGGTGAATCCCACCTGTCCTCTAGTTCCTCACCATATTTCAGTTCGCACCCACTGCCACCCAGAGTCAAAACAAAAAAATGGGTGATAAGTCCTCAAACATGAAGTATGAAAAATTCTGATTAAGAATTGAGGCTTTTTTCAGATTTCCACCCAACTCCCACTACCCTTTCCTACCCATCACCCCTCAGATCACACATCGAACCCATCCCCCTACTATCCTCCTTTGTGTAGTTTCTGCAGGCTAAGCTATGCCCATGCCCACCTGAACACCATCAGACGTGTAAACGGTACTCAAAGACATGTACTTCCTGCCCATACTCCATTGTAATGCTAGTTTAGATCTAGTTTAGGCTCCCAATCATTCTCATGGTGGCTATATGGCCTTTTTACTTGCATGTTTATATTATATCTGCTGGTGAAACTCTATGTAGATAAAACTGTGTTTCTGTTTGTTTAGTATGAGTACAACCAAGATACAGCTTTTTAATTTTTAATCTTTCACGTGATTTGTGTTTATTCCTGTTGAATGCTTAAAGCAACGTACGCAATGAAAAGACCTTTAATATATATATATATATATATATATATATATATTTATTACAATAGCTGTATCCATGTGAACCTTGTTTACTTGTGTTGTAGGAAGGTAAAAATGAAAAGGCCCTTAATATGTAGCTAATGATATCTGTTTATTTCTCATTCATTGTGTTTATTTCTGTTGTATTCCTAAAGTTAGGTACACAATGAAAATGCCCTAATATATTTTTATTTCACATTGATAGTGTTTATTTCTGTTGTATTCTTAAAGTAAGGTACACGATAAAAAGGCTCTTAAATTGTGCTGCAGCTGAGCACTCCACTGCCACCCTCAGTCAAAACATGAACAAATAAAAAGCATTCAGAGTGAACTGGGTTAAATGCCTGGGATTCTCTCGCAAATGATAATGCTCTCATTGTATTTAAAATAATAATAAAGTTTCTTAAGTCACCTGGTTACTATTTACCTCAGTTGTGTGTTTTTTTTTAAGTGAGGCTTCACACTGGTAAGTAGGTCTGATATACCCTTATATCATTATTAAAATACAATCACACAGACTTTCCACAGTTTACCAACCTATCCTCTTCTCCCTAATCACCTTTCAGTTCACACCTCCACCCCACCCCCACCTACCCTCCTGTGTGGAGATTCTGCAGGCTGGGCTATAGCCACGCCCAACTTACGGCCATCAGACGTGTAAACGGTGCTCATACACATGGAATTCCTTTCAATGACTGCAGCTGATTGGATGAGCCACTGTAAACGGTGCTCAGAGACATGAAATCCCTTCCCATAATCCCTTCATCTCAAGATACACCAGAGGATCCATACCGGAGAAAAGCCAAATCAGTGTTCTCAGTGTGGGAAAGCCTTTAGTCGAATGGATCATCTCAAGATACACCAGAGGAATCACACTGGGGAAAAGCCATATCAGTGTTCTCAGTGTGGAAAGGGTTTCAAAAGTAGCAGTGAACTTAGAATCCACCAGATGACACATACTGGAGAAAAGCCACATCACTGTTCTCAGTGTGGAAAGACCTTTAGTCAAAAGGGTGCTCTCAAGGAACACCAGAGAACCCATACTGGTGAAAAGCCATATCAGTGTTCTCAGTGTGGAAAGACTTTTAGTGGAATGAGTAATCTCAAGACACACCAGAGGATCCATACTGGGGAAAAGCCATATAAGTGTTCTCAGTGTGGAAAGACATTTAGCAAATTGTTTACTCTCAAGAGCCACCAGAGGAGCCATACTGGGGAAAAGCCATATCCGTGTTCTCAGTGTGGAAATACTTTTAGTCGTTTAAGTGGTCTCAAGAAACACCAGAAGATCCACACTGGGGACAAGAACCTCACCAAAATAGGTGATATAAATGACTGAAATATACACCAATCAAATATCACTAACCTTCAACTGCAAAGAAGAAAGTAATGTATTAATGGAAATGAATGCAAAGAAGCAGAAGACATCCATCATCATTTTTATTAACATTTAATGGCATGAGGTTTAGTTGTTTGGCTTTAAGTTGTGCTTTACTCAAACAAATTGACACATTTTTTCTTCTGGCCTCCTAATGGTGGTATATGGTAATGCACAGTGTGTCCCAGCCACTGCCTCGTTTCTTGTCCAATTCGTTTATTTTAAAGTTTGTGAAGGGTTGACAACTACATTGGTTAACTTGATGTAAAACATTTGATTGGTCTTCACAAGATAGGTGGATCTATGCCTGTTATCTCATTAAAAATTAAATCATATTCTGATATATAATGTAATTCAATTGTGAAATTACAAATACTGTGATAACCAAACGTGATAACATAACGTGATATTCAAAGTATTGTTTGTTTTCATGTAAGATATTGCTGTGTCCATCTGCATTCAGCCATTCATCTTGCTTGGATACATCATATTTAAGTGTTATTTGAGTAAGTAGGAAGTAAGGAATAATTGTGTTTTCCATTCTGTGTTCTGTAAAATGTCATGCACAATGTGAGAAAATGGTTTGGGAAAAAACCTTTCTAACCAGCTAGATATGTAAACATAATGCTAACATCAGCTGAAGTAATATAGATTTTTATAAATGCCATGTTAATCATCCGTTTGGTTTGAGAAAATCTTTCATAGCAAGTCAGATACGTTAATTTACGCTGCCATTGGGTTAAACATAGACATTTTATTAATGGCTAGTTTTAAAAGTTGTGCACACATTTTACCAAATCACTGACTCATAGAGTATTGCCCCATCGTGGTTCTCTCCTACACAATGAGGGAAAAATACATATTTCCTGCCAGCCATTTCAGATGAGATACATGACAACCCATAACAATGTCATAAGGTGCAATCTAACCCCCCTGCATTATACATGGACTAAAATCTAACAGGTATGATATGCATTATCATATGAAATGATTAAAGATCTGGATAGTCTTGACTGCTCTGAAGAAAAGGAAGACACCACATGTAAGACTGTCCCTTATATTAAGGTCAATAAACTTATGGGGAGTTCTTGTCCCATACACATTTGGTAAAATGTAATTAATTGCCCCTGTGTGTGTCAGTTGGTCTGTGTTTGAAGTGTAGACATGCATTCATTTAATGTGTTTTTTTTCTGTAGTTGTTCTTATTTCAGAAATCCACAAATCATTGATTAGCAGACTATTGATGCCGATGTTTGAAAAGTAGACACCTATTCATTCTTATGATGCCTCTGTGACCTGCATATTTGATATAGAATGTTTGCTCCTGAATCTCTTTGTAGGTTTGAGTCTGTTCCACTGTTTAGTGTGATTGCTGCCAAAAATAAAGGTTTTTAATAGAATGTATTTATTTATGATGTATCATTAATACAAATATTCCACATATTCTTGTTGGGCAAGATACTTCACTGCCACCCAGAGTCAAAAAAAAAACACAAGTCCTCGAACATGAAATTTGAAAACTGGAGACTTTCTTCAGATTACCACTCCCCTCACCCTTTCTCACCAATCACCTCTCAGTTCACACATCCACCCCACCCCCTACTATACTACTCTTGTGTTGTTTTAGCAGGTTGTGCTATCATCAAGCCCACCTGAGGACCACCAGAGGTGTAAATGGTGCTCATAGACATGGAGATCCTGTCCTTAATCCCCCTGGCACTCAAATTTGCATTCCAAAAGCTCCGGCAGCTGATGGCTTAGATTTGAACCCAGAGAGAAGATGCACTATATTAACAACACATAGGGGAGTCTGAACTTACCTTTGTAAGATAGACACTGGGATGCTCTGGATGAATACCGGACTCACCACTTAAGATCAATGACAGCATTATAAACAGAAATATCAAGTAGTTACTTCAGCTAAAAGCCTGTGTCTGTTTATTCCTGATGGTGGAAGGACGCGTGACTCTCTTGGTAGATTCACCTACTGCTCCCTTCTCTTTAGTAATGTAGTAGCTCATGCGGTTTCTTTCAGTCTTTACTCAAACAATGTGTCAATTTTTTTGAGAGATACTATGGAATGTCTTTACCATGGGCCATATGAGCTTTGTATTTCTGCTGTTTCTGGCCTCCTAACGGTGGTATGTGGTAATGCACAGTCTGTCCCAGCCACTGCCACTTCGTGTGTTCCATTTGTTTAATGGAGCAGCTTGAATCTCACCACCCATCATATCACGCATACTGGGGAATGGCCATATCATTGTTGTCATTGTGAAAAGACCTTTAGTCAAATATGTGATCTCAAGAGACACCAATGGATCCACACTGGGGGTTTAACATTTAAAGGCTTGAAGTTTAGTTTGTTGACAAGTAGTGCTTTACTCAAACTAAATGGCAGATTTTCTATAGTTGGGTAACTTCAGAAGAACACATGCCTGAATGAAAGCATTACATGAGTCACTGATGATCAAGCTACTGATTGGTTATGTATGAAATGTAGGTTCCCATTAATATTCGTATAGTGTCTTTATGGATTTTTTAACCAAATGTTTAGATTATGTCTTATTGTTTGTGAAAAGGCCTTCAGCCGAATGTGTAATCTCAAGAAGTACCAGAGGATCCATACGGGTGAAAAGCCATATCAGTGCTCTCAGTGAGGAAAGGGTTTCAAAAGTAGCGGTCAACTAAGAAGCCACCAGATGACACATACTGGAGAAAGGCCATATCAGTGTTCTCAGTGTGGAAAATACTTTACAACAATGGGTAGTCTCAAGACACACCAGAGAATCCACACCTGAGAAACGCCATATCACTGTTCTCAGTGTGGAAAGACCTTAAGTCAAAAGGGTTCTCTCAAGAAACACCAGAGGATCCATACAGGGGACAAGCCACATCACTGTTCTCAGTGTGGAAAGGCCTTTACTATATTGGGTCATCTCAAGACACACCAGATGATCCATACTGGATAAAAGCCATATCAGTGTACTACATGTGGGACGGGTTTTACAAGTAGCAATGAACTTAAAATCCACCAGAGGATCCACACTGGAGAAAAGCCACATCGGTGCTCTCAGTGTGGAAATGGTTTCAAAAGTAGCAGTCAGCTCAAGACACACCAGAGGATTCACACTGGGGAAAAGCCATATCGGTGTTCTCAGTGTGGAAAGACCTTTACTATATTGGGTCATCTTAAGACACACCAGATGACACATACTGGAGAAAAGCCATATCACTGTTCTCAGTGTGGAAAGGCCTTTACTACCATGGGTCAGCTCAAGAGACACCAGATGATCCATACTGGAGAAAAGCCACATCAGTGTTCTCAGTGTGGAAAGACTTTTATTAAAATATCTCATCTCAAGAGACACCAGAGGATCCATACTGGTGAAAAGCCACATCAGTGCTCTCGTTGTGGAAAGACCTTTAGTCAAAAGGGTGATCTCAAGAAACACCTGATGGTCCATACTGGGGAAAAGCCTTATCAATGTTCTCATTGTGGAAAGGCCTTTACTGTCATATACTCTCTCAAGGCACACCAGCAGATCCACACTGGTGAAAAGCCACACCAGTGTTCTCAGTGTGGAAAGGCCTTTAGTAATTTGGGTAATCTTAAGAGACACCAGAGGATCCACACTGGGGATTAGCCGTATCAATTTACTATACGTGTGAAGGAAATTAAATCTATCTCAGATTTCACTGTCAGTTAAACCATGTCCAGTATCATACAATTCCGTAAAATAAGCATTTAACTGCATTTCCCCCTGATATTCCAACTTTATTTGTTTACTGTGTTTTTAATTGCACAGTAGTTACACATTGATGTTAAACTGCAATTTATTTTTACTTCTTTTGGCTTCCTAATGGTGGTATAAGGTAATGCGTGGTGTGTCCTAATTACTGCCTCTGCTTCATGTCCCATTCGTTTGATGTCATGTGTGTGATGGACTGTCGATAATGCTGAAGTTAGTGTGAGATTAGAAAGTACGTTTTACGTTAACAACATCTCTGGATCTAAATATGTTATACTTTTATTAAACTCAATGAAAAAAATGTATGTGTCATGCATTTCAATAACATTTTAGTATGGCTGAAATGAGCATATAAGCAATAATAATAACATTATTATTATTGTTGTTATTGTTTTTGTTGTGTGGTCTTGGGTAGGTTGTATAGATTGTCTGAAACACATCTACAAATTTACAGAAAGGCTTTTGTTAAAAATGAATTAAATATATTTAACAAAAATAAAAGACATATAGACTCAACTCCTGATCAGGGTCGTGACAGCATTATCAAGAAGGACCCAGTTCCTGATTTGGGTCATGACAGCATTGTCAGGAGGGACCCAACTCCTAACTCGGGTCTCCTTTAAAAATCGACCTGCATTGACACCTGCTCTGCAGGTCTGGGCATTTTATGTAGCTGGTTTGATAACTATTTGATATGTTCTCCCATGTAGGTTTGATTAATAACCTGGTGCAGACTGAAGAAGATGGTTTCTATAGATGGGTAACTTCAGTAGTCACTGAGGAAGAACACATGGCTTAATGCAGGCGTTTACATGAGTTACTGATGATGAAGCTACTGATGGGTGTGTATGAAATGTAGGCCCCCATAAATATTTGTATATTGACTTCATGGATTCTTTACCTGAATGTTTATATTATTTCTCATTGTTTGTGGAAAGGCCTTAAGCCAAATGTGCCATCTCAAAAAATACCAGAGGGTCCATTCAGAGGGTGATCTCAAGAAACATCAGATGATCCATACTGGGCAAAAGCCATACCAGTGTTTTCAGTGTGAAAAGGCCTTTAGTGATTTGGGTAATTTCAGGAAACACCAGCGGATCCATACTGGGGAAAAGCCACATCAGTGTTCTCAGTGTGGAAAGAACTTTAGTCAAATGTGTGATCTCAAGAGCCACCAGAAGATTGAGACAAGAAACAAAAGATGATCCATACAGGGGCAAAGCCTTATCGTTGTCTTCAGTTTGGAAAGTCCTTTAATATAATATCTAGTATTCCCCATTACTTTTCATTGCACATAGCACATAGCACATTGGTTGGATTTTGAATCCAGAATGCTAAAGGGTCAGATAGAAGATGCATTATAATAACACCACAGAGTGCAGTCAGATTACTGAACTCAAATTTTTATGGTGGCACTGATAATAAGATTACTGATGGGTGTGTATGAAATGTAGGATCCCAATCATTCTCATGGTGTCTATATGGCCTACTTTCCTCCATGTTTATATTATGTTTCTGGTGAAACTGGATAGTGAAATTTGAAACTGTGGCAATAATCAAGTCTCTGAGAGGGGCCCTTGCTGCTCCCTGAAGTTGGTTTGTTGTGGTTGTTGAATAAATGTATTTTTATGCAACTCTGGAGTCCTGAGGTAATTTGAGTGAAATTTCACCTAACACAACTGTATGTAGATAGACTATGTTCCTCTTTGTGTACTAGGAGTACTTCCAAAAACCAAGTTAAAATTATACTCGTGAATTATGTTGATTCCCGTTGTATTTACAAAAGTAAGATGAGTGAAAAGGCCCTTACAATGAAAAGTTGTATTCTTAAGGTAAGGTACACAATGAAAAGGACCTACATTCTACTTCAGCTGAGCATTCCACTGCCAACCCTCAGTCAGAACATGAACAAATAAAAGTATTCGGAGTGAATTGGGGTGAATGTGTGGGATTCTGGTGTAAAAGATAATGCCCACTGTGTATTTGAAACAATAATAAGGTGTCTGAGGTCAGCTGGTTTTCTATATCAGTTTTGTGGGTTTTTTTTTTTTAAGTAAGGGCTTCACACTGGTATGTAGGTCTAATATTGTCCTAATAGCATTATTAAAATACAAACACACAGCCTTTTACAGTTTACCAACCTATCCTCTTCTCCCTAATCACCTTTCAGTTCACACCTCCACCCCAATCCCACTTTCCCTCCTGTGTGGAGTTTCGCCAGGCTGAGATATGGCCTTGCCCACTCGAGGACAATCAGACGTGTAAACAGTGCTCATACATATGGAATTCCTTCCAGTAATTTTTTGGCATACTAGTCTGCATTCCAAAAACTCCTGCAGCTGATAGGACCTAAATAGTCCCTACCACAGTTACTAAGAGAGGCCCTTAATAATCCTTTAGTGCAAGGTATTCAAAACTGCTTTGTAAGGTGAAAGTTGGTATGGTGATAGTTGCCATGGTGATAGTGTACCATTTCATCTTCAGCTGTGTTTTTACCAAAATGATGTGGAGCCAGTTAAACACTTAAGTTGCCTGGTATGATGTTATATTATCCAATAGTATATCATCTGAGTGATCTAATATCTTGAAATCCAAAGTTGTGTTAGTACTAAATGGGGAGAAAGTCTGTTGCAAGTACAAGTTCAAGGATACGTGTTAGTTCCTTAAAAATACCAGGAACAGACTCAGAGCACACATTTTATACCATACCAAATCCAAACATGCAATGGATCACATTTTAACATATATTTCATGAACAAGAAATGGAAGGAAGTATGGCATAAGGAAGTAAGGGTAGACATTTATGCATCATTTTAAAGTAGGTCAATTTAAAATAGTATATGCAGTTGGAGTCGGCAAGAGGAAACCTTGTTAACAATAGTGATTTTAGTTTAATAGGTAAACATCAGTCTGGGCCATGTTTTTACCACAGGGACATTTTTAAATATTAAACACGTACTTTTATAATTCAGGGCATATGCGAAAAAGCTGAAGTGGCAAAATGTGGGTTGGCATTAAACAGCCCACTGAGGTGAGCACCTGGGCTTTAGTTTTCTGTTTTCCAATGTTCCCAATGGTATTCCCATGCCAGTCCAGTAGATGGCGGTAATGTACTTAAAATGCAACCTGCTAACAGGCTGAAAGGAAAAAGGAAAGAAGAATGCCAGCATAAAACGAAGCTCACGGATGTCGTCTCGGTTTGATCAGTGTAAATTGTTGGTATTATTGTCGTATTAGCCTGCATTCCCCGCTGGGGAACTTTAATCGTAATACTTCTGAATCCCGAGGCGTTTAAAAGAAACCGAAGACGATTGTAGGAGAAGTTTAAAAGCGAGCGTATGGGACTGTTACCGCGACTGACCAACGCCTAACAACTTTTTGTGGAGTTCCTTTTTTAATAGGTAAGTCAAGTTGTGATATAATACTTATATGCCATGATAACTTGGGCTATGCAATACAAATATTTGGTGTGTGATAAGTTAACGAGGGGAGCTCATTTGCTCCAAATGGCCTATAAAAACTGTAAAAGTTCGGTCTTGGAAAAGTTTTCAACGTCACATGTTTCCTGTTGTGCTGCTAACTAGTCAAGGTGAATACAGCGTATAAGCTATATTGTATCTACACGTTTTAACATCGATAGACCTCTGTAAAACAGGGTATACCAGTGCATGCAAGGCAAACACGTTTTCAGAATCCAAAATAAGTAGTAAAAGATGAAAACATTTAGTGCAATTCAATGCATGCAGACAAAGGAAAAGGGGAAGTGTCTGCGCGCGCGCGTGTGTGTGTCAGTGTCTGTCTGTCTTTCTCTCTGTGTGTGTGTGTGTGTGTGTGTGTGTGTGTGTGTGTGTGTGTGTGTGTGTGTGTCTGTGTCTGTGTCTGTCTGAACGGGGAGAGAGTTGTGTAAACTGATATATTGGAAGATAGAAAGATATACAGTATGCAATGGGAAACTGGCAGGGTGATAAGAAGTTCAAGATAGATAGAAAGATATCCACTATTTTGTGCACTCTTCTCTTCTACAAACAACTGCTCCTTATTTTCTGTTAAATAACCATATGGAAGTGATGAGACCCTCTTTCTATTTTATATTTCAAGTGCATGATTCAGATGTTAATTCACATCAATGTATTTCTGACCACAACACAATAGAACACGGTAACTATTTAATGCTATTGTGTGTTCCAAATACACAACATATCATGATTGTTTCTTTAAAAATGTGTCATTTTATACATTTCTATATCGTATTCTATTTTATACTTTTGTGCATTTGTCGTGCCTAGCAATCACTTATGAAAAGGTTTATTTTAAATAAGACAGGACTGTGGCACAGAACATATGTATTCGGAACCTCCACTAGGTGCTAGGCCAAATCACCCCTTGGCTAGCTATGGTTTAACCAGAGAGCCCCCCACACAACAGTTTTCACCCCACCGCAAGGTACCTGCTACAGGTAGTATGCATAAACAGGTTTAAGCCCAAAGCCCACTGCAAAGTCACAGCAACACAGCAAATACGCAATGCAACACCCCACAGCAAAAAGGGGATTTGTCTCCAGCCAGACAACAGCTAAACAATAGTGATCTTTGCACACACACACTTAGCTGTTCCCTGCTCTTTCCCCACAGCCTGAAGTAAATGGAAAATATAAGTGGGTACTGTCAAAAGCAGTCCATCCAGTCAGCAACGTGACTTGAGTAGGCGAGGCGTGCAGTCACTACCGGCCAGTATGGCAAGCACTCGCCTCTGCCGTTCAAACACAGAGACTGGTCTGCGCACCGCCTGTCCCTGGGGAACACTACCGTAAATGTGGCTTTGGTGTTGGTGGCAGGGTTTTTGCATGCCTTTTAGGTAGTGAGCTTACTAGTTCAGAACTCTGTAGTGCTGCTTTATCAACATGTCGGACGCAATGTGCAGAATAAGAATACACTAAAGGACAAGCCCCTTCCAAAGATGATGCTTGCTAGTAATCTGGTTTTGAAATTACATGAAATTTCAGCCGTCATAAACTGCTTCCATTTCTGCATCCTTCTCCACGTGCTCATTACTCTTGTTTGAATCACTCAAAAAAACACAAACGCACTTACTCACACTCACTCACACACACTCACACTCATTACTCTTGTTTGAATTACGCGCGCACACACACATTAACAGACACTCACACGCACTCATTACTCTTGTTTGAATTACTAACAAAGCACACACACACACTCACTCATTACTCTTGTTTGAATTACTCACAAAGCACGTGCAAACGCACACACACACACACACTCACTCACTCACAGAAACTCATTACTCTTGTTTGAGTTTCTCACAAAGCACGCGCACACGCACACGCACACACACACACTCACACAATCAGTCACTCACTCACTCACACTCTCTCTCACTCACTCACAAACTAACACTCTCTCTCTCATACACTCACACCCTCTATCTCATACACTCTGACACACTCATTAGTCTTGTTTGAATTACTCACAAAGCACACACACGCTCGCTCGGTCACATACACACTCAGGCTTTTAGCAAGGCATGTGTCCATGCGTCTTTTGGACGCACTGTTCTAAAATAATAAGAAATTGTTCGCACTACTTTTAGGCAGGCGCCTGAAGTTTTTCATCCCCTGTTTTCCGGGTGACTTCGCTGAATGCGATCAAATTCGCCATGTCCAGCCGTTTCACTATTTAATATGTAAACAAAATTCTTTTCATGCTTAATGACTCTTAATGCCTGAGAGAGAACGCACCTTGTTATACTTTACTGTGTCGCGCCTTTGAAGCAGCAATTCCATGCCTTTCATGTGTTGAGACCAAGAAACCCCTTTAGTTCGACGTGTGCGTCTATGAAAGATCTAAGTTCTCTACTGTGATGTTAATTCCATATAATAAGCAGTGTTATATGTTTAGAGATGTTTGTTGTTTATCGTTAGTGTGAAACGGGTGAAGGAATGCTAGCATTTACCGTGTGAATGACGTATTTGTTTGCTTGCTAAATTAGCTTGCTAAATAACCTTGCATTGCGCTAAACCATGTACTTTCTATCATCCTGTTAGCCTGCATATGTGGGCTATTTGTGGTCAGAATAGTGTAGCTACGTACTTACTTATGTGTTTTCACATGATTGTGGGCATTGTTTAGTAATTCTACATGCTTGGTGGTACCGTGAGCTGACTAGCCTATTAAGGTAACATGTCAGCGTAGATATGTGCACGCGGGCTACGTGGTAGCTTTGTACTTTGTGTTTTCCCCCTTTCTACTTTGTTTCAGAACCACACATATACTCCACATACACCTAAACCACACACTGTTATAACACACTGGTTGCTTGCACCATACTGAATATCTCAGTTAGAGAATTCCTGTATTCCTGATTCTTCTTCAATATAAAGTGGTTGCATCAGATCTCGTCTCATCATTGCCTCATCTCCAACGTGCCCCTCTCCTGCCCTGAACATCCTGGCCTTGAAGTAGTGTTCTGGCCGACACTAGATTGTGTGTGTTGATAAAACACGAACGGCCCCTATACAGTCCTACCCTACCTATACAGCAATATCCATCTACTAACCCTCACCCACATTTTATTTTATTTATTTATTTTTAAGAAAGTAAACCTTTGGTCAGCAAAGAATTGACAGATATTTTCAAGTTCAAAATTATATATTTTGCCTAGAAATGTGTCCTGAATTAGGAAGGATCTTGTGTGTTTTCAAAGTATTGAAGTATTAAGGTATTGTAAATCTGTATTGTACTCTAGTCAATATCCAGATGACCAAAATAAAAGAGAAAATAGGCGGCGTGCGTGCCACACGGCTTTGCCGCGTTAGTTTCAATGACAAAATGGAACCCCCCTAAAAAATCCTAGCTAAAAGCCTCTACACACTCACATCAAAACACAAATTACTGATGTTAGAAATTTGATTGATATTCACAATATAGGTGGATCTATGCCTGTTATCTCATTCAAATTAAAATCTTCTGGATGTAATTTAATTGTGAAATTGCAAATACTGTTGGAAACGTGATTTTAAACGTATTGTTGTGTCCATGTTAAATATTGCTTTGGCCATCTGCATTCAGCCATTCAACTTGCTTGGATAAAGCATGTCAAAATGCATTTCTGTTCCAAACTTCAGTCATATTGGAGTGTTATTTGAGTGAGTCCAGGAATAGTGAACACATTTTCACGAACTCACCTTTTTGAGGGAGAAAGTTGGATGCTCTGGGTGGATACTGTATATTTGTAATTCAACAACAGTAAAACTATGCTGTAGGTCTCTGAAGGAGTATGTGTGTAATTTTCTACAAGCATACTGTAGAAGGGTAAGTCTCCAACAGTACAAGTATACTGTAATTCTTTGTTTGCACATGTTCACTATATTTTTCTTGCATTAAATAACGGTTTGACTGGATTTTCTTTTAAATACAGAACTGAAGTCCGAAATGTCAGGATCTGCTGAACCATCACAACTGCTCACGTCAGTGAAGGAGGAGATCAAAGAAGAGTTTGATGATTTCCTGCAAGAGTATCTGTCTGCACTTCCGAAAGTGGAAGAAAAGCCTGAACTGGAACTTGACTGCAAGACTGAAATAAACACATCAACAGCATTGACCCACAAAGAAGAAGAGTATTTGCCATGGGAAATTAAACAGGAGGAATCATCTGATTTTAGAGAATATGGTCACAATGACTCTCCTCCTGCAGGTAAGTTGCACATACGTTTGTATCATAAAAAACTTGGAAAATATGATAGTTAATATGAATTTGACATCATGTTAATATGAAGCTGCAAAACACCCAGAGGATTTCTGCCTATAATAGCTTTTTAACTATCTTTCTCTAGCTTAGGAAACCTGTTCACATTTGGCCGCTGCTAGTGTGTGTTGACATTAACTCATATTAATATCTGTGAATTTTAACTTGTCTCAATATGAAGACGCACAGGCAACAAAGGGTTTCTACCTTTTGTACCTATTACATTTGACTAGTTAAATTGAGGAGACTGCAACATCAGCTAGATACAGTGCCCTCCACAAATATTGGCACCCTTAGTGAATATGAGAAAAACATTTTATGAAAAAATATGTCTTTGCTGTTTAACCTGTTTTCACTCTAAATATTCACAAAAATCTTACCTTTTCATTGAAGTAAAATTATCTATCAGACACACTAGTTAAATTGAGGAGACTGCAACATCAGCTAGATAACTGGTTTAATATTTAAAATAATACTGATAATAAAAAAACATTAAGTAATATTTTATTTAATTGCAACTTAGCAATTTATATGGTTTTAGGTTAGTTAAAAGTTGATTTAAACAAAAGTTAAAACCCCCTGGCTTCATCTTCTGATTAAGTCAAAGGAATGTGAGACCTATCAAGAGAAGTGAGTTACCATGGGAATACTTTAATGTGACATGTAATTTTCAGTCAGTTACATTTCAGACAATCAAAATGTCTGCCATCATTTTGTCTCCAGATCTCTAACGCATGTGCCTGTGTCTGCCTACAGTTACAGTTCAGTATCTAGGTGTTCACTGTAAGCCTTAGGGACTTCCACGTTATATACTATTCTAGCAATAGCTAGTCAATTAAAGATACATTGTTTTCAGTTTTACTGTTAAATAGTGCTGATGTAACAAATAGAGCAGAGAGAGGATATTATCTTTAAAATATGTTCTAATGTTATAGGACATCTTCAACGGATCTATTCGGGAAAAAGGAGTTCAGGGGAAAGAGGCAAGAAAGTCATCAGACATCAGCAATCAAATACAAGGAAGAAAAAGCATGAATGCTCCCAGTGTTTCAAAACCTTTGCTGCACCGTCTGCTCTTGTAATTCATCAACGAACACACACAGGGGAAAAGCCACATCAGTGTTCTCAATGTGGAAAGGTCTTTACTACAATGGGTCATCTCAAGATACACCAGAGGATCCACACTGGGGAAAAGCCATATCAGTGTTCTCAGTGTGAAAAGGCCTTTATTACCAATGGTAATCTCAAGATACACCAGAGGATCCACACCGGAGAAAAGCCGTATCAGTGTTCTCAGTGTGGAAAGGTCTTTACTACAATGGGTCATCTCAAGATACACCAAAGGATCCACACTGGGGAAAGGCCATATCAGTGTTCTCAGTGTGAAAAGGCCTTTACTGAAATGGGTAAACTAAAAATACACCAGCGGATCCATACTGGGGAAAAGCCACATCAATGTTCTCAGTGTGAAAAGGCCTTTACTAAAATGGGTAGTCTCATTAGACACCAGAGGATCCATACTGGGCAAAAGCCATATCAGTGTTCTCAGTGTGAGAAGGCCTTTAGTGATTTGGATCATCTCAAGAAACACCAGAGGATCCATACTGGAGAAAAGCCACATCACTGTTCTCAGTGTGGAAAGGCCTTTAGTAGAAAGGATGATCTCAAGATACACCAGAGGATCCACACCGGAGAAAAGCCGTATCAGTGTTCTCAGTGTGGAAAGGCCTTTACTACCATTGGTAATCTCAAGATACACCAGAGGATACACACTGGGGAAAAGCCATATCAGTGTTCTCAGTGTGAAAAGGCCTTTGCTGAAAAATATAAACTAAAAATACACCAGGGGGTCCATACTGGGGAAAAGCCACATCAATGTTCTCAGTGTGGAAAGGCCTTTACTCGAATGTCTCATCTCAAGAAACACCAGAGGATCCACACCGGAGAAAAGCCATATCAGTGTTCTCAGTGTGGAAAGGGTTTCAGAAGTACCAGTGAACTTAGAATCCACCAGATGATCCATACTGGGGAAAAGCCACATCAGTGTTCTCAGTGTGGAAAGGCCTTTACTACCACAGGTCAGCTCAAGACACACCAGATGACACATACTGGAGAAAAGCCATATCACTGTTCTCGGTGTGGAAAGGCCTTTACTACCACAGGTCAACTTATGACACACCAGATGATCCATACTGGTGAAAAGCCATATCAGTGTTCTCAGTGTGGAAAGGGTTTCAGAAGTACCAGTGAACTTAGAATCCACCAGATGATCCATACTGGGGAAAAGCCACATCAGTGTTCTCAGTGTGGAAAGGCCTTTACTACCACAGGTCAGCTCAAGACACACCAGATGACACATACTGGAGAAAAGCCATATCACTGTTCTCAGTGTGGAAAGGGTTTCAGAAGGAGCAGTGAACTTAGAATCCACCAGATGATCCATACTGGGGAAAAGCCACATCAGTGTTCTCAGTGTGGAAAGGCCTTTACTACCACACATCATCTCATGACACACCAGATGATCCATACTGGGGAAAAGCCGAACACAAGGAACAAAAAGCATGAATGCTCCCAGTGTTTCAAAACCTTTGCTGCACCTTCCATTCTTGCAAAACATCAACGAACACACACAGGAGAAAAGCCCCATCAGTGTACTCAGTGTGGAAAAGCCTTTAATGAAATGGGTCATCTCAAGTCACACCAGAGGAGCCACACCGGAGAAAAGCCATATCATTGTTCTCAGTGTGGAAAGACTTTTAGTCAAATGTCTCATCTCAAGACACACCAGAGGATCCATACTGGGGAAAAGCCATATCAGTGTTTTCAGTGTGGAAAGGCCTTTACTGAAATGGGTGGTCTCAAGAAACACCAGAGGATCCACACTGGAGAAAAGCCATATCGGTGTTCTCAGTGTGGAAAGGGTTTCAAAAGTAGCACTGAACTTAGAATCCACCAGAGGATCCATACTGGGGAAAAGCCACATCAGTGTTCTCAGTGTGGAAAGGCCTTTACTACCACAGGTCAACTTATGACACACCAGATGATCCATACTGGAGAAAATTCATATCAGTGTTCTCAGTGTGGAAAGGCCTTTACTACCACAGGTCAACTTATGACACACCAGATGATCCATACTGGAGAAAAGCCATATCAGTGTTCTCAGTGTGGAAAGACTTTTAGTCAAATGGGTAATCTCAAGAAACACCAGATGACACATACTGGATAAAAGCCATATCAGTGTTCGACATGTGGGAAGGGTTTCAAAGGTGGGAATGAACTTAGACTCCACCATATGACACATGCCGAGGAAAAGCCACATCACTGTTCCCAGTGAGGTTAGACTTTTAGTCAAATGGGTAATCTCAATAGACACCACAGAAACCATCACGGTGAATAGCCGTATCAATTACCTATATATGAGGGAACTCAAATGTTGCTCAGATATCACTGTCCATTAGGTCACACATCAGTTTGGTACAGTCCATGCAATTCTGTCAAATCAGCAACTTACTGCAATAATGCCTGATATTGCAACTTTAATAGTTTTATATTGCATAGAAGTAACACTTTGATGCTCAACTGCAACTTGTTGTTCAATGTTGTGTATATAATTCAGTTGTACTCTAAATATAGGGCAAAATACTGTACTTTTTGTCAGCCCACGCCCTCTTATCCTTTTCTTTTTGTCAAAACATGAACCAATAAAAAGTATTTAAAGTGATATAGGCACCCATTCATATTACTTTGATGTCTGAGTGACTTAGTTACCTGAATGTTTTGATTATTTCATATTGTTTGCCGGTAAATCTCTATCTAGGTACGAGTCTGTTCCTGTGTTGTCAGTGGGCATACTGCCTAAATCCCCTTTTGAACGATGTTTATTGTATTTATATCTGTGCTATTATTAATGTAGGGTATTAAATAATGGGGGTGTAGACATTCTAGCAGGGCAATATACTCCCCTACCCCTGGTATCTTAAAAAAAAATAACAAATTAAAAGTGTTAAATGTCTGGGATACTGGTGTCTAATTGACCCACCCTGTATCATAACCCAAGATTTTATAATATATGTATCTTCTATCCTCATATGAAGTAAGATTATTTATTAAGACATACAGTGGGGAAAATAAGTATTTGAACCCCTGCCGACTTTGCAAGTTTGGCCACTTGCAAAGAAATGTGTGATCTAGAATTTTAATGGTAGGTGTATTTTAACAGTTAGAAACAGAATATCAACAAAAAAATCCAGAAAACTGCATTTTATAAGATTTATGACTTTATTTGCATTTGATGCAAAAAATAAGTATTTGAACCCCCAAGCAAACAGCAAGAATTCTGGCTCCCAATGGCCAGTTATGTGCCCAAAAAGCACACAGATTAGTCCTCATTAGGTCTAACAAGGTATACCTGATCTCAACTGGTGACCTGTATAAAAGAAACCTGTCCAAAGAAACATACTTCACACCTTCTACCTCACCACCATGGGCAAGACCAAAGAGCTGTCCAAGGACGTCAGAGATAAGATTGTAGACCTGTACAAGGCTGGAATGGGCTAAAAAATCACCGGCAAGCAGCTTGGTGAGAAGCAGATAACTATTGGTGCGATTATTCATAAATGGAAGCAACACCAAACAATTGTCACCCACTCTAGGTCTGGGGCTCAATGCAAGATATCCCCTCGTGCGGAATCAGTGATCATTCGAAAGGTGCAGAATAACCCCAGAACTACACAGGGGGAGCTTGTGAATGATCTCAAGGCAGCTGGGACCAGAGTCACCAAGAAAACCATTGGCAACACACCACGCCATAATTTTTTGAAGTACTGCAGCACTCGCAAGGTCCCCCTGCTCAAGGAAGCGCATGTACAGGGCCATCTGAAGTTTACCATTGCACACTTGAATGATTCTAGGGAGGATTGGGAGACAGAATGTGGTCAGATAATACCAAAATCAAGCTCTTTGGCATCAACTCGACTTGCCGTGTTTGACGGGGGGGAATGCTGAATATGACCCCAAGAGTACATCATACCCACCATCAAGCATGGCGGTGGAAACATTATGCTTTGGGGCTGTTTCTCTGCCAAGGGTACAGGACGACTCCACAGCATCAAGGGGACTATGGATGGGGCCATGTAACGTGGAATATTGGGCTTGAACCTCATTCCCTCATTCCATCCCATTGAAAACACAACCTTAAAGATTTGGAGAGGATCTGGAAAGAGGAGTGGACCAAAATCCCTCCTGAGATGTTTGTAAACCTGGTGACCAACTACAAGAAACGTCTGACGTCTGTGCTTGCCAATTAGGGTTATTCCACCAAGTACTAAGTCATTTTTGTCAGTCAGTTTTGGGGGTTCAAATACTTATTTTTGCATCAAATGCAAATAAAGTCATAAATGTTATAAAATGCATTTTTCAGGATTTTTTTGTTGATATTCTGTTTCTCACTGTTAATATACACCTACCATTACAATTATAGATCACACATTTCTTTGCAAGTGGCCAAACTTGTGAAATCGCAAGGGGTTCAAATACTTATTTTCCCCACTGTACATACAATCCAACATTCACACACTAAATTAACATACACACTATCATACAGTAGGAAACGCTTTGACATACACACCATAGGGTCTTTATAGCTGGATAACTTCAGACTTTTCTGCGGAAGAGGGCCCGGCTGAATGCAGGTGTTTACATTCATCACAGATGATTAGGCTCAGATGGATGTGTTTGAAATGTAGTCTCCAAAGAGCTCCTCCCGCTCATTGGTTAGATTTTGAATCCAGGAAGCTAATGAGTCAAATAGAAGATACTCTGGAGTCAGATTCTTGAACATACATTTGTACGGTTGCACTGATGATAAGGTTACTAATGGGTGTTTATGAAATGTAGGATCCCAATCATTCTTATGGTGGTTACATGGCCTATTCACTTGCATGTTTATATAATGTCTGTTGGTGAAACTATGTAAATCAAACTGCTCTTCTGCTTGTTTAGTAGGACAACACCCAAAATAAACTTTTTTTTTTATCTTTCATAACATTTGTGTTTATTCCTGTTGTATTCTTAAAGTAAGGTAAAAAATGAGAATGCCCTTAATAGAAACGTGTGTGTGTGTGTGTGTGTGTGTGTGTGTGTGTGTGTGTGTGTGTGTGTTTGTGTGTATATATATATATATATATATGTGTGTGAGTCTTAAAGGAAAAAACCCAAAAGCTGTTTTTTGCCACTACACTATTTGTCATGATAGTTTAGATCTAGTTTTGGCTCCCAATCTTTCCCATGGTGGCTATATGGCCTTTTTACTTGCATGTTTATATTACATCTGCTGGTCAACATCTATGTAGATAAAACTGTGTTTCTGTTTGTTCAGTAGGAGTACAACCAAGATACAGCTTTTTAATTTGTAATCTTTCACGTGATTTGTGTTTATTCCTGTTGTATGCTTAAAGCAAGGTACACAATGAAAAGACCTTTAATACATATACGTATTTATTACAATTTTGTATTCATGTGAAGCTTGTTTACTGTGTTGTAGAAAGGTAAAAATGAAAAGGCCCTTAATATGTAGTTAATGATATCTGTTTATTTCACATTCATTGTGTTTATTTCTGTTGTATTCCTAAAGTTAGGTACACAGTGAAAATGCCCTAATATATTTTTATTTCACATTGATAGTGTTTATTTCTGTTGTATTCTTAAAGTAAGGTATAAAATAAAAAGGCTCTTAAATTGTGCTCCAGCTGAGCACTCCACCACCACCCTCAGTCAAAACATGAACAAATAAAAAGCATTCAGAGTGAACTGGGGTAAATGCCTGGGATTCAGGTGCAAATGATAATGCTCTCTTTGTATTTAAAATAATAATAACGTTTCTTAAGTCACCTGGTTACTATTTAACTCAGTTGTGTGTTTTTCTTTAAGTGAGGCTTCACACTGGTAAGTAGGTCTGATATACCCTTATATCATTATTAAAATACAATCACACAGACTTTCCACAGTTTACCAACCTATCCTCTTCTCCCTAATCACCTTTCAGTTCACACCTCCACCCCACCCCCACCTACCCTCCTGTGTGGAGATTCTGCAGGCTGGGCTATAGCCACGCCCAACTTACGGCCATCAGACGTATAAACGGTGCTCATACACATGGAATTCCTTTCAATGACTGCAGCTGATTGGATGAGCCACTGTAAACAGTGCTCAGTGACATGAAATCCCTTCCCATAATCCCTTTTGCATTCTAGTTTGCATTCCAAAGATTCCTGCAGCTGATTGGATGAGCCACCTTTTTAAGGCAGACCCCGGGTGGTCTGGAAGAATAGTGTGTATGTGTAACTCAAAGGTAGTACAACTATACTGCAGTTCTTGTTTGCACATCTTCACTATATTAGTCCTGTATTGAAAGACAGTTCAATGATTTCATTTGCAAAACAGAACTGAAATGTCAGGATCTACTGAACCATCACAGCTGCTGATGTCAGTGAAGGAGGAGATCAAAGAAGAAGAATTTGATGATTTCCTGCAAGAGTATCTGTCTTCATTTCAGAAAGTGGAAGAAAAGCCTGGACTGGACCATGACTGTAAGACTGAATCAGAAAGATCCTCAATCTTGGCCTGCAAAGAAGAAAAGTCTTTCCTGATGGAAATTAAAGAGGAAGATGAATCGGATTTAAGAGATTATGATCGCAGTGATTCTCCTACAAGTAAGTTGCAGATTATTTTGTATCATGAGAAGCTAAAAGAAAAAAACATTCATTTTTAATGTGTTATTTATATTTACAACACCTGGATTTTAGTAAATGGCTTTAATTTGTTCTTTACTCAATACAATGTGAGATCTGTATATTTTCTAGCCAATAACCAATAATAAAAAGATATTAAAAAATATGAAGAAATTATTTGTATATTGAAGATCTTGACAAATATGATAGTTGTGAAATATGATAGTAGTGAAGTGAATATGACATCATGTTAATATGAAGCTCTAAGGGCACCCAGAGGGTTCCTGCCTATCGTAGCTTTTTAACTATCTCTCAGAAACTTAAGGATCAATCTTCACATTTGGCCGCTTCTAGTGTGTGTTTCATTCCATTGGAACTCAGAGAGTTATACTGTTATGAATAGGTTCTTTAAAAGTTGATTTAAAAACAACTGGATTTATCTTCTGCTTTACTCAATGAAATGTTAGACCTCTAGGGAGAATAGAGATACAATGGGAATACCATAATTAAGGGATATAACTTGCAGTAGGTTGCATTTAAAACATTTAAAATGCCTACTTTAGGTAATTAGTGATATACTTTTTTTCGCAAATAGCCAGTCAAGCGAAAATACATTTTTTACACGGGTAACACTGTGTATTGTGTATGTAACACATTGTGAATATCGATGATTGACAATCGATGATATTATTTTAAAAATATTTTGTAATGTTATAGGAGACGTTCAAAGGATCCATTCCAGAAAAAGGAGTCCAGAGGAAAGAAGAAAGAAAGTCATCATACATCAGAAGTCGAACACAAGGAAGAAACAACATGAATGCTCCCAGTGTTTCAAAATCTTTGCTGCTCCTTCTGCTCTTGCAACTCATCAACGCACACACACAGGAGAAAAGCCTCATCAATGTTCTCAGTGTGGGAAAGCTTTTAGTCAAATGTCTAGTCTCAAGACACATCAGATGATCCATACCGGAGAAAAGCCAAATCAGTGTTCTCAGTGTGGGAAAGCCTTTAGTCGAATGGATCATCTCAAGATACACCAGAGGAATCACACTGGGGAAAAGCCATATCAGTGTTCTCAGTGTGGAAAGGGTTTCAAAAGTAGCAGTGAACTTAGAATCCACCAGATGACACATACTGGAGAAAAGCCACATCACTGTTCTCAGTGTGGAAAGACCTTTAGTCAAAAGGGTGCTCTCAAGGAACACCAGAGAACCCATACTGGTGAAAAGCCACATCAGTGTTCTCAGTGTGGAAAGACTTTTAGTGGAATGAGTAATCTCAAGACACACCAGAGGATCCATACTGGGGAAAAGCCATATAAGTGTTCTCAGTGTGGAAAGACATTTAGCAAATTGTTTACTCTCAAGAGCCACCAGAGGAGCCATACTGGGGAAAAGCCATATCCGTGTTCTCAGTGTGGAAATACTTTTAGTCGTTTAAGTGGTCTCAAGAAACACCAGAAGATCCACACTGGGGACAAGAACCTCACCAAAATAGGTGATATAAATGACTGAAATATACACCAATCAAATATCACTAACCTTCAACTGCAAAGAAGAAAGTAATGTATTAATGGAAATGAATGCAAAGAAGCAGAAGACATCCATCAACATTTTTATTAACATTTAATGGCATGAGGTTTAGTTGTTTGGCTTTAAGTTGTGCTTTACTCAAACAAATTGACACATTTTTTCTTCTGGCCTCCTAATGGTGGTATATGGTAATGCACAGTGTGTCCCAGCCACTGCCTCGTTTCTTGTCCAATTCGTTTATTTTAAAGTTTGTGAAGGGTTGACAACTACATTGGTTAACTTGATGTAAAACATTTGATTGATCTTCACAAGATAGGTGGATCTATGCCTGTTATCTCATTAAAAATTAAATCATATTCTGATATATAATGTAATTCAATTGTGAAATTACAAATACTGTGATAACCAAACGTGATAACATAACGTGATATTCAAAGTATTGTTTGTTTTCATGTAAGATATTGCTGTGTCCATCTGCATTCAGCCATTCATCTTGCTTGGATACATCATATTTAAGTGTTATTTGAGTAAGTAGGAAGTAAGGAATAATTGTGTTTTCCATTCTGTGTTCTGTAAAATGTTATGCACAATGTGAGAAAATGGTTTGGGAAAAAACCTTAATAACCAGCTAGATATGTAAACATAATGCTAACATCAGCTGAAGTAATATAGATTTTTATAAATGCCATGTTAATCATCCGTTTGGTTTGAGAAAATCTTTCATAGCAACGTTAATTTACGCTGCCATTGGGTTAAACATAGACAGTTTATTAATGGCTAGTTTTAAAAGTTGTGCACACATTTTACCAAATCACTGACTCATAGAGTATTGCCCCATCGTGGTTCTCTCCTACACAATGATGAAAAAACATATATTTCCTGCCAGCCATTTAAGATGAGATACATGACAACCCATAACAATGTCATAAGGTGCAATCATTTCCCCCTTGCATTATACATGGACTAAAATCTAACAGGTATGATATGCATTATCATATGAAATGATTAAAGATCTGGATAGTCTTGACTGCTCTGAAGAAAAGGAAGACACCACATGTAAGACTGTCCCTTATATTAAGGTCAATAAACTTATGGGGAGTTCTTGTCCCATGCACATTTGGTAAAATGTAATGAATTGCCCCTGTGTGTGTCAGTTGGTGTGTGTTTGAAGTTTTTTTTATTTCAGAAATCCTACAGATCATTGATGAGCAGACTATGGATGCCGATGTTCGAAAGGTAGACACCCATTCATTCTTATGATGCCTCTGTGACCTTTGATTTAGAATGTTTTGCTGCTGCATCTCTATGTAGGTTTGAGTCTGTTCCACTGTTTTTAGTGTGATTGCTGCCAAAAAATAAAGGTTTTTAATAGAATTTATTGATTTCTGTTGTATCATTAATACAAATATTCCACATATCCTAGTTGGGCAAGATACTTCACTGCCACCCAGAGTAATGAAATCTGAGAACTGGAGACTTTCTTCAGATTACCACTCCCCTCACCCTTTCTCACCCATCACATCTCAGTTCACACATCCACCCCACCCCCTACTATACTCCTTTGTGTAGTTTCAGCAGGTTGATCTATGATCATGCCCACCTGAGGACCACTAGAGGTGTAAATGGTGCTCATGGACATTGAATCCCTGCCCTTAATCCCTTGGCACTCTAGCTTGCATTCCAAACGCTCCTGCAGTTGATTGCTTAGATTTGAGAGAAGATGCACTATATTAACACCACATAGGGGAGTCTGAACTTATCTTTGAACCCAGAGAGAAGATGCACTAGAGTAACAACACATATGGGGAGTCTGAATTTACCTTTGTAAGGTAAACATAAATGTCAAACCGTTACTGCAGCTTGGTAAAAGCCTGGGTCTGTTCATTCCTTATGGTGGAAGGAACGGTCACCCTCTGGATAGATTCACCTACTGCTCCCCTCTCTGCAGTAGTGCAGTAACTAATGCTGTTACAGATCCAAATCACAGCCACGTCACATTAAGTCTAAGAAAAAGTACATCAACCCTGAGTTTCGGTCTCTCTCAATATGATACCAATTGAAAATGTGTACACTAGAGGCATGCAATGAGGCTGAAAGATACAAAAAAAAAGAAATTGAGCAAAAGTGTGTGAGATATGGTGTGCAATGAAGACGTAGTATGATGCCCTCGTGGCTGAAAATGCACTGCAGGGGAGCACTAGAGGCTGGCACTGCTAAAACCTTGAAGGCCAATGACCAGATCAAACATGGCACTGTTTATAGCTAAATGTTGAAGATTCGTTGTATTGTACAACTTTTTTATTTGGTCTATGTTTTTTAGTTGGAGTCCTGCCAAGAACAAGGCTGCCACCACTCGGCGGGAGGGAACAGAGCATTGTCATTGAAAAGGGTAGACACAGAAAACATGACTACCTCGACAAAACAGACTCTGCACTCACTGTATTAATGGGGTAGTGGATGATGAGTTTCTTTTCCTGGCATAATGTAATGACTACAACAACATAAGGGAGACCTTCTTCTCAAGAACAGAGGACATTTGCTCTGGGTTTACCAAAAAAAGAGAGGAAATATGATCATTGAATGAAGCAATGCATGTAGGAAGGATTACAAGAATATATCACATCTCAACACCCATCAGATCACACAAACCAAATAGAAGTCACATCATTTAAGAGTGTGGAAAGAACTTAAGTCAATGTCTGCTTTCATGATACACTAGAGAGTCTGTGAAATCTCATATTTCTGTTGTACTCTAAATTTAGGTAACATAATCAAAGCTGAGCAGAACACTCTACTGTTGATCAGCCCACCCCTTCTTATCCTTTCCTGTTTTATCATTTACATGATTTGTGTTTATTCCTGTTGTATTCTTCAAGGAAGGTACACAATGAAAATGCCCTTAATTTCTACTTCAGCTGAGCATTAGATTGCCATCGACAGTGAAAACATGACCACATAAATAGTATTCAGAGTGAACTGGAGTAAACGTCTGGCATTCTGGTGCATATGATAATGCCCTCTGTGTGCTTCAAACAATAATAAAGTTTCTTAGGTGACATGGCTTTTATTTAACTCAGTTGTGTGGTTTTTTAAAGTGAGGCTTCAAACTGGTATGTAGGTCTGATATTACCCTTGTATAATTATTATGATACAAACACAGAGGCTTCCTTTAATTTACCAACCAACCCAATCCTACCTAAACACTTCTCAGTTCACACCTCCAACCCACCCCCACCTACTCTCCTGTGTGGAGATTATGCAGGCTGAGCTATAGTCACGCCCACCTGAGGGCCATCAGATGTGTAAACGGTGCTTGTAGACGTGGAATCCCTTCCCATGATCCCTTTGGCATTCTAGTTTGCATTCCCAAGATACCTGCAGCTGATTGGATGAGCCACCCATTTAAGGCAGACACTGGGGTGGTCTGCAACTACAGTGTGTAAGTGTAACTCAAAGACAGTACAGCTCTACTGCAGTTCTTGTTTGCACAGCTTCCCTATAGTAGTCCTGTATTGAAGGACAGTTCAAGGATTTAATTTGCGAAACAGAACTAAAATGTCAGGATCTACTGAACCATTACAACTGCTAATGCCAGTGAAGGAGGAGATAAAAGAAGAAGAATTTGATGATTTCCTGCAAGAGTATATGTCTTCATTTCAGAAAGTGGAAGAAACGCCTGGACTGGACCATGACTGTAAGACTGAACCAGAAAGTTCCCCAACCTTGGCCTGCAAAGAAGAAAAGTCTTCAATGATTGAATTTAAAGAGGAGGACAAATCCGATTTAAGAGAATATGATCGCGATGATTCTCCTACAAGTAAGTTGCAGATTATTTTGTATCATAAAAACACGTTCATTGCCATGTGTTTTTTATATTGCCAACACGTGCATTTTAGTAAATGGCTGTAACTTGTGCTTTACTCAATACAATGTGAATGTACAGAGAATAGACATAATATGCATATCACCTTAATCATGGATACTATTATTGTTACATTTAAAAGATAGAAAGTTTCTGCCATAGTTTTTTTTTTCTCCAGTTCTTTTTTTCTCCAGGTCTGTAACTCTGTTTCCATTTAGTCTCTAGGTAGACAATTATCCTATTGAACACTGTTATTCTACTTTACTTCCACATGAGGGACGATTCTAGCCAATAGCTAATAATAAAAATATATTTAAAAGTATGTACAAATAATTTGTATAATGAAAATCTTGACACATATGAGAGTTCATATAAAGTGAATATGACATCATGTTTATATGAAGCTGCAAGGGCACCCAGAGGGTTCCTGCCTATTTAACCATCTAACTAACTGTACGCTTCTAGTGTGTGTCTCATGCCATTGGAACTCAGACAGCTGTACTGTTGAATAGGTTATTCAAAGGTTGATTTAAAAACAACTGGCTTTATTTTCTGCTTTACTGAATGAAGAGTGAGACATGTTGAGAGTATAGAGATACCATGGGAATGCCATAATAAAGGGATATAACTTGCAGTAGGTTGTATTTAAAACATTTAAATGCCTACTTTAATTGTGTCTCCTAACTGATATACTGTTTAAGCAAATAGCCAGTCAATACAAAAAAAAATTTAAAAGATATACTGTGATAGTGTTAAAATATCAAATCGAGGATATCGATGATCGAGAATTGAGGATATTATTTTAAAAATATTTTGTAATGTTATAGGAGACGTTCAAAGGATCCATTCTAGAAAAAGGACTCCAGAGGAAAGAAGAAAGAAAGTTATCAGACATCAGCAATCGAACACAAGGAACAACAAACATGAATGCTCCCAGTGTTTCAAAACCTTTGCTGCACCTTCCACTCTTGCAATTCATCAACGCACACACACAGGAGAAAAGCCACATCAGTGTTCTCAGTGTGGAAAAACCTTTAATCAGATAGGTAATCTGAAGACACACCAGAGGATCCACACTGGAGAAAAGCCATATCCGTGTTCTCAGTGTGAAAAAGCCTTCAGTCAAAAGCGTGAACTCACGACACACCTGATGATCCATACAGGAGAAAAGCCACATAAGTGTTCTCAGTGTGGGAAAACCTTTAATCGGATGTCTCATCTCAAGTCACACAAGACAATCCATACGGGTGAAAAGCCACATCATTGTCCTCAGTGTGGAAAGACCTTTATTCAAAAAGGTCATCTCAAGATACACATGATGATCCACACTGCAGAAAAGCCACATCAGTGTATTTCATGTGGGAAGGGTTTCAAAACTAGCAGTGAACTTAGAATCCACCAGCTGACACATACTGTAGAAAAGCCACATCACTGTTCTCAGTGCGGAAAGACTTTTAGTCAAATGTCTCATCTCAAGAAACACCTGAAGACACATACTGGAGAAAAGCCACATCAGTGTTCTCAGTGTGAAAAGGCCTTTACTAGAATGGGTTGTCTCATTAGACACCAGAGGATCCATACTGGACAAAAGCCATATCGGTGTTCTCAGTGTGAAAAAGCCTTTAGTGATTTGGGTACTCTCAAGAGACACCAGAAGATCCATACTGGGCAAAAGCCATATCAGTGTTCCCAGTGTGAAAAGGCCTTTACTGAAATGGGTAGTCTAAAAATACACCAGAGGATCCACACCGGAGAAAAGCCATATCATTGTCCTCAGTGTGGAAAAACCTTTAGACAAAAGGGTGATCTCAAGAAACACCTGATGACACATACTGGAGAAAAGCCACATCAGTGAAAATGTCATTTCATTGAAAGTTGAATCATCTTCTGAAATATTATGTAATTCAATTGTGAAATTGCAAATACTATCACTAGCACACATTTTTCCAAATCACTAACTCATAGAGTATTCCCCCATCATGGTTCTCTCCTACACAATGATGAAAAACAAAAATATTTCCTGCCAGCATTTTAAGATGAGATATATGACAACCCATAACAATGTCTTAAGGTGTAATCTTCCCCCCCCCCCTTCATATATGGACTTCAATAAAACAAAGTATGATATGTATTGTCATATCAATTAAATGAAGATCCCGGATAGTCTTGACTGCTCTGAAGAAAAGGAAGACACCACATGTATGACTGTCCCATATGTTAAGGTCTATAAACTAATGGTGCATTCTTATCCCATACACGTTTTGTAAAAATCAGTGGATTGCCCATGTGTATAACATTTGGTGTGTGTTTGAAGTGTAGACATGCATTCATTTGATGTTTGTTTTCTATAGTAAGGTATTTTCAAAAATCCAATCATTGATTAGCAGACTATGAATTCCGATGTTTGATAAGTAGACACCCATTCATTCTTATGTTGCCTCTGTGACCTGCATCTCTATGTAGGTTTGAGTCTGTCCCACTGTTTAGTGTGATCTCTGCCAAAAATAAAGGATTTTAAAAGAATGTATATATTTCTGTTGTATCATTAATACATATATTACACATATTCTAGTTGGGCAAGACACTTAAAAAAAACATGAAGTTTGAAAACTGGAGACTTTACCCATCATCTCTCAGATCACTCATCCACCCTCCCCCTACTATACTCCTTTGTGTAGTTTAAGCAGGTTGAGCTAGTGGTGTAAATGGTGCTCATAGACATGGAATCCCTAGATGTGAAAACATAATCAGCTGAAATAATATATATTTGTATTAATGCCATGTTTTCAACAAAACATTTTGCAGTCCTCCATTTGGTTTGAAAAAAATATTTTATAGCCAGTCAGATATGTACATTTAAAAACAATTGGGTGAAACATAGATGGTTTATCAACGGCTTGTTTTAAAAGTTGTGGTCATCTGTACAAACAGGTCACCTCTGGTCACTTCAGCTCAGTTTCAAATAAAGCTTTACATTGTTCAACCATTGATTCAATGACAAGACTTGTAAAGACCATGAACTTAACAACTAAGAATGAATAAAACATGTATTTATGTTAGGCACTAGGCACACATTTTTTTCAAATCACTGAGAGTATTCGCCCATCATGGTTCTTTCCTACACAATGTTGAAAATATATTTTTCCTGCAAGGATTTTAAGATGAGATACCTCACATAAAAATGTCATGAGATGCAATCTCTTTTTGCCCCTTCATTCATGGGCTTAAACATATTATAACACAAAACAGAACTTACATGTCAGGATCTACTGAAAGATTTCAAGAAGCTAAAGAGTCAGATAGAGGATGCATTATATTAAGAGCACAGAGTGGAGTCAGATTACTGATCTCACATTATTGATGGGTGTGTATGAGATGTAGGATCCCAATCATTCTTATGGTGGATATGGCCCTTTCACTGCATGTTTATATTATGTCTGCTGGTGAAACTCTGTGAAGATTAAAGACTGTTCCAGGTTTTTTAGTGAGTACCACAACACATACATGTAACCTGAAGAAGAGAATTTCTATAGCTGGGTATCTTCAGTTGAGTGAGACATGTAGTTTGGATTGTTAGCCATATTCATTTCTGTTGTATTCTTAAGGTCGGGTGCCCAATCAGAGGAGTCCTGACATTGTAGTTGAGCAAGATATTGAATTGAGAGACACAAAAACACAAAAGTTTTAAAGGAGATTAGAGGTTTATATGCAGGTCTAAAAGTCTTTTTCTCCTCTGTCCTCATATCAAGTTATAAACTATTATAAAACATACATTAATTCACACAAACGTACACATATGTCTTCAGAAATACACACACAAGCAGACAGTTTCAAAAGCTTTCAGGAACAATGGAAGGTTTCTTCAGTTCACCAGCCCACCCCATCTACCACATGACCTTTTAGTTCACACCTCCAACCCAACCCCACATACCCTTCCCTACCCAATCACCTTTCAGTTCACACCTCCAACCCAACCCCACATATCCTTCCATACCCAATCACCTTTCAGTTCACACCTCCAACCCAACCCCACATATCCTTCCCTACCCAATCACCTTTCAGTTCACACCTCCAACCCAACCCCACATATCCTTCCCTACCCAATCACCTTTCAGTTCACACCTCCAACCCAACCCCACATATCCTTCCATACCCAATCACCTTTCAGTTCACACCTCCAACCCAACCCCACATATCCTTCCCTACCCAATCACCTTTCAGTTCACACCTCCAACCCAACCCCACATATCCTTCCCTACCCAATCACCTTTCAGTTCACACCTCCAACCCAACCCCACATATCCTTCCCTACCCAATCACCTTTCAGTTCACACCTCCAACCCAACCCCACATATCCTTCCATACCCAATCACCTTTCAGTTCACACCTCCAACCCAACCCCACATATCCTTCCATACCCAATCACCTTTCAGTTCACACCTCCAACCCAACCCCACATATCCTTCCATACCCAATCACCTTTCAGTTCACACCTCCAACCCAACCCCACATATCCTTCCCTACCCAATCACCTTTCAGTTCACACCTCCAACCCAACCCCACATATCCTTCCCTACCCAATCACCTTTTAGTTCACACCTCCAACCCAACCCCACATATCCTTCCATACCCAATCACCTTTCAGTTCACACCTCCAACCCAACCCCACATATCCTTCCATACCCAATCACCTTTCAGTTCTAACATCCAGGAATGGCCCATCTACCCTCCTTTGTGATGTCTCTGCTGGTTAAACCCTGACCACGCCAACATGACTACCATCAGACGTGAACAATACATTGATATTTAGCAGATGCTTTTGTCCAAAGAGACATTCAAAGGAAGGCAATGCACATGGAATTCCTTCCCAAACTTCTTCATCATTCTAATGTACATTCCAAAAGCTCCTGCAATTATAAAATCAGTATACATGAGTAGTCAATTAGAAGAACACATGTCTAAATTCAGGTGTTTACATGAGACACTGATGATTAGGCTACTGATGGGTGCGAATGAAATGTAGGCTCCCATTCATAAATGTATGGTGTCTGTGTGACTTAGTTACCTAGGATAAATGAAAGCTTTCTTCAGTTCCCAATCCCACCTGTCCTCTATTTCCCCATCACATTTCAGTTCACAACCACTGCCACCTATAGTCAAAACAAAAAAGACATTTGAAAAGTCCTTAAACATGAAGTATGAAAAATTCTGATTAAGAATTGAGGCTTTTTTCAGATTCTCATCCAACTCCAACTACCCTTTCCTACCCATCACCTCTCAGTAACCCCCCACTACACTCCTTTGTGTAGTTTCTGCAGGCTGAGCTATGCCCATGCCCACCTGAGCACCATCAAACGTGTAAACGGTACTCAGAGACATGTACTTCCTGCCCATACGCCATTGTCATGCTGGTTTAGATCTAGTTTAGTCTCCCAATCAACTCAGTTGCGTTTTTATTTTATTTTAAGTGAGGCTTCACACTGGTATGTAAGTCTGATATACCCTTATATCTGTCAGGGCTCTTCTCGGGGATTGGACCCGAGTAGCTGGGTTTGGGGAACAAGCGTCTTAGCCAGGTGAGCTATTGAGAGGACCCAGTTGCAGGATGTCGTTTTAAGCTTAGTTTCTTTTTATTTTCAAAAACACAAAAAATTCCTCGACAGGAGAAACTACAAAAACGCAGGAAATCAAGAACAGGGCAAAAGGCCATAAACTCACCATTTAGAACTAATGTGCTCGAGAGCACTACAAAGCAATGTGCTTGAGAGCACGACAAAACTATGCTGCTTGAGAGCACTTCTACCAACCATGGGGAACAAAGACAATATAACGACCAGAGAAAGAGCAGGGAAACTAGCCAGGTATTTAACTCCTGGCTAATTGGGAGTCAGGAGGCAAACATACAGTGTGACAAGAGGTAAGGGCAGACAATTGGCTACAGGTGAGGGCACACAACGGGAAACAGGTGAGGGCACATAACGAGACACAGGTGAGAACACAAAATCACAACAGAGGCACATGTGTGCGAAAAACAAGCGTTCTTTTATCGTTTGGCCACCAGATGTCGCCAATGTGCCAACTTATGGCAATCGCCGCCCAAAGGCCTGACCAATGTTCCCTCTAAGCTGCGCGCGCGCGGCCGCGCAGGCCAGTCGAAGAGCCCACGCAATAGATTTTTCAAACCGCGCACATTTTTCACACCGCATAAACAATTTTTTTTTAGGGTTTAAAAATTACATATATTTACATATGCTCGGAGGCAAACGCGAAAAGAGTTCGCTCGTGGGAAAACGGGCAGTGAACAAAAGTGACATTATTCTGTTTGTCCTTAAAGTTTGTGAGCACTTGGATGCCCGCTTCCCTGAGCTGAGTGGGCTGCCTTTGAGCCGGACACGTTGGATCGTGCAGTTAGTAAATTTGATCATGGGCTGAATGACGTGACCAATCTGGCGAAAGGGTTTCGAAGCGCTTCTGGAGGAAGCATAATATGCGGTCCCGGGACGCATTTGTCGAATTCAAGTTCATGGTTATTGAAAAAAGGTGGTCGCTGAAAAGTGAGCATTTTCCAGATCTGGTAGGCCTACAACTTCGACATTTGTGGCGCATTCCAAGCATCTAGCGCCGACTGTGAACGCGGTTTCAGTCTAATGAATGCCACTAAGACAAACTCGTGAGGCGAGAAGATTTGAGGTAGAAATTTCCAATATTTTCAATTAGACCTATTAGGCCCTATTCAAAGTGATCTTGATAACTGCAACAACATTTTGACATATGTTTAGTCAGAAAGGTGTGTCTTCCATAGGCCTGCAGACAAGATGAGCCACACAGCCAGATAGGCCTAGCTCCCTCAATGTAATTCAAATGACATGTTTTGTAGCTTAGTTTGTTGAAAACCACTCCAGTTATTACATTTTTTATAAAGGCTACCTTTAGGAAAAAGTGCACCATAATTACTATATTTATTGTAAAGCACTGCATTAGCATTTTTCTTTCAATGAAATTCGACTTAAATGTTGTACCTGCTGAGAAATGACTAAACACCTTGGATACTTTTATTTTGTGTATATATACATCATTATCATGCATAACCAGTGAACCAGTCATAACCTCCCTAAACCTTATTTAATTTCAACCAATGATCCTTTAAGTTCAACTAAACTGACTGGTAAAACACCATCATTAAAATGTTCCAAAGTCCAGCAATTATAAAGGATATTGAATAAATATCAACCTTGTAGACATATTTATGCATTTGCTGTCATCTTTTTTGGAAACCTATGGCAAACGCAGGCTCGTGGTCATTTTCTTAAGGTCGCGTGGTTTACGAATTGCTCACAGTGCTGAAATGTGCGCTCAGAATAAAAAATATTTGCTCAGTGCTGAAAAGAATTAGAGGGAGCATCACTGGGCTAAAACGCCTTATTTCCGGAGATCTTAATAACGTGAGACTACCTGATATTTAGACTTTCCGGGAAAATCCGGACAGAAACACGCTGGAAACGTTAGTCTCAATTCTCATATCCGGAGCATGTTTTGACTCCGGAATGGGACTGTGTCACACGCGACCAATCCGGACCCCGGGTACTCACCAGAAATCGCCCGTGTATCTAATATTCTGCACGGAAACGCTCCTGACAGTCATCGTTTCCGTGGGTGTTTAACTCCGTATACCCACAGCATGGCCCGGGCCGCGCGCACGGCGCGATCCAAAAAGCTTCAGGACCCGAATGTCTATTGGCATTTATCTCATGCCTGTTTTAAGTAGTATATTATGTTTAACATTGCAGTATTTAAATAATAAATCGGCATGTATCAACCCTTTTATCATATAAAACATTATATCTTTTAAATCTTAATCTTCAATTATCCATGTTGAAGTTGTAATGAAGCACCATTTGGCCAAAGTCTACCATGCAAACAGTAAATCCTCCTTCTTAACCTATAAACAAAGTTGCTCAAGTGACTACGGTTAGGATATTCATGACCCATCTATAACCTCTATGACTGATTGGTACTAAGTTACACACTATGACAACAAAAACAATATTATTTAATTTTTTTTATTTTAATTCTCAACATAGGCCTCTTTTTGGGCTGGAGGGCTCCTTGTAGAGAAGTGGCCCCTCTCTGTCACTCGCCGCCTGGTATGACCCGGCTTGACGCCCCTCCGGCCATTGCTTTCGAGCGCCTGCTGGCCGCGCAGGGTGAGGCGGCTCAGCCGAGCGCACCTCCACCTGGAAGGCAGGACGTTGATTTTAAGCTTGTCCTCTTCATCACTCTCCTCATCAGACATGAAGCTGGCGTCTGCCTCCTTGAAGAACAGGTGTTCTTCTGGTGCCAGCAGATCCCGCGCCGCCAGCAGGCGTTTCTGGAAAAGCTGCAAAAGAAAGAGACATAGTGTCAAGCAACGTCAAGACCAAATAGTAACTAGAGTAGACTCAGTTTACATGAAAGCCTAGTGTGGATGAAAATTGACTCCTTTTCAGATGGGGTGATATTTTTTTATTTCACTTCATGCCACGTACCCGCTCTCGCCTGCTTCAGAGAAGTTTTTTTCTCCTCACTTCCTCTGTCCTCCCCACCAGGTCCATTTTCCGCTGACTTTTTAAGTTTTCAAAGTACCTGTTGCAGGCTCCTGTTTGAAACAAACCAATGAATAAAACAGAAGAATACAATAACACCTCTCTCAACATCAGCAAAACTAAGTTATGTTATGTTAGTTGTGGTGCGGTGTCCTGTCCTAAGAATTTCAGTGCCCAGTCCGACTCTGTTGTACTGTGCATCTGACAATAAAAAAACTTGACTACAAAGCACAGAAAACCAAATAATTGCAAAGTTATAGATGTTTAACAGTAACAGTATCTTACTTCTTATTAGGCTCTCCTTTCCCCAGTTCTCCCCCGAATCCACAAGGGTCTGAATGACCGCACGAGTCACCTCCTCATTGTGAGACGGCTTGAAACTGAACAACAATAAAATACAGTAATGTGCACAGGCAATAAGTTAGAAAAGTTTGTATGAATGAAACAGACCTATGTATAAGTGCATTGAAGATCAATTAATTTTAAGCGCAATGCAATTACATGATGAGAGGAAAAGTGTACGTTGATGCTCAATCTATTAAATTTATGTCCAAATAATCCCACCCCTTCACAACAACTGTCTTTTTGTACCTGAATCATGCATGAACCGAACAGAATACTGTACAAGGATTTAAACAGAGCAATGGAACAGAATTTGGAGTAGCTATGTCTGGAAGTGCATGGTTTCTTACAAAGGAATCATGATTTAGTCTATAGTGTTTAATAAGCAAACCTCGATTCCTTGTTGCGTATCCACAGACCTTGCACTGCCACTGCATTTAAAATCTGCAAGAAAAAAAAAAAAGAGAGAAAGAGTCACAAAATGTGAAAAATCAAAACAAAAAAAAATCATACATTTTACATTTTTGGAGAAATCGTTGGTGATTGTTCACATCAATTCTACAGGCATCCTCGGATTTGTATAATTAAAGTAATACAAATAATGAACACGATAATATTGGTATCATAGTTTTCATTAAATTGATTGAATATGTACGGTTACTGTTATTCCGAATATTAAACTGACGAATATGTTAGGGCTGCCAACATTTCGGTTTTTCCCCTTAACAATCAGGCAAAAAAAACCTGGGAAATGTTGGTTGTGCTAACATATTCGTCGGTTTAATATTCGGAAAAACAGTAACAGTTACCGTACATATTCAATCAATTTCATGAAAGTTATAATACAAATATTATCGTATTCATTATTTGTATGACTATAATGATACAAATCCGAGGATGTCTGTAGAATGACTGAGCGCCCTTAGCAAGCTAGCAAAATACATTCCCTCCCCTCTAACAGGCTATCATGTCATGTATCATGACACTACATTAAATGGGAAGACCGGTCAAGAGAACCAGCTTTTGGAAACAGCGACATTTCAACACAAAATATTACATTCTACTCAATCATTATTATATGTATGATATTATAATATAGACCACACAAAGTACATGACGGTTGTTCCGAATATTAAACTGACGTGTGTAAGCACTACCAACATTTCCCGGTTGTTTTTTTCTGATTGTTAACGGTTCTGACTGAGCGCCCTTAGCAAGCTAGCAAAATATTTATTACAGTAACTTTACAAGACCGGCAAGCAAATTAGTGAACGACATATATGTATATATGGGTGGCTAAAACAGCCCTAACGAAACAGCGAAAACTATATCGCGTTAAACCCCTAGTTAATGACGTGCTAGCTACCTTAGCTCGCTATCTTATTAAGCTAGCCTAAAACTATTTGACCAACTGCACATTAAACCACGCTTGCTTTAGTTGTACAGTCTCAACATGTTGAATTTAGACCAAAGAAGCCAGCAGATATAATAGTCATCTTAATTTACACTACTCAGACTGACACCATAGCATCTTACCTTCAGCGAAATGTTGCCAACGGTCAATTCCCTGAAGAGTGAGTCTTGAAACCCCGTAGCAAGCACTCTGAATGCGTTGATCCAATGGATGCGATAGGAGGACTCTGGCGCATGGGGTTCATAAGTTGAAATATCTAGTCACCAGATCTCCGGAAACTTGCATTCACATATCCGGAGCCAGAAATCATCAATATTTTCCCGGATTTTTAATTAGTCCGGATATGACCAAAATCTACTCCGGAGATGTGCTTTGTCATTGGAAATTTCCTAACACAAGATCTCCGGATTCCAGCCTATTTTGCCCAGTGCATTGGTCCTGACAATATCTGTGAAAAGGTGAAGTCCCTCCCCCTTCTCACTGTGGTCCATGAGGGAAGAAGGACTGGACTCCCCTACCTAAATGGTTGGGTCCGGATTCCCCCACCCCTGTGGAGGGTCCAATTACCTCTTAATTGGACCAAGGTGGCCCTACTTAAGGTGCACCTCATTGTTTGAGAGGGAAGGACAGACTGAACATGCTGGATGGAGCTTGGACAAGGTACTAGACCAAACCTGAATGCTCAGAGGGGTACCTTGTCTAGTATAGGCTTTAGCATGTTCAGTTTGTGTTTGTATGTTTTGGGGTTTTTAAAAACCCTGTTGTAAATAAATGTAGCTATTTTTATGGAAGCCACTGTCTCCTGCGTCGTGTGTTCGTGCCTGCAACCCCATTCTACTAGGCTACATCCCACATGGTGAGGTGGCCGGCTCGCGCTTTCTCACATTTGGTGGCAGCGGTGGGATGGTACGCTGACGGAGATACTGGGGGGAAGCAAGGCAAGGAAATGGCGACCAACACTGGCAGGAGAGGGCCTACCAGCAGGAGCAGGAGCAGCAGAAGGAGCAGAAGCTGCGGAAAGAGCTGGAGCTGCAGAAAGAGCTGGAGCTGCAGAAAGAGCTGGAGCTGCAGAAAGAGCTGGAGCTGCAGAAAGAGCTGGAGCAGCAGGTGGAGCGGGAGCTGCAGAAGGAGCTGGAGCTGGAGCATGAGGTGGAGCCAGAACGAGGTGGCTGGCTTGTCCCACCACTGTGTGGCGAGACTCCAGAAGGGGAGGGAAATGTGAAAAGGTGAAGTCCCTCCCCCTTCTCACTGTGGTCCATGAGGGAAGAAGGACTGGACTCCCCTACCTAAATGGTTGGGTCCGGATTCCCCCACCCCTGTGGAGGGGTCCAATTACCTCTTAATTGGACCAAGGTGGCCCTACTTAAGGTGCACCTCATTGTTTGAGAGGGAAGGACAGACTGAACATGCTGGATGGAGCTTGGACAAGGTACTAGACCAAACCTGAATGCTCAGAGGGGTACCTTGTCTAGTATAGGCTTTAGCATGTTCAGTTTGTGTTTGTATGTTTTGGGGTTTTTAAAAACCCTGTTGTAAATAAATGTAGCTATTTTTATGGAAGCCACTGTCTCCTGCGTCGTGTGTTCGTGCCTGCAACCCCATTCTACTAGGCTACATCCCACATGGTGAGGTGGCCGGCTCGCGCTTTCTCACAATATCTTTATTAAAATATAATCACACAGGCTTTCCAACCTATCCTCTTCTCCCTAATCACCTTTCAGTTCACACCTCCACCCTGCCCCCCACCTACCCTCCTGTGTGAAGATCCGGCAGGCTGGGCTAAAGCCATGCCCAATTTACGGCCATCAGATGTGTTAAGGGTGCTCATACACATGGAATTCCTTCCAATGACTCTTGGCATTCTAGTTTGCATTCCAAAAGTTCCTGCAGCTGATTGGATGAGCCACCTTTTTAAGGCAGACCCCGGGAGGTCTAAATAGTGTGTATGTGTAACTCACAGGTAGTTCACCTATACTGCAGCTCTTGTTTGCACATCTTCACTATATTAGTCCTGTATTAAAGGAAAGTTCAAGCATCTCGTTTGCAAAACAGAACTAAAATGTCAGGATCTACTGAACCATCACAACTGCTGATGTCAGTGAAGGAGGAGATCAAAGAAGAAGAATTTGATGATTTCCTGCAAGAGTATCTGTTTGCAATTCAGAGAGTGGAAGAAAAGCCTGGACAGGAAGATGACTGTAAGACTGAATCAGAACGTTCCCCAATCTTGGCCTGCAAAGAAGAAAAGTCTTACCTGATGGAAATTAAAGAGGAAGATGAATCGAATTTGAGAGACTATGATGGCGATGATTCTTCTACAAGTAAGTTGCAGAATATTTAGTATCATGAGAAACTAAAAGAAAGAAAAAACATTCATTGTAATGTGTATGTATATTTACAACACGTGCATTTTAGTAAATGGCTTCAACTTGTGCTTTACTCAATAAAATGTCAGATCTGTAACAAAAAAGAGTAGACATAATATGCATGTTACCTTTATCATGGGATACAATTATTGTAACATTTAAAAGCAAGAAAGTGTCTGCCACAGGTTTTTTATCCTGTTCTGTAACTCATGTGTCAGTAACTTTGTTTTTCATTTAGTCTCTGGGTAGACAATTATCCTATTGAACACTATTGTCCTAAATGACTTCCACATGAGGACATGTTCTAGCCAATAGCCAATAATAAAACAATATTTAAAAATATGAAGAAACTATTTGTCAAAAATGTATATGATATCATGTTTATATGAAGCTCTAGGGTCCCATCCTATTGTAGCTTTTTTACTATCTGTCAGAAACTTAAGGAACCATCTTCACATGTTGCCACTTCTAGTGTGTGTTTCATGCCAGTATAACTCAGAGAGTTACTGCATGAATAGGTTATTTAAAAGTTGATTTAAAAACAACTGGCTTTATGTTCTGCTTTACTCAATGAAATGTGAGACCTGTTGAGAGAATAGCAATACCATCGGAATAACATAATATAGGGATATAACTTGCAGTAGGTTGCGTTTAAAAGATTTAAAATGCCTTATTAATTTTGTATTCCAAGTGATATACAATTTAAGAAAATAGCCAGTCAATACAAAATACATTTTTTTGTAGTGTAAATATAACAAATCTAGAATATCGAGAATTGAGGATATTATTGAAAAAATACCAATCGAGGATATTATTTTAAAAATATTTTGTAATGTTATAGGAGACGTTCAACGGATCCATTCTAGAAAAAGGAGTCCAGAGGAAAGAAGAAAGAAAGTCATCAGACATCAGCAACCAAACAAAACAAAAAACATGACTGCTCCCAGTGTTTCAAAACCTATGCTGTACCTTCCACTCTTGCAATTCATCAACGAACACACACAGGAGAAAAGCCACACCAGTGTTCTCAGTGTGGAAAGACCTTTCATCAAACGGGTGATCTCAAGGAACACCTGATGATCCATACAGGAGAAAAGCCCCATCAGTGTTCTCAGTGTGGGAAAACCTTTAGTCGAATGTATCATCTCAAGATACACCAGGGCCCAGTTGTTCAAAAAATGTAATCTGGATCAAACTGATCCGGATTTGGAAATCCCATGTTTTGCTATCCAGGATCACTTGATCCAGATTACTTTTATGCCAGTTTTTCAAAGAAACTTTGGATAGGATCAAAGTGATCCAAATCCCAAATTTCAGAATTACCAAATCTCGATTACCGAATTTTAGAATGGAACCAACAGTGCAGCCTACAGGCTTATCAAAGAACAACAAGTACACCGAAAAATACAGGTGGCCACAAATAGCCATTGTTTGTTTTAATTTTAAGAAACAGAAAAATGATAATGAACTGAAACATTTACATTCCTTATTTAGTTTTGGTAATAAACAAATTTTAGCACTGTCCAATGGAAACAAATTGATTGATCAGACTGATAACTCACAGTGGATTTGTCCACTCCCATATAGTCTCCTATGACTTGGTAGAAAGTCCCACATGCGTAAAAGCGCGAGCGCAATTAAGCACTGTTCCTCCACGGAACAAAAAATAACACTGTCCAATATTCACAAAATGTTAGGATCATTTACAGGACAAAGACCAGCTCTTTCCACCTCTGCCTTTAGGAGTTGTATCTCCATTTTGACTTTTGTCTGCTGCAGTTGGGTTAGCAGGAGTTTCTCTTTTGCCAGTTGAATCTGAATTTCTGCTCTTTCAGTTTCCTTTCGCAGAAGCACCTCATAGGCGTCACCATCCTGGCCCGAGGAACGTTTACGCTTTGTTTTAGCAACCTTAGAAACAACTGGCTCCATGGTCAGGGGGGATCCATCCTCCTCCTCAATCGCTGGAGTAAGGTCCAGGACGAATTCCTCTGCAGGAGGGTTCAGCTCACATTCTCCAGCCTCTGTCATTGTGGCCTCTCCATTTCCTTCTACACCTTCTATACCGTGCAGAGCCTCTGACTTTTCGCCTCCGACGATATCGAGGACCATATCAGTGTATTCACCCCTTTTATATGGCTTGTTACCAGTGCGAGGGTTTTTTGCCTCACTGAGGTCCTTGGTTGCCTTGGCCCGTAGGTTTTTCCAGCGCAGTGTAACTTGTTTTAAGGTCCTCTTTTGGCCAGACCCCAAGGCATTGATTCGGTTGGTAATGTCTTCCCAAATGGTGTCTTTACCTTTCTTGGTGACCTCCCCACCCTTTGCCGAGCTGAAACCACCTACTATTGTGGCAAAATTGGCCCGAACACCCTCCAGTAGTGCGTACATTTCTGCCACAGTGAAATTAGGCCCTTTTGACTCCATGATTTCTCCTTGGTCTCCATGATTTCTTCACTGATCTTATAAGCCTTGGGCATTATTGCTTTGGCCTGTGATCAATTAGGCTTCTAGTAATTAGCTCGTTGCTGGTTAATTGGTTTGACCACACATCATGTTTCGCACACATTTCTCTTAACCTACAGATGCATCCAGATGGCGGGTATTGTTCATCGGTACCATAGGAGAAGGCACCCTGCTAGGGTGTACGCTGAGCGTGCCAAACCACTTGAGCAATACACTTCAGATGAACTGTATGCACGTTTTCGCTTTGGGAGAGATGACATCAAGTACATTTCGGACCTGATTAGACCAACACTCCAACACAAAACCCGAAGGAGTCATGCTTTGTCCGTGGAGGAACAGTGCTTAATTGCGCTGCGCTTTTACGCTTGTGGGACTTTCTACCAAGTAATAGGAGACTATATGGGAGTGGACAAATCCACTGTGAGTAATGTGGTGAAGGTTGTGTCCATGGCACTGGGCAGTCTGATCCATCAATTTGTTTCCTTTCCCAAGGATGACCAGATTGCTCAGACTAAGCACAAGTTTTTTCACATGGGGAACATGCCTAACACGATTGGAGTTATCGATTGTACACATGTGCATATCCAAGCACCTTGTGAGAGGGAGTGGGAGTATGTAAATCGGAAGGGGAGGCACAGCATCAACGTACAACTTGTGGGCAACGCCGACCTCATCATCACCAACTGTGTTGTGAAATGGCCAGGGTCTGTCCATGATGCACGCATTTTAAGACAGAGTGCACTATACAGAGAGCTCCAAACAAACCGGCCAAATGGCATTATATTGGGAGACAGCGCTTACCCACTTCTACCATGGCTAATGACTCCTTTTCCGGTTGCAAATACACCTGAGCAAGCACGCTTCAACATTGCACATTGCAAAACAAGATGTGCCATTGAGCGCTTAAATGGAGTGCTGAAGAGAAGGTTTGCCTGTCTTAACTACCTGCGAGTAGAACCTAAGGTGGCATGCAACATAATTCTGGCCTGTATTGTTCTGCATAACATCGCCACCAGGCGCCATGTACCTTGCGATGGCAGTGACGCTCATGATGGACCTGAGCCTGATGTAGACCCAGAACAGCCACGAATGGTCCTACCTAGTGAGGGGCACACTGGACATGCTATAAGAGAGGGAATGGTACGAAACTACTTTTAACTTTGAATAACTGTGTACAATTTTTGTGTACAAATGTATCATAGCTTTTCTTTATTTTATTTTGACTCATCATTATCATTTTGATTATCATTTTTATGATTTGAATTCATCCAAAATATGAATAAATGTATATCATTTGCAAAAAACTGATTTTGTCATCATTCATTTTGTTTAAAAAACTAAGAAAATTCAGAAAATCACAACTGAATCCACCCTTCTGGTGGGATCAGGATAATCTTGTTTTTTTGGATCAAATGTATCCCAAACCAACTTCAAAGTTTTGAACAACACAAAAGGAAGGTTTGATCCAGATCAAATGTAAGATTGGATTACGTGATCTGATCTTCTTTGTGAATCCATCTTTTGTTTTGAGCAACCCATTTTCAAGATTTGATCCAATCCGTTATCCGAAATCCCACTGGATTACTTTTGAAAAACTGGGCCCAGAGGATCCACACTGGAGAAAAGCCATATCATTGTTCTCAGTGTGGAAATACTTTTAGTCGAAACAGTGATCTCAAGACACACCAAAGGATCCACACGGGAGAAAAGCCACATCATTGTTCTCAGTGTGGAAAGACTTTTAGTCAAATTGGTCATCTCAAGGCACACCAGAGGATCCACAAAGGAGAAAAGCCACATCAGTGTCCTCAGTGTGGAAAGACCTTTTCTGAAATGAGTCATCTCAAAAGACACCAGAGGATCCATACTGGGGAAAAGCCATATCAGTGTTCTCAGTGTGAGAAGGCCTTTAAAGAAATGGATAAACTCATCAGACACCAGCGGATCCATACTGGGGAAAAGCCATATCAATGTTCTCAGTGTGAGAAGGCCTTTACTGAAATGGATAAACTCATCAGACACCAGCGGATCCATACTGGGGAAAAGCCACATCAGTGTTCTCAGTGTGGAAAGACTTTTAGTCAAATGTGTTATCTCAAAACACATCAGAGGATCCATACAGGAGAAAAACCACATCAGTGTTCTCAGTGTGGAAAGGCCTTTCGTCAAAAAGGTAATCTGAAGAAACACCAGGGGCCGGTATTTCAAAATTATCCAACAGGATTAATCCTCCTGGATTGGATTAAATCCTGATCAGATCCTAAAAACGGGTATTTCAAAGCAAATCTGATCCTGAAGATTCAGATTCAGATTTGGGAATCCAATCCTGCCTTTGATCTGGATTAAACACTGCTGTTGAGTATTTCAAAATTTAAGTGGGAAATCTGGATCAGTTTGATCCTTAAAATCAGGATCACCCTGATCCCACCTCAGAGGTGGATTTGAGGGAGATTACATGTAAAGGTTTGAACAGTTTAGGTGTAACTGCTCCAAAAGTTATTTGTTTGATACAGTAATTCACTGATGTTTGATCAATGTTTTTTTTCGTTGCACTTTCCTTTCTTTTTCAGAAAACACAGCGAAAGTTTGAATATGAATGCCTTATTTAAGTAACAGTTTTTTGTTAAGTTATACCTACTGATAAAAGCCTCCACTGAAAATCAGTCAAATGTATTTATTAACATGCATTCAGCACACACAATTACATTTCATAGCCAAAGCTCAAAAGGTTATGCCATTTACAGCAGGTCTGTGTTAACTGCCTGACTTCTCTTTCCACAAACATCTGTAAAGTAAAGCAAATATTAAGGTTTGAAGGCTGTCCCTTTTGTTGACAACTGTTTCCTAAAAATATATGTAGGCTACAACACATTTTAAAATCTACACACAATGCATTGATGCATTAGAATGTGGTCTGTGGACCGCGACATACAGACGCTAGCCTATTTACCAACTGTTTAGCTCCTTACACAGAAGTCAATGGAGCAGCGTTAGCTCGTATTAGCGCGAACTCTGCTTAATTAGAGATCGCCGAGCTCTTCTTTCAACTTTGTGCTGATTTACGTAATTGGTTAACTCAATATAATGATTGCATTTCATCTAGTTTAAGGACGCATCAACACTGACCAAGATTATACTTTAATTTAGTGACAAAAGTTGTGTTAGCTTCTCCTTTTTCTAGTAAAAAGGTCGCTCCATTTCCTGTTTCCTGTCTGCGATCCAGGGGGCGGGACGGATTTGGACATCCCAATCTGCCGGTATCAGGATCACTCTGATCCAATCCAGCAAAGTTTTGAAATACCGGGATAGATCAGGTTGATCCGTGGCTGAGGACAGGGGGATTTGGTTATCCGGATCATTCTGATCTGGATTATAAGTTTTGAAATACCGGCCCCTGAGGATCCACACCGGAGAAAAGCCATATCAGTGTTATCAATGTGACTAGGCATTTAGTGCAATTGGTAATCTAATCCACCAGACCAGAGAATCCATAATGGGGACAAGCACCTCACCAAAATACGTGATATGTGCAAAGACTGAAATATACACCAATCAAGTATCACCAACCTTGAGCTGCAAAGAAGAGAGACATATGTTGATGGAAATAAAATAAAAAAATCCTTCACAATTTTTTTATTTACATCTAAAGGCATGGATTTTAGTTTGTTGGCTCTAAGTTGTGCATTACTCAAACAGTTTGAGAGATTTTTTGAGAGATACTATGGGATGTCTTTACCATGGGCTACTATGAGCTTTGTATTTCTGCTTTTTCTGACCTCCTAATGGTGGTACTTCCTCGTGTTCCATTTTGTCCAAGTGTGAAGGATCAACCACTGCATTGAAGTTAACTTGATGTTTCATTAATATCCACAAGATAAGTTGGATATATGCCTGTTATCTCATCAAAAATTAAATTATCGTTTGACATAATATCTAATTAATTTGGGAAATTGCAAATATGGTTAGAAACGTGATACTAAACATATTGTTGGGTCCATGTGAAATATTGCTTTGTCCATCTGTAATCAGTCATTCATCTTGCTTGGAGATAGTATGTCAAAATAAAAATTTGTTCCCAACGTCACTCATATTGGAGTGTTATTTTAGTGAGCTAAAGGTAAGTCCAGGACTAGTAAACACATTTTTAATCATCATGTTTTCCATTCTTGGTTCTTTAAAATATTAGGGGTAATGTGAACAAATGGGTTTTGGAAAGAAAATCATAACCAGCTAGATAAGTAAGCATAAGGCTGATATCAGTAAGGGATAATGTATAGAACGCAGGTCATTGTCGGGAAAATAAGCCCCGACAGGGCGAACAGCACCCCGACGCGAAGCGGAGGGGTGTTGCTTCACCGTGAAGGGGCTTATTTTCCCGACAATGACCGGCGTTCTATACATTATCCCGCTTATTATACGGCTAAAACTAAAAAAATTACTTAACATAGTGTGTCTTTTTACAATGTATTTGTTTTTGTTACTATAAGTAATGTTAAAAAGCAGAGAAATAGTTCGCCAAAGACGTTGAACTTCAAAGACAGTTGAACATTCTTTAGAACACAGCTGCTCAACCATCCGCTGAAACTCCCTTGATAAGTTACCGTACTACTTGCGGAGTGCTACGAAAGATGTGAATCAGAGGCAAAAAGGCCACTTTCCTTGACAGCGGTCATTAAGTGCATAGCAACGGTCAGTTATCGGAAAATAGTTGACCGCAGAACGTTGGGAAGCCCCATTCAAGTGAATGGAGCATTCTACAGCATTAAGAAGAGCCGTGTAATAAGCTTAAATATTATAGATTTGTATTGATACCTTGTTTTCAATCACGTATTGTTTTTTACAGGGTTTGAGAAAATCTTTGGTAGCCAGCCAGATTTGTAAATGTATGCTGCCATTGGGTGAAACATAGACAGTTTATTAATGGCTTGTTTTAAAAGTTGTGGTCAACTGTGCACAAAGGTCACCTCTGATCACTTCAGCTCAGCTTTAAAGATAGTGTATCAGTTTGCATCTATTGATTCAGTGAGGATACTTCAGTGAATGGAACAATTAGACACTAAGCACACATTTTTCCAAATCTCCCCCATCATGGATCTCTCCTACACAATGATGAGAAAATATATTTTTCCTGTCCGCAATTTAAGATGAGAAACATGACAACCCATAACAATGTCATAAGGTGCAATCCCCCCCCCCCCCCTTCGTATATGGACTTCAATAAAACAAAGTATGATATGTATTGTCATATCAAATGAATGAAGAAAAGGTGGGCATAATTAATTTCCCTGAGTTAAAATAACATTAACACCCCCTATCGTAACAAGAAATTACTGCACGGACGACGTCCTCCCTTGGCTTTGAAATCAATGGAATCTGTCTCTGATACTGGCGGCTCGTGGGGCTCATTCACTTACATTGCCCAGGGGAGGAAAGACCTCCCTAGCGTCTGAGTCTGCGCCAACATTGCTTAACCAATAAACAACGGATTTGGCGTTAAAGGGAGGGGATTAGACATTAATACCGAAAGAAGTTTCCCTCTTCAACCATTCTGTAGAAGGATATCGATAACACGTCACCTTTAAATATTGTTGTAGAAAGTTTGCAAATAAAGAGGATGTTATTGAACAAACCGTTTCATTCATTGAGCTACAGAGAGAAGGTTTGTATCAAAACAACAGGGAAACCTGTTCCAAAAATCCAAGTCACTAAGCCCAATGGTAAAACCGCTGCCGTTAATTCGCTTACTGGTATACGAAATAATTATAGCTCACTGGTACCATAAAAAAACAATCGGCTGTACTGTTTTGTTTAAATCGTTCATACGCCTATTGCTAGTCTGACTGTTCACGTTCAGCTGACATTCTGAATGAAAATTGTTAATGAATGTTTCAGAACGCGATGTGTTTCGTATCTATTCTAATTATCCTACTTGTCACTTGGGCATTGGCCTCATACTAGGCTACTTTGAGTGATAGTTGTAATAATCTGGCATAATCTGAGCAG